>NC_142119.1:29597500-30252500 GCF_056152115.1 Neolamprologus brichardi | reverse complement strand
GATATAATCATTGCTAAGCTGGAAACCTGGACCCTCTATGGCTGATTACAAAGCCTATATGAAGAACCATCTGATCGAAACCAACCAGCTGATCTACACTATGGCAGCAGTGATCAGTGAGGTGCTTGGCTACAAAATGAACAGCTACAAGGAGCAGTACCCTCCTCGTAGAAGGAGACTAGAACCCAAGACAAGATGGAGGGAAGTGAGACAAACATCGGAGCTGCAAAAAGGTGTGATGAAGAAAGGAAATCATACTTGAGGCCTTGGAAATAGGGATGGGTATCGTTTAGGTTTTATCCGATACCGGTGCCAAATCAGTACCTTTGAAGCGGTGCCGGTGCTTAAACGGTGCTTGAACCGGTGTTTAAAGAATGGAGAACACAAACTTTGTCCAAAAACCTCGCATGTTTAGCTGTTTTTTGTGAAAAGATAACAATGTTAGCCTTTTCTGCAGCTATAGGGCATATATGGTATCACTCTTGGCTGGAAGCAGGTCTTAAACAATGGAAAAAACACAAACTTTGTCCAAAAACCTCTCATGTTTAGCTGTTTTCCACTTTTTCTTTGGTCATTTTAGCCTTTTTGGCCAGGGTAAAGGGAGTATCTGCCATCAAACAAGAAGACAGCTGCATGTAACTACGACGGTGTTGCTAGTTCACCTTACATGCATTAATTTAATAACGTGGTTAGCCTACTCAACGTAAATTAAACACGAACAACATTAAGCTACTCATGCAGAGAAGAACAGCTGCTGCTGCCATCATCATCCGTCATCATTTCTGCTACACTGTCAGGGCTAGGGGCCAGGACTCTCCTCTGCGGGTTCTTGGGGAATGTTGCTAACCTCGGGTCCGAGGCACCATACCCGCAGTAGATGTGCTCGGTGTGAGGTCTCGCAGCAAGCTATCAAATACGGCGCATTTCTCGGCTTTTAACAAAACACTATACGTCACCAGGTTCGTCGTCAGATTCAAGGTGTTACCTCCTTTGCACGGTATCACAGTATCACCTTAAAGTACTTGTTGCAGGCTGCTGACTTGCATCTTTTGCTGTGAAGTACAGCCAGACTTTTGACCGCTTTGCCTTGGGCATTTTTAATCTGTAGCTCTGCTCTAAAAGAACGTACGTACCTGGGCCCGCCTACTTTCCTTGGAAAAGTAAAATGATTGGCTAGAATCTGAAGTGTCTCAGGAAAAAAAGCACTGAAATAAAGCACCGAAATGTGCTCTACTTTTCGGTCTGGTTACTACCGTTTATGTCACAACCGGTGCCATCATGGCACTGGATACCAGTACCAATCCCTACTTGGAAACTGCCAAGCAAAGACTAACAACCTTGGCTTGCCGTTTGAAGAGGTATACTAGAGAGATCGAAGTGAAGACCACACCAGCTTCCCTGAACAGGCTCCAGTAACCATCACAGTGGCAGATATCCAAGGCAGAGTCTCAAGAATAAAGAGCTGGAAAGTAACAAGTCCCTGGGAGGCAGCAAACACCAAATATCTGCAGAAAGTAAGCCAAGTCCTGAGGAGACAGCTGAATGGGAAGAATGCAAGATTCAGGCAATCAACATCTCATCAAATACCCTGTTGGGATGATCAGTGGGACAAAGGAGGAGATAGAAGCCACGGACCCCAAAACATTGAAGCTCCTAACAAGGCATGAATGGTTTCACCCCCAGTCCACCCCAACCCTGAGACTAAACTAAGTGAAAGGAAGTTGGCCAAGGATTAGAGAATTTCAGGACCACTATCCAGGATGAAACAACAAAGATCCAGGAGTACATCAGGAAAATGATCACGACCTATAGAGTGCTTAGTGAATACTTCAGGCAGCAGAAACCCGAGATAAAAGAAGAGGAATCATCATGGAAGCAAAGGTCCCTGAATGGTATGTACCACTGGAAGATAGAAGAGGTGACTGGTATCAAGAAATCCTACAAAGCGAGACTGAAAGACAGCACAAAGGTACTAATCATAGAAGCACAGGAACAAGCCCTAGGTACAAGATCCATAGAGGCTGAGGCAACCACACCAGCGAGTACCCTAAGACCAGGTTGTACACTCTTGGCTTCCTTCTCCCCTCAGGCCATTTAGTGCTCAATACTAGACTAAATACTAGTTCAGCAACACTAGTTAGCAGAGGTTAGCAGCTACTGTTGCTCAGTCGCTCTCGGGCTCAGTTGTTAAAGGGGATTGTTTATCAACTGGAAGATCGATGGATTGTTCCCTGATTCCTCCAGATTCCTCCAGATTCCTCCCGAGTTGCCCCCAATGCATCCATCAGACTGTGTAATATTAAAAAGGTAAAAACACTCTATGTGTGTACGAGTGAGTGAATGAGATGAGTACAAAGTGTTTTGAGTGCTCAAATTGAGTAGAAAGTCTCTATGTAAGTACCAGTCCATTTAAAAGTATCAGTCTGGCATTTTTGTTAGTGGGTCTGAGGCGAGGCCCACTAACAAAATTGTGAAGAATGCTGATAGAATATGTCTGTGAAGGTTCTCAGTCATCCAGGTCATCGTAGTCAAAGGAGCTTGCAAAGAAAAGCGTCTGGACTTCTTTAAGTTACTTGAAGACGTTTCACCTCTCATCCGAGAGGCTTCTTCAGTTCTAAGGTCAAATGGTGGAGAGTCCCAGATATAAGCCTGGTGGGAGTGTCCCCCCACAGAGGGACAAAGGACCCCCTGATGATCCTCTAATCGCCTGAGCCAAGGTGTGGAACTGGGTGTGGGTCCCAATCAGCCAGAGTTTCGGGTGAGTTCATTGTGAAACCTGGCCCCACCTTATCATGCGAATTCCTGAGGTCAGATGGCCCAGGGTGTGAGTGGGCCTTAAGGCGTCTGGGAAGGGATCTCAAAACTGGATTATAGATGGCAGAGAGTTGGTGTCGTAAACCACCGCCTCTGTTCAAAGATGGTCGCTCACAGTGGACATAGATGGCTTCTTTCACTCCTCTTTCAAACCATCTGTCCTCTCTGTCCAAAATGTGAACATTGGCATCCTCGAAAGAGTGTCCTTTATCCTTAAGATGCAGATGGACAGCTGAATCTTGTCCTGTTTCACCCGAAAGACAAAACGCCAAAACACAGACTTAACAATGTGGTGTATGCTGTACAGTGCAGCGAGGAATGCCCAGACCTCTACATTGGAGAGACCAAACAGCCACTTCACAAGCGCATGGCACAACACAGAAGAGCCACCTCCACAGGACAGGATTCAGCTGTCCATCTGCATCTTAAGGATAAAGGACACTCTTTCGAGGATGCCAATGTTCACATTTTGGACAGAGAGGACAGATGGTTTGAAAGAGGAGTGAAAGAAGCCATCTATGTCCACTGTGAGCGACCATCTTTGAACAGAGGCGGTGGTTTACGACACCAACTCTCTGCCATCTATAATCCAGTTTTGAGATCCCTTCCCAGACGCCTTAAGGCCCACTCACACCCTGGGCCATCTGACCTCAGGAATTCGCATGATAAGGTGGGGCCAGGTTTCACAATGAACTCACCCGAAACTCTGGCTGATTGGGACCCACACCCAGTTCCACACCTTGGCTCAGGCGATTAGAGGATCATCAGGGGGTCCTTTGTCCCTCTGTGGGGGGACACTCCCACCAGGCTTATATCTGGGACTCTCCACCATTTGACCTTAGAACTGAAGAAGCCTCTCGGATGAGAGGTGAAACGTCTTCAAGTAACTTAAAGAAGTCCAGACGCTTTTCTTTGCAAGCTCCTTTGACAATGCTGATAGAATAGAATAGAATAGAATAATCATTTAATGTGAGTCTCATCCATGACATCAATGAATAAGTGAGCAGGTGAACCAACTGCAGAACTGTAATAACACCTTAACACTAAATACTGAATAAAAAAAGGAGATCAGCATGAGCCAGCACAGTCACATATCACTTCTTATCAACAACACCACAGTGAAGATGGCCAGCAGCACGAAACTCCTGGGCGTACAGATAGACCTGTCCTGTTCACTGCACAGTGGAGCTCTTGTAAAAGAGAGCCTTTTGCCCCAATTAAGAAAAGGTCACCTTCCCTTTCCCATCTCTACTACTCTCTTTCGAACGAGTATAGAGATGATTTTGACCACATGCATCTCTGATTGGTCAAGAGCCCGCTTTGCTTTAGACTGGCAATCCCTGAATATAGTGGTGGGGACAGCAGAGAATACTGTTGGGACTCCACTTCCCCACATCTGGGATGATGCCTGACCACAGCAAACAAACACATACGTGACCACTCCCACCCCTACCACACACTGTTCTGCCTGCTGGCTTCATGTTTAACCTTTGGACCTTCAGGCCATACTCAGTGCAGATGTTCCTGTATACTATACTGTAGTGATGGCCCGCTTGAAGCTGACGCTTCGGTGTGTGTGTCAAAAAAATCAACACACTGCTTCAGAAGCACTGTGTCGAAGCTTGATTCGTTTGGCCAAAGTCACGTGATCAGTGACGTCCGAAGCTTCATTTAGAGCCTAACTGCTTCGGTGTCTGATTCAATGGTTTATAAGGAAGTGAATCATTCGCGGGATTTGTGGTGTTTTGATGGTGACAGATAGCGAACCACTGATCATTCCACTGAGAGACTTGAAGCCAGCCAGGAATAGAGGAGGTTCTGTTGTGTGGGAGTATTTTGAGTTGATTTTGGTCAATCGGGTGGGTTTTCGAGCTTTGTGTTCTGGCCGTTTGCTTTTGTTTTGTGTGTGTTTATTTTATCTTATAATGGGAAAAAAATTAAAATGTCAAAAAATCTGCTTTCATAATATAAATATCATTAAATAACTTTAGAAAAACTTCCACTTCCACTCTTTACATGTAATGTTATAAAAATATATATTTTATTGTTTAATTAATCTGAAAATGTTAGTCTGCCAAATGTGCAGCAATTTAATCTATTTATTCTCTTTAGCTGATAGTTTGTGGGGCCCAGATAGACTGTATAACTGCATCTCTACCAGTTTCTCTGCACTCCAGCCTCTTCTGTGCCATGTGAAGGGATTTTCCTTAAGGCAGGAGAAATTATCTCCACGAAAAGGAACAGGTTCGGCCATCGCACACTAGAACAAATTCTCTTCTTAAATAAAAATGAAAAAGGGTTACTTTAAATGCATCATGTTTTTAATTTGCAAGTTAATAAGCATTTTCCCTTTCCAGTTCACAATCAATTCTACGCCCATGTCAAAAATATGTCTAGGAAAATTTCCCTAATATAATATTATTTATAAATATACCCGTCTAGCACTTGCACAAGTGCATGGAGGCAGGACCTCACAGCAGAAGCATACTCCATAATGTGTTGTACATTATTATATGTATATTATATGTAATGTGGTATTTTTCAATTATTGTATTTACCAACATCAAGAAGTCACAAGCAAAGAAAGACCACACCATGGTGCATGTTTGAACAAGGAGAGTTTACTGGTCAAGATTATTTATTAAACAACTAAACCACATTTTTTAACCCCCCCAAAAATACACGTTCAAAGCAACACAACGAAGGCCCAATATCAGACAGAATCCCACTCTGTAGAGTGAGCAGTCATAATGAAGCAGTTGGTTTTATTTTGTGGATTCAAGCTGCTCTTCATATTGTTGGCCACCAGATGTCACCAGAGAGGACTGTGTTGAAAAGCTTCGAGTAATGAACCGTTTTTCAATACAAGCTTCAGTGCTTCAGAAAGCTTCATTTGGCCATCACTACTATACTGGCTACTTGGTTATAGGATTTCGTGCTATACGTCTATATCCTTCTGCAACAGCACCCTATCTGAAAAAAAGGGAGGCAGCTTTTAAAGCAGCAGCCACCCACTGTGTAGATTCCAAATTCATAGAAAATATTGTTCTATCTTTGGTTCTATTATCTATATCTATTTTGTGAACTGTTATATATAGTCAGGTATTCTATATTTATCTAAACCAGCTTTTTAATATCAGTGTGAGCAAGGTTGCAGAAGTACATAAAAAGCTCACACAGCATACAGCAGTCATTCATGCAAGTTGCCTTTTTTGAGATTTTAGCTTTTCAAATCAATCCTTATCCTACTTACATTTTATGGTTTCATGTTTGTGACGATAGGAAGCACAGAAATGAATCGGTCACGATGTAGCTCGGAGTCTCTTATGATGTTAAAAGTGAATTTATATTCAGTAACAATGTCATGAAGTTTTAAATGCACAGCGAAAATCTTCAATGCCAGTTTTATGTTATATGCATATATGTTAATACAGAAGTTATAAAGGAAAGAAATAATTATGTCTTTTGCTTGCTGTAAAAATCTGAAGAGATAAAAGGTTTGTAAATCTGCTGTTTTTTGTTGAACCTTAAAATGTTTGTCTGTAGAAATTCCTGTGTTATAATACTACAATAACTGTATTACACCCAGGAACACAGAGAAGTGTACTTATCCACATCAAACTAATTGCAATTAGTTAAAAATAAATTGTTAAAATTAAAAAATATTCAAAAATAATTATTAAGAAATAAAAAGAAATAAAAATATAAAACTTTGTATGTGTGGATATATGGAACACAGTTACCAAAGAAACCAAAAACGCTAAGATGCTGCAGTGTTACTTGAGCGTGTGAGGCCTGCTCTTATAAGTCATGTACAACAAAATATATACAATAATATATTTCTAAATGGCATTCTTCTTTTGAAATAAGAAACTCTTAACTTTGATTGAAGTCATTTTGTTTTATCATGAACTAAAGTAAAAATCCTTTTTCGTAATTTGGCGAGCTTAAATCCATATACAAGAGGATTCATAACAGGAGGAATGATGAGAAATTCAATGGCAATGAAGTTTTGAAGACTTTGAAATAAATCTGTGGAGTCAAGTCGCAGGTACACATACTGAAAAACAATTACAGACAGAAATGTGATCAAAGAGGTCAGATGGGGCACACAGGTCTGCATAAACTTTAACCTGTCATCCCTGGACCTCACACATGTTTTAATAAGATGGGTGTAAGTCCACATTATGAAAAAGCCATGAGACACATAGAAGATAAATGTTACATATGAACTGATGTTGTTTGAAAAGGTGTCAGCTTCAGGACAAGCAAGTTTAACAATTAACCAGTTTAGACATAAGACTCTCTGAATACTAAAATAAATACATAAATAAATAAATCGCTCTTAAGTTTGATACTCAAAGTGAAACTCTTCTAACCCAAAAATAAATGTACACTATAACATGTTGAAAAATAACAGATGAAAACTGTGCAGATTTATGGACATATCATATATTTTTATTGAATTTTATATATAAACGGTCCATTTTTAGCTCCTTTAAAGACCACTACAAATTATTGTATACAGTTGTTTGTTAAAAAAAAAAAAGTAATATAAAAAGATGCATGAGAGAGAGTGGGGCGTCACAGAGACTCCTTATTTATGAGTCTAGAATTCTGTGCTAGGCAGTCTGTGGTGTCAAGGCAAAAAAACATAGTTTCTGTGTATTTATTACTTGCTGGTCTATATTTTTCTTTAACAGCACCCTCTTTTGAGAGAAGAAAGTTTTAAAGATGTGTTCAAATTGCTTAAACTCCAAATGTATAAAGCAGTCAGGTTTTATTCTCTCTACCTCTAAATTATTTTTTGAACTTTAAAACTGATATTGTACTTTCTACTTCTTTCCTCTATACAGCACTCACCACTATGAGGAACAGAGCTTTCAATCCAAAATTTAAAAGCCATCTTTTTAAACTCGCTTCCTCTCTTTAAAAATTGACTCCAATTGTTGTCTAATGTTGTTATTTTATTCTCTTTACTGCTTGTCTAATTCTATTTAGTTTTAAAATCCTTTTTACTATTTATCTTTTATGTTTTGTATGGTGACCTTCGGTTCAGCTTTACTGCCTGAAACACAGAGGAAACCTTAACTTCAGAAACTATTTGTGAAGTGTACATATATCCATGTCACAGTAAACTGAAACTAGATGTGAAAATACATTTTAGTTTCCCTTAAATATGAAAATATACATAAAATGTCTTCAAATTTTCAACAGTTTGGTCAAATTTGTGAGAAATAGTGTTATTTACTGAGATTGTGTTGTCAACATTTGTAATCATGCATCTATTTTTTCACATTTTCCCCTTCACAGACACCAAAACACATCATTATAACACAAAAATTAACAAAGGAACTAACACTCAAACTAAACCTAAGCCTTTATAAAAACGAAACTGGATCAAGTGAACTGGAAGTTAATAGAAATTTAATAAGTCTCTGTTCCATATATTCACTGATACATGTAGAAATAAATAAACTGTAAGATGCTCCACTCTGACTTTATCTTGTATATCACAAGATAAAGTCAGAGTGGAGCATTTTATCAGGTCTAAGACAGTAATGCACATTTTCCAGAGTTCATCTGGTTTATTTGTGAATAACAAACATGAACATTAACGAGATTTGTTGTCTTTTAAAACAAACTAAACCCAAAATCCTGTTTCGTATTTTGGTGATTTTGAATCCATAAATGAGAGGGTTCATAACTGGAGGGATGATAAGAAATTTGATGGAAAAAAGATTTTGGAGGGTTTGAGACAAATCTCTGGAGCCAAATTCCATGTACACTGGATCAATAGCCATTACAATAAGAAATATGATCAAAGAGGTCAGGTGGGGTACACAGGTCTGCATAAACTTTAACCTGTCATCTCTGGACCTTGCACATGTTTTAATAAGATGCATGTAAGTCCAAATTATGAAAAGCCAATGAGACAGATAAATGACAAGTATTGCATATGGTATGATGTTATTTGGAAAGGTTTTGTCTGCAGGACAAGCAAGTTTAATAATTAACCAGTTTAGACATAAGACTCTCTGAATCTTTATACCACATAACTTGAGTCTTGTTGTTAGCAGGATATTAATGGCAAAAATGCATAAAGGTGTTAGCCAGGAGAAACACACCAACTGAGAGAGCCTCCTCTTAGTCATGAAAGAGTGGTAGTGCAGAGGTCGACATATAGCCAGATACCTGTCAAAGGCCATGACAGCTAAAAGGGACATATCACAACAGGCAAATGAGTACATGATAAAAGCTTGTAGCAAGCATCCTTCATATGAGATTCTGTGAGAAGACGACAGTAAATCTGAAAGGAATTTCGGGTAGAAACCTGTGGACCCATAAATTGCATTAATGCAAAAGCTGCTCAGGAAAATGTACATAGGTTCATGCAGGTTTTCATCCAAGACAATGAGCAGCACAAGAGAGATATTGAAAAACAAAATCACACAATAATAAAGTAAAGTGAGTGAGAAGAGGGGTACTCTAAAATCCATCGTCTCATTAAATCCTAATAGAATGAAACTTCTTTCAATAGAGATTGAAAATGTGACGTCATTCAAGGGTAAAACCGCAAAGAATTCTGGGAACTCGTGGCAAGAGGTACTAGCGCACGCAGGCTTTCAATTGAAATCAGTTACACAGCGATAAAAAGAAACACAAAAAACTGTCAAGAAGCTGTTGTATTATTAACTGCAATAGCCGGTCGCATGACAGCCACGGGAAGCCGACGGGTAAAGAGATCGTTTTTTTTTATCGGATTACGTCGTTGAAGAGAAATTATTCGAGCCAGTAAAAAGAGGCGACAGATGGCCTGGATTGCAGCCATTCAAAGACCAAATATAACGTCCCAGAACACTCCAGCTCACAGGTTAGTCTGCTCCAAGCATTTCCACAAAGGTCAGTGTTTTGTAGTAGTTAATACGTCATTTTTCATAACATAATTGGTGATATAGGTTACAAGCAAGTCTGGCGCTGAATAGAAATTGTGGCGCTATGCTATAACTAATTGCCCAGTACGATTACAGCATACAATATTATTGTCACTGCTACATTTCTGTAATGCGAACCAGAAATTATTTCCACTACTAATTAATTACCGTTGAGCTCAAAGGTCCTATTAATAACGGTTAACGAATGTGTATTTATGAAGACGATTTGTGAGACTGGTAAACTTATGATACGTACGATGGTCTTTCGTTCTACACGGTGCATTTCATGCAGTGATGGGTCGTTCGCGAACGAAATGGCTCTTAGAGCCGACTCTTTGAAGTGAACGATGCGAGCCGGCTCCTTATTGGGAGCCGTGAGGTTTTTTTTTTTTCTTTCTCTCACCCTCTCTCTCGCCCTTTTTTCCGCTAAACTCCGCATGCGCGGCCTGTACTTTGCGCTGGGCAGAGGGGGAGGGGCGTTAGTTACACTAGCAGTAGCACAGGAACAGAGCCAGAAAGAAAGAGAGCGAGGGACAACAACATCACATTAGAAAGGTATAGTAATCATCCACTATTTTCAGTTGCAGATGATAAAGGATTCAGAAATCATGCAGGCCCATATGACAGAGAATGTGCATCTTCTTTTTGTTTTAATATTTTAATTTATATTTAATTGTGTTGTGGTTTGCAGTGTTTTGTGTTATTTCACATTAAATTTGTTTAAAAGGAAAAAGCTGAAAATTTAAATAGTTAAAAGTTTAAAATGTAAATAGTTGTTTTTTGTATTATATGATTTATTTATTACATTTTATGTGGAGTGAATAAATAAAGTATATTTATGGTGGACCTAAGAGACAAAGCACGTACAAACTCCAAAACGCGTAAAAACTCCAAAACACGTAAAATCTCAGAAGCACGTACAAACTCCAAAACACGTAAAAACTCAGAAGCACGTACAAACTCCAAAACACGTAAAAACTCAGAAGCACGTACAAACTCCAAAACACGTACAAAAGACAACAGAAGTGCTCCAGGTTTCTAGGGCGCAGTGTTGAGCTTTTGTTACCTAGTGGCTACACAAGCCAGGAAGTATCAACAACTGGATTTGGTGTGTGGTAGTAACAGGTAAATGAACTTTTTTTTTAAAATTATTTGAATAAATATGAGTGCTTGTCTATAAATACACAAACAATACACACATGTTTTCAATTGTGTAATTTAAGTGATCTGGGTAGCTCTGTTTTGGAAGTTCAGTAAACGCTAGAAATGTGTTTTGGAGTTTGTACGTGCTTTTTGGAGTTTGTATATGCTTTAGAGTTTGTACATGCTTTGTCTCTAGGGGCCATATATAAACATATATAAATAAAACCACTTTTTTTACATTAGTAATTCCTTTTCTGCATAATTTTATATTATTGTTGATGATTAAATAATTAAAGCACCAAAACAACCTGAAGAGCCGGTTCGGAGCCGAAAGAGCCGGCTCTTTTTAGTGAGCTGAGCCGAAAGAGCTAGATCTCTAAAAAGAGCCGGAAATCCCATCACTAATTTCATGGTCCTGTACCCATCCGTCGGTAAACTGTTCCTGGGCTTGTTGCAGTGACCTGAAGTTACTGAACTTCATGAGTGTATGCACTCACTCCAAGAACCGTATAATTATAAATATGAGCGTGGTGAAAGTTGGGCAGCACGCTAACGTATTTTGTCCACTCTGTGTGCTCGTAAGGGTATAACCCTTTCACTCCTTTGATTTTTTTCCTCGTATCTTTTCTTTGCCTTTTCATCAAGTCTGTCTTTGTACGGTCCGGCATTGTTCTCCTTCGTTTTGTACATAACTTTTTTGGGGGGCAAAGATAAAGCAAGAAGGTATTGGAACCGGAGAATGAACGTTTTGCGGTGCTGCAAATGCTTGCATTTGATGCGGTACTTGGATTGTTTTGCCACGAGTTACCGGCATGCAATGCGCGAAAGTCACGTGGTCTGTCAATCTCTATAGACTGATTATCCATGATCAGAGAGCACAAGTACCTTTTTAGCGTAACAACATGTGAGCGTACAGAGCACAAAGCTGCTGCATCTGTACCTGACAAATGTCTGCACTCCGTTTACACCTCCCATTTGTTATAGACTTTGACACAGCAACAAAACAAACATTTGGGAATTCAGCCTTTGTTGGTGTATGGATATAGAAAAACAAAATAAGAAATAAATAAATAATCAAAGATTTACATAAAAATAAAATGGCAAGAAAGCACGCTGATGGACCACTTTTAAAAAAGGATGTTGAGAACTATTTGATATAAGAAGCTAAAATTTCACAGGAATTATTATATGGATTCAAATTTTGTACCATGAAATGAATGCAAATGACCAACAGCTGAGCAGAAGGCCTGGCTCATAGGGGATCATAGGGGATCACCTGATTATTGGGGGTATCTCTCTAATATTATAGGGTGATTATCTTGCAACATACACTGCCTTGAGTTAACTTAAGTTATGAACTAGTGCCATAAAAATAAAACTGAATGGAATTGTATTGAAATGAAGCTATAAAGTAAACAATAACCACAAAAAATAGTTTCTTAACTTGACCACACATGTATAAATGTGTTGTTTTTTTGCGGTCCATATGTGCCGACCACAAAAGTAGGGAACGGTGAAAACATACTGTTCTATTTCTTTTTCTATTTCTATTTCTTTTTGTATTTACATAAAATACATGGTCTATGTGTTTAGTACTAATAGGCCTTTATTCTTCTTTAACAGCACCCTCTGAGAAAAGAAGACCGTTTTAAAGCAGCACTCAGCCACTGTGTGAATCCTGAATTATATATAGAGAGGATTCATAACTGGAGGAATGATGAGAATTTCTATCATGACCAAATTAGCAGAACATCGATGGAGAAAATGGAGAAAAGTGTTAGGTTAGGTAGGAGAAAACACACCAGCTGAGACCCTAAAAGTTTTTCATGCTAAATGCCATCACCGTGTACTGGCGAATGCGGAAATGTCGGAGGCCCTGGGTGTCAAAGGCACCTGCCAATACCCCTCAAGAAGGTCCAGTTTGGATATGTATTTGGCAGGACCTATATCGTCAATGCAATCCTCCATACGAGGAAGTGGAAAAGAATCAGAGACTTTCACTGCATTTACCTTCCAGTAGTCGGTGTAGAAACGAGGGGTGCCATCAGACTTGGGAGTAAGCAAACACGGGGAACTCCAAGGGCTGTGGCTGGGTCGTGCCAAACCATTCTCTACTCAATAACTGACTTCCTTCTTCATCACTTCACGCTTTCCCATGGGGCAGCGATATGCATGCTGTTTGATTGGGGTTGTGTCGCCAACATTAATATCATGTTCACAGACACTAGTATGTGAGGGCACATCCCCAAAGAGAGAAGGGTAAGAGTTCAGTAGGCCAAGCACATCTCTGCACTGTCAAGGGGAAAGATGAGACAAATGGGTCGTTGCCTCGGCTAAATAAGCCAAATTCACCAATCGGCCACACTGTTGTCCCTCAGTAAGTATACGCAGATCGTCGTCAGCCCTTGCCTCTACGCTCAACATGGCAGCAGGGACAGAACTGGGGGTTGCTGTGTCGGCAACAGTCTCATGAGTTTCCCTATCATGGTAGGGTTTCAACATGTTAATATGGCATAGGCAAGTTTTCCACCTGCATTCCGGGGTGCTAATAACATAATCTGTCTTGGACACCTTCCTCAGTATGACATAGTGTCCCGTAAAATGTTCCGAAAGGGCAGAACTGGGCACCGGTAGCAGCATGAGGACTTTGTCTCCAGGCTGAAAATGTCTTTTCACGGCCTTCCTGTCATACCACTTCTTCATGCTTCCCTGGGATGTACACAGGGCCTCTTTTGCTAGTGAGGTAGCATGCTGCCATCGATCCCTACACGTCTTCACAAAATCTGCCATGTCAGTTTTTGGAACACCCCCGCCGAGAAGACCCTTTTTCAGCACCTTCAATGGGCCTCGCACATCGCAGCCAAACACAAGGGTAGCTGGGCTAAACCCCAAGGAGCCCTGCTTAGCATCGCGTATCGCAAACAGCACGAAGGGGACACCCTCATCCCAACTGTTGCCCGTGTCATGGCAGTACTTTTTCAGCATTGCCTTAAGCGTTTGGTGCCAACGCTCAAGTGCACCCTGCGACTCTGGGTGGTAAGCACTGGACACAGAATGAGAAATCCCAAGGGAGATTAAAGTCAGTTTAAACGCTTGGAATAAGAAGTTAGTTCCCTAATCTGTTTGTACTGTTTTCAGGAGACCAAAGGTGGTAAAAAATTTGATCAGTGCATTATTAATGTTTGCCATGGTGATCCTCCGCAGAGGAATCGCTTCAGTGAACCGTGTGGATAAGCACATTATAGTCAATAAAAACTGATTTCCTGCCCACGTTCTTGGCAACGGATCAACACAATCCACCAAAACATGTTCAAATGGCTCACCAGCAGCAGGTGTTGGACATAGTGGGGCAGGGGGCACTTTTTGGTTTGGTTTGCCCACCAGCTGACACGTGTGACAGGTATTACAATACCGCACCACATCCGCCTTCATTGCCGGCCAGAAGAAGTGTAATCCCTAGATGTCCCTTCCATGAATGATCATGGGCTAATTGTAGCACATGCTGACGCAAACTAGCAGGGACCACTATCTGTTGGACTACACTCCAGTCTTCCCCAGGCTTTGGGGTCTACCTGCGCATCAGCAACCCATCACACACAAAAAATGTCTGCTTCCTGTCTCCTGTCGGACCATCACTCTCATCCACGGCGGCAAAACATTTGGTTAATGATGGGTCCTCTTTCTGAGCAATCATAAGGGCCTTCCGCATCATGAGGAGAGGCTGGGGCTGCAGGTTCAGGAGCAGGCTAAGCTACCTCTCAAGCCAGTTCCTTGGCATTATGACCCGCCTCCTCCATGCAGGGCATCACATCCTTTTCTCTGAGAAGTCAACCACTTCTCCCTGCTGATGGGCGTGTGACCAGGTATGAACAGGGCACATAGGTCACTCCGATGCCTCTCACGATAACGTCAGTGCCACTGGCAGTCTTCTCGTCAAAGGCAAGTGCACTGGTGCCTGTGTCGCGTAAGATAGTCACTCACTGCAACCCCCCCTGGCTTCTGTTGCTGCTGAGTGACCCCTCATCTGGGGCTCTCCTCAGCTCTTTCTGGGATAGTTGCGCAGCTGCCCCTCTGTTGGTCTTCCTTGGTCTCTTGTGTTCTGAGGGCCTCTGGATGTCTGGAGTTTTGATCTCCTCCATACCTCTGTGTGTACGAGTGAGTGAATGAGATGAGTACAAAGTGTTTTGAGTGCTCAAATTGAGTAGAAAGTCACTAAGTACCAGTCCATTTAAAAGTACCAGTCCAGCATTTTTGTTAGTGGGTCTGAGGCGAGGCCCACTAACAAAATTGTGAAGAATGCTGATAGAATAGAATAATCATTTATTGTGAATCTCATCCAGGACATCAATGAATAAGTGAGCAGGTGAACCAACTGCAGAACTGTAATAACACCTTAACACTAAATACTGAATAAAAAAAGGAGATCAGCATGAGCAAGCACAGTCACATATCACTTCTTATCAACAACACCACAGTGAAGATGGCCAGCAGCACGAAACTCCTGGGCGTACAGATAGACCTGTCCTGTTCACTGCACAGTGGAGCTCTTGTAAAAGAGAGCCTTTTGCCCCAATTAAGAAAAGGTCACCTTCCCTTTCCCATCTCTATTACTCTCTTTCGAACGAGTATAGAGATGATTTTGATCACATGCATCTCTGATTGGTCAAGAGCCCGCTTTGCTTTAGACTGGCAATCCCTGAATATAGTGGTGGGGACAGCAGAGAATACTGTTGGGACTCCACTTCCCCACATCTGGAATGATGCCTGACCACAGCAAACAAACACATACGTGACCTCTCCCACCCCTACCACACACTGTTCTGCCTACTGGCTTCATGTTTAACCTTTGGACCTTCAGGCCATACTCAGTGCAGATGTTCCTGTATACTATACTGGCTACTTGGTTATAGGATTTCGTGCTATACGTCTATATCCTTCTGCAACAGCACCCTATCTGAAAAAAAAGGAGGCAGCTTTTAAAGCAGCAGCCACCCACTGTGTGGATTCCAAAATTCATTGAAAATATTGTTTTATTTAAGGGGCGATCGTGGCTCAAGAGTTGGGAGTTCGCCTTGTAATCGGAAGGTTGCCGGTTCGAGCCCCGGCTCGGACAGTCTCGGTCGTTGTGTCCTTGGGCAAGACACTTCACCTACCGCCTACTGGTGTTGGCCAGAAGGGCCGATGGCGCGATATGGCAGCCTCGCTTCTGTCAGTCTGCCCCAGGGCAGCTGTGGCTACAACTGTAGCTTGCCTCCACCAGTGTGTGAATGTGTGTGTGAATGGGTGGATGACTGGGTGTGTAAAGCGCTTTGGGGTCCCTAGGCGGGACTAGTAAAAAGCGCTATACAAATACAGGCCATTTACCATTTACCATTTACCATTTATCTTTGGTTCTATTATCCATCCATCCATCCATCTTCCTCCGCTTTATCCGAGGCCGGGTCACGGGGGCAGCAGCCTAAGCAAAGAGGCCCAGACCTCCCTCTCCCCAGGCACCTCCTCCAGCTTATGCGGGGGAACACCAAGGCGTTCCCAGGCCAGCCGAGAGATATAATCTCTCCAGCGTGTCCTGGGTCTGCTGCGGGGCCTCCTCCCGGTGGGACATGCCTGGAACACCTCACCCAGGAGGTGCCCAGGGGGCATCCTTGTCAGATGCCCGAACCACCTCAGCTGGCTCCTTTCGATGTGGAGCAGCAGCGGCTCTACTCTGAGCCCCTCCCGGATGGCCGAACTTCTCACCCTATCTCTAAGGGAGAGGCCAGCTACCCTTCGGAGGAAGCTAATTTCTGCCGCTTGTATCCGCGCTCTCGTTCTTTCATCACTACCCACAGCTCGTGGCCATAGGTGAGGGTAGGGACGTAGATCGACCGGTAAATTGAGAGCTTCGCTTTTACACTCAGCTCCCTCTTCACCACGACGGACCGGTGCAGCGTCCGCATTACTGCAGCTGCAGCCCCAATCCATCTGTCGATCTCCGGCTCCCTTCTCCCATCACTCGCGAACAAGACCCCGAGATACTTGAACTCCTCCACTTGGGGCAGGAACTCATCCCCGACCCGGAGTGGGCACTCCACCCTTTTCCGGCTGAGAACCATGGCCTCAGATTTGGAGGTGCTGATCCTCATTCACGCTGCTTCACATTCGGCTGCGAACCGTTCCAGTGCGAGCTGGAGGCCCTCGCCTGATGATTTAACAGAACCACATCATCCGCAAAGATCAGAGATGAGATTCAGAGGCCATCAAAGCGAAAGCCCTCCGCCACTTGGCTGCGCCTAGAAATCCTGTCCATAAAAATTATGAACAGAACCGTGGACAAAGGGCAGCCCTGGCGGAGCCCATCACCCACCGGGAACGAGTCCGACTTATTGCCGGCAATGCGAACCAAGCTCTTGCAACGGATGTATAGGGATCGAATGGCCCGTAGCAATGGGCCAGACACCCCATACTCCCGCAACACCTCCCACAGGACACCCCGAGGGACACGGTCGAATGCCTTCTCCAAGTCCACAAAACACATGTAGACTGGTTGGGCAAACTCCCATGCACCCTCAAGTATCCTCGAGAGGATAAAGAGCTGGTCCAGTGTTCCGTGACCAGGACGAAAACCGCATTGTTCCTCCTGTATCCGAGGTTCGACTAGCGGACAAACTCTCCTTTCCAGCACCCTGGCATAGACTTTCCCAGGGAGGCTGAGGAGTGTGATCCCCCTGTAGTTGGAACACACCCTCCGGTCCCCCTTCTTAAAGATGGGGACCACCACCCCGGTCTGCCAGTCCACGGGTACTGCCCCTGATCTCCACGCAACATTGCAGAGGCGTGTCAACCAGGACAGCCCTACAACGTTCAGAGCCTTCAGGAACTTGGGGCGGACCTCATCAACACCAGGGGCTCTGCCACCAAGGAGTTGTTTAACTGCCTCAGTGACCTCGCCCCCGGAAATTGGTGGGTCATTCCCCTCATCCCCAGACTCTGCTTCCTCCTCGGAAGACGTGTCAGTGGGATTAAGGAGGTCCTCGAAGTATTCCTTCCACCGCCTGACAATTTTCTCAGTCGACGTCAGCAGCGCTCCGCCAGCACTATACACAGTGCAGGTAGAGCACTGCTTTCCCCTCCTGAGACGCCTGACGGTTTGCCAGAATCTCTTCGAGGCAGTCCGAAAGTCTTTTTCCATGGCCTCTCCGAACTCCTCCCACACCCGAGTTTTTGCTTCAGCCACTGCCCAGGCCGCATTCCGCTTGGCCTGTCGATACCTGTCGGCTGCCTCCGGAGTCCCACAGGCTAACCAAGCCCGATAGGACTCCTTCTTCAGCCTGGTGGCTCCCTTCACCTCTGGTGTCCACCATTTGGTTCGGGTATTACCACCACGGCAGGCACCAACCAGCAGTTTCGGCAATGGAGACGCTGAACATGGTCCATTTGGACTCAATGTCCCCAGTCTCCCTCGGAATGCTGTTGAAACTCTGCCGGAGGTGTGCGTTGAAGATCTCGCGGACTGGGGCCCCTGCTAGACGTTCCCAGCACACCCTCACTACGCGTTTAGGTGCACCAGGTCTGTCCAGCGTCCTCCCCCGCCATCTGATCCAACTCACCACCAGGTGGTGATCAGTTGACAGCTCAGCCCCTCTCTTTACCCGAGTGTCCAGAACATATGGTCGCAAGTCTGGTGATACGATTACAAAATCGATCATCGACCTACGGCCTAGAGCGTCCTGGTGCCACGTGCACTTATGGACACTCTTATGTTCGAACAAGGTGTTCGTTATGGCCAAACTGTGATTAGCACAGAAGTCCAATAACAAAGCACCGCTCGGGTTCAGATCAGGGAGGCCGTTCCTCCCAATCACGCCCCTCCAGGTCTCGCTGTCGTTACCCACGTGAGCATTGAAGTCTCCCAGCAGGACAACAGAGTCTCCAGGTGGAGCACCCTGTGTTGTACAGGGAGATGGCCACAGGCAGGAAAGATTTCCTGTGTCGTTCAGTGGTGCTTTTCGGTAATCTCAGTCTCTCACTGAACGAGCTCCTGTGACTGACCAGCATGTCATGGAGTGGGTGGGAGGTGTTATCCAACATTGTCTTTATCTTGGACAACATCCGCCTCTCCGACACCACCTTGAGGGAGTCCAGCTCCATCCCCACAACATTACTGGCCTTACGGATAAGAAGAGGGGTATTATAATCTCACTGTTTCATTAAATCCTGACAGAATGAAACTGCTTAGATTAGACACATTATCCCTGACCAGAGAACACATCTATCTTCTTAGTTGAATAAAAATGTGAGTGTACAGAGCACACATCTGCTGGATCTACATCCCTAACAATGTTTGCACACCCTCTACATCTCCTGTTAATTACTGCTTTAGGCTCAACAATAAAACAAACACCTGGGAATTCGTAAACTGTTCCTTTGATTTTCCTCTCATAAGGTTTCATCTGAATCATTCTTTGCCTGGCCCTTCCAACAGAACCAATTTCCTTCGAGATAACTTACCAGCAGGCAAAAACACAGCCAGGCACATAGCCCCTGAAATCAATGGGACACACAAACCCCTTCACCATAGTAAGGCGGAAATTCTTAAAGAGGATAGATTTTTTCTTTTCAAATTTGAAAAAAATAATAAGGTTCAATGTCAAAAATGTACATTACTCTGTTGCACGAATGATAAGAGCAGGCCTCATAAGATACACTAAAATGCAGCATCTTATAGCTTTTTATTAGCATGTTGTATGTGTAAATTTACCACCTACCTAATGTATGCTATATGCTTTGTATTTTTCATTCATTTTATTTTTTATTTTTTTACTTTTTAAAATACCATTTTTTGGTTCATTTCAAGTTTGCTTTCTCCAGTTTTATTATTATCTAATTAAAAGCTTGGGTCTATTATTATTAGTGGTGGTGTTTTTCAAGGGGAAAATGTTTAAACTACACGCAACAATACAAATATAACTCTTTCTGAAGACACGGAATCTCAGTCAACAACATTACTGTTCAATTAATTTTGACTAAATTGTCAATTATCTCAGTTTATAGTTTATTTTTAAACTACCTACAGTAAACAAATATGAACATGAACCCTTTCTGTGTCTAATACACCACATCACCATTTTATATAAAATGAGAGCAATAAAACACACACAGACACTTTTTAAAAATAAGGGAATATATAGATAAACCCTAGTGTTACCCTATAAACCCTGGTTTGTAAGTAATGTCTGTAAAGGTTCTCAGTCATCCAGGTCATTGTAGTCTAAGGAGCTTGGAAGGAAAAGCGTCTGGACTTCTTTAAGTTTTTTGAAGACGTTTCACCTCTCATCCGAAAAGCTTCTTCAGTTCTAAAGGTCAAATGGTGTTGCATCTCTCTTCTTGATAAAACCTTTATCAAGGTTTATATTAATACAAAAGCTAACACTGAAAGAATTGACCACACTAAGCCTAAGCTTTTAATATACATAACAAGTAAATTTAAACAAGCAAACTAGAAATGCACCAACATTTCAAATGTGAAATATTTGAATTTGAAAAAGCAAAAAGTAAAAAAACAAAAGTCTATTGTATTCACACATATAACATGTAAAAAAATTCTATAAGATGTTGCATTGTTAGCTGGTTTTGCGAGGCCCGCTCTTATCAGTTTATTTTTGTGATTTTATTTTTAAAACTCTTAACTCTGAAGGTGTTTCATTTTCTTTTAAAACAAACTAAACCCAAAATCCTGTTTCGTATTTTGGTGAGTTTGAATCCATATATGAGAGGATTCATAATTGGAGGGATGATCACAAATTCAGTAGCGATGAAATTTTGGAGGCTTTGAGGCAAATCTGTGGAGTCGAATCGCATGTACACAAACTGAAAAACAACTACAGACAGGAATGTGATCAAAGAGGTCAGATGTGGCACACAGGTCTGCATAAACTTTGCCCTGTCCTCTCTGGACTTTGCGCATGTTTTAATAAGATGCATGTAAGTCCAAATGATAAAAAAGCCATGAGACACATAAATGATAACTGTTGCATATGCTGTGATGTTGTTTGAAAAGGTGTCAGCTTCAAGACAAGCAAGTTTAACAATTAACCAGTTTAGACATAAGACTCTCTGAATCTTTGTACCACATAACTTGAGTCTTGCTGTAAGCACAACATTGATGGCAAAAATACATAAAGGTGTCAGCCAGGAGAAACACACCAGCTGAGAGAGCCTCCTCTTACTCATGAAAGAGTGGTAGTGCAGAGGTCGACATATAGCCAGATACCTGTCAAAGGCCATGACAGCTAAAATGGATGAATTGCAGCAGACAGATGAGTACATGATAAAAGCTTGTAAAAGGCATCCTTCATGGGAAATTGTCTGAGAAGACGACAGTAAATCTGAAAGGAATTTTGGGTAGAAACCTGTGGACCCATAAAGTGCATTAATGCAAAAGCTACTCAGGAAAATGTACATAGGTTCATGCAGGTTTACATCCAAGACAATGAGCAGCACAAGAGAGACATTGAAAAACAAAATCACACAGTAATATAGTAAAGTCACCGAGAAGAGGGGTACTCTGAAATTCATTGTCTCATTAAATCCTAATAGAATGAAACTTCTTACATTATGCACATTATCCATGTTCAGAAAAATCATGTACTTTCTGATGTAGACTTTCTGATGTACACCCACAAGTAACAACTTGTGAGTGTACAGAGGAAAAAGTTGCTGTAGCTACATCCCTAACATTATCTGCTCTTCCTCTACACCTCCTGTTAATTACTGCCTTAGGCTCAACAACAAAACACACACCTGGGAATTCAGCCTCTGTTGGTCTATGGAACAAGAAAGAAAATGACCAAAGGACAAGCAAAGATGGATTTAAGTTCAATTTTGTAGTTGTTCATGGTGCCATGGTGATTACGTGTCTTACTCTGTAAGACGTGTGCTTACTTACTGGTTAGATTGAATAATACGCAGTTGCTTTTCACCATGTGAAATGCTTAAAGTGCTGCATTTTACTTCAACCATAAGTATTAAGTATTCTCTCATTTTCCTGGGTCTTGTACCCAGCGCTTTCTGTTTTGGAAAACACTGTTTTACTGTTTGATTAATTTCCAGTTCATTCCAGTTTATTTTTTGTATTTCTTAAGTCCAGCAATGAAGCCGCTTTTTAATTTATTTTTCGTATGAGAGTCTGCACTTTAGATCCTCCATCCTGCCCACTTCATCCAGCCTTATGAGAGAACCACAGACTGTTATTAATAAATTATTTTATATGACATAGAAGAATGAAGTCCCTGTAAAGGTAGGGAGTAGGACACCCTTAAAGGGAACCCTATTAACACATGTTTGCGCTAAAATATGCACTGTGCTTTCAACAACATATATGTGGCATTAAAATACGCCAAATGTTTTCCTTTTACGCACATTTTATATAAAACCGATTTACCAGTAGGCCGCCATTGTTATTTACTCCTCTATGCATTCTGGGTAGTGACGTCACACGGTTGTGAGCAGCGCACTGGAAATGGCTTCTGTTCAACCTTTCCAGTTTGAAACAGAGCAAGCCGAGAAAGAGGATGAAAATAGTCAACCAGTATGTAGTTTAGATGAGGATGATAACAATCCGTCACACGAGAATGTGAGAGTGAGGGAAAGCTACTGGTGGCTATGTGGCTACTCAGTCCAAATTCCATTGACTCTTAGAAATGACTCTAGACTCGTACCAACAGTAACACCATTAGTTATAAAATGTTTTAATAAATGCTTTTTAGGTGTCTTAAAGGAAAATGTAAACAGAAGGGAAGATCCATTATAGTTTACAACGATAGGGTACAGCTGATGTTATAAATAGCATGACATTTTTATTTTTAAATTACCTTGAAGACCCACAAGTTATGCTTGGCTGCTTTTTGTTGATTTTTGCTCTGTGGTTAGGACGTTCCAGTCTTTATTTATTAATTTATTTATTTTTATTCAAAATCAAATGAAATTGAGTGGAGACATTTCAAATAAATGGTATCATTTGTACAAACAGAACTCATTGCTGTCAGCTGGAACAGTATTATTAATTTTAATTGATTAAGTACCAGTGCTCCTTAAGGTCGTGCCAGGCACAGGTCAGGTTACTCCTTTTTACAATTTGCTTCACAAGGAAGAGGACATAACCATTTACTTTTTTGATAAACAGTGTTTTTTTTAGCCTGGTGTGATGACAGCCACTTAATTTAGGATGTAAAGAAAACCCAAAAGACTGTTTTCAAAGTAAAGGTGTACAGAGGCCTAGGTCAGAGAGTTTTTCAACTGGCAGAGCTTTAGTAGCATTTTGATAATTACCTGAGAATAAAATTTTAGACCCAAGGATACTATAGTTAAATGTAACAAAACTAGGTGAGTAGAAACCTTTTTTGGCCATACAAGACAGAAACTAATAATGTACAAGAAATGTGTTTAATTTCAATGTGTGTTGTTTTCTTTTTTAAATTTCAACATGTACAAACCAAAAGGAAATTCTACTTATATTTCAATTAATGAAAACATTCTGGAAATATGTATCTGTCATAGTATCTATTCATTTACACCAGCGGTCCCCAACCCCCTGGGCCTCGGACCAGTACCGGTCCGTGAGTTGTTTGGTACCGGGCCGCGAGAGTTGAGGCTCAGGTGTGAAACGTATGGTTTTCAGGGTTTCTATCGGTTTTCAGCGTTATTTTGTTATCGTTTTCACGTGTGTTATGAATAAATCCTCTTTTTTTTGGTACCGGTACTAGTTTTATTTTGTTGTATTTATCCGCAACACCTTAAAGGCCGGTCCGTGAAAATATTGTCGGGCATAAACCGGTCCGTGGCGCAAAAAAGGTTGGGGACCACTGATTTACACTACAGATCACATTTTGCTTAAATCACATATGTACATATATCAACAGATTTCTTTGCCCCTCTTTGCAGAAACACTCATGACTTTAATCTCAAAGCTGAACTTTTACCACGCATAAAATTCAAAACTCTGTTTCTTATTTGTGTCAATTTAAATCCATACATGAGGGGATTAATAATTGGTGGGATGAGGAGAATCTCCATTGCCATGAAATTCTCAAAACTTTGTGGTATTTCCTTTGAGCCAAATCGCATGTATAACATATCAAACAGAAAAGACAGAACAACAACGGTTAAAGAGAATAAATGTGGTACACATGTCTGCATGAATTTGTTCCAGTTTTCTTTGGATGACTGACATGTTTTGATCAAATGTACATAAGACCAGAAGATAAAAACGGCATGGCCGATATAAAAGGTGTAATTAAAAGCAGGAATAACAATTCTTGCTACAGAGGCAGAGCAAGCTAGATTATTAATTAACCAGTTTACACAGTAGATTCTTGGTATGTGTGAGCCACATAACCTCAACACTACTGTTGTTATCGTGCTCAAGAAGTGAAGGTAAAAGGGAATAAGCCAAGCAAAAAATACAAAAATACACATTTTTTGTTTAGTCATCAGAGAGTGGTACACAAGAGGTCGGCATATAGCCACATATCTGTCATAGGCCATGAGAGCTAGAAGAGAGAAGTCAGCAGCAACTGAAGAGTGCAATACAAAACCCTGTAAAAGGCATCCTGCATAAGAAATAACATGAGTGGTGGACAGAAGATCGTAGAGAAACTTGGGATAAAATGCAGCTGTCCCATAGAGTCCATTGACACACAGATTGCAGAGGAAGATGTACATGGGTTCATGAAGACTTTTATCCACAATCACTGTGACAATTATCGTCACATTTACCAGCCAAATCACACAGTAACACAGTAAAGTGAGAACAAAGAGAGTGAACCTGTAGTTTGCAATATCACGTAAACCTGAGAGAGTAAAAACAGTAATTACTGAAACATTACCCATAATAACATTTGTAGTTTACCTTACTAGGTGTCATTCCAAACTGAGAGCTAATGACATTTTTACAAGTTAAAGTCAGGGTGAAATGAAGTCTGTCTGTGTACTGTCTAACTGACAAAGTATGTCACCAGAGGTTTATATACTCTTTGTGTCAGCCACAATTACGTGGTCAGCATGATGTAAGTGGTGCTTTCACTTGTTGAGCTGAATAATTAAAAAAAAAAATTACATTTACTTTTAAGAATAAAGTTATTTGTGTCTTATGTAACTGCTGTCTATAGAGCTTGAATAGATTGTCTATTAAGACCTTTGTTTTGAGTGTAAAACATCAGCACAGTGACTAAGGTTATTATATGTTTGATAAGCAACATACTTTTCCCTTCCTTCAAAAATACATAATATAGTTGTGTTATAATGAGTCTTCTTTTACTTTTTAGATGGTAAAAGATAAGAATATTTAAATATTTTGTAAATGAGAATGTATTTCACACTAACAACCTGGCCTCTGTATAATGTTTAACCCTAAAAGAAGCAGAAAAAATGACTTACTCCCTGAAATTTTCAACAGTAACCTTAAAAAAAATGTGCAGGATTTTTTATTTTAATGTGTAAAAACCAGAAGAACGCACTGATGCATATGCTTATTGAGACTGATGTCTCTATGATTTTTAAGTGTTTATAGTTTAACATATGTAACTGCCTGACTGATTAATCAGTTCAATCAATCTGTATTCATTCGCTGATCCCTCTTGGGTGGCACAGAGACTCGCTCTGCATTCGCTTAGTTGGAGCTTGGCACGCCCTTGTTGGAGGAGGGCGCTCTTTTCACCTCTCACTCTCTCGTTCCAACACAGCTTTATGATTATTGCTGTGGTTCCTGAATCTTCTCATGATGACTAGTAGGGCTCCAAACCGCACGACCTTTGACCTCAACCACTGCTTGGGCTGTCTGCTATGCCATGAATATTTCCTACTTCTTGCTGGGTCTCTGAAGACTTCTGATCAGCACCCAGTCTCAATCTCAGTCTGGAGATTCCACCCTTGGGATGATTTTTTTCCAGCAATACTCTGGCCACTGCACCTGTTATTGTCATGGTCTGGGTTGGTACCTGCAGGTCTCCAACAGCGGCTCCTCCTCCTTTAGGCGGAGATCGGTTGCTCCTCCCTGGCTGACCACCTGTGGGCAATTATTCCGGCAGCATATAAGACCTGCGCACTCAACCGTTCATCGCCTGAGTATCTGCTATCCCATGTTAGTCAAGTGGTGTGTGATTTCTTTGTCCAGAACCCGTGTGAAGACTTACTTGTTTTTCTTGCACTCATCCCCGCTTTCCTGGACCTGGGCCACCTGCTGCTGGTACGACGTTGCCATCTGGCCCGCCACTCACTTGCCTGCCTCCCCACACCTCGACTGCATCCGGGCCTTCCGCCCCACCTGTCCCCTCCACCTAAAACCAAGTAAGGCAACTCAGTTTAACTGTGGAGGATCACTGATTATCTGCTATCCCGTTGACTGTGCTCTCCTCTCATTACAGTGCCCCGGCCACTTCATAGTCCAGTTTACACCTCCCCACTGCCTCAGCTGTTCAGCTGCATCCTACAGTTGTCTAGGTCACTCTTAGTTGACTTAATTTTTACCAATCATTGCTGATAGTGGAAAACCGTGCACTAATTTAAGTATCCACTGACAGCAATATTACGTCATTCCAAAAATAAAATCAATTCTTTTTGCTTTTGAAATGGATTGAATCGTTACAATCCTTTTAAACACAGGTCTTACCATCTAATATGGTCAGCACCCCTTTAGGTGAATTTCCTCAGAAGCCCATTGTAATCTAGAGAAGCCCACCTTATATTTGCTCTCAATTAAAGTATTTTATAGCGCTTTTATTCCTAAGCCTGCTTTTAAATCATCAGCACACAAAATATCACCACCAGAGGGATAATACCTGGCAGGATTATTCTTAAGTGCACTGTTACAAAAAAAACAAAACATATTAGGCCCAGTTCCAGACATGTCTGAGTGTAAAAAACAAAACAAAACTGTCTTTCTCTTAGAAAAAGAAAACAACCCAAACCTAACTGGCAGAATCAGCCTGGTACTAAAACAAAACCCTAAAATCAGCCAGAAACATCACAGGAAAAGTTTTGCTTTTAGGTGAAACAACATGCTATAGGGATTAGAACCTGCCACGCAGTGCTGCAGTCACTGCTTCTGGCTTTAATTAATAACTGATGCTTACATCTAGGGATGGGTATCGAAACCCTGTTCTTGTTGAGAACCGGTTCCCACTGTTTCAATTCCTTGGAATTGTTTGCCATTTTAACAAACGATTCCCTTATCGATTCCAGTCGCCCCGAATGACGTCACCACGTTGCGGAGCTTCATTTACCTGGCAGGAAACACCGCGCCTAAGTGGCTCAAACGCTCAAAAGTTTGGTTATACTTTACGAGAACGGATGACAACAGGGAAACTAGCAATACTTGAAAAGTAGATATTTCATTTAAGGGAGGAAACACTACGAATATGCAAAAGCATTTGTTCACAAAACACGCGATGACCTTAAATGAATGTCGTGTTTTTAATTCCGCGCTGGACTCGTGAATCTCAACCCAGCAGCAGCGGTAACGTTTGCACGTCCTCTCCCGTTAATGCGGCAGGTAAATAATCAACTAACAGTGCATATTACAAAACCTGCCATTACTGTGCATTTAGGTGACCATGATGAGAGAGACAGACAGAGTGGCATTGCAGCCAGGGGTCCCCTCTGCAGCCTTTGCTTCGGTACAAAGTGCTAAAAACAATAAACCCAAGGACAGAAGAGTCCTTCCCAAGGATGGCCAAGTGTTCTACTTGGCCGTCACCTAAGGATTTACATCCCTGATACTCTAGATATAGAGTCCCTCTATATATTTAACGTCCCCCATTACAATGGCCTCATTGTGCTAACATTCCACATGCACCTGGTGACAGGAGTGCTCTTACTATAATAAAGTGAGAAAGTGATATTACTGTAACTAATGTGATATGATTAAATATGTGATTAATACACGAGAAAAGAAATCTGCCACCACAAACCCAAAAAAATTGTTATGGAGTGACTAAGGTGCAGTACCCTGTACTTACTTGCATTTTGCAGGCAACAAGTCAGGTTTTTGCAATAAACAATAAAACAGGTGCACTGTAAAGACTGTGTTGGGAAGGTGGAAGAGTGATGTGTGAGCAGCAGTATGACTTCAGTATGGCTTCATGACAAGAAAGAGCACTTTAGATGCGATGTATAGTATGCATATGTATAGCATGTATAGAATACGTGTGTGAAGGAGCAGGAGATAGATATGACTGTGAAGATGCAAGGAGTAGCGGTAGTGATGGTTTCATTCTTTTTGAGGGAAGTCTTACATTTTAAGCGTTTTAATTGTTCAAAATAATTAAAATTATTACACTTTTAAAATGAAACTATATTTACAATTAATAGTTCCTTGATGATCTGGTTTGACCTCTGATTTATCTTTGTACCAAACAATTTGGAAATAGTATAATACAGCAGGTGAGATGAATGGATCATATCAGATCTTTATCCTTGTAGAAGCTTTATTTAGCTTATTAATTGTTTCTAAGGTATTTCATGGATCATCGCCCTTTCGTACCTTTCTGATATTTTTAATTTGTACAATTCTTCAAGATCACTGAGGTCTGCAGACCACATGCTCCTACATTTCCTGAGGTCCAGATTAAGGCACAGAGGAGATCGGGCCTTTGCTGTGGCTGCTCCTAAACTGTGGAACAAAATGCCCTTTCACATCAGGATCACCCCAACATTAGACATTTTTAAAACCCATTTGAAAACCCACTTTTATTTTTTGTCTTTTAAATCCGAAGATTTGATTACTTTTTTTGGTATTTCTTATTCATGTTTTCTCTTTTTATTTTTCCTTTCTTAAATTATGTAATTTTGTCCTGTGTTTTTTTGTCATTTGATTATTATTACATGACAGCACTTTAGTCAACAGCTATTGTTTTAAAAGTGTTATAGGAATATATTTTACTTTAAATTTAGAGGATCTGCTATTAGAAAGAAGATATGATAGAGCTGAGGGTTAGTTGGATAGATAAGGCGAGGAAGGAGTAGAAGAGAAGGGAGTTACTGTTAAAATACTATTATTGCATTGTTTTTTGTTGAGGTTTTTTAATTTTATGCTATGGGATTGAAAAACTTCAAAAAACAACAACAGCACAATTTTATGCTTGATATGCTAAACAAAACTTTAATTTTTATAGTAAATATTACAGTATGTCAAGCAATGGGGATATATGATCAGATTTCAAAAAGTACAGAATTATGGTGTCATTAATTAATGTACAGAGAGACATTTACATATAAATTTAAATTTAAAAAAAAAAGCCAAATAAAAGTAGGTAACAGTTCAATTACTATTACTATTTTTCCAAAAATAATAAAAAACCCTATATAAATAAATAAATACTACTGAAAAAATACAACCTAATAACACTGATCCTTATATTTATACATGTAACGTGTTTATTGAAAAAAACAAAACATTAAGCATTGTTAACTGATCTTTGTCATAAACTGAGATGTAACACACAGTGATGCCTGTACTAACCAGCCATTTACAACAGAATATTTCATACAATATTTTGTTTACTTTAAACCTAAAACACTTTGAAATAAACCTGTTTATTCACCTTGCACATATATTAGCTAATATACCTTGAACATCAAGACACAGCAAGGCAAAGAAATGAAATGTCAATTTGTGATGATTTCTGAATGGTATATAGATGAATTTTACAACAGTACTTAAAAAATCATGCAGAATCCTTTTTAAAATGAAATTCTTAGTCAAAAACATGATGTTGTTTTCATTTAACATTCGTGCTGGATTGAGCAAATGTATGTCACATTTGCTCAATCAGGGGTGATCCTGATGTGAAAGGGCATTTTGTTCCACAGTTTAGGAGCAGCCACAGCAAAGGCCCGATCTCCTCTGTGCCTTAATCTGGACCTCAGGAAATGTAGGAGCATGTGGTCTGCAGACTTGAAGAATTGTACAAATTAAAAATATCAGAAAGGTACGAAAGGGCGAAAATCCATGAAATACCTTAGAAACAATTAATAAGCTAAATAAAGCTTCTACAAGGATAAAGATCTGATATGATCCATTCATCTCACCTGCTGTATTATACTATTTCCAAACTGTTTGGTACAAAGATAAATCAGAGGTCAAACCAGATCATCAAGGAACTATTAATTGTAAATATAGTTTCATTTTAAAAATGTAATAATTTTAATCATTTTGAACAATTAAAACGCTTAAAATGTAAGACTTCCCTCAAAAAGAATGAAACCATCACTACCACTACTTCTTGCATCTTCACAGTCATATCTATCTCCTGCTCCTTCACACACATCTATTCTATACATGCTATACATATGCATACTATACATCGCATCTAAAGTGCTCTTTCTTGTCATGAAGCCATACTGAAGTCATACTGCTGCTCACACGTCACTCTTCCACCTTCTCAACACAATCTTTACATTGCACCTGTTCTATTGTTTATTGCAAAAACCTGACTTGTTGCCTGCAAAATGCAAGTAAGTACAGGGTACTGCACCTTAGTCACTCCATAACAAGACCCGCACCCCAGAAAAGTACAGGCTACTTACAGTGTACTTGTTTCATTGTTTCTTGCAAAAGCCTGACTTGATGTCCTCAAATTGCACTTAAATACAGGGTACTTTCACCTTTGTGGCAGGTTGTGTTATAATGTGTTACCTTTCATTAGTTTGCATAAATTCATTACATATGTTAAACTATAAACACTTAAAATCATATAGAGATCAGTCTCAATAAGCATATGCATCAGCGCGTTCTTAGTAAAATTAGTCTAGTCCAAATATATGTTTGCCTTAGACAAGGCAAACATGACTAAATGTTTCTGAATCCGGTGCCTTCAGAAAGAGTTGTATTTATATTGCTGCATCTGTTTTGAATATTTTTGAATTATTTTAATTAAGGAAATCTAACCTTAATGGAAATCATTTCCCTTAAACTCAAGATTCTGTTTCGTATTTTGGTGAGTTGAAATCCATACATGAGAGGATTCATAACTGGACGGATGATGACAAATTCAAGAGTGATGAAGTTTTGGAGGCTTTGGGGTAAATCTCTTGAGCCAAAGCGCAAGTACATCGAATCAAAAGTCATTACAGTGAAATTTGTGATCACAGAAGTCAGATGGGGCACACAGGTCTGCATAAACTTTACTCTGTCATCGCTGGACCTCACACATGTTTTAATAAGATATATGTAAGTCCAAATTATGAAAAGCCATTGAGACACATAAACGCCAAGTATCACATATGTACTGATGTTATTTGAAAAAGTGTCAGCTTCAGGACAAGCAAGTTTAACAATTAACCAGTTTAGACATAACACTCTCTGTATGTTTATACCACATAACTTGAGTCTTGCTGTAAGCACAATATTGATGGCAAAAACACAGAAAGGTGTCAGCCAGGAGAAACACACCAACTGTGAAAGCCTCCTCTTAGTCATGAAAGAGTGGTAGTGCAGAGGTCGACATATAGCAAGATACCTGTCAAAGGCCATGACAGCTAAAAGGGACATATCACAACAGGCAAATGAGTACATGATAAAAGCTTGTAAAAGGCACCCTTCATAGGAGATTCTGTGAGAAGACGACAGTAAATCTGAAAGGAATTTTGGGTAGAAACCTGTGGCTCCATAAATGGCATTAATGCAGAAGCTGCTCAGTAAAATGTACATAGGTTCATGCAGGCTTTTATCCAAGACAATGAGCAGCACAAGAGAAATATTGAAGAACAAAATCAGACAGTAATACAGTAAAGTAACTGAGAAGAGGGGTACTGTGAAATTCATTGTCTCATTAAATCCTGACAGAATAAAACTTCTTTCATTAGACTGATTATCCATGATCAGAGGGCACATCTAACTTTTTAAAATAACAACATAACAGAGCACTGAGCTGCTGCGTCTGTACCTGACTAATGTCTGCTGTCCCTCTTCACCTCCCATTAATTGCAGAATAAAATAAAATACTATATACAGTACAATAAATAGAATAAAATATACAATAGGATAGAAATAGAATGCAAATGCTTTATACAACTGAGTAAAAATACAACTTTGTCAGAAAAAGAGTATTGCACTCAGTGTGTGTGGATATGTGTGTTTGATCAGTTAGAGTCTTTGTTGTGGAGTCTGACAGCAGTGGGGAGGAAAGACCTGCAAAATCTCTCCGTCCCACACCGTGTGTGCCACAGCCTGCCACTGAAGGAGCTGCTCAGTGCTGTCACAGTCTCCTGCATGGGGTGGGAGATGTTGTCCAACAGGGATGAGTGTATGTTTCTGTTCTGTGTCCTGTTTGTTTCTATATGTGTCTTTCTGGCTGCTGTTACAACCAAATTTCCCCTTGTGGGACAATTAAAGGATTATTCTATTCTATTCTAATGCTGTTTCTATCAAACTATTTTTTCAATTCATTCATTCATTTATTCAATTGGTATCAGTCCATCTTCTCATGTTCTGTTCATCCTGGCTTCACAACAAACATCATCCACATCCTTCACCAGCCTGCGAGTCCTGTGTTTGAGTCCTGTCTTCCTTCCACACATCACATTGTGTCACATATATAGAGACTGTTTATACATAGGGCCCAGAATTCTGTGCTAACATCCCTGAACCTTGTACAATCTGTGGTGCCAACTCATAAACAAAAACACACTTGGTCTGTATATAGTACTGTCAGGCCTTTATTTTTTAACAGCAGCTCTGTGGAAAGAAGGTAGTTTTAAAGCAGCATGAATCTATAACCTACTAAGCAATCACTTCTTTCTCCCCCTGTCTTTAAATTAATTTGCAAACTGTGAAACTGATATTCTGTTAAATATAGACATCATGTCAGTTATATTTTCTGAATTAGCTTTGTGATATAAGTGTACAATGAGCAAGACTACAGAGGCACCCGAAAAACTGGCTAAACTTTGAGCCACAGTAAACACGTCACTCATGAGACTCAAACATTTTATGCTTTAAAAAAGGATATAAATATGAGTCTGTTACTTGAGAAACATAAATCTATTTACCGTAAATGACAATAAATTTACCAATTTACATCTTAATGGAACGTGTTAGAGATATGGCATTATGACACCTTAAGTTCAAACAATAAGATGACCTGGATTAAACCTAAAACCAGAAGTGGAAATGCAATGCAAATATGTGTTAGTTGTCTTTAGATCTTTGATAGTCTGGTCAAATTTAAGTAAACAATAATGCTTTTTACTGAGATTTGGTTGTCTTGGTGCATTTATAGTTATTGTTATGAGGCCTTCATTTGCTGTCATGTGCAAGAGAATAATGTACATTTTTGAAATTTTATTTTGCTCTATTTTTATTTGGTGAACAAGAAACTCTTAATTTTGAAGTTCTTTTAAAGTAAAATAAACCCAATATCCTGTTTCGTATTTTGGTGAGTTTAAATCCATATATGAGAGGATTCATAACTGGAGAGATGATGAGAAATTCAATAGTGATGAAATTTTGGAGGCTTTGAGGTAAACGTGTAGAGTCAGATATCATGTACACTGGATCAAGAAAAAACAGGAAAGTCATCAAAGAGATCAGGTGGGGCACACAGGTCTGCATAAACTTTAACCTGTCCTCTCTGGACCTCGCACACGTTTTAATAAGATATATGTAAATCCAAATTATAAAAAGCCAATGACACAGATAAACAATAAGTGTTACATTTGCACTGATGTTTTTTCTAAAGGTGTCAACATCAGGACAAGCAAGTTTAATTATTAACCAGTTTAGACATAAGACTCTCTGAATCTTTATACCACACAACTTGAGTCTTGCTTACAGCAAAGCCCACAGGTTTAAAACATCTTGGAACGCTTATGTTCTCTAGCTGGTGGAGCTGGGTCTTCCACTTGAGCCACTGGTGAGCTAGGTCAGCAGGTATGATAACATCCCAGCCAATCTTTCTCCTGCAAAGCTCTTGCAGAATCTTCTTCGCTTGAAGCGTGACTGATGACAAGATACCCAGTGGATTGTAGACAGAACTCACAGTGGACAGGAGGTTCCTCCGAGTGGGTGCCTTGTCCGGCATTACAATCTTGAACCTGAAGCTGTCAGATTGAATACACCAATGGACTCCCAGCGCTCTCTCAATGGGAAGTGTGTCCTGATCCAGATCGAGATCTTTAACCTCTGATGCCCTTTCTTCTTCTGGAATAGCAGACATAAATGTTCTGCTATTGCTTATCCATTTTGGACAGTATGGCTTGCTCTTCTGAGCTCACAGCCTTCAAACAGTCGTCCACATAGAAGTTGTGCAGCACTGTGTCGACTGCTTGACTGTTGGCTGGATCTCGGTTGTCCTCAGCACATTTGCGCAGAGCAAAGCGGCGCAGCTTGGTGCCGAAGTTGCACCGAAAATGTGAACCACCATCTTGTACTCCACCATTTTCTGAGTAATGTCACCAGATGTCCACCACAGGAACCGAAGAAGGTCAGAATCTTCATCAGGCACCTTTACTTGGTGGAACATTGCTTCCACATCTGCCATGATGGCCACTTCTTGTCTAAATCGGATAATTACCCCAAGAAGGGTACTGGTAAGATTTGGTCCTTGTAACAACTGATCATTTAAGGTGGTGCCTTTGTACGATGCTCCACAGTCAAAGACCACTCGAAGCTTGTGTTTCTTGGGATGATAAACTCCGTGGTGCGGTCCTCCAGCAATGAAGCCGCTTTTTGAATTTAGTTCTTGTCTGAGAGTCTGCATTTTAGATCCTCCATCCTGCCCACTTCATCAAGCCTTATGACAGAACCACAGAGTGTTATTAATAATAAATTTTATATGACGCTACATAGAAGAGTGGAGTCCCTTTAAAGGTAGGGAGTAGGACAGAATCCCTAAGAGTAATCGTGGTGTAATGGCGCTAGTCTCTAAGCTAATACAAAGCAGGATGGAGCTTGCCTTTCATGTTATTTTCACAAACTTCTGATCCTGAGACTCATCATACCAGGAAACATTTTTCCAATCTTCTATTCTGCAATTCTGCCTGTGAGAATTACAACCCAAGTCTCCTGAGAAAGAGGTCCTGGATAAGTGGCAGAAATAAATGGATAATGGCTAGGTAGCTTTGTTAGCCAGCTGCAATCATAAACTGTATGGGTACATTGCACAGATACTTGCTGATTTGTGCTAAATAATAAACTATTAATATAGGCACACTGAAGGACTTGGAAGGTCTGTACCTCACCTCAAGCCATATTATTTGACACATATTTAAATAAAAGTGTTCCAAAAGTTACCAGCAGCACACAAACAGTTCAGGCACCCAGTCAGTGATACCAGGTAACAGTGGTCAGGCCTCGCAGATGCTGACCACCTCCAGCTGCTGGGTCACAGCACCTGTTAGTCCAAGTGGCTGCAGTGTTGGTCAAGTTACTTGAAAAAAGTAATCAGTAATTAATTACTGATTACTTCCCCAAAAAAGTAATCCCGTTACTTTACTGATTACTTATTTTCAAAAGTAATTAATTACTTAGTTACTTAGTTACTTAGTTACTTTTTAAAAACATGATTTACAACCTGAATAGGTGATAAAGTGATAGATCTTTCAGCCCAATTCTACTTTTTCTACATAATCCATCATACAAAATGTAATCAAATGGAAAAGTCTCTTTTTAAAACTTGTTTTGTTAGTTTTAATCTTTTAACTTTATGCATGAAGCAAAATTTTAATTATATGCACCATTCTGTGACTGGAAGAAATTAGTTTAACATTTAAACCTATTTTCTGCACATTCCAGCACATACATACATACACACACACACACACACACACACACACATATATATATATATATATATATATATATATATATATACATATACATATATATACATGTGTGTGTTTACACTCACTCTTTCAGATGCAAGTAAAACACAGCAGAAAATAAATAAAGTCAAAGACTAGCGGTCCTTTTGCTCTATTTTCACCTGTAAAGCAGGAGTAGGGTAGGCGGAGGGTTATCCTGGTGCAGGTGTGCCGCAGCGGTCAGTGGAAGGATACGGCAGTTTCTCTGTGAGTTTCCCATTACGTCGTAGCGCACTCGGTGCTTGCTTGGAAGTTTAGGGGGTTTTTTTTCGCTGTAGAAAGAAGTTTTCTTCCCACGCACAACGGACACTAATGTTTTTGTCACTTTTTACGGAATCAAACTCAAAATAAGGTCAGTACGTCCACGCTTTAAACGCTGCACGCTCATACTCTCTCCCGCACTCGATATATGATCCATTGTTGATCTGCACACAGCTGTTGTCACACACGTAGCACTCGCTTATGTCACTGTCATGAGACATTCTCGCAAGAAAATCACGGTTTTAGTAACGCAGTAACGCAGCGTTCCTACGGGAAAGTAACGGTAATCTAATTACCGTTTTTGCAATAGTAATCCCTTACTTTACTCGTTACTTGAAAAAAGTAATCGGATTACAGTAACGCGTTACAAGTAACGCGTTACTGCCCATCTCTGAGTGGCTGTACCTATAACTAGTCTTCTACAGCATGATGCCTGAAAAATCATGTTACCCACGCTCCACTTCAACTGTTTCCTCACAGTTTCACTAGCTAAATTGTACTACCACTACCTCATCGTTACCAATTCCAGTGATTATAAGACAGAAAAAATCTTACATTTGTCACATTTGTACACCTAAGCTCAATAATCTAAGCACTGTGGCCATATTACCTTTATTTAACAGTAGTTCTTTCTTAATAAATCATTTATTGTTTATAATTATGTCAGAAAAAAATTGGACAATTTCTGTATCACCGACACCTGTCTCAAACCAGAGGAACAGCTTGCTGAACTTGTCCACACAATTATAAATTATCCAATGTCTCAAGATCCTCAGGCCACATTTTAAGATGCATGAGTATCCTAAACAGTGTTCAATTTACTCCTATATCATTTTCTTAAATCCTGCAACTTTTTTTGAAGGAATTCTCTAACCTGCTTTTTTCTGTTTGTAAAATTTGACAGGATCATTTTGGTAGGAGATTTTAATCTAAATATTGATGTGTCTATTGCATGGATATAGCATTGCAAAATCATTAATTTGGTGCAACATGTTAGAAGTTCCACACATAAAAATCTTGGCCTATTTTGAAGATATGTCTGTATGCTAGAAAGTGTGTCCCTTTTTATATGCGGCTTTTATTGGGAATGTTACGCACTTTGTAAGTCTTTGTTCTGAAAAGTTATTATTGTTAATATTAGTAGTAGCAGTAGTTGCAGTATCCAGAAAGACAAGTTGTCAAACAGTTCACTCCCAATAGAGATGTTATGATATGTTATACTATCCATAGAAACTCTTTTTTTTTTTTGCACCAATCTCTTAGGATTTACATACTTTTTTGAATCAGTGGCCATCGCAATAACTTGACTTCTCGATTTTTTTTTTATCATAATTTAAATTTTTATTATTTTATCAACTAAAATCTAAAATAATATTTTTGTGTAATATCTCACAAGAAATTTCACAAGAAATTTAAATTTCTCTTACTACAATAATACAATAAAATCCACACATAAGAATTGTGGCTCTTTAATTATATGGCAGTAGAAAATATTTTCAGTCATTTCAGGATAAATCACACGTATAAGCCAACAGCGTATACAGTACACATCATTAGTTACTAAGCAGCGTGCAAATTATGTGTTATATATTTCTATATAGACATCTTTCAATGAACTGTTGCTTTTATTCTAATTGCATTACACCTAGAAACAAAGGAGGGGTGGAGGAGTCCATATCAAAGTTATTACATCTTACTAAAATTGTAAATATGGAAATGCTTTGCAGATAAACACAATGATAAATAAAAATAACTGAAACAATACTTGTGTAAATAAAGCAAACTAAAATAAAATTTTAAAAATTACAGAAAATATATTCAGTAAGTTAGACTATTTCATGCACAAAGTGTTGGGTTTCCATTGTTACATCGAGTAAGTTTTAAACTTACTAAAGTTCCTTGCTGATAAACAACATCTCATAATAGTATGAAACAAAAAATTTAATAAAACCAATCCTGGAAATAACAAACAGGCTAAAGTTAAGCATTTTATAAGCATATAAATGAAACTTAAGCAAGTATAGTCTTTTGTGGAAGTATTGAGTTAAAAACGATGTAAAAAAATTTAAAAAAATTAAAAAAAAAACCCATAAAAATGCAATTTACAGTAAATCTGATCAATATATCCACATAAGTAAATTTATTCACTTAAAAATAACATAACATGATACATTGTAGTTGGTCTTTGACAAAACTGAAGAGAACACACAGTAAGGCGTGCTCTTTTCAGCTATGTTCATATCTCTCACTATATATTCTTTACAATAAGCAAAACCTACATTTTCATTTTTGAAGAAGCTCTAAATTTCATGTTAGTTATTTTCTGTAGATAGATAGATAGATAGATATAATTTAATAACAACAGAAAAAAACTAAAACTAAAACAAACTTCAAAATCATCAAGTTTTCATGTATATATATCTATGTCTACAGAATGCGTGTGCTCGAAAAGGAGTAGGATGAAGTTTACACTTTTCTTGTTCCTACACCCTTATTTCAAATTTCATTGCTTACAAGTCCATATCCAGGATTCAACATTATTTGATCATATATGGTTAACTATGTACAAGTCTAACACATTGAACATACACAAATAAAACCATTTTCAGCATGTAAACCAGAACAACAACAAACTACATTTTTACATAAACTAATCACCCTGTCTATAACACCCGCTTAATCTCTGAGCTTATTTTATATCTATGTGAAAAGCGCTATATAAATGCAATCCATTATTATTATTATTATTATTGACAAACACCTTAATGAACACTTAAGCTTGGGGTATTAAGGCCTTGATCTATAAAAAAATGAGGACACAATGAGACAACTCAGTCACTGAGAGGAAGATTTCCTATATTCATGCAATTTATTATTTTTGAATAATCGTGTGAATTTTTGTATTGATGTACTTGTCTTGATTTCATCTGTACAGGTGTTCCACACACTAACTCTGACTGTAATGCTCTGATATTTTACTGCTGTTTGTTTATGTTTACTGAACATAAGGATTTCTCTCAGGTCATGAGTATTTGGTCTTATTTGGAACAAGTTCTGAATGTTGTGGGGCAAAGATTTATTCGCTGCTTTGTACATTGTTTGCGCATTTCAGAGGTCAACCAAATCTTTAAATTTGAGAATATTTAATTTGATAAAAAGTGGATTTGATGATTCTCTTGAAGTAGCTTTATTTATTATCCTTATTGCTCTTTTTTGCAGAATGTATATTGGATGGGTGTGTTGTTATTTTCTGTTAAGATAAACTGAGGTCAGGATTCTGTTTCGTATTTTGGTGAGTTTGAATCCATATATGAGAGGATTCATAACTGGAAGGATAGTGAGAAACTCAATAGCAATCAAATTTTGGAAGATTTGAGATGAATCTGTGGAGTCAAATCGCCCATATATCGACTGAAAAACCATTACAAAGAGAAATATGATCAAAGAGGTCAGATGGGGAACACATGTCTGCATAAACTTTACCCTGTCTTCACTGGACCTCATGCATGTTTTAATAAGATGCGTGTAAGTCCAAATTATGAAAAAGCCATGAAATATATAAACAATAAGTGTTGCATATAGACCAGTATTTTTTTAAAAGGTGTTGACTTCAGGACAAGCAAGTTTAACAATTAAGTAGTTTAGACATAAGACTCTCTGAATCTTTATACCACATAACTGAATCTTGATGTTATCAGGATATTGATGGAGAAAATGCAGAAAGGTGCTAGCCAGGAGAAACACACCAGCTGAGAGAGCCTCCTCTTAGTCATGAAAGAGTGGTAGTGCAGAGGGCGACATATAGCCAGATATCTGTCAAAGGTCATAACAGCTAAAATGGACAAATCACAGGAGGCAAATGAGTACATGATAAAAGCTTGTAGCATGCATCCTTCATATGTGATGAAAAGATGACAGTAAGTCTGAAAGGAATTTTGGGTAGAAACCTGTGGACCCATAAAGTGCATTAATGCAAAAGCTACTAAGAAAAATGTACATAGGTTCATGGAGGTTTTCATCCAAGAAAATAAGCAGCACAAGAGAGATATTGAAAAACAGAATCACACAATAATGCAGTAAAGTATGCAGTATGAAGAGGGGTACTCTGAAATTCATTGTGTCATTAAATCCTAATAGAATGAAACTTTCTACATTAGACACATTATCCATGATCAGAGAACTCAAATGCCTTATTATTTAAATATGTGTGTTTGAGTATATGTGAGTGTACAGAAGACAGAGCTACTGCATCTGCATCTCTATCATTGTCTGCTGTCAATGCTCTACACGTCCTCTTAATTATTGCCTTTTGTTTAACAACAAAACACACCTGGGAATTCAACCTCTCTTGATGTATTTAAAAAAAATCCCCTGAAAATCAACAATATTCTGGTAAGTGACTATAATAAAAGTACCTTTTTAATTTACAGAAATAAATAATAATAAATGTGTTTTGGGTGTCTTAAAGGAAAATGTAAACAGAAGGCAAGATCCATTACAGTTTGCAACGATAGGGTACAGCTGATGTTATAAATAGCATGACTTTTTTGTTTTTAAATTGCATTGAAGACCCACAACTTATGCTTGGCTATTTTTTTATTTTTTTTGCTCTGCGTTTGGGACTATCCAGCTTTTATTTTTTCATTTATTTGTTTAATTTTATTCAAAAGCAAATGAAATTGAGTGGAGACATTTCAAATAAATGGTATCATTTGTACAAACAGAACTCATTGCTATCAGCTGAAACAGTATTATTAATTTTAATTGATTAAGTACCAGTGCTCCTTAAGATGACCTGTCCTAGGCACAGGTCAGGTTACTCCTTTTTACAATTTGCTTCACAAGGAAGAGGACATAACATTTACTTTTTTGATAAACAGTGTTTTTTTAGCCTGGTGTGATGACAGCCACTTAATTTAGGATGTAAAGAAAACCCAAAAGACTGTTTTCAGAGTAAAGGTGTGCAGAGGCCTAGGTCAGAGAGTTTTTCAACTCCCACCTCTGGCAGAGCTTTAGTAGCATTTTGATAATTACCTGAGAATAAATTTTTAGACGCAAGGATACTATAGTTAAGTGTAACAAAGCTAGGTGAGTAAAAACATTGTAGTCAACCAGAAAAAGAAGCTAAACATCAGAAAAAGATGTATCTACGTGAAACCTTTTTTGGCCATACAAGACAGAAACTAATAATGTACAAGAAATGTGTTTAATTTCAATGTGTGTTGTTTTCTTTTTTAAATTTCAACATGTACAAACCAAAAGGAAATTCTACTTATACTTCAATTAATGAAAACAGTCTGGAAATATGTATCTATCATAGTATCTATTCATTTACACCAGCGGTCCCCAACCCCCTGGGCCTCGGACCGGTACCGGTCCGTGAGTTGTTTGGTACCGGGCCGCGAGAGTTGAGGCTCAGGTGTGAAACGTATGGTTTTCAGGGTTTCTATCGGTTTTCAGCGTTATTTTGTTATCGTTTTTATCGTTAACTCGGATTCCCTGGGTCTTTTCACGTGTGTTATGAATAAATCCTCTTTATTTTGGTACCGGTACTAGTTTTATTTTGTTGTATTTATCCGCAACACCTTAAAGGCCGGTCCGTGAAAATATTGTCGGGCATAAACCGGTCCGTGGCGCAAAAAAGGTTGGGGACCACTGATTTACACTACAGATCACATTTCGCTTAAATCACATATGTACATATATCAACAGATTTCTTTGCCCCTCTTTGCAGAAACACTCATGACTTTAATCTCAAAGCTGAACTTTTACCACGCATAAAATTCAAAACTCTGTTTCTTATTTGTGTCAATTTAAATCCATACATGAGGGGATTAATAATTGGTGGGATGAGGAGAATTTCCATTGCCATGAAATTCTCAAAACTTTGTGGTATTTCCTTTGAGCCAAATCGCATGTATAACATATCAAACAGAAAAGACAGAAGAACAACGGTTAAAGAGAATAAATGTGGTACACATGTCTGCATGAATTTGTTCCAGTTTTCTTTGGATGACTGACATGTTTTGATCAAATGTACATAAGACCAGAAGATAAAAACGGCATGGCCGATATAAAAGGTGTAATTAAAAGCAGGAATAACAATTCTTGCTACAGAAGCAGAGCAAGCTAGATTATTAATTAACCAGTTTACACAGTAGATTCTTGGTATGTGTGAGCCACATAACCTCAACACTACTGTTGTTATCGTGCTCAAGAAGAGAAGGTAAAAGGGAGTAAGCCAAGCAAAAAATACAAAGATACAAACTCTTTGTTTAGTCATCAGAGAGTGGTACACAAGAGGTCGGCATATAGCCACGTATCTGTCATAGGCCATGAGAGCTAGGAGAGAGAAGTCAGCAGCAACTGAAGAGTGCAATACAAAACCCTGCAAAAAGCATCCTGCATAAGAAATAACATGAGTGGTGGACAGAAGATCGTAGAGAAACTTGGGATAAAATGCAGCAGTCCCATAGAGTCCATTGACACACAGATTGCAGAGGAAGATGTACATGGGTTCATGAAGTTTTTTATCCACAATCACTGTGACAATTATCGTCAAATTTACCAGCCAAATCACACAGTAACACAGTAAAGTGAGAACAAAGAGAGTGAACCTGTAGTTTGCAATATCACGTAAACCTGAGAGAGTAAAAACAGTAATTACTGAAACATTATCCATAATAACATTTGTAGTTTACCTTACTAGGTGTCATTCCAAACTGAGAGCTAATGACATTTTTACAAGTTAAAGTCAGGGTGAAATGAAGTCTGTCTGTGTACTGTCTAACTGACAAAGTATGTCACCAGAGGTTTATATACTCTTTGTGTCAGCCACAATTACGTGGTCAGCATGATGTAAGTGGTGCTTTCACTTGTTGAGCTGAATAATTAAAAAAAAAATTACATTTACTTTTAAGAATAAAGTTATTTGTGTCTTATGTAACTGCTCTCTATAGAGCTTGAATAGATTGTCTATTAAGACCCTTGTTTTGAGTGTAAAACATCAGCACAGTGACTAAGGTTATTATATGTTTGATAAGCAACATACTTTTCCCTTCCTTCAAAAATACAAAATATAGTTGTGTTATAATGAGTCTTCTTTTACTTTTTAGATGGTAAAAGATAAGAATATTTAAATATTTTGTAAATGAGAATGTATTTCACACTAACAACCTGGCCTCTGTATAATGTTTAACCCTAAAAGAAGCAGAAAAAATGACTTACTCCCTGAAATTTTCAACAGTAACCTTAAAAAAAATGTGCAGGATATGTGCTTAGTTTCACTCTTTTTTTATTTTAATGTGTAAAAACCAGAAGAACGCACTGATGCATATGCTTATTGAGACTGATGTCTCTATGATCTCTAAGTGTTTATAGTTTAACATATGTAACTGCCTGACTGATTAATCAGTTGTCATCTGTATTCATTCGCTGATCCCTCTTGGGTGGCACAGAGACTCGCTCTGCATTCGCTTAGTTGGAGCTTGGCACGCCCTTGTTGGAGGAGGGCGCTCTTTTCACCTCTCACTCTCTCGTTCCAACACAGCTTTATGATTATTGCTGTGGTTCCTGAATCTTCTCATGATGACTAGTAGGGCTCCAAACCGCACGACCTTTGACCTCAACCACTGCTTGGGCTGTCTGCTATGCCATGAATATTTCCTACTTCTCGCTGGGTCTCTGAAGACTTCTGATCAGCACCCAGTCTCAATCTCAGTCTGGAGATTCCACCCTTGGGATGATTTTTTTCCAGCAATACTCTGGCCACTGCACCTGTTATTGTCATGGTCTGGGTGGGTACCTGCAGGTCTCCAACAGCGGCTCCTCCTCCTTTAGGCGGAGATCGGTTGCTCCTCCCTGGCTGACCACCTGTGGGCAATTATTCCGGCAGCATATAAGACCTGCGCACTCAACCGTTCATCGCCTGAGTATCTGCTATCCCATGTTAGTCAAGTGGTGTGTGATTTCTTTGTCCAGAACCCGTGTGAAGACTTACTTGTTTTTCTTGCACTCATCCCCGCTTTCCTGGACCTGGGCCACCTGCTGCTGGTACGACGTTGCCATCTGGCCCGCCACTCACTTGCCTGCCTCCCCACACCTCGACTGCATCCGGGCCTTCCGCCCCACCTGTCCCCTCCACCTAAAACCAAGTAAGGCAACTCAGTTTAACTGTGGAGGATCACTGATTATCTGCTATCCCGTTGACTGTGCTCTCCTCTCATTACAGTGCCCCGGCCACTTCATAGTCCAGTTTACACCTCCCCACTGCCTCAGCTGTTCAGCTGCATCCTACAGTTGTCTAGGTCACTCTTAGTTGACTTAATTTTTACCAATCATTGCTGATAGTGGAAAACCGCGCACTAATTTAAGTATCCACTGACAGCAATATTACGTCATTCCAAAAATAAAATCAATTCTTTTTGCTTTTGAAATGGATTGAATCGTTACAATCCTTTTAAACACAGGTCTTACCATCTAATATGGTCAGCACCCCTTTAGGTGAATTTCCTCAGAAGCCCATTGTAATCTAGAGAAGCCCACCTTATATTTGCTCTCAATTAAAGTATTTTATAGCGCTTTTATTCCTAAGCCTACTTTTAAATCATCAGCACACAAAATATCACCACCAGAGGGATAATACCTGGCAGGATTATTCTTAAGTGCACTGTTACAAAAAAAACAAAACATATTAGGCCCAGTTCCAGACATGTCTGAGTGTAAAAAACAAAACAAAACAGTCTTTCTCTTAGAAAAAGAAAACAACCCAAACCCAACTGGCAGAATCAGCCTGGTACTAAAACAAAACCCTAAAATCAGCCAGAAACATCACAGGAAAAGTTTTGCTTTGAAAACTGGTGAAACAACATGCTATAGGGATTAGAACCTGCCACGCAGTGCTGCAGTCACTGCTTCTGGCTTTAATTAATAACTGATGCTTACATCTAGGGATGGGTATCGAAACCCTGTTTTTGTTGAGAACCGGTTCCCACTGTTTCAATTCCTTGGAATTGTTTGCCATTTTAACAAACGATTCCCTTATTGATTCCAGTCGCCCCGAATGACGTCACCACGTTGCGGAGCCTCATTTACCTGGCAGGAAACACCGCGCCTAAGTGGCTCAAACGCTCAAAAGTTTGGTTATACTTTACGAGAACGGATGACAACAGGGAAACTAGCAATACTTGCAAAGTAGATATTTCATTTAAGGGAGGAAACACAACGAATATGCAAAAGCATTTGTTCACAAAACACGCGATGACCTTAAATAAATGTCGTGTTTTCAATTCCGCGCTGGACTCGTGAATCTCAACCCAGCAGCAGCGGTAACGTTTGCACGTCCTCTCCCGTTAATGCGGCAGGTAAATAATCAACTAACAGTGCATATTACAAAACCTGCCATTACTGTGCATTTAGGTGACCATGATGAGAGAGACAGACAGAGTGGCATTGCAGCCAGGGGTCCCCTCTGCAGCCTTTGCTTCGGTACAAAGTGCTAAAAACAATAAACCCAAGGACAGAAGAGTCCTTCCCAAGGATGGCCAAGTGTTCTACTTGGCCGTCACCTAAGGATTTACATCCCTGATACTCTAGATATAGAGTCCCTCTATATATTTAACGTCCCCCATTACAATGGCCTCATTGTGCTAACATTCCACATGCACCTGGTGACAGGAGTGCTCTTACTATAATAAAGTGAGAAAGTGATATTACTGTAACTAATGTGATATGATTAAATATGTGATTAATACACGAGAAAAGAAATCTGCCACCACAAACCCAAAAAAATTGTTATGGAGTGACTAAGGTGCAGTACCCTGTACTTACTTGCATTTTGCAGGCAACAAGTCAGGTTTTTGCAATAAACAATAAAACAGGTGCACTGTAAAGATTGTGTTGGGAAGGTGGAAGAGTGACGTGTGAGCAGCAGTATGACTTCAGTATGGCTTCATGACAAGAAAGAGCACTTTAGATGCGATGTATAGTATGCATATGTATAGCATGTATAGAATACGTGTGTGAAGGAGCAGGAGATAGATATGACTGTGAAGATGCAAGGAGTAGCGGTAGTGATGGTTTCATTCTTTTTGAGGGAAGTCTTACATTTTAAGCGTTTTAATTGTTCAAAATGATTAAAATTATTACACTTTTAAAATGAAACTATATTTACAATTAATAGTTCCTTGATGATCTGGTTTGACCTCTGATTTATCTTTGTACCAAACAATTTGGAAATAGTATAATACAGCAGGTGAGATGAATGGATCATATCAGATCTTTATCCTTGTAGAAGCTTTTTTTAGCTTATTAATTGTTTCTAAGGTATTTCATGGATTTTCGCCCTTTCGTACCTTTCTGATATTTTTAATTTGTACAATTCTTCAAGATCACTGAGGTCTGCAGACCACATGCTCCTACATTTCCTGAGGTCCAGATTAAGGCACAGAGGAGATCGGGCCTTTGCTGTGGCTGCTCCTAAACTGTGGAACAAAATGCCCTTTCACATCAGGATCACCCCAACATTAGACATTTTTAAAACCCATTTGAAAACCCACTTTTATTTTTTGTCTTTTAAATCAGATTTGATTACTTTTTTTTGTGGTATTTCTTATTCATGTTTTCTCTTTTTATTTTTCCTTTCTTAAATTATGTCATTTTGTCCTGTGGTTTTTTTTTTGTCATTTGATTATTATTACATGACAGCACTTTAGTCAACAGCTATTGTTTTAAAAGTGTTATAGGAATATATTTTACTTTAAATTTAGAGGATCTGCTATTAGAAAGAAGATATGAGAGAGCTGAGGGTTAGTTGGAAGGATAAGGCGAGGAAGGAGTAGAAGAGAAGGGAGTTACTGTTAAAATACTATTATTGCATTGTTTTTTGTTGGGTTTTTTAATTTTATGCTATGGGATTGAAAAACTTCAAAAAACAACAACAGCACAATTTTATGCTTGATATGCTTAACAAAACTTTAATTTTTATAGTAAATATTACAGTATGTCAAGCAATGGGGATATATGATCAGATTTCAAAAAGTACAGAATTATGGTGTCATTAATTAATGTACAGAGAGACCTTTACATATAAATGTAAAAACAAAAAAAAAGCCAAATAAAAGTAGTTAACAGTTCAATTACTATTACTATTTTTCCAAAATAAAAAAACCCTATATAATTAAATAAATACTACTAAAAAAATACAACCTAATAACACTGATCCTTATATTTATACATGTAACGTGTTTATTGAAAAAAAAAAAACATTGTTAACTGATCTTTGTCATAAACTGAGACACACAATGATGCCTGCACTAACCAGCCATTTACAAAAGAATATTTCATAGAATTTTTTTTTATTTTAAACCTAAAACACTTTGAAATAAACCTGTTTAATCAACTTGCACATATATCAGCTAATATACCTTGAACATCAAGACACAGCAAGGCAAAGAAATGAAATGTCAATTTGTGATGATTTCTGAATAGTATATAGATGAATTTTACAACAGTACTTAAAAAATCATGCAGAATGCTTTTTAAAATGAAATTCTTAGTCAAAAACATGATGTTGTTTTCATTTAACATTCGTGCTGGATTGAGCAAATGTATGTTGTGGCGGACCACTAGGTGGCTCCACTCACACCCAAGTTGAAGGGAAGTGAGGGGTGGAGATTTTGGCGCTAACTTTATGTGATGTTCTGAGAGTCTGTTAATAAAGTTGGAGTGACTGAGACACTGAGACCTCTCCTGTCCTTATTACATACCTCCACATTGGTGACCCCGACGTGATCCAATGTGGAGGTATGTAATAAGGACAGGAGAGGTCTCAGTGTCTCAGTCACTCCAACTTTATTAACAGACTCTCAGAACATCACATAAAGTTAGCGCCAAAATCTCCACCCCTCACTTCCCTTCAACTTGGGTGTGAGTGGAGCCACCTGGTGGTCCGCCACAATGTCACATTTGCTCAATCAGGGGTGATCCTGATGTGAAAGGGCATTTTGTTCCACAGTTTAGGGGCAGCCACAGCAAAGGCCCGATCTCCTCTGTGCCTTAATCTGGACCTCAGGAAATGTAGGAGCATGTGGTCTGCAGACCTCAGTGATCTTGAAGAATTGTACAAATTAAAAATATCAGAAAGGTACGAAAGGGCGAAAATCCATGAAATACCTTAGAAACAATTAATAAGCTAAATAAAGCTTCTACAAGGATAAAAATCTGATATGATCCATTCATCTCACCTGCTGTATTATACTATTTCCAAACTGTTTGGTACAAAGATAAATCAGAGGTCAAACCAGATCATCAAGGAACTATTAATTGTAAATATAGTTTCCTTTTAAAAATGTAATAATTTTAATCATTTTGAACAATTAAAACGCTTAAAATGTAAGACTTCCCTCAAAAAGAATGAAACCATCACTACCGCTACTCCTTGCATCTTCACAGTCATATCTATCTCCTGCTCCTTCACACACATCTATTCTATACATGCTATACATATGCATACTATACATCGCATCTAAAGTGCTCTTTCTTGTCATGAAGCCATACTGAAGTCATACTGCTGCTCACACGTCACTCTTCCACCTTCTCAACACAATCTTTACAGTGCACCTGTTTTATTGTTTATTGCAAAAACCTGACTTGTTGCCTGCAAAATGCAAGTAAGTACAGGGTACTGCACCTTAGTCACTCCATAACAAGACCCGCACCCCAGAAAAGTACAGGCTACTTACAGTGTACTTGTTTCATTGTTTCTAGCAAAAGCCTGACTTGATGTCCTCAAATTGCACTTAAATACAGGGTACTTTCACCTTTGTGGCAGGTTGTGTTATAATGTGTTACCTTTCATTAGTTTGCATAAATTCATTACATATGTTAAACTATAAACACTTAAAATCATATAGAGATCAGTCTCAATAAGCATATGCATCAGTGCGTTCTTAGTAAAATTAGTCTAGTCCAAATATATGTTTGCCTTAGACAAGGCAAACATGACTAAATGTTTCTGAATCCAGTGCCTTCAGAAAGAGTTGTATTTATATTGCTGCATCTGTTTTGAATATTTTTGAATTATTTTAAATAAGGAAATCTAACCTTAATGGAAATCATTTCCCTTAAACTCAAGATTCTGTTTCGTATTTTGGTGAGTTTAAATCCATACATGAGAGGATTCATAACTGGACGGATGATGACAAATTCAAGAGTGATGAAGTTTTGGAGGCTTTGGGGTAAATCTCTTGAGCCAAAGCGCAAGTACATCGAATCAAAAGTCATTACAGTCAAATTTGTGATCACAGAAGTCAGATGGGGCACACAGGTCTGCGTAAACTTTACTCTGCTATCGCTGGACCTCACACATGTTTTAATAAGATATATGTAAGTCCAAATTATGAAAAGCCAATGAGACACATAAACGCCAAGTATCACATATGCACTGATGTTATTTGAAAAAGTGTCAGCTTCAGGACAAGCAAGTTTAACAATTAACCAGTTTAGACATAACACTCTCTGTATGTTTATACCACATAACTTGAGTCTTGCTGTAAGCACGACATTGATGGCAAAAACACAGAAAGGTGTCAGCCAGGAGAAACACACCAACTGTGAAAGCCTCCTCTTAGTCATGAAAACGTGGTAGTGCAGAGGTCGACATATAGCCAGATACCTGTCAAAGGCCATGACAGCTAAAATAGACAAATTACAGCACACAAATGAATACATGATAAAAGCTTGTAAAAGGCACCATTCATAGGAGATTCTGTGAGAAGACGACAGTAAATCTGAAAGGAATTTTGGGTAGAAACCTGTGGTCCCATAAATTGCATTAATGCAGAAGCTGCTCAGTAAAATGTACATAGGTTCATGCAGGCTTTTATCCAAGACAATGAGCAGCACAAGAGAAATATTGAAGAACAAAATCAGACAGTAATACAGTAAAGTAACTAAGAAGAGGGGTACTGTGAAATTCATTGTCTCATTAAATCCTGACAGAATAAAACTTCTTTCATTAGACTGATTATCCATGATCAGAGGGCACATCTACCTTTTTAAAATAACAACATAACAGAGCACTGAGCTGCTGCGTCTGTACCTGACTAATGTCTGCTGTCCCTCTTCACCTCCCATTAATTGCAGAATAAAATAAAATACTATATACAGTACAATAAATAGAATAAAATATACAATAGGATAGAAATAGAATGCAAATGCTTTATACAACCGAGTAAAAATACAACTTTGTCAGAAAAAGAGTATTGCACTCAATGTGTGTGGATATGTGTGTTTGATCAGTTAGAGTCTTTGTTGTGGAGTCTGACAGCAGTGGGGAGGAAAGACCTGCAAAATCTCTCCGTCCCACACCGTGTGTGCCACAGCCTGCCACTGAAGGAGCTGCTCAGTGCTGTCACAGTCTCCTGCATGGGGTGGGAGATGTTGTCCAACAGGGATGAGTGTATGTTTCTGTTCTGTGTCCTGTTTGTTTCTATATGTGTCTTTCTGGCTGCTGTTACAACCAAATTTCCCCTTGTGGGACAATTAAAGGATTATTCTATTCTATTCTAATGCTGTTTCTATCAAACTATTTTTCTCCTACAGTTACACAGAGGCCTGACAACAATATTATACATTCACATTATAATGCAGCAACCTAATGTTATCACATCATATCACAACTCCACACTGTGTATTTAAGCCCTCAGTTTCCAGTCTTGTCATTCTGTCCATTCCTCATGTGTGTTTTCAGTTCAGTCCATTCAGTCAGCCAGCCAACCATTAATTTATTTATTCACTCACTCCCTCACTCATTCATTCATTTATTCAATTGGTATCAGTCCATCTTCTCATGTTCTGTTCATCCTGGCTTCACAACAAACATCATCCACATCCTTCACCAGCCTGCGAGTCCTGTGTTTGAGTCCTGTCTTCCTTCCACACATCACATTGTGTCACATATATAGAGACTGTTTATACATAGGGCCCAGAATTCTGTGCTAACATCCCTGAACCTTGTACAATCTGTGGTGCCAACTCATAAACAAAAACACACTTGCTGTGTATATAGTACTGTCAGGCCTTTATTTTTTAACAGCAGCTCTGTGGAAAGAAGGTAGTTTTAAAGCAGCATGAATCTATAACCTACTAAGCAATCACTTCTTTCTCCCCCTGTCTTTAAATTAATTTGCAAACTGTGAAACTGATATTCTGTTAAATATAGACATCATGTCAGTTATATTTTCTGAATTAGCTTTGTGATATAAGTGTACAATGAGCAAGACTACAGAGGCACCCGAAAAACTGGCTAAACTTTGAGCCACAGTAAACACGTCACTCATGAGACTCAAACATTTTATGCTTTAAAAAAGGATATAAATATGAGTCTGTTACTTGAGAAACATAAACCTATTTACCGTAAATGACAATAAATTTACCAATTTACATCTTAATGGAACGTGTTAGAGATATGGCATTATGACACCTTAAGTTCAAACAATAAGATGACCTGGATTAAACCTAAAACCAGAAGTGGAAATGCAATGCCAATATGTGTTAGTTGTCTTTAGATCTTTGATAGTCTGGTCAAATTTAAGTAAACAATAATGCTTTTTACTGAGATTTGGTTGTCTTGGTGCATTTATAGTTATTGTTATGAGGCCTTCATTTGCTGTCATGTACAAGAGAATAATGTACATTTTTGAAATTTTATTTTGCTCTATTTTTATTTGGTGAACAAGAAACTCTTAATTTTGAAGTTCTTTTAAAGTAAAATAAACCCAATATCCTGTTTCGTATTTTGGTGAGTTTAAATCCATATATGAGAGGATTCATAACTGGAGAGATGATGAGAAATTCAATAGTGATGAAATTTTGGAGGCTTTGAGGTAAACGTGTAGAGTCAGATATCATGTACACTGGATCAAGAAAAAACAGGAAAGTCATCAAAGAGATCAGGTGGGGCACACAGGTCTGCATAAACTTTAACCTGTCCTCTCTGGACCTCGCACACGTTTTAATAAGATATATGTAAATCCAAATTATAAAAAGCCAATGACACAGATAAACAATAAGTGTTACATTTGCACTGATGTTTTTTCTAAAGGTGTCAACATCAGGACAAGCAAGTTTAATTATTAACCAGTTTAGACATAAGACTCTCTGAATCTTTATACCACACAACTTGAGTCTTGCTTACAGCAAAGCCCACAGGTTTAAAACATCTTGGAACGCTTATGTTCTCTAGCTGGTGGAGCTGGGTCTTCCACTTGAGCCACTGGTGAGCTAGGTCAGCAGGTATGATAACATCCCAGCCAATCTTTCTCCTGCAAAGCTCTTGCAGAATCTTCTTCGCTTGAAGCGTGACTGGTGACAAGATACCCAGTGGATTGTAGACAGAACTCACAGTGGACAGGAGGTTCCTCCGAGTGGGTGCCTTGTCCGGCATTACAATCTTGAACCTGAAGCTGTCAGATTGAATACACCAATGGACTCCCAGCGCTCTCTCAATGGGAAGTGTGTCCTGATCCAGATCGAGATCTTTAACCTCTGATGCCCTTTCTTCTTCTGGAATAGCAGACATAACTGTTCTGCTATTGCTTATCCATTTTGTGAGCCTGAATCCACCCCTCTGACATACAGCTCTAAGAGTGTGGTATAACTGTATGGCTTCCTCTTCTGAGCTCACAGCCTTCAAACAGTCGTCCACATAGAAGTTGTGCAGCACTGTGTCGACCGCTTGACTGTCGGCTGGATCTCGGTTGTCCTTAGCACATTTGCGCAGAGCAAAGCGGCGCAGCTTGGTGCCGAAGTTGCACCGAAAATGTGAACCACCATCTTGTACTCCACCATTTTCTGAGTAATGTCACCAGATGTCCACCACAGGAACCGAAGAAGGTCAGAATCTTCATCAGGCACCTTTACTTGGTGGAACATTGCTTCCACATCTGCCATGATGGCCACTTCTTGTCTAAATCGGATAATTACCCCAAGAAGGGTACTGGTAAGATTTGGTCCTTGTAACAACTGATCATTTAAGGTGGTGCCTTTGTACGATGCTCCACAGTCAAAGACCACTCGAAGCTTGTGTTTCTTGGGATGATAAACTCCGTGGTGCGGTCCTCCAGCAATGAAGCTGCTTTTTGAATTTAGTTTTTGTCTGAGAGTCTGAATTTTAGATCCTCCATCCTGCCCACTTCATCAAGCCTTATGACAGAACCACAGAGTGTTATTAATAATTAATTTTATATGACGCTACATAGAAGAGTGGAGTCCCTTTAAAGGTAGGGAGTAGGACACAATCCCTTAGAGTAATCGTGGTGTAATGGCGCTAGTCTCTAAGCTAATACAAAGCAATTCAATTCAATTCAATTCAATTTTATTTATATAGCGCCAAATCACAACAAAAGTCGCCTCAAGGCGCTTCATAGATACAGAGAAAAACCCAACAATCATATGACCCCCTATGAGCAAGCACTTTGGCGACAGTGGGAAGGAAAAACTCCCTTTTAACAGGAAGAAACCGCCGGCAGAACCAGGCTCAGGGAGGGGCGGCCATCTGCTGCGACCGGTTGGGGTGAGAGAAGGAAGACAGGATAAAAGACATGCTGTGGAAGAGAGACAGAGGTTAATAACAGATATGATTCAATACAGAGAGGTCTGTTAATACATAGTGAGCGAGAAAGGTGACTGGAAAGGAAAAACTCAATGCATCATGGGAATCCCCCGGCAGCCTACATCTATTGCAGCATAACTAAGGGAGGATTCAGGGTCACCTGGTCCAGCCCTAACTATATGCTTTAGCAAAAAGGAAAGTTTTAAGCCTAATCTTAAAAGTAGAGATAGTGTCTTTCTCCCGAATCCAAACTGGAAGCTGGTTCCACAGAAGAGGGGCCTGAAAACTGAAGGCTCTCCCTCCCATTCTACTTTTAAATACTCTAGGAACAACAAGTAGGCCTGCAGAGCGGGAGCGAAGTGCTCTAATAGGGTGATATGGTACTACAAGGTCATTAAGATAAGATGGGGCCTGATTATTTAAGACCTTGTATGTGAGGAGCAGGATTTTGAATTCAATTCTGGATTTAACAGGAAGCCAATGAAGGGAAGCCAAAACAGGAGAAATATGCTCTCTCTTTCTAGTCCCTGTCAGTACTCTTGCTGCAGCATTTTGGATTAGCTGAAGGCTTTTCAGTGAGTTTTTTGGACATCCTGATAATAATGAATTGCAGTAGTCCAGCCTGGAAGTAATAAATGCATGAACTAGTTTTTCAGCGTCACTCTGAGACAGGATATTTCTAATTTTAGAGATGTTGCGCAAATGGAAGAACGCAGTCTTACATATTTGTTTAATATGTGCGTTGAAGGACATATCCTGGTCAAAAATGACTCCAAGGTTCATCACAGTGTTACTGGAGGCCAAGGTAATGCCATCCAGAGTAAGAATCTGGTTAGATACCATATTTCTAAGCTTTTCAGCGCCGAGTACAATGACCTCAGTTTTATCTGAATTAAGAAGCAGAAAGTTAGTGGCCATCCAGGTCTTTATGTCTTTAAGACATTCCTACAGTTTAACTAATTGGTGTGTGTTATCTGGCTTCATGGACAGATAGAGCTGGGTGTCATCTGCATAGCAGTGAAAATGTATGCTATGTCTTCTAATGATGCTGCCTAAGGGAAGCATGTATAATGTAAACAGAATTGGTCCTAGCACTGAACCCTATGGAACTCCATAATTAACCTCAGTGTGTGAAGAGGACTCTCCATTTACATGCACAAATTGGAGTCTATTAGATAGATATGATACAAACCACTGCAGTGCAGTACCTGTAATACCTACAGCATGTTCTAATCGCTCTAAGAGGATATTATGGTCAACAGTATCGAATGCTGCACTAAGGTCAAGAAGGACAAGCACAGAGATGAGTCCACTGTCAGAGGCCATAAGAAGATCATTTGTAACCTTCACTAAAGCTGTTTCTGTGCTGTGATGAGCTCTGAAACCTGACTGAAACTCTTCAAATAAACCATTCCTCTGCAGATGATCTGTTAGCTGTTTGACAACTACTCTTTCAAGGATGGAGCTTGCCTTTCATGTTGTTTTCACCAACTTCTGATCCTGAGACTCATCATACCAGGAAACATTTTTCCAATCTTCTATTCTGCAATTCTGCCTGTGAGAATTACAACTTAAGTCTCCTGAGAAAGAGGTCCTGGATAAGTGGCAGAAATAAATGGATAATGGCTAGGTAGCTTTGTTAGCCAGCTGCAATCATAAACTGTATGGGTACATTGCACAGATACTTGCTGATTTGTGCTAAATAATAAACTATTAATATAGGCATACTGAAGGACTTGGAAGGTCTGTACCTCACCTCAAGCCATATTATTTGACACATATTTAAATAAAAGTGTTCCAAAAGTTACCAGCAGCACACAAACAGTTCAGGCACCCAGTCAGTGATACCAGGTAACAGTGGTCAGGCCTCGCAGATGCTGACCACCTCCAGCTGCTGGGTCACAGCACCTGTTAGTCCAAGTGGCTGTACCTATAACTAGTCTTCTACAGCATGATGCCTGAAAAATCATGTTACCCACGCTCCACTTCAACTGTTTCCTCACAGTTTCACTAGCTACTGTACTACCACTACCTCATCGTTACCAATTCCAGTGATTATAAGACAGAAAAAATCTTACATTGGTCACATTTGTACACCTAAGCTCAATAATCTAAGCACTGTGGCCATATTACCTTTATTTAACAGTAGTTCTTTCTTAATAAATCATTTATTGTTTATAATTATGTCAGAAAAAATTGGACAATTTCTGTATCACAAACACCTGTCTCAAACCAGAGGAACCCCTTGCTGAACTTGTCCACCCAATTATAAATTATCCAATGTCTCAAGATCCTCAGGCCACATTTTAAGATGCATGAGTATCCTAAACAGTGTTCAATTTACTCCTATATCATTTTCTTAAATCCTGCAACTTCTTTTTGAATGAATTCTCTAACCTGCTTTTTTCTGTTTGTAAAATTTGACAGGATCATTTTGGTAGGAGATTTTAATCTAAATATTGATGTCTCTATTGCATGGATACAACTTAGCATTGCAAAATCAATTAATTTGGTGCAACATGTTAGAAGTTCCACACATAAAAATTGGCAAATTGGATCTGGTTTTTAATCTTGGCCTATTTTGAAGATATGTCTGTATGCTAGAAAGTGTGTCCCTTTTTATATGCGGCTTTTATTGGGAATGTTACGCACTTTGTAAGTCTTTGTTCTGAAAAGTTATTATTGTTAATATTAGTAGTAGCAGTAGTTGCAGTATCCAGAAAGACAAGTTGTCAAACAGTTCACTCCCAATAGAGATGTTATGATATGTTATACTATCCATAGAAACTCAATTTTTCAATTTTTCTCAATTTTTTTTTTGCACCAATCTCTTAGGATTTACATACTTTTTGAATCAGTGGCCATTGCAAGAACTTGACTTCTTGATTTTTTTCATCATAATTGTAATTTTTATTATTTTATCAACTAAAATCTAAAATAATATTTTTGTGTAATATCTCACAATAGTGCCCTTTGTGTTGAAATTTTAATTTCTCTTACTACAATAATACAATAAAATCCACACATCAGAATTGTTTCTCTTTAATTATATGGCAGTAGAAAATATTTTCAGTCATTTCAGGATAAATCACACATATAAGCCAACAGCGTATACAGTACACATCATTAGTTACTAAGCAGCGTGCAAATTATGTGTTATATATTTCTATATAGACATCTTTCAATGAACTGTTGCTTTTATTCTAATTGCATTACACCTAGAAACAAAGGAGGGGTGGAGGAGTCCATATCAAAGTTATTACATCTTACTAAAACTGTAAATATGGAAATGCTTTGCAGATAAACACAATGATAAATAAAAATAACTGAAACAATACTTGTGTAAATAAAGCAAACTAAAATAAAATTTTAAAAATTACAGAAAATATATTCAGTAAGTTAGACTATTTCATGCACAAAGTGTTGGGTTTCCATTGTTACATCGAGTAAGTTTTAAACTTACTAAAGTTCCTTGCTGATAAACAGCATCTCATAATAGTATGAAACAAAAAATTTAATAAAACCAATCCTGGAAATAACAAACAGGCTAAAGTTAAGCATTTTATAAGCATATAAATGAAACTTAAGCAAGTATAGTCTTTTGTGGAAGTATTGAATTAAAAACGATGTAAAAAAATAAAAAAATTTAAAAAAACCCATAAAAATGCAATTTACAGTAAATCTGATCAATATATCCACATAAGTAAATTTATTCACTTAAAAATAACATAACATGATACATTGTAGTTGGTCTTTGACAAAACTGAAGAGAACACACAGTAAGGCGTGCTCTTTTCAGCTATGTTCATATCTCTCACTATATATTCTTTACAATAAGCAAAACCTACATTTTCATTTTTGAAGAAGCTCTAAATTTCATGTTAGTTATTTTCTGTAGATAGATAGATAGATAATTTAATAACAACAGAAAAAAACAAAAACAAACTTCAAAATCATCAAGTTTTCATGTATATATATCTATGTCTACAGAATGCGTGTGCTCGAAAAGGAGTAGGATGAAGTTTACACTTTTCTTGTTCCTACACCCTTATTTCAAATTTCATCGCTTACAAATCCATATCCAGGATTCATCATTATTTGATCATATATGGTTAACTATGTACAAGTCTAACACATTGAACATACACAAATAAAACCATTTTCAGCATGTAAACCAGAACAACAACAAACTACATTTTTACATAAACTAATCACCCTGTCTATAACACCCGCTTAATCTCTGAGCTTATTTTATATCTATGTGAAAAGCGCTATATAAATGCAATCCATTATTATTATTATTATTATTGACAAACACCTTAATGAACACTTAAGCTTGGGGTACTAAGGCCTTGATCTATAAAAAAATGAGGACACAATGAGACAACTCAGTCACTGAGAGGAAGATTTCCTATATTCATGCAATTTATTATTTTTGAATAATCGTGTGAATTTTTGTATTGATGTACTTGTCTTGATTTCATCTGTACAGGTGTTCCACACACTAACTCTGACTGTAATGCTCTGATATTTTACATTTGTCCTTACTACTGGCTTGCTGAACATAAGGATTTCTCTCAGGTCATGAGTATTTGGTCTTATTTGGAACAAGTTCTGAATGTTGTGGGGCAAAGATTTATTCGCTGCATTTTACATTGTTTGCGCATTTCTGAGGTCAACCAAATCTTTAAATTTGAGAATATTTAATTTGACAAAAAATGGATTTGATGATTCTCTTGAAGTAGCTTTATTTATTATCCTTATTGCTCTTTTTTGCAGAATGTATATTGGATGGGTGTGTTGTTATTTTCTGTTAAGATAAACTGAAGTCAGGATTCTGTTTCGTATTTTGGTGAGTTTGAATCCATATATGAGAGGATTCATAACTGGAAGGATAGTGAGAAACTCAATAGCAATCAAATTTTGGAAGATTCGAGATGAATCTGTGGAGTCAAATCGCCCATATATCGACTGAAAAACCATTACAAAGAGAAATATGATCAAAGAGGTCAGATGGGGCACACATGTCTGCATAAACTTTACCCTGTCTTCACTGGACCTCATGCATGTTTTAATAAGATGCGTGTAAGTCCAAATTATGAAAAAGCCATGAAATATATAAACAATAAGTGTTGCATATAGACCAGTATTTTTTTAAAAGGTGTTGACTTCAGGACAAGCAAGTTTAACAATTAACCAGTTTAGACATAAGACTCTCTGAATCTTTATACCACATAACTGAATCTTGATGTTATCAGGATATTGATGGAGAAAATGCAGAAAGGTGCTAGCCAGGAGAAACACACCAGCTGAGAGAGCCTCCTCTTAGTCATGAAAGAGTGGTAGTGCAGAGGGCGACATATAGCCAGATACCTGTTAAAGGTCATAACAGCTAAAATGGACAAATCACAGGAGGCAAATGAGTACATGATAAAAGCTTGTAGCATGCATCCTTCATATGTGATGAAAAGATGACAGTAAGTCTGAAAGGAATTTTGGGTAGAAACCTGTGGACCCATAAAGTGCATTAATGCAAAAGCTACTAAGAAAAATGTACATAGGTTCATGGAGGTTTTCATCCAAGAAAATAAGCAGCACAAGAGAGATATTGAAAAACAGAATCACACAATAATGCAGTAAAGTATGCAGTATGAAGAGGGGTACTTTGAAATTCATCGTGTCATTAAATCCTAATAGAATGAAACTTTCTACATTAGACACATTATCCATGATCAGAGAACTCAAATGCCTTATTATTTAAATATGTGTGTTTGAGTATATGTGAGTGTACAGAAGACAGAGCTACTGCATCTGCATCTCTATCATTGTCTGCTGTCAATGTCATGGTCCTGGGTCGGTGACCCAGCGCTTTCAGTTTATTATCATTTTCTAGTTTATTATGAGGTTGTTGATTATTACTGTTTGAGTTCTATGTGTTATAGTCGGTCTGCCTTTGAGTCTGCGTCTGTGTCTCTGTCTGTCTATCGTGTCACCCCGCCTGTTTGTGAAGCTGTCTGTTTAGTTCTGTGTCTTGTTTGGTTCCTCGTGTCTGAGTTTCCTGTTTTATTGTGAAGGTCTCTGTCTGATGTGAGTACGTTCAGTTTACATTTCCCCTGTCCCGTCAGCCCTGATTCCTCCCAGCTGTGTTGCCCTCCTGTGTGCCATTTCCTGATTACCTGGTGTGTGTATTTATAGTTGGTGTCTGCCTGTGCTTGTCGTCGCGTCGTCTGTGTTCATTCCCTGTGTTCATTTGTGTCTCTGCTCCGCGTCTCTCTGCTCCGCGTCTCTCTGCTCCTCGCTCCATGTCCTCGTTTTGTATTAGCTTTTCCAGTTTAAGTTTATGTTCTGTTCTGCTCACACCTTGGTTATTTGTGCACTGTAAATAAAACCCACTTGCACCTCCGCCACTGTCTGCTTTTGGATCCTCCTTCCTCACCTCCACACGACTGCCGCCCCAGCCGTGACAGTACGACGCGACCAGTAATGGATCCAGCGGACTCACCATGGAAGCGCAGCTCCCGTTTTGACGGGACCCGGCTGGCGCTTGGAGGGCCTCCGTGCTGCCGTTCCGCACTAGCAGCTTCCTCCCCGCGGACGCCCCGGTCTCGCAGAAGACGCTCCAGCCGGTCCCGGGAGGACTACTACGAGCCTGCCAGCAACCAGCTTACGCCTGCTCAGGCATTCTACAAAATGTTAGGGATTGTTATCGTGCCACCCGACTCACCCTGCGTTTCCACGTCACCGCAGAAGCCGCCACCTGCAGCTCCGTCAGCTGATCAGCAGCCACCTGCAGCTCCGTCAGCTGATCAGCAGCCACCTGCAGCTCCGTCAGCGGCTCAGCAGCCGCCTGCAGCTCAGTGTCCAACAACGGACAACAACCGCCACAAAGCAGCCGTCTCAGATTCACCCACCGGAGGTTTCACGGCCCGACCCCCCAGGGGTTTTTCCCTACCTGTCGGAGCCGTCAGCGGTGGGAAGGAAACATTCGCGCCACAGGCGCTTCACCCCACAGCCGGATTCAGGGACCCCTGTGCGACCAGCTGTGGTGAGTTTTAAGGACGCTGGTGCTTCTGGGACTGTGTTTTCTGGGGCTGTTCATGGGGAGAGTAGAGACAGTTCACGGTGCTTACCTACCTTCGTGGTAACTGACCTCTCACAAGTTGGCATTTTCAAAACATCCAAAACAGTAACTGATTGGGTTTCATCCACTCCACTACAAACTCCAGTCTCACCTCAAACAGTACATCAGCCTTTAGCCAGTTCATTAGCCCAGCCTGCATCTATTCCATTAGCCCGGTCACCCGCTCCCTCCATACTGGAGGCTGTGCCTGTGCCACCCATTTTGAATCCCGTTCCTAGCACCCATTTTAAGCGGAGAGACAAACCCAATGAAACCACTCTAGTTTCTCGGAAACTGGCTAATCTAGAGACTGTTATTCGCCCCAGGGCCTCCCCAGAGGCTGGGTTTCGGCCCCCAGCAGACTCTGGACCCCTGGAGGCTAAGAACCCAGCTGAGGACTGCACCCTGCTGTCGCTGCCTGAGCAGGGTCGGTGCTCCGCGCAGCTGCAGTCTGTTCTGTGCCCGCCAGAGGTCCCCGCACCTACTGGTTCTGTTCTGTGCCCGCCAGAGGTCTCCGCACCTGCTGGTTCTGTTTTGCGCCTGCCAGAGGTCCCCGCACCTGCTGGTTCTGTTTTGCGCCCGCCAGAGGTCCCCGTACCTGCTGGTTCTGTTCTGTCTCTGCCAGAGGTCCCCGCACCTGCTGGTTCTGTTCTGTCTCTGCCAGAGGTCTCCGCACCTGCTGGTTCTGTTCTGTCCCTGCCAGGGGTCTCCGCACCTGCTGGTTCTGTTCTGTCCCTGCCAGGGGTCCCCGCACCTGCTGGTTCTGTTCTGTCTCTGCCAGGGGTCCCCGCACCTGCTGGTTCTGTTCTGTCTCTGCCAGGGGTCCCCGCACCTGCTGGTTCTGTCCTGTGTGTGCCAGGGGCTCCAGTGCCCACTGGTTCTGAGACTGTTTTCGCTGGGGGGCCCGAGGATTCCGTCCAGCCCCAAGACTCGTCAGCTGGAGGGCCCGAGGAGCCCGTCCAGCCCCAAGACTCGTCAGCTGGAGGGCCCGAGGAGCCCGTCCAGCCCCAAGACTCGTCAGCTGGAGGGCCCGAGGAGCCCGTCCAGCCCCAAGACTCGTCAGCTGGAGGGCCCGAGGAGCCCGTCCGGCCCCAAGACTCGTCAGCTGGAGGTTCAGGAGAACCTAGCCAGCTTCCTGCTTCACCAGCTGGAGGGCCTGAGGAGCCCGTCCGGCCTCCTGCTTCGCCAGCTGGGGGGCCAGAGGAGCCCGTCCGGCCTCCTGCTTCGCCAGCTGGGGGGCCCGAGGAGCCCGTCCAGCCACCAGCGGCCGCATCCACGCCTGCAGCAGCAGCCGCATCCACTGTTTCGTCCACGCCGCCGCCTGCTGCAGCGCCTCCGTCTCCGGCTTCCACGCTGCCGCCAGCTGCAGCCTCGGAGTCTCCACCCACGCCAGCTGCAGCCTCGGAGTCTCCACCATCATCGCCCACGCCAGCTGCAGCCTCGGAGTCTCCACCACCACCATCAACTTCGCCGTCGCCTGGTCCGGCTTCACCACCACCAACTTCGCCGTCGCCTGGTCCGGCTTCACCACCACCAACTTCGCCGTCGCCTGGTCCGGCCTCTGCCTCATCTGCTTCGTCTGGTCCTGGTCCAGCTCCGCCTTCGTCTGGTCCAGCTCCAGCTCCGCCTTCGTCTGGTCCAGCTCCAGCTCCGCCTTCGTCTGGTCCAGGTCCTGGTCCTGCTCCGCCTTCGTCTGGTCCTGGTCCGCCTTCGCCTTTGTCTGGTCCAGGTCCTGGTCCTGCTCCGCCTTTGTCTGGTCCGGTCTCAGCTCCACCCACGCCGTCACCTGGTCCGGTTTCACCACCATCAACTTCGCCGTCGCCTGGTCCGGCTTCACCACCATCAACTTCGCCGTCGCCTGGTCCGGCCTCTGCCTCATCTGCTTCGTCTGGTCCTGGTCCAGCTCCGCCTTCGTCTGGTCCAGCTCCGTCTTCGTCTTCGTCTGGTCCTGGTCCAGCTCCGCCTTCGTCTGGTCCAGCTCCGCGTTCGTCTGGTCCAGCTCCGCGTTCGTCTGGTCCAGCTCCGCCTTCGTCTGGTCCAGCTCCGCCTTCGTTTGGTCCAGCTCCAGCTCCGCCTTCGTCTGGTCCAGGTCCTGGTCCTGCTCCGCCTTTGTCTGGTCCGGTCTCAGCTCCGCCTTTGTCTGGTCCGGTCTCAGCTCCGCCCACGCCGTCGCCTGGTCCGGTCTCAGCTCCGCCCACGCCGTCGCCTGGTCCGGTCTCAGCTCCGCCCACGCCGTCGCCTGGTCCGGTCTCAGCTCCACCCACGCCGTCGCCTGGTCCAGCGTCAGTGTCTCCACCCACGCCGTCGCCTGGTCCTGCGTCAGTGTCTCCACCCACGCCGTCGCCTGGTCCTGCGTCAGTGTCTCCACCCACGCCGTCGCCTGGTCCTGCGTCAGTGTCTCCACCCACGCCGTCGCCTGGTCCAGCGTCAGTGTCTCCACCCACGCCGTCGTCTGGTCCAGCCTCTGCCTCAGCTTCCGTCTCGTCTGGTCCAGCCTCTGCCTCAGCTTCCGTCTCGTCTGGTCCAGCCTCTGCCTCAGCTTCCGTCTCGTCTGGTCCAGCCTCTGCCTCAGCTTCCGTCTCGTCTGGTCCAGCCTCTGCCTCAGCTTCCGTCTCGTCTGGTCCAGCCTCTGCCTCAGCTTCCGTCTCGTCTGGTCCAGCCTCTGCCTCAGCTTCCGTCTCGTCTGGTCCAGCCTCTGCCTCAGCTTCCGTCTTGTCTGGTGCTGCGAAGGCCACGCAGCCTTCAGGTCCCCAACTGCCGCCTCAACACCGTCAGTCATCTGCCAGGCCGCATGTTGGGCATCTTCGTCACCGTGGCCGGCCTCCGGACTTGCTTTCACGCCGCCGTCGCTGTCCGCACGGTCGGCCCCCGGACTTGCTTTCACGCCGCCGTCGCCGTCCGCACGGTCGGCCCCCAGAACTGCTTCCTCGCCGCCGTCGCCGTCCGCACGGTCGGCCCCCAGAACTGCTTCCTCGCCGCCGTCGCCGTCCGCACGGTCGGCCCCCAGAACTGCTTCCTCGCCGCCGTCGCCGTCCGCACGGTCGGCCCCCAGAACTGTTTCCACGCCGCCGTCGCCGTCCGCACGGTCGGCCTCCAGAACTGTTTCCACGCCACTGCCTACTGCGTGGCCGGCCTCCGGACCTGCCCCACTGCCACTGCCATTCGCGTGGTCGGCCTCCGGAACTGACCTGTTTTGGCCTCCTGCGCTGTCGGCCCCCTACACTTGGCCATCTGGGCCTTTTGGTCTCTGTCCCTCCGTCCTGGACCCCCTCCGCCCGCCCTGGTCGGGTTGTCTTCTGTTTTGTTTTGGTCGGTTTTTGTGTTTCTGCTGGGCTGTCTGGAGCCAGCCCTTGAGGGGGGGGTACTGTCATGGTCCTGGGTCGGTGACCCAGCGCTTTCAGTTTATTATCATTTTCTAGTTTATTATGAGGTTGTTGATTATTACTGTTTGAGTTCTATGTGTTATAGTCGGTCTGCCTTTGAGTCTGCGTCTGTGTCTCTGTCTGTCTATCGTGTCACCCCGCCTGTTTGTGAAGCTGTCTGTTTAGTTCTGTGTCTTGTTTGGTTCCTCGTGTCTGAGTTTCCTGTTTTATTGTGAAGGTCTCTGTCTGATGTGAGTACGTTCAGTTTACATTTCCCCTGTCCCGTCAGCCCTGATTCCTCCCAGCTGTGTTGCCCTCCTGTGTGCCATTTCCTGATTACCTGGTGTGTGTATTTATAGTTGGTGTCTGCCTGTGCTTGTCGTCGCGTCGTCTGTGTTCATTCCCTGTGTTCATTTGTGTCTCTGCTCCGCGTCTCTCTGCTCCTCGCTCCATGTCCTCGTTTTGTATTAGCTTTTCCAGTTTAAGTTTATGTTCTGTTCTGCTCACACCTTGGTTATTTGTGCACTGTAAATAAAACCCACTTGCACCTCCGCCACTGTCTGCTTTTGGATCCTCCTTCCTCACCTCCACACGACTGCCGCCCCAGCCGTGACAGTCAATGCTCTACACGTCCTCTTAATTATTGCCTTTTGTTTAACAACAAAACACACCTGGGAATTCAACCTCTCTTGATGTATTTAAAAAAAAATCCCCTGAAAATCAACAATATTCTGGTAAGTGACTATAATAAAAGTATCTTTTTAATTTACAGAAATAAATAATAATAAATGTGTTTTGGGTGTCTTAAAGGAAAATGTAAACAGAAGGCAAGATCCATTACAGTTTGCAACGATAGGGTACAGCTGATGTTATAAATAGCATGACATTTTTGTTTTTAAATTGCATTCAAGACCCACAACTTATGCTTGGCTATTTTTATTTTTTTTTGGGGACTATCCAGCTTTTATTTTTTCATTTATTTGTTTAATTTTATTCAAAAGCAAATGAAATTGAGTGGAGACATTTCAAATAAATGGTATCATTTGTACAAACAGAACTCATTGCTATTAGCTGGAACAGTATATTAATTTTAATTAAGTACCAGTGCTCCTTAAGATGACCTGTCCTAGGCACAGGTCAGGTTACTCCTTTTTACAATTTGCTTCACAAGGAAGAGGACATAACATTTACTTTTTTGATAAACAGTGGTTTTTTAGCCTGGTGTGATGACAGCCACTTAATTTAGGATGTAAAGAAAACCCAAAAGACTGTTTTCAGAGTAAAGGTGTGCAGAGGCCTAGGTCAGAGAGTTTTTCAACTCCCACCTCTGGCAGAGCTTTAGTAGCATTTTGATAATTACCTGAGAATAAAATTTTAGACCCAAGGATACTATAGTTAAGTGTAACAAAACTAGGTGAGTAAAAACATTGTAGTCAACCAGAAAAAGAAGCTAAACATCAGAAAAAGATGTAACGAATTTAAACCCTTTTTAAAAATACAAGACAGAAATTGATAATGTACAGGAAATGTGTTTAATTTCAATGTGTGTCTGTGTGTGTGTTTTAAATTTAGACATGTACAAACCAAAAGAAAATTCTACTTATATTTCAATTAATGAAGACAGTCTGGTAATATGTACATTGATTAACACTATACTGTACATATGTAAACAGATTTTTTGCCCCTCTCTGCAGAAACACTCATGACTTTAATCTCAAAGCTGAACTTTTACCACATATAAAATTCAAAACTCTGTTTCTTATTTGTGTCAATTTAAATCCATACATGAGGGGATTAATAATTGGTGGGATGAGGAGAATTTCCATTGCCATGAAATTCTCAAAACTTTGTGGTATTTCCTTTGAGCCAAATCGCATGTATAACATATCAAACAGAAAAGACAGAACAACAACGGTTAAAGAGAATAAATGTGGTACACATGTCTGCATGAATTTGTTCCAGTTTTCTTTGGATGACTGACATGTTTTGATCAAATGTACATAAGACCAGAAGATAAAAACGGCATGAACAAAATAAAAGGTGTAATTAAAAGCGGGAATAATAACTTTAGCTACAGAGGCAGAGCAAGCTAGATTAGAAATTAACCAGTTTATACAGTAGATCCTTTGTATGTGTGAGCCACATAACCTTGATGTTGCTGTTGTTATCGTACTCATTAAGAGAAGGTAAAAGGGAATAAGCCAAGCAAAAAATACAAAGATACAAACTCTTTGTTTAGTCATCAGAGAGTGGTACACAAGCGGTCGACATATAGCCACGTATCTGTCATAGGCCATGAGAGCTAGAAGAGAGAAGTCAGCACAAACTGAACAGTGCACTACAAAACCCTGTAAAAGGCATCCTGCATAAGAAATAACATGAGTGGTGGACAGAAGATCGTAGAGAAACTTGGGATAAAATGCAGCAGTCCCATAGAGTCCATTGACACACAGATTGCAGAGGAAGATGTACATGGGTTCATGAAGTTTTTTATCCACAATCACTGTGACAATTATCGTCAAATTTACCAGCCAAATCACACAGTAACACAGTAAAGTGAGAACAAAGAGAATGACCCTGTAGTTTGCAATATCACTTAAACCTGAGAGAGTAAAAACAGTAATTACTGAAACATTACCCATAATAAATGTTTTTAGTTCACCTTACTAGATGTCATTCCAAACTGAGAGCAATGACATTTTTACAAGTTAAAGTCAGGGTGAAATGAAGTCTGTCTGTGTACTGTCTAACTGACAAAGTATGTCACCAGAGGTTTATATACACTTCTTGTCAGCCACAATTACGTGGTTAGCATGATGTAAGCGGTGCTTTCACTCCTTGAGTCGAATAACTTAGTTTTAATTTTAAAGATACAAGCTCTTTGTAGTCATTTCCCAGATCTCAGCAGTTGCATAAAATACAAACAGGTGTGAGGAAATGATGAGGAGTAAGATAAATTAATAAATTTAGTTTAAGGAGAAGGGCTTGCAAGAAGAGCTTCAGCAGCATCCCGAGGAATTTTGGGGGGTGATTCATGGGGTATTGAGTTTGTTGGTACAGTCTATTCAAACTCTCTACACATACATTAAGACCTTCATTTTCGGTGCAAAACAGCAACACAGTGGCTAAGGTTGTTACAGGTAAGTATAAGTAAACATTGTACTTAAACATATGAAGGTAAACTTCAGAAAAAAAACCCAACTGAAACCTTTTTTTCACTTACAAAACAAAATCAAGTAAAATAATATAATGGTAACGTGTTTGGTTTTAGTCTTTTTTATTCACAAATGTAAAAACCAAAAGGAAGCTCTGATGCTTGTTTTTTAATCAGTGCAATATCTGCAAACTAATGAAGTGCATCTAGCCATATAACATACAGGCCACAGTGTTTGTTTATCAACAACATTCTTCATATTTCTCTGTAATAAGATATGCACATACACAAAAACATTTTTTTGTGTGCAGAGAAATTCATGACTTTAATCTAAAAGCTGGTTTGTCATGGTATGGGGTCTGGGACCCAGTGTTTTTGTATTTCTGGGTTTTGTATATTCTTTGATTGAGTGTTTTTTTTTTTAAGTTCTTTTGCATTTAGTGTTTTCTTATTCCCAGGTTTTATTCATGTGCCTCCTCCTGTATTCCATGTGTCATGTCTAGTTAAGTTTTCATGTCTGCTCTTCCACAGTTTCAGTGTCTAGTCCACGTTTCTGTCTTTGTCTCATGTTTCCTGTTTTAATTTGATAGTTCCCCGTCTTTTGTTCAGTTTTGCTTCCTCACAGTTTCATGTGTGTGTTTGTGTAATTAGCCCCAGCTGTGCTTCCCTCCTGGTTCTCATCCCCTTGTTATCCTTTGAGTATTTAGTCCTTGTCTTCCTTTACCTGTTGTCATTTATCTGCATTTTCTCCATGTTTTTCCTAAAGTTCCAAGGTTTTTCAAGTGTTCCAGGTTTTGTTTTTATTTGCTTGGTTTCCCCAGTTTAGGGATTCTCATGTTTAGTTTGAGAGCTCTTCAGTTGGAGTGGTGGTAGTTTGTAAGAGATTAAAGGATGACCCCAACCTCAGCAACAGGACCAATCTCAGCACCGACCAAGTGTGTTTGCTTTTATAACTGTGTCTTAATTCCACCTATTTGACATACAAGGGTCAGTACTACAGGCAGAAAGATGGGTGTGCCATGGGTTCCCCAGTTTCTCCCATTGTGGCCAATTAGATGGAAGAAGTGGAAAAGAGGGCTTTGTTATCCTACCCTGGAACACCACCAAGTCACGGGTTCAGATATGTGGATGACACCTGGGTGAAAATCAAATCTCAGGACGCACTGTGGCGGACCACCAGGTGGCTCCACCCACACCCAGGGTTAGGGGAAGTGAGGGGATGAAGGTTTTGGCGCTTTCTATGTTCAGTTGTGTAAAGCAGTGATTAAAGTTGGAATGAAATATTGAGATATCTCGTGTCGTCCTTACCTACCTCCACATTGGTGACCTCTGAGGCGAACATGCAAAAGTTCGCACACGGAGCCAGCTCCAGCCTGGAAGCATCGGCGGCTGCCAGACTTCCACCTCCACCTATAGTTGCATTTATTGTGGTGGTTAAGCTGCCGGATTTTTGGCTTTACAACCTTCCTTCATGGTTTGTGCACATCGAAGCTCAGTTTGCTTTTCGTGGCGTTTCAGCCAACGACACGAAATACCATCATGTGGTGGACTCGCTGGATCCACTGTCCACCCGCCACGTTATGACCCTCCTCTGGGATCCCCCCACCCAAGTGAAATACACTGCTCTCAAGGCACTGCTCTCAAGGGACTGCTGCTGCGGCGCTACTCCCTCTCAGATGCAGAGCGGGCCGAGAAACTCCTCTCTCTCTCTCTAGCCTGGGTGATGATACTTCTCTCAAGCTCATGGAGAGCATGCTGTCCTTGCTAGGAACGGATGACTGAGGATTCTTCTTCACTCACCTCTTCCTCTGACAGCTGCCAGCTCCAGTGCGAGCTGCCTTTGCCAACTCCCCACTGCTGGCCTCCTGGCTACCAGGAGCTTTGGCATCCAGGCAATTGTTCGCGACTCACTGATGGCATCCCCTGCATCCCTGCCGATTCTCTGAGGGTCCTCTGACTCTGCCAGAGCACAGCGCTGTCTGCTGCCTTGCAGTTTTAAGGCCCAGGGAAATTAGCCCGCCAGCACTCTGTGGCGGCTGCAACCGCTGGCGAAAAGGGAAGGCTGCTCTTCATAGAGGACTCATGCTCAGGGAGACGTTTTCTGGTAGACTGCAACTCACAGAAGAGCCTTCTCCCTCCAGCTGGCTCTGACTAAGCTAAGGGCTGCGACTCCCCCTTCAAACACTTCGGTAAAAGGTTTGTGGCTGTTTGTTTTCATAACCGGGACTTCCAGTGGAACTTTGTAATTGCTGCTAGCTCTGTGCCTATAATAGGCACTGATTTTCTTTGTGCTCACATACTACTGCTTGATATCGCCAACAGACGTTTGATTAATGCTGTCTTTTTCTTTATTACCCTGTTTTATTCGGGGTGCTGACCCCATGTCGCATGCTAATTTTGCAGCTTCGGGGAATTACTTCAGTGTTAGCTTTCAGAGTTTCAAGAATTCAAGAATTCAAGAGAATTAAATAAGTAAGTAAAACTTTATTTATATAGCACCTTTCAAGATAAAAATCACAAAGTGCTTTACAGAAGCTAAAACCCAAAAATAAAAATAAATAAAAATAAATTCAAGAATTCAATGCCAGAAACCTTTATTTGTCACATGCAAGTTGCCCTGAAGCGAAATTGGACGCGCCGATATGGTAGCCACATGAAATAATGGTGGTGTTCTTTCTTTAGTGCGAACCACTGCATGTCAATTTTACAGTCGTCTAATGTCCATCCCTGGTCTCTCATCATTCCTGTTGGAGAGCTGTGAGCCTCTCCACGATGTTATCCATCTATACTGAGATGTTATCCAGCTTGCTCATAGAGCATGAGGGTCCACAACAGCTGTGAGCTTGTCCAAGATGTTGTCAGATGTTATCAGATGTTGTCAGAGTCTCAGTACTCACAGCAGCCGCAAGCCCCTCCAAGATGTCATCCGTGCTGCGTCTAATGAGCCCACTCTGTTTGGCCTTTTCGAGTTTTTCCACATGCCTTTCAGCCTGAAAGGTGGGAGCGGTTCCATTGCCAGACAAAGTCCGGGCTGTTTCAGATTTTCCGCGTATGACATCTGTTAAGGCACTGCAGGAATTTTGGGGGATACAGGGTACATATTTTAAATTTTGTCTCAATTTACATAAATTGTGCTGATACAGTATGTCAAAATGAGAAAATAACAGATTGGCAAGATAAACAGTTTTTAAAAGCTTGAAAAGGGACCTTGAAAGTGCTTAAAAAGTGCTTGAATTTGACACTGAAAAAGGCGTATGAACCCTGGGGATAGTGAACTTACAATTTACAACCGCTTTCTCCCCAGAGCAGCGCACCTGCTGCAGCCACTGTACAGCATGTTGAAGGGTAAAAAGGCTAATGACTCTGTTGACTGGCTCCCGGAACATGTCCAGGCATTTTCCGATGCTAAGTATGCATTAGCTAATGCTGCCCTACTGACCCACCCATCCCCATCGGCGCAGATTGCGTTGACCACCGATGCGTCGGACATAGTGGTGGGTGCTGTGCTAGATAAGCGAATGTCAGGTTGCTGGCAGCCGCTTGCCTTTTTCAGCCGCACGCTACGCGACAACAAGCGCAAATACAGCGTTTTTGACAGGGAGGTACTGGCTCTCCACCTGGCGATGCGTCATTTTTGTTTTTTTCTCTAGGGTCATAACTTTACCACACACGTGGAGTGTGCCATTTGGCAGCCATTTCTGAGTTTACCACGGACATTCAGCATGTGGCTGGTAAGTCCAACCACGTGGTTCACTGTCCCATGCACTGGTTTCTCCAGTTTATGCATAGACTACTCCGCCATGGCTGCTGATCAGAGTGGTGACCCAGACATCCTTGCACTTAAACCTATGCAGACAGGCCTCATGCTGGAGGACAGACCCGTGCAGGATGGCGGTCCTCTCCTGGTCTGTGACGTTTCCACCGGCCACCCACGCCCGGTGTTTCTCTTTTCATGGCGTTGTCGCGTTTTTGACTCGATGCATGCTCTGTCTCATCCAGGGATCTGGGCCTCTGTTAAACTGGTCAGGTCCAACTTTGTTTGGCCAGGCCATCATGAATCTGTGAAGGAATGGGCAGCAGCGCGTGTTCCATGCCAGCATACGAAGGTCCATAAACACACTAAGGTGCGCCTTGAGCAGTTCCTCATCCCCAGCAAATGTTTTGATCATGTGCATGTATATCTGGTGGGTCCCCCTGCTGCAGTCACAAGGTTTCACGCACCTTTTGACCATCGTTGACTGCACCACCCCGTGGCCAGAGGCGACACCTCTGGTGTCCACGACCGTAGCAGTGGTGGCGAAAGCATTTTTGTCAACTTGGGTTTCGCATTTCGGTCCCCTGAGTTTGTTTCGGAGCTTTGGTCGGCCATAGCCGATGGACTGGGGGTCAGGGTCCATTGCACCGCTGCATACAAACCGCAAGCCAACGGGATGTGTGAGCGGTTCCACAGGTCACTTAAAGCTGCGCTTCGTGCTTCCTTAAAGGATGACAACTGGGTTGACTGCCTCCCGTGGGTTTTGCTTGGGCTGCGCTCTGCAGTTAAGGAGGATCGCGTGTCTCCAGCTGAAGTGGTTCTTGGTCAGCTCCTCCACGTTCCCAGTGAATTCTTGCTAGAGAGCCCCTCCCCCGTGCTTTGATCCATCTGTGCTGTCTCTTAACCCTCAATTGCGCTCGCTTCGCATTCCTGGTCATGTGCACCATTGCCTGCCTGACACCTTTGTCCCAAAGACCTTAGAGATTGCTAAGTTTGTTTTTGTCAGGCACAATGCCCACAGGACACCACTGCATCCACTGTATGACAGCCCGTTTAGGGTTATCGAACTGGGCCGGAAGCATTTTGTTTTGGACTTTGGGGGTCTTAGGGAGACTGTGTGTGTTGACAGACTTAAATACATAAAAAAATGTGTAGAAAATGTGCGTAGTTTCACTCCTTTATTGTTATTAAATGTTTAAAATCCAGAAGAACGATCTGATGCATACGCTTATGGACACTGCAATGTCTATATGATCTTAACTGGTTGTAGTTTATTATATGTAATTAATTCATGCAATATATGCAAGCTAATGAAAAAGAAACCAAAAACCATAAATCCACTGGTAAAACAGTTTTGACACTGCTGTGACAGTTGGTGGGCATCTAGCTATCAGGCTTCTAGCCTTGTGTGCTCATGTTCTTCTTTATAACTCACGGAGATTCAGATGTTAAAAGATGATAAGAAATATACTTTTGATAAATATAAGACACCAAATATAATGCATAGCATAGATGTGTGAATGGCTACAGGTATGAAAGTAGTTGTCTGATTTTAACTAAGAGTTAAACTAAAGTTAGACTTTAATTTAAACTAAGAAACAAACATATTATTTTTGTAAATTTTATTTTATTGTGCTCCAAGTTACATAACACATCTTCTATCTTGAGGGTAGAAATATAAACATTTCTCTTAAATTACATATGTACATAGATATAAAAACGTTTCCTCTGTGCAGAAACACTTATGATTTTAGTCTCAAAGCTGAACTTTTACCACATATAAAATTCAAAACTCTGTTTCTTATTTTTGTTAATTTAAATCCATACATGAGGGGATTAATAATTGGTGGGATGAGGAGAATTTCCATTGCCATAAAATTCTCAAAACTTTGTGGAAATTCTTTTGAGCCAAATCGCACATATAACATATCAAACAGAAAAGACACAGCAACAACTATTAAAGAGAATAAATGTGGTACACATGTCTGCATGAATTTGTTCCAGTTTTCTTTGGATGACTGACATGTTTTGACCAGATGTACATAAGACCAGAAAACAAAAAGGATATGGCCGATATAAAAGGTGTAATTAAAAGCAGGAATAACAATTCTTGCTACAGAGGCAGAGCAAGCTAGATTATTAATTAACCAGTTTATACAGTAGATTCTTGGTATGTGTGAGCCACATAACCTCAACACTGCTGTTGTTATCGTGCTCAAGAAGAGAAGATAAAAGGGAAAAAACCAAGCAAAAAATACAAAGATACAAACTTTTTGTTTAGTCATCAGAGAGTGGTACACAAGAGGTCGACATATAGCCACGTATCTGTCATATGCCATGAGAGCTAGGAGAGAGAAGTCAGCACAAATTGTGGAGTGCAATGCAAAACCCTGTAAAAGGCATCCTGCATAAGAGATGACATGAGTGGTGGACAGAAGATCGTAGAGAAACTTGGGATAAAATGCAGCAGTCCCATAGAGTCCATTGACACACAGATTGCAGAGGAAGATATACATGGGTTCATGAAGACTTTTATCCACAATCACTGTGACAATTATCGTCAAATTTACCAGCCAAATCACACAGTAACACAGTAAAGTGAGAACAAAGAGAATAGCCCTGTAGTTTTCAATATCACGTAAACCTGAGAGAGTAAAAACAGTAATTACTGAAACATTATCCATAATAACATTTGTAGTTTACCTTACTAGGTGTCATTCCAAACTGAGAGCTAATGACAAAAGTCAGGGTGAAATGAAGTCTGTCTGTGTACTGTCTAACTGACAAAGTATGACACCAGAGGTTTATATACACTTCTTGTCAGCAACAATTACGTAGTTAGTATGATGTAAGTGGTGCTTTCATTCCTCGAGTTGAGTTAACTTAAAAAAATAAATAAATTAAAATACCAGTTCTACAAACAAGTCTGAGAAAATGATGAGGAGTAAGATAAATTAATGCATTTAGTTTAAGAAGAAGAGATTGCAAGAAGAGCTTCAGCAGCATCCCGAGGAATTTTGGGGGGTGATTCATGGGTATCAAGCTTGTTGTCAGCTCTGACACTTGTATTTCAATCAGTGCAATATCTGCAAACTAGTGAAGAGCGCCTAGCTTTCTAACATACATGTCACACTGTTTGTTCATCAACAACAGTCTTCACATTTCTCTTTAATGAGATATGCACATACACACAAAAACTTTTTTTGTGTGCAGACAAATTTATGACTTTAATTTAAAAGCTGAGCTTTTACTACATATAAGATTCAAAATTCTGTATTGTTATTACATGGTCCTCGGTCTGGGACCCAGTGTTTGTGTTTTTCTGGGTTTTGTATATTCTTTGATTTGGTGTTTTCCATGGTTTAGTCTCTTGTAATTCTAGCTTCCTTCTTTTGCATTTAGTGTTTTTTTTTTTTATTCCAAGGTTTTATTCCTCTGCCTCCTCCTGTGTTCAGTGTGTCATGTCTAGTTAAGTTTTCATGTCTGCTCTTCCCCGGTTACAGCGTCTAGTCCACGTTTGTGTCTTTCTCTCATGTTTTCTGTTTTATTTTGATAGTTCCTCGTCTAGTTCTAAAAAAAAAAAAATCTTCTTCCTATCTTCCTTTAGCATGTCTAGAAGTCCAACTTTTTTTTGTGCAATGGTTAGCATCTTCCTCTGCCTTTTGGGTGCTACCGCAGGTGACTTTGACAGTGCAAAATGTTTTGTCGACATTGTTGTGTTTGTTTGAGAGAAAACTTACAAAAATACAGTACAGCACATCAGAGTCACACTGCTAGCGATTAGAGATTTATGTAAATTTGACAAGCTGAACACATTCTGTACTGTATAGGAGACACGGCACGGAGGAGATTGATTGACAATGGTCTACAGCCGATCAGGACGAAGAACACAATGCGCTGTAAACCCCCCCAAAGAAAAATCGCGAAACAGCGGAAAGTGAACCGCGTTATAGCGAGGGATTAGCGTGTTCATTTTTGCTTCCTCAAGATCTTGTGTGTGATTAGCCCCAGCTGTGTATTTAATCCTTTGTCTTCCTTGTCTTGTTGACATTGCATCTGTGTTTCCTCCGTGTTTTCCCCGATACTCCAAGGTTTTTCTAGTGTTCCGGTTTTTGTGTTTATATGCTTAGTTTAGTGTCTTGTACTTCTAGCTTCCTTAGTTCTTTTGTATTTAGTGATTTCTTGTTCCCAGGTTTTATTCCTGTTCCTCCTGCTGTGTTCCATGTATCATGTCTAGTTAAGTTTTCATGTCTGCTTTTCCCCGGTTCCAGCATCTAGTCCACGTTTCTGTCTTTCTCTCATCTTTACTGTTTTATTTTGATAGTTCCTTGTCTTGTATATAGTGTATTCAGGTTTTCCTCCTGGTCTCATGTGTGGATGTGTGTGTGTAAGATTAGCCCCAGCTGTGTTTTCCTCCTAGTTGCCGCCCCCTCATTATCCTTTGTGTATTTAGTCCTTTGTCTTCCTTTACCTGTTGTTATTGCGTTTGTAATTCCTCCATGTTTTTTCCCGAGGTTCCAAGGTTTTTCTAGTATTCTGATTTTGGGTGTATTTGCATAGTTTTCCCCAGTTCAGGCATTGCTCTGTTTAGTTACAGATCCATGTTTTCCCTGTTTTGTTTTTCTGCCTAAATAAATGGCATGCCTTTAGTGTAAATTCAGATTCCGCTTCCATCATGTGCTCTTGGTTCCACATTCTCCTCTCTCCACACCGTGACATTGTTACATCTCTCTCTCTCTCTCTCTCTCTCTCTCTCTCTCTCTCTCTCTCTCTCTATATATATATATATATATATATATATATATATATATCTGTGTGTTGGCCCTGCGACAGACTGGCGACCTGTCCAGGGTGTACCCCGCCTCTCGCCCTATGACAGCTGGGATAGGCTCCAGCGCCCCCCGCGACCCTGAAAAGGATGAGCGGAAGCGAATGGATGGATGGATGGATATATATTTATACAGTGGGATGCAAAAGTTTGGGCAACCTTGTTAATAGTCATTATTTCCCTGTATATTTCATTGGTTGTTACAATAAAAAAAAAAAAAAAATCAGGTAGGTGCATTAATTTTGGGCACCACAAAAAAAAAAATGAAATCAATATTTAGTAGAGCCGCCTTTTGCAGAAATTACAGCCTCTAAACGCTTCCTGTAGGTTCCAATGAGAGTCTGGATTGTGGTTGAAGGTATTTTGGACCATTCCTCTTTACAAAACATCTCTAGCTCATCCAGGTTTGATGGCTTCCGAGCATAGACAGCTCTCTTTAACTCACACCACAGATTTTCAACAATATTCAGGTCTGGGAACTGAGATGGCCATTCCAGAATGTTGTACTTGTTCCTCTGCATGAATGCCTTAGTGGATTTTGAGCAGTGTTTTGGGTCGTTGTCTTGTTGAAAGATCCAACCCTGGTGCAGCTTCAGCTTTGTCACGGATTCCTGGATTATGGTCTCCAGAATCTGCTGATACTGAGTGGAATCCATGTGTTACGTGCGTGTGTTGGTGGGGTATTTGTTTCTTAATGTGTGTATGCAAATTCACCTGTGCAGGGGCTTGGCTGTGATTGGTGGACCTAAGGAACGGCCTGATGTAACTGGTTCCTGCTGTGGACGTGAACTATAAAAGGGTGACTGAAGAGCTGCGGTGCGGGGGGGAGGGGGTGTGTGTGGCAGACTTCCCGTGCACTTGTCTCAGGTCCAGACGGAGCGGCCGTAGCCATAGCTATTTGGTTAAAAGGTCGGGCATGTGTGTGAAGTGCGGCGCAAGTAGGAGTGAGCTGCCGATAATTTTGGGAATCCTTCTTTTCTCCTGTGTTTTTAGACCAGGGAGGTCAGATTGTGTTATTTCTTTCTTTTCTTTTCCTTGAACAGGTCAGAGGAGAACCGAAGCCTAGGTTGAGTTTTGTTTGTTGTGTTGGCCTTAGCTCACCCTGAAATTATACACTCCCACTACCATTGTTGTGAATAAACTATTGTTAAAAGTCAGATGCTGTGGCTGTGTCTGTTTGGGCGTGGGAAGTCACAGGACACCCCGCTCTTGTTACGGTCATTTCGAGCACATGTGTCCCTCAACTTTGACAAGATTCCCAGTCCCTGCACTGGCCACACAGCCCCACAGCATGATGGAACCACCACCATATTTTTACTGTAGGCAGCATATGTTTTTCTTGGAATGCTGTGTTCTTTTTCCTCCATGCATAACGCCCCTTGTTATGCCCAAATAACTCAATTTTAGTTTCATCAGTCCGCAGCACCTTATTCCAGAATGAAGCTGGCTGGGCCAAATGTGCTTTAGCATACCTCAAGCGGCTCTATTTGTGCTGTGGGCGGAGAAAAGGCTTCCTCTGCATCACTCTCCCATACAGCATCTCCTTGTGTAAAATGTGCCGAATGGTTGAACGATGCACAGTGACTCCATCTGCTGCAAGATGATGTTGTAGGTCTTTGGTGCTGGTCTGTGCGTTGACTCTGACTGGTCTCACCATTCGTCGCTTCTGTCTATCTGAGATTTTTCTTGGTTTGCCACTTTGAGCCTTAACTTGAACTGAGCGTGTGGTTTTCTGTTTTCTCAATATGTTCCTATTGACTGTTCCAACAGACAACTTAAATCTCTGAGACAGCTTTCTGTATCCTTCCCCTAAACCATGATGGTGAACAATCTTTGTCTTCAGGTCATTAGAGAGTTCTTTTGAGACCCCCATGTTGCTACTCTTCAGAGAAAATTAAAAGAGGAGGGAAACTTACAACTGACCCCCTTAAATACTCTTTCTCATTATTGGATTCACCTGTGTATGTAGGTCAGGGGTCACTGAGCTTACCAAGCCAATTTGAGTTCCAATAATTAGTTCTAAAGGTTTTGGAATCAATAAAATGACAACAGTGCCCAAAGTTATGCACCTGCCTGATTTTGTTTTAAACAATTATTGTACACTTTCTGTAAATCCAATAAACCTTATTTCACTTCTCAAATATCACTGTGTGTGTCTGCTATATGATATATTTAACTGACATTTTTTATTGTAACAACCAATGATTTATACAGGGAAATAATAACTTTTAACAAGGTTGCCCAAACTTTTTCATCTATATACACTGTGTATTCAAATGTACGGTGAGGTTATTGTTGAAATTTTTAGGCAGTGAGTCAGTTTTTACCATTTCTTTTCAGGGTTTTATATATATATATATATATATACATATATATATATATATATATATATATATATATATATATATATATATATATATATATATATATATATATATATATATATATATATATATATATAGGTGTAAAACACCAACTTTGGACTAAGGGCATTATAGGTAAATATAGGTAAACTAGTTGCAACAAAATATTGCTGTTAATCAAAAGTAGAAATTAAATTTAAATGTTTTAAATAAAATTGAAAATTGTTTTTGTATTTGCAAAACAAAAATAAATACATTTAAAAAATGTTCACTTTTTTTTTATTATATGTGGAAAAACCAGATGAACACTATGCATATGCTTATTGAGAAAGTGTCGTCTATATGATAAAAGTGGTTGTAGTCAATCTATGTAACAAATCTATATATTTTTTACATCTTTTTGCAACATTTGCAAACTAATAAGAAATGTATAAACATATAAATCCACTGGTTAACTAGTTTTGACACTGCTGTAATAGATGGTGGACATCTGGTCTTGTATGCTCATGGTTTTCTGAATCTCCTCACAGAGATTCAGATCTTTTAAGATAAAAGCATAACAAGAAATAAACTGTTTATGAATATAGTTTTAGATACATTTGAAGAAACTAAATGTAATGTATGGTACTCATGTGTGGAAGGCCACAGTTGTGACAATACTTGAAGTCTGATTTTAACTAAGAATATTAGATAAAATTAGCGTTAAAATGCAAACTAAGAAAAATACGAAATATTATTTTAAATTGCCTTTATTTGTGTTCCAAGTTAAATAATGCATCCTATAACTCGAGACTAGAAAGATTATGTACATGTTACACTTTCTATTGATTAACAATACAGTTCACATTTCTCTTGAATTACATATGTACATTATAAACAGTTTTTTTCCCCCTCTGTGCAGAAACACTCATGACTTAAATCTAAAAGCTGAACTTTTACCACATATAAAATTCAAAACTCTTTTTCTTATTTTTGTTAATTTAAATCCATACATGAGGGGATTCATGATTGGTGGGATGAGGAGAAACTCCATTGCCATAAAATTCTGAACACTTTGTGCTATTTCTTTTGAGCCAAATCGCATGTATAACGAATCAAAAAGCAAAGACACAACAACAACTGTTAAAGAGAATAAATGTGGTACACATGTCTGCATGAATTTGCCCATGTTTTCTTTGGATGACTGACATGTTTTGATCAGATGTACATAAGACCAGAAAACAAAACAGACATTGCCAAAGCAAAAGGTGTAACTAAAAGCAGGAATAACAATTTTAGCTACAGAGGCAGAGCAAGCCAGATTAGCAATTAACCAGTTTATACAGTAGATCTTTGGTATGTGTGAGCCACATAACCTCAATATTGCTGTTGTTATCGTGCTCATAAATAGAAAATAAACGGCAATATTCCAAGCAAAAAATATCAAGATACAAACTTTTTGTTTAGTCATTATAGAGTGGTACACAAGAGGTCGGCATATAGCCACGTATCTGTCATAGGCCATGAGAGCTAGGAGAGAGAAGTCAGCAGCAACTGAAGAGTGCAATACAAAACCCTGCAAAAAGCATCCTGCATAAGAAATAACATGAGTGGTGGACAGAAGATCGTAGAGAAACTTGGGATAAAATGCAGCAGTCCCATAGAGTCCATTGAAACACAGACTGCAGAGGAAGATGTACATGGGTTCATGAAGACTTTTATCCACAATGACTGTGACAATTATCGTCACATTTACCAGCCAAATCACACAGTAACACAGTAAAGTGAGAACAAAGAGAATGACCCTGTAATTTGCAATATCACTTAAACCTGAGAGAGTAAAAACAGTAATTATTGAAACATTATCCATAGTAAAATATTAGTTTACCTTACTAGGTGTCATTTCAGACCTGCATAAGTAAATTAAATTTTTACAAATTAATGTTAGACGGGAAAAGAAGACTGTCTTGCACATACCTTGCAGGGTTTGGACCCAGGGTTGATATACTGTTTGTGGCAGGAACAGTTGCATAGTTAACATGATGTAAGTGCTGTTTTAACTCCTTGAGTGAAATAATTAATGAGCCTAGGGGACCCTAGGGTCTAAGGTCCTCAGACTCAGTGTCACAGCCCTCCTGCTGAATGCTATTGAAGCTCTGACAGAGGTGGGAATTGAAGATCTCTTGAACCAAGGACTATGGCAGATATTTCCAGTGAAGTTAAGAAAAAAAGAACAACCTTAGGTTTCTTGTCAGCACTGTAGCCAGGATGACAAAAAAGTCATGGCATAATATTAATTAGCAATGACTTCATGGATTTCTTCACAAATCTTTACCTTTAGAGAATAAAATTACTGAAAGACTTATCATTTTTATTATATTTCATAATATAATCATATTATATAATTATTATTTCAATGCTATTGATAGTTATTTAGAGTCTTTCTCTCCAATTGATTTTTCTGAGTTAATGTCAGTGATTACTTCCTCCAAACCATCAACTTGTCTTTCTACAAGACTACTCTAAGAAGTCCTACCAATTATTAATGCTTCAATCTTAAATATGATCAGCCTATCTTTATTAATCAGTTATGCATTAGTTATTATTAACGTTATTATTTGTCTTTGACTTGTCTTACTCCCATCACCCCCAATCAGTCACAGCAGTTGGCTACCCCTCCCTGAGCCTTTTCTTGGCATTTCTTCCTGTTAAAAGTTTCTCCTTCCAACTGTCACCAACTGCTTGCTCATAGGGGGTTATCTGAATGTTTGAGTTTAGTGTAGGGTTTTTACCTTACACTAAAGCACCTTGAGGGAACTGTTCTTTTGATTTGGCAGTACCTCTTTCGCCATCTTACAATGCTGTGATTACAATGCTGTGATTACAATGCTGTGATTGCAGCCATTCCCCAACTCTCTGTGAACGGTACTCATGGCCATTGATCAGTGGTCTTTGATCAGTGGGTTTTGGTCAGTGGTTGTTGATCAATGGTCATGAGAATTTGCATAATTATGATTAAGGAACTGACCTCACAGCCCATTGTTCCTTCAGTGGGCTGGTTTCAGTCATTATGCAAATGTACTGTTTATAAGATTGTGGAAACCTACAGTCAGCTGAGACTGAAGAAGTCACTTGGATGATGACGAAACGTTTCTCCCACAAAACGCTACGTCCAGATGAACAGAATTAACTTTTGGAGATATGGGGCAATTACTTTTTCCACGTAGGGCCAGGAAGGTTTTGAAAGCTTTATTATCTATATTAAATTAAGGAAAAAATTGTCATTTCTAAACTGCATTTTATATTTACTCAGGTTTTCTTTATCTAATATAAAAAAATCTGAAACATATAAATAAATACACATAAATAAATGCAAAAAAGAAACAAACACAGGAATGTGGCAAACACTTTATGTTACAAATACTGTATATTATCATTTCTGTTCCAAACACAGCTTATCCAGCTGAAAGTAAAGACTGGTACCATCAGTACCATCATTTGTAATAAAATGTTTTCAGAAGTGTGTTTTGGGTGTCTTAAGGGAAATGTAAATAGAAGATAAGATTCATTATACACTGAATAAAAATATAAATGCAACACTTTTGTTTTTGCTCCCATTTTTCATGAGCTGAACTCAAAGATCTGAAACATTTTCTACATGCACAAAAGACCAATTACTCTCAAATATTGTTCACAAATCTGTCTAAATCTTTGTGAGCAATATTTGTAGTTTGCAAGGATAAGGTTCACTTGATGCTATAAATAGTATAATGTTTGGTTTTAATTAGAGATGGCACGATACCACTTTTTTATGTCCGATACCAATACCGATATCATAAATTTGGATATCTGCCGATACCGATATGAATCCGATATAGTGTGTTTTTTAATCAATAAAACAGTTTTTTAATATCTTGCTGCATTTTGTATACGTTCATACTCAAGTTTAAATAAATAACAACACTAAAGCTATTCTGTTATACCTGTATGTAAAAAATACACTGCACCCAAAATATTTCATAGTTCAGCAAAACTGATCAATCTAATAAATTTAAACCTACTCAATCCTCCCTATTCTGGTATTTTAAAGAGTACTTAGCAGAAATATTAAGCAACCTAACTAATAGGGTTGCAAACTCCCAGCAAAAAAAAAGGGAACCACCCCCCACCTCATGATGCTTAATCGACTTAATCAACTTTAATTTGATGTAGCGTGAAAAAAAATGCACAGAATTAAATTATTTTTCAAGAATAATTAAATAGATTCAACATCTTTGCAGACTTGCAGACTGCACAGATGGTATCTTCCCAAAGGAAAAAGTATTATAGCTTATAGGGTATATTAGAATTAACAGTTACTATGTACAGTAATGGACTTCTATATGTTTTACATCAGATTAAAACTTTGGGTGTAAGAGTCAGATAATTATTTATTAAAAGCTAGACATTTTAAATGAGAATAAGAAAGAGAAGTATGTCTTTGTGCCCCCTTTTCCCTGTTCATGCCCTATCGGCCCCCCTGGCTAAACTTTGCTAGATCCGCCCCTGCACAGTTACCAGCCGTCAGCTGCGTAGAAAAAGATCCTGGTGTAGAAAGTAATATTAAATAAATTCTAACAACAGCTTATCAAGCTTAAACATGCTGCTGTTGTTCAGCCGCTGGTTTCCTCTTTCTGGTGCAAAGTGGGCCAAAAACAAAGAAGAGAGACGGACTTGCAACAGAAAAGCCGATCAGCTGATCATTGATCAGTTTCATGATTGAAGTAGCAGCAGGAGAAAGAGGGAGGGAGAGAGAGGCAGTCGCTCCATATATCGGTTGTTAAGCTTAACGTGGGAATGCTTTACAAACATTCAGAGACGAACTTACACACTTGCTTTACTTCTCTCTGGGATAACTTCCTCAGAGATTAAATGCTGGTTTGGTAGGGCAGCTACAAATACACACAGCTGCTCTATCAGGAGAGCACACTGCTCCGACTGCTACAGTTATGAGCCGAGTTACGGCATGTCGCAAGTTTTGTGAGGTGCTTTTTTGATATTTAATGGATCGATTTTATTTTAATTCAAAAGCTAAAGCAAGTCTGTACACTCCTCGAATAAAGTGTGTCATTCTGTTTTAATAAAGACAACTCACTGGGTTAAAAATCAATAACACTCGGTTCCAGTTAGTTACTTTCAACTGGTTGTGCCAGTTCATTAATCCTTTTCACAATTCATACAAATGATTGATCAACTAACTAGTCACAGACCTACATTGGTACATACTCTGATTATACTGCTATTTTAAATTTAGTATGGCGTGGTGTGATGACACCGGAAGGTCACCGGTTCGATCCCTGGTCATTGTGTCCGTGGGCAAGACACTTTACCCTACTGGTGTTGGCCAGAGGGGCTGAGGGCGCGATATGGCAGCCTCACTTCTGTCAGTCTGCCCCAGGGCAGCTGTGGCTACAACTGTACCTTGCCTCCACCAGTGTGTGAATGTGAGAGTGAATGAATAATGGAATTGTAAAGCGCTTTGGGTGCCTTGAAAAGTGCTATATAAATCCAATTATTACTTAATTTTATATGTAAAGAAAAAGACTATTTTCAAACTTAAGGTATGGAGAGGCCTAGTTCAGGGAGTTTTTTAACATGACAGAGCTTCAGCAGCATCACAAGGGTGGCTGGGGTCATTAAGCCTGAATGGATTGTGTTTCTCACCTCTGTTGCTGAGGTAAGGAACATGTACTGATCTGTGGCCTGTACAGTTGTAAGGGCCTGTTGTGGTGGCAACCCTGAACAGTGAACCCCAGGTGTGAAGTGAACCATCAAGCTCAAAAAGAGACTGTGTAAGAAAAAAAACAACACTATTAATTTAGTAAATAAATTAGTGGCTGAGATTTTCAGTAATTACCCGACAATGCAATTCTGGACCAAAGGTAGGTATGTATAACTAAAATAGGTGAAAGAAAACACAAAAACAAAGAAGCTGGACTTCAAAGTAAGATGTAACTAAATAAAACTCCTTATTTTATTAGAAAAGAAAAAAATGTAAATAAATGAATGTACAGGAAATGTGTTTAGTTTATATGTTCAAACCCAAAGGGAGGTCTGATGCTTATATTTCAATTAATGAAGACAACCTAGAAATAATATGAATATGTCACAGTGTCTATTAATTAACAATGTAGTTCACATTTCACTTGAATTAAATATGTACAAATATAAACAGACACACTCATGACCTTAATATAAAAGCTGAACTTTTACCACATATAAAATTCAAAACTCTGTTTCTAATTTGTGTCAATTTAAATCCATACATGAGGGGATTAATAATTGGTGGAATGAAGAGAATCTCCATTGCCATGAAATTCTCAAAACTTTGTGGTATTTCTTTTGAGCCAAATCGCATGTATAACATATCAAAAAGAAAAGACACAACAACGACTGCTAAAGAGAATAAATGTGGTACACATGTCTGCATGAATTTGTTCCAGTTTTCTTTGGATGACTGACATGTTTTGATCAAATGTACATAAGACCAGAAAACAAAAACAGCATGACCAAAATAAAAGGTGTAATTAAAAGCGGGAATAATAATTGTAGCTACAGAGGCAGAGCAAGCTAGATTAGAAATTAACCAGTTTATACAGTAAATTCTTGGTATGTGTGAGCCACATAACCTCGATGTTGCTGTTGTTATCGTACTCATTAATATCAGGCAAAAGGGAGTAAGCCAAGCAAAAAATACAAAGATACAAACTCTTTGTGTAGTCATCAGAGAGTGGTACACAAGAGGTCGACATATAGCCACGTATCTGTCATAGGCCATGAGAGCTAGAAGAGAGAAGTCCGTACAAATTGAAGAGTGCACCATTAAACCCTGTAAAAGGCATCCTGCATAAGAGATGACATGACTGGTGGATAGAAGATCGTAGAGAAACTTGGGATAAAATGCAGCAGTCCCATAGAGTCCATTGAAACACAGATTGCAGAGGAAGATGTACATGGGTTCATGAAGTTTTTTATCCACAATGACTGTGACAATTATCGTCAAATTTACCAGCCAAATCACACAGTAACATAGTAAAGTAAAAATAAAGATAGTGATCTTGTAGTTTGCTATACCACGTAAACCTGAGAGAGTAAAAACAGTAACCACTGACACATTATCCATAATAAAATTGTAGTTTACCTTTTTAAGGTGTCATTTCACACTTGCAACAAGAGAACATTACATTTGTAGAAATTAGTGTCACAGTAAAAAGAAGACTGTCTGTCGACTGTCTCCCTCAAAGAGTATGTCACCAGAGGTTTATATACGCTTTGTGTTAACGGCATTACGTAGTTAGCTTGAAGTGGTGCTTCAAGCTAGGGATGCTTTCATTTCTTGTTTTTTTTTAATTTACTTTTGAAAATACAATTTCTGGACTTTTTTCACACATACAACAGAAATTGTTTTGCCATATATGTTTCATTTTATAATATGAATGAATGGATGAGAATTTTTTTGAGGGGGCGTTTTTGCATCTTTTGTGGATTTGCACGTGCAATGACTAGCGTTCAGCGTTGGGTTACGCCGCCAAACCCCGTTAGTATGTACTGTGGTTACATTTCTTTACAGAAAACAAATGTAGCCTAAACAGTAACAAGTTATATTTAAGGTTCTTATGTTTGGCTCTCACAATTTCTAAAAGGAAGTCAGCCGGTACATCAGCCCCCTCATCAGTAACATCAAGTCACTGTTGTCACGTCTGCTTTATTTATAGCTTAGAGCAGCGGTCCCCAACCTTTTTTGCGCCACGGACCGGTTTATGCCCGACAATATTTTCACGGACCGGCCTTTAAGGTGTCGTGGATAAATGCAACAAAATAAAACTAGTACCGGTACCGAAAAAAAGAAGATTTATTCATAATATACGTGAAAAGACCCAGGAAAACCGAGTTAACGCTAAAAACGATAACAGAATAACGCTGAAAACCGATAAAAACCCTGAAAACCATACATTTCACACCTGAGCCTCAACTCTCGCGGCCCGGTACCAAACGACTCACGGACCGGTACTGGTCCGAGGCCCGGGGCTTAGAGCACATCTGAACAACAGAAATTGCCCCAAAGTGCTATCAAGACAGGCACATTTAGATGCCAGCTCTCCATAACATACAGTTTAAAAATACACAAAAAGCTGAAAGGTGTGTTTTGTGATTTAGTGATCACAGAGATTTTAGTCATCATTAAAATTTGTTCAGAACTTGCATGTTGATGATAATTCATCTCATAAATCATGAAACACTTCTTTTCACTATATAAGCTGATTTATAGGTTAAAAGTATTGGTATCTCTATTGGTATTGCCAATGCCCTCCCTGTATTTACTTGATATTGGATCAATACCAAAATTTGCAGTATGGAACACCACTGGTCACATGTTGGTGCAGAACACACCACCAAGAATCTAACCAGGACTCAAATATCACACCTGTTGTTGCATCCCTTCACTGGCTCCCAGTGAAATTCAGAATCCACTTTAAACCCTGTTAGTAACATATAAAGCTCTACATGAACAGGCCCGTACTTATATAGATGAGCTTATAAGACCTTATCACTGCAGCAGGCCTCTCCGATCCACTAACAAGAGTCTCCTAACTGTCCCACACTCTAATTTTAAGCTGACAGTGCTTTTTCATCTTTGGCATCCAAAAAAAAAACCTGGAACAGCATTCCTTAGCTGTATTTGGGAATGTCTGACTGCATGGTTGATAATGTGTCTTTATATCTGTATGCTGAAACATGCATCTGTGGCTTTTATTCAAAATGTGAAGCACTTTGTAATTCTGTTTTGAAAATTGCTGTATAAGTAAATTCACTATTATTAATAGTTACTTACTTAACCTCTGGTTTTATTGTTGCATGTTTATATAGAATGAGTATCTAGTTGGATACCCAATTTCTAACATTTTATGGCCAAGTATAATAAGGTCAGTTTCATATCAATTTAGAATCACTTAAATATGGTGTGTGGCATTCATTGATAGATAGAGCTACTTATAATCTTCATAGCACTGATAATGTATGATATGCCTAAGAGAAACGTGGAATATAAAAGGAATTCGTCCTGCCACAGAACCATGTGGAACTCTATCATTACCCTTAGAGTGTGAATAGGACTCCATATTTTCATGAACAAATTCCAGTCTGGTAGATAGACATGATTTAAAGAACTGCAGCCTAGTACTTGTAATACCTATGGTACTCTCAAATTGCTGTGATAAAATATTATGGTCAACATTATCAAACACTGCACTGGCATCTAGAAGAACGAGCACAGAGATGATTCCACTGTCAGAGGCCATACGAACATAATTTTCAATCTTTACTAATGCTGTTTTTTGTATTGTGATGTTCTGAAGCTTGATTGAAACTCTTCAAAAACCATTACTCTGCAGATGATCAGTTAGCTTTCATCATTATTTACTACTACTAAACTACTATTTCAAGAATTTTTCCGATAAAAGAAAGGTTGAAGGTTATAATTAGCTATTACCTATAATTAGCTAAGACAGGTGGGTCAAGTTTAACTACTGCTAACCTGTGGTAAGCAGCCCACTAACAGAGACAGACTGATCATATTTCAGGTTGTTTCATATATAAAGAAAACAGTATAGGCATGATAAACACAAGATTTGCCACAAAAAAAGTCTTTCTGTTTAAAATATAATGGGGTCATAAATCATTTATGTATGTAGAATCATAGTCTTCCAAATGATCATCATTCATACTAGAACAACCTTAAAATATGTCTTCTAATTTCTGGTAATTTAAGGCCATACACAAGAGAATTTAAAGCTGGAGGAATCACAACAAACACCAGTGATAAAATGACAGCTATAAATGGATTAATCACTTCAAGATTATTCCGGCTCAAGGCAACATCACAAAATCCAGCGATAGAATAAATCACAAATGAAATTGTGTGTGGCAGACAGCTCTCTAATACATTTCCCCTAAATTCTGCTGAGCTTTTCCAGCAAATAGACACAATTCGTAAATAGGTGTAGAGGCTATAAAAGAGGGGAAGGAAAATTGTGGCTACAGTCAAAAGCATACCTACAACATTGTTGACAGCAGTGTTAACACAAGACAATTTGACTACATTCCAGTTAGCACAGAACACTTTGTGGATCTCATTGCCACATAAAGGAAGTGTGGCAGACAAACAACGACATGCTGCAAGAGAAAATGCAGGAAAAATCCAAGCCAGTGCTGTCAACTTCACAACAGTTTCAAGAGTCATCTTTGTGTGATAATGTAAAGGAAGGCAAACACCTATATATCTGTCATAAGCCATAATACTGAGAACAGTAAGTTCACAGGATGCATATGAGTAAATTACATAGATCTGAGTGAAACAAGCAGGACGTGAGATCAACTGAGTGTCAGACAGAAGGTCCATGAGAAATCTTGGGAAGAAACCTGAAGACCCATACAAAGCATTAACAGATAAACATGCAATGAAAATATACTCATGTAATGGGCTCATGTAATGTTGTCTGTTGGGATATTACCACTATCATGAGAAGATTAGTAAAGATTGTAAAGATGAAGAGCAGAAGACAAAATATAAAGTCTATAAAGCGGTAATTTCCAATGTTTGCAAACATGGTGAAGCGAAAGTAAAATGACAGAGTGCTGTTTTCCATTTCACTTCATAGAGTCAGTGACACGGAAATCATTTCTTAGTTTAGTATGGTCTGAGAAACAATGGTCTTAATGGTAAATGGCCTGTATTTGTATAGCGCTTTACACATCCAGTCATTCACCCATTCACACACACATTCACACACTGGCGATGGCAGCTACGTTGTAACCACAGCCACCCTGGGGCGCACTGACAGAGGCGAGGCTGCCGGACACTGGCGCCACCGGGCCCTCTGACCACCACCAGTGGGTGAAGTGTCTTGCCCAAGGACACAACGACTGAGACTGTTGTAGCCGGGACTCGAACCGGCAACCTTCCGATTACAAGGCGAACTCCCAACTCTTGAGCCACGATCGCCCCATGGCAGCATCTGTGGAAAAGGAACATGGAAACAGCTGTGTTATAAAATACGGTGGTATCTCCATAACTACCAGACTATGGTTCATTCACTACTTCAGTCACTACACTACTTTTAGCTTTGTTTTGCTCATAAAATAGGTTGTTGGTCACATTTGTAGACACCACACAACAACATTAGGTAATGGGAGGAGTTTTGTAATGTTGTTGACTCCATAAATCAATATCATCTGGAGATTTCTGACACAAAAATATAGCAACCCTGCTAATGCTGATGGTGCTGAGCTAAAAAACAAAACAATTATAGTTATATAGCAGTGTCCTCTTGAGTATGCTAAAGTTTAGCATACATTTCTGTAGAGAAAGTGTTATTTGAATCTTCTTAGATTCAACAATTGTGTTGAAGTCACTTCCTGAAATCTCTGTTGACAGCCAGAGAGGTGTTACTGTGAAGTCTAGGCCCTCACATAACTAAATGTGAAAAAGTTACAAAATCTGTTTTTGAAGAAGAAAACAAGAAAACAGAACTTAAAAAAAACTGTTGCACTTCAACCTAAATTGTGATTATTTTCTAAACCTATGTACTGTACCAGTAGCAGTCCAGCATAGTACAATACTGAAATTTTCACCACACTACTGCAAACTAACATTTGCTAACACGAAGTCAGCAAAGATGCACAGAAAAGAAGATCAGACACCAGCGAGGGAGGATAAGAAAGACAGACGCAACAACATTGTCATCCGCTATGTAGCTGGTGTATCAGAGAAACTCAGGAGAGTTTTCTCCAAGCACGACATCCGGTGCATTTCAGACCCAGCAACACACTCAGACAAAAACTGGTTCACCCAAAAGACAAAACTCCAAAACACAGACTTAACAATGTTGTGTTTGCTGTACAGTGCAGCGAGGAATGCCCAGACCTCTACATTGGAGAGACCAAACAGCCACTTCACAAGCGCATGGCACAACACAGAAGAGCCACCTCCACAGGACAAGACTCAGCTGTCCATCTGCATCTTAAAGATAAAGGACACTCTTTTGAGGATGCCAATGTTCACATTTTGGACAGAGAGGACAGATGGTTTGAAAGAGGAGTGAAAGAAGCATCTATGTCCACTGTGAGCGACCATCTTTGAACAGAGGCGGTTGTTTACGACACCAACTGTCTGCTATCTATAATCCAGTTTTGAGTTCCCTCCCCAGACGCCTTAACGCCCACTCACATCCTGGGCCATCTGACCTCAGGAAATCGCATGATAAGGTGGGGCCAGGTTTCACAATGACCTCACCCGAAACCCTGGCTGATTGGGACCCACACCCATTTTCACACCTTGGCTCATGTGATTAGAGGATTATCAGGGGGTCCTTTTGAATAGAATAGAATAGAATATCTCTTTGGGGGGATACTCCCACTGGGTTTAAATCTGGGACTCTCCACCATTTGACCTTAGAACTGAAGAAGCTTCTCAGATGAGAGGTAAGACGTCATCTAGCAACTTAAAGAAGTCCAGACGCTTTTCTTTGCAAGCTCCTTTGACTACGATGACCTGGATGACTGAGAACCTTCACAGACATACAATGCATAAACTACAGTAAACTGCTAATTAGATTTAATTGTTGATTTACTGAACGAGCTTAAATGTAACCAAGTATTGTATTTAAAAAATACATTATGCTGGCTCTCTCTGGGTACTCAAGCTGTATTCCACAGATGTAAGACATACATTCTAGGTTAACTAGTGAGTTTAAATTTGCTCTAGGTGCAAATTTGGATGTGTCTGTGTGTTTTCTGTATTTGAACAGAAAAGACTACTGCTCCCACCCAGACCCTGAGCTAGATAAGCAGAAAGAGCTGGATGGATGGACAAATTATGTGTGAAAATCTGACACGTATGACTCAAACTTGGGACTCTGGTGTGAGCAGTAAAATATCAATTTCACTCCATGAAACAACTTCCACAAGTTTTGCTTTTTAAAATTCAACTAGCTTCTATTTATGCAGAGTCAAAACACAACAACAGTCACTTCAAGGCGCTTTATGTTGTAAGGTAGACCCTACAATGATACAATAGAGATAACCCCAACAATTATATGACCCCCTATGAGCAAGCGCTTTGGCAACAGTGGAAAGGAAAAATTCCCCTTTAACAGGAAGGAACCAGGCTCAGGGAGGGACAACCATCTACTGCAACCAGTTGGGGTGAGGGGAGGAAAATACTGATTATGTGCACGTGGACGTGAATCCATAGTTATATGGCTGGACAGATTAAGTATTGTTTTCAGGAGCATGAAGAAATCGTTAAATTTACATCCAAAAAGACAAATCAACAGATGAAAAGGCCATGACTACTTCACAAACTGATGTGAGAGTGCATTGCACCATGGTAACACAGGCTCATTTTAAATGACCAAATAATGACTACCAAGTTCAAATAATATATTTTCCCTAGCACAGTCAAACCTTATATTTAAAGACTACTGACGGGCTATTAAATTCTTCATTTAAAATTGATTGAAACATGATTAATTATTTAAAACAATTTGGTTTGGGGAAAGTCAGGGTTCAAATACAATAGTTGTCACTTTTTTCAAAAACTCTGGATAACATATATGCCACTGACATGAAATAGAAAATACCTTATTGAAAAGTTTAAGGTTTCAGTTGATGCTGTGGTATAGTGGCTAAAGGGCTTGTTTGTGTGGCTCTCCAGAGTGGTGTTGCTCTCTTAATTGCTCTCTAAGGGGAATGAAGTTAATGACCTGTTGACCTCTCATTACATAATTGCTGTTATTCCTTGGGAAGAGCAACACTAGAATCCTCTGAAGAGCTCATTAATAAAGTTAAACTCTTTTCCAACATTTGGTTTCAACAGGTAAAAGTTACTGTTTGTGTTTTGACAGCTATCCCATGAGGCCAACAGACCTTGACCGCTGGATCATAATTAGCTGGCTCTAACCATTTTCCCTGAGGCCTGCTGTTTTCCAGCAAGGGACCCAATGGAGGTCATGCTGGAAGTTTGTAATTATGGCACTTGTATTTCATCATTGTGACTGTAAGTTCCTAAACTTCACAAAGATGTCACATACACACAAGCACACACATCTTTGACACATTTACTATGTACTTTCTAAAAAGTACATAGTAAATAAAAAAAAAAAACTAAAAAAAAAAACTAGAAGAATGCGAATACTCTTCTTCTACTGGAACAAGAAGGCATACGAGATGAGAACAGGCTGCTGTTGAAATGCTACTACACAAGTAACCCCAGCGCAAAGGGTTACATGAAGAGGATGTAGAACCTATGAATTCTTCAATACCCAAAGGAGCACTACAGACAATCCCTACGCTGACCATCACCGAAACCAACCAGCTGATCTACAGCATGGCAGCAGTGTTCAGTCAGATGCTTAGCTACAGGATGAAAAGCCACAAGGAGCAGTACCTTCCATGGAAAAGGAGACTAGAGCTCAAGATCAAGGTGGCACAGAGGGAAGTTAGCCAATTATCAGAATTGCAGAAAGGTGTGATGAAAAAGGTGCCTAAGAAGTACAGCAAGCTGCCCATACCTGAGGTTTTGGAAACTGCAAAGCAAAAACTCACAGCCTTGGCCAGTATACTATATATGAGTGTTTGGCAGCACAAATGAACCAGCTGCTAATCGACGAGCAAGACCCAACATGGCTAACTGAAGACAGTCCTGATCAGGACTGGGAGAAATCCCATCCAAATACCGGCAAATAACCTGTCTCAGTACCATATGGAAGCTCCTGTCATAGTGGCTAAGATGAAGAGGCACATGGCTCAATACATGAGTGGAGCACAGAAAGGAATAGGGAGGAATATCAGAGCAGCAAAACACCAGCTGCTGGTAGAAAGAGCAGTCACGCGATCTGCAAGATCAGACTGACCCTGTGCACTGTCTGGATTGATTACAATAAGGCCTAATTGTCAATGCCATACACCTGGATCCTGGAATGCCTAGAACTATACAAGAGCAACAGGACCCTAAGGGTTTTCATTAGGAACTTAATGGGGATGGGACAAATAACACTGGAGGCCAACTTCAAGCCAATTGCGCAAGTCGCAATCAAGTATGGGATCTACCAAGGAGATGGCCTGTCCCCACTGCTGCAATGCATAGGCCTGAACCTCCTCAGTGAGATCATGGACAACACTGGCTATGGATACTGACTACAGAATGGAGCAATTGCCAGCTACCCCCTCAAAATGGATAATATCAAACTGTGGGCCAGGAGTGAATGAGACATTGATTTAACACCTAGAGTCCCAGAGAGCAGCCATTTGGCTTTTCTACGTTTAAAACGTGGTGCTGAGCCACTTGGAGTGGTTAGTTTCCTGAGCCACAAGGAAACTTGTGTTTCTGTTTGCCATCTTAGGGTGAAATCAACACACATGGGTGTATTTCCTTTGTTGCTGAGATTTATTGATAAAAAACAGTAACAAAAAACCCCAACCAGGGGTGGAGGGTTGTGTGTTTCAGTGGACCATTGATCAGTGGTCCATTGTGGTATCAATCAGACCACTGGTCTTTGATAATTATGCTGACCTCACATAATTGATCAGTGGACTTTGATCAGTGGGTTTCACTAGTGATGTGACGTTCTGTATCGAGGTTTCGAAGCTTGTGTCGAGTAATGGAGGGGGCGTTTCCGCGATGCGCGTATCGAGGCTTGCTTCATTTACGGGAGGAGCTGAAAATGATGACGTCCGAAGCCTCGCTGCCCAGCTGTACCACGTGACTGGTTTATGAAGTGGTTCGAACTTTGCCGCAAGATATGACAGCGATATAAACTCCTCAGACTTCATTCAAAAATGTGGGTGTTTGATGGAGAGTTGCAGTTAGTGAGAGTTTGGAGACAGTTTGGAGGTTTATGAGAGTGAGGAGAGAAAGTCAGGAGAAAATGGAGCCAGCTAAGAAGAGGAGGATGTCCTCCCCTGTGTGGGAACATTTTGATTTTATTCCTCCCAACAAGGTATGTAAATTTCTACAGAAGATGTATTTTCATAATACTGATGGTGCAATACAATTTACAATTTACTTTTGTACAAGGTGATGTGTTTGTTTGCTATGTGCCAGGGAGCTGGGATATAACAACAACACCTCATCCATGCTTAGGCACTACAGAGCTTTGCATGAGAATAAGGGGAACACCGATTGTGGAGCAAGACCAGGTGAGCCATCAAATGCCAGGATAATATAGCACGCAGTAATGTTACTAAATGATATAACAATATTATACAATGCAATAAGTTACGTGTGTGATATTTATATTTGTGCTTTGTTTTTGTTGTCTTTCCTCAGGAGAACAATCTCAAATAGATGAAGACCTGGTTAGCATGGTGATTGAGGACTCCCAGCCATTTAGCATTGTGGAGGACAAAGGATTTAAAAGATTTGTTAAATCATTAAATCCTAGCTATGTTCTCCCCACTAAAAGGTCATAAAAGCAGTGAAAATTTAGTTTTTACTGAATAAAATGTGAATAGGCAGGACTGAGGCCTCAGTGTGTAGCTGTCCATACCTCAACGTTACAAAAGCACAACTACTGTCCACACCCCAACCACACCTCACCTCACAGTAAATGATCATTTCCATTTTAAGCATTTCCAAATGATCATTTTCCATACTGCCAGTATAAATATACACAGTATACTGCTATCACTACAATATACATGTTTTACACACTCCTTTTGTTGTTGACATTTACAGGCTGTGTGCAAAAGGCCACACTCTTCAAATTCATGCCAACTAATATTTTTACGTCCAGTAGATGTCCTACTAGAGCAAATGAAACTTCAAGAAGCTTTGCACTGGGGTGAACCAATTGAATGAAAAGCTTCAGTGCTTCATGAAGCTTCATCTGCCCATCACTAGGTTTCACTCATCAGTGGGTTTCACCACAATGGACCACTGATCAGTGGTCCACTGAAACACAATCCTCCACACCTAGCCCTGGATTTATTGTTTTTATCAATAAATCTCAATAAAATTTATTGTTGTCCAGTGGACCATTGATCAGTGGTCCATTGTGGTGTCAATCAGACCACTGGTCTTTGATAATTATGCTGACCTCACATAATTGATCAGTGGACTTTGATCAGTGGGTTTCACTCATCAGTGGGTTTGACCTCAAGGATATATATATGATACAGTCTCACTGCACTTAGCCTAATCCTTCATTGCCCTGAAGAATTCTGTGGTGTACGGACCTCCTGTCCAAGGAAAGAAAATGCAGAGAAGACTCACCACTCAACAGGCCTTGGAAATGATCCTGCAAGAAGTCAACCCTTGTGACTCGGATGGAGAAGACCTAGAACTTCAGCCGGATTCGGACTCAGAGCTGTCTGATCAGTCTTCCGGTTAGTTTCATTTCATGTTATTTCCTATTTCATTTCAAACAAGTAAGTGAAAAATACTAAAAAAGCAGAGCAGGATTAGGGTTAGCTAGTAACCCTGACTCTAGTTGTATCTTTTTACTTAGGAAGACATTTCATTTCATATCATTCCCTATTTCATTTCAAACAAGTAAGTGGATGTAGTAAGTAAGATATTTCAGACATTATTCTGATACAGAGGAGGAGATACTGGAATTATAATTAGTATCTATGCATGCATTTGTGATTTTGTTTGACCTTCCCATTGCTCACAATTTGAATTTGTTCACACTGCAGGTGAGGAGACTGCTTCTCAACCGAAAAAGAGAGCTTGTTTGGGGACTGAGACAGCGAAAGATGGCACAGTGTGGCGTGAAGAACAGGTGGGGACCTGTCTCCCTTTCAGCCCAATAGAACCGAACGCTGCAGATGGAGAGCCAACAACTAAGGCCAGGAAAAGTATCTGGAGTCGCCTTCAGAGCTTCCTGTGTTTCATCACTCTTGACATGCTTCGTAGCATTCAAGAATGGACTATTCAACATGCACAGCAAACGGAGCGTGTTCATTGGTTCATGGACCTCCCTGAACTAATGGCATTTATTGCAATTGTCATCTTGTGGGGGGTTGCTAGGGTTCCATCTCTACGTGACTGCTGGTCAGCAAACCTGGGAAACCCACAGATAATTGGAACTATGGCACGAAACCGCTTCCAAGACATCATGCAACACCTACGCTTTGATGACAAGTCCACCCGCAGTGATCGAGCAAAGACTGATAAGTTCGCTGCAATTTCCAGTGTGTGGGGATCATCTGTCAGTGTTAATGATTCATACAACAAGGATCTAAAGAAATGACAATGGAATGTTGTTTGAAGTGGAGAAGTGTAGTCGGATGGCAACAAAGAGAGGGAAGGTAGTCAGAACTGAGAGGATAACACTACCAGAACGCAACATTGCAGACATTGAGGACAGCTGCAAATACCTGGGAATTCCACAGGCAAATGGTAACCACAAAGAGGCCGCTAGGAAAGCTGCAACCACCAAATACCTGCAGAGCGTCAGGCAAGTCCAGCAGAGTCAGCTGAATGTTAAGAACAATATCAAGGCTATCAACACCAGGTACACTGCTGGGATAATAAGATGGGCAAAAGAGGAGATAGAAGCTACTGACATCAAGATAAGGAAGCTATTTAACATGCATGAAGGGTTAACCCAAATCCAACACCCTGATACTGTATGCTAAGTGGAAGGAAGCAGCCCAGGGACTAGTGAGTGTCAGAACCACTGTCCAGGATGAGACAAAGTACATCAGGAAGATGGCCACAACTGACTGTGTGCTCAGTGAGTACCTCAGAGTAGTGATGGGTCGTTCGCGAACGAAATGGCTCTTAGAGCCGGCTCTTTGAAGTGAACGACGCGAGCCGGCTCCTTATTGGGAGCCGTGAGGTTTTTTTTTTCTTCTTTCTCTCACCCTCTCTCTCGCCCTTTTTTCCGCTAAACTCGCGCGCGGCCTGTACCGGCAGAGGGGGGGAGGGGCGTTAGTTACACTCGCAGTAGCACAGGATCAGAGCCAGAGAGAAAGAGAGCAGGGACAACAACGTCACATTAGAAAGGTATAGTAATCATCCACTATTTTCAGTTGCAGATGATAAAGGATTCAGAAATTATGCAGGCCCATATGACAGAGAATGTGCATCTTCTTTTTGTTTTAATATTTTAATTTATATTTAATTGTGTTGTGGTTTGCAGTGTTTTGTGTTGTTTCACGTAAAATTTGTTTAAAAGGAAAAAGCTGAAAATTTAAATAGTTAAAAGTTTGAAATGTAAATAGTTGTTCTTTGTATTATATGATTTATTTATTACATTTTATGTGGAGTGAATAAATAAAGTATATTTATGGTGGACCTTAGAGACAAAGCACGTACAAACTCCAAAACACGTAAAAACTCCAAAACGCGTAAAAACTCAGACGCACTTACAAACTCCGAAGCATGTACAAACTCCAAAACACATAAAAACTCAGAAGCACGTACAAACTCCAAAACACATAAAAACTCAGAAGCACGTACAAACTCAGAATCACGTACAAAAGACAACAGAAGTACTCCAGGATGTTAGGGCACAGTGTTGAGCTTTTGTTACCTAGTGGCTACACAAGCCAGGAAGTATCAACAACCGGATTTGGTGTGTGGTAGTAACAGGTAAATGAATTTTTTTTTTAATTATTTGAATAAATATGAGTGCTTGTCTATAAATACAAAAACAATACACACATGCTTTCAATTGTGTAATTTAAGTGATCTGGGTAGCTCTGTTTTGGAAGTTCAGTTCATGCTAGAAATGTGTTTTGGAGTTTGTACGTGCTTTTTGGAGTTTGTATATGCTTTAGAGTTTGTACGTGCTTTGTCTCTAGGGGCCATATATAAACAACCACTTTTTTTTAACATTAGTAATTCCTTTTCTGCATAATTTTATATTATTGTTAATGATTAAATAATTAAAGCAACAAAACAACCTGAAGAGCCGGTTCGGAGCCGAAAGAGCCGGCTCTTTTTAGTGAGCCGAGCCAAAAGAGCCGGATCTCTAAAAAGAGCCGGAAATCCCATCACTACCTCAGAGGGCAAGAGAGAATTTTTTTTTTAAATAAAAAATGTCTCTCTTTTTCCTGATGTTGCTATAACTTGGCATAACTACATCTATCACTACAGTCATCTTCCTCTGCTTGTCCACCACTACTTTATCTGGTCGGTTAGCCATCACAGGTTTGTCTGTCTGCATCTGGAAGTCACACATGATCTTAGCTTAGCAGCTTCTTAGATGCTTCTTAGTAGAAGAAGATGGATGGATGAATGAAACATGGAAAGATATTTCCTCAAACAAGCACACTTAATTTGCCATAAAGTTCCATTATCTGGGAATAAATGAAAGAGAGGAATTTTTGAGCTGCTACAGAAAGCAGAGCAGAACTAGTTTTAAAAACTTAAAGTCCCTCAGAAGGACAATCAAGTCTCCAGATGGGGCACACTCATTCGCCCTGCCCAGTCACTCCAAGACAACCAGGTCCTCTGAACTGCCAATTAATGCATATCGCAAACAACAGTCAGAAAGGCTACGTCCACACGTACACGGGTATTTTTGAAAACAGAGATTTTCCTTTTTTATTTATTTTTTAAATCCCATCCACACGTGCAGTTTTGAAAAAATATCTCTGTTCACATGTAAACGTTAAAAACAAAATGTCAATAAACTGAAAAATAAGTAAAAAAGGGTTCATCACCAAACACATTCTCCTCTCCACAGTGCAGGAGCAATCAATCACCATACACACAGCTCACTACAAACCAATAAGGCTCTCTGGCACTAGAGCACATCTTTTTCTGGCCTTAAGTATTCTTAATTGCTGATGGGAGTCAGCTGTACAAAAAAGGTGACACCTAAGGCAGGAGATATAGCAGGACACACCCATACAAGGTCAATTTCAGGAGGAGACCCTGCTAGGCTCGTAACAAACCATTTATAAAACACGGTGAAAGCTCTGTTATAGTCTGGGGCTGCATTTCAGTCTGTGGTGATGGGGCTCTTGCCCATTACCTCTTGGAATTAGGAATCTAGAAAAGTATCAGAGGATTTTGATCCCAAATACACGGTCAATGTAGTAAAAGCATACATGGATAGAAAAACAAACAAACAATGAAATCAGTCATGGACTGGGCCTAATAATTATTGAAGTGTTGTGGGATCATCTTCAAAGAGAACAGAACAAAAGACAGCTAACATCCAAAGAAGAGTTTCGAATGTCTATCAAGAAGCCTGGAGAAGTATTCCTGCTACTACTTTGAATACTTTAAAAAATAGCTCAGACTGTGTTGAAGAATAAATGTGATCATAAAACAGAGCTCGTTAGAATTTTCTGAACAAAATTTAAAGAAATGAGGGGGTTACTCTAGACTAGTACTGCAACTGGTCCTTAATCATTTGTCATAGGAACACTTTTCAAACAACAATGTGACAACTTTGTTTAAAAATAAATGTATCTAATTTATCAAACTGTTGTTTGGTTTCCTTGTGCAATAAGGTTACAGTGTGGTGGACCACTGGAGGGCTCCACTCACACCCAGTTCTCAGGAAGTGTTGTTGCTGTGTTTTGGAGGGAAAAGTATTCAGTTGTGTGGTGATGAGTAATAAACGAGCAGCGTTAATCGAGAGCTCTCGAGTCGTCTGTGTTTACCTCCACATTGGTGACCCCTGACTCGAACATGCTGCAGTCCGATGGTGGCACCGACTCCGCTTTAATGCATCAGCAGCCGCCAGCCCTCTGCCTCCGGCTGCAGCTACGTTTGCTGTGGCGCTCGAGCTGCCGGACTTTTGGCTTCACGATCCCCCATTGTGGTTCGTGCACGTGGAGGCTCAGTTCGCCCTACGTGGCATCTCGGCTGACGACACGAAATATCACCATGTGGTGGCTTCTCTCAAATCGCTAGCCACCCGTCGTGCGTTGACTGTCCTCTGGGACCCACCCACCCAAGGGAAGTACGCCGCCCTTAAGGAGCTGCTTCTTCGGCGCTATGCCCTCTCCGACGCAGAGCGAGCCGAGAAGCTCCTCTCCCTCTCAGGCCTGGGTGGCGGTACGGCTCTCGAACTGATGGAGCACATGCTATCCTATCTCGGACCGGACGACGGGGGATTCCTCTTCGCCCACATCTTCCTCCGACAGCTGCCAGCGGCCGTGAGAGCCAGCCTCGCCAACTTTCTGCTTCTGGGCACGAAGGATTGGCTGAGGACGCGGATCGTATTCTCCTGGCTACCCACACTTTCTACGATCACGACCTAGTTCCAGCCTCGCCGGCAGCGCCTTCCACTTCCCCGCTGACCTGCCCCGACATATCCGATCCTTCACTGACAGCAAAGATCGCGGCACAGCGACACCACGGACGGGACCTCTGTTTCTACCATCAGCGTTTTGGCGCCGGAGCACGCCGCTGCCTGCTGCCTTGCGCTTTTCCGACCCTGGGACACGGGCCCCGCCAGCGCGCTGTAGTGGCCGCGACCGCTGGCGACAAAGAAAAACCGCTCTTCATAGAAGACTTGTGCTCTGGGAGACGTTTCCTGGTCGACTCCAGCTCCCAGAAGAGCCTCCTTCCCCCGTCTGGAGCCGACAGTTTAGCAGCGGGCTGCGGACCGCAGCTTATTGCGGCTAATGGCTCTCCCATCGCAACGTTCGGGGAAAGGTTCGTGACTGTGTGTTTTCATGGTCGGGATTTCCAATGGACCTTTGTTGTTGCCGCTAGCTCTGTACCTATTTTGGGCGCCGATTTTCTTTGTGCCCACGGACTGCTGGTCGATGTCGCTAACAGACGCTTAATCGATGCCCTGTCTTTTTCTTCAATACCCTGTTTCACTCGCGCCATCAAGCCCCTGAATCGGGCTAATTTAGTGACTTCAGGGAATGTTTTTCAGCGTTTGCTCTTGGAGTTCCCTTCACTGACTGTTCCTAATTTCTTGAACACGGCAACGAAGCACAGGGTTGAACATTGGCCCCGACCTCGACCCCGCGAAACTCTCCGTTGCTTGGGAAGAGTTTGCCGCAATGGAGTGCCTCGGCATAGTGCAGCGCTTGAATAGTGCCTGGGCTTCTCCACTACACATGGTGCCCAAGTCAGATGGTCGGTGGCGGCCGTGTGGGGATTTTCGCCGTTTGAATAATGTCACGGAGAATGACCGTTACCCCATTCCCCACATCCAGGATTTTTCCGCCCACCTCGCCGGCACCTCGATTTTTTCTAAAATTGACTTGGTGCGGGGGTATCACCAGGTTCCCGTGCGCGCCGAAGATGTCCCCAAAACTGCCGTTATTACCCCTTTCGGCCTGTTTGAATTTTTGCGCATGCCGTTCGGCCTGTAAGGCGCCGCCCAGACTTTTCAGCGGTTGATGGACTCTGTCTTGTGCGGGCTGCCTTTCGTCTTCATGTACCTTGACGATATATTGGTGGCCAGCTGTTCTGAGAGTCAGCACGCGTCCCATCTGCATCAGGTTTTCCAGCGCTTAGTGGCACACGGCCTGATCGTCAACCCCTCCAAGTGCCAATACACTACTGGGTGTTCGGGGGGGGGGGCATGTGTGGTGGACAACTGGAGGGCTCCACTCACACCCAGTTCTCAGGAAGTGTTGTTGCTGTGTTTTGGAGAGAAAAGTATTCAGTTGTGTGGTGATGAGTAATAAACGAGCAGTGTTAATCGAGAGCTCTCGAGTCGTCTGTGTTTACCTCCACAACAGTAATAATAAAGTGACACTTTTTTCTCAATAAATGTTCATTTTCTTTCTTAGAGAAAATCGTTAAGTTGGACCCTGCAAAAATATTGTGGACTAAAAACACGATGAGATTGTTTTTTATTTCATCATGGTAGAAAAGATAGATATAGAAATATAGAATTCCTAAAATATATTAAATTCAAACATTTGAACTGTCAGCAAATAACACGGCAGCAATGTAGAAGGAGGAGTCTTCTCCAACATCCTGCCTTAAATTTTGCAGCTTTCTAAAGCAAGTGCACTTACAGTAAAGGTGCCAATATTATAGTTAATGATGTTTTTACATATCAAGATAGCAAAATGAATAAGTCTAGTATAGTTGTGTTTTCTCTGACTGGTTTCAATGCAACTGTGAACTACAGAGTCACACTTTTCTCTCTCACTTTGCTGTGTTATTTTCTCATTTTGATGGTAAACATATCTCTTATTTTAACTATAATATCAGATCAAAACCTACATGAACCCATGTATATATTTTTGTGTTCCTTGTGTATTAATGGACTTTATGGGACTGCTGGGTTTTTTCCCAGATTTGCCTTAGATCTGTTGTCTGACACACATCTAATCTCATATGTTGGATGCCTTTTGCAAGTGTTTGTTATATATTCAAATGCAAAGGTTGACTACTCTACTTTAGTCCTAATGGCTTATGACAGATATTTGGCCATATGTAGACCACTGGAGTATCACTCTGTAATGTCTGTACGAAGGACTGCGGTGTTAGTCACTCTGTCCTGGCTTGTTCCTCTCTGCTTTGAGACTCTCATCATAAGCTTAACGTCAACACTTAAATTATGTGGCTCCAACATAAACAAGCTTTACTGTGAGAACTGGTCAATTGTCAAACTTGCTTGTGGTTCAACAAAAGTGAATGACATTGTCGGGCTGATTGTCATCACCTTTTATTGTTGTCATGCTGTCTGCATTGCATGTTCATATGTGCAGCTTGTTAATGCAGCTTTAAAATCTAGAGCAGGTAGGAAAAAGTTCACACAGACTTGTGTGCCACATTTATTTTGTCTGCTGAATGTCACGACTGCTTTGCTTTTTGATCTCATGTTCTCGAGGTTTGGATCAGCATCTCTGCCACAGCATTTAAAGAACTTCATGGCCATTGAATTCCTCATCATCCCACCTATTTTAAATCCAGTTTGTTACGGTTGGGTCCTGACTAAAATTCGAAGGCGAATGATATTTTTGTGTAGGCTGGCATATCAAAGATTCGTTGTAAAAAGCCAATAGCATTAAAAGATTGACACTGATATTCAGATAAAAAAGGAAAGTATGATACATGTTACTAGTATGATAACATTTAACGATGGATGAATGATTGATTTGATTAATGGCCACATAATGTCTCATGTTTCCATTTCATTATAATTTGAGTTCTAAAAGTTCAGTATGGAGTTATGTGATGTAAAATTATCAAATGTAAATTTATGTAAAGCCATGTCTTATTTTTAGCTATGATTTGAGCATTGTGATGAGAGACAGATGCTTAATTTCTTGGATTCTGGTGAATTCTTAAGCACTACTTTATTATGTGTCAATGTAAAGTACAATATGCACATAATTATTCTTATTTTTATCTAAAAGTAAAGCAATTATTCTCAACTTTTCTCATTTAATATAATTCCTGCAGAGTCAGAACACATACACATTCTGTTTGAACACGAAAGGTGTGACAAGTTGATTCCGTTTGATATCGGGGGGGGGGGATAACCTGCCTAAATGTGCATGTGTCATCTATTCATATTAAATGCTGGACATTAGCTCACATGTGCATCAGCAACATTTGTTCAAAAGTTATCTGTCTGTGTTTTGGGCTGACTTTAAAGAATCAAGCACATCTCAGCTACCGTACTTTCTCAGCTACAGTCACACTGTAAAAAACTGTGGCTGGAGACAGTGACACAACCGAAACAATGTACAAATAGTTTGTAATGTCTCCACTTTTTAAGTGGTCGGCTTGAACAGTCGTAACAACAGGGACCAGGTCTGAAACCAATACCGGTCAGTTTCTGTCTTTAAAGCACTTTGATGAATAAAGGCTTTGATAAAATGAGGATTAAACAGCAAAAACAGAGAGTCTGCTATCGGTTTCACATTTAACATATCAAGATGGCATTTGTGATAAAGATATAATATGTTGCCTTTCTTGAAAATCCGTTGCTAACTGCATCAGATATGTAGTACTATAGGGCCGGACTCACAATGTTGGACAACACAGAATTCACACATCACACAACTCTTTTGGACACAACAGGGTCAAATCTAAACAAGGACCATTTATAATTTGTCGATTTATAACCAAACAGATGGAAATAGTTTATTTTAGCTTTCTACTGACAACAGCATGAATCTGTCACTGAAAGGGCATGGGTAATGTAGTCACAAAAAATGCAGATTACAGTACTTTTGCTTTTTCTCAGTCTCTCTGAATCTCAGGTGGAGGTTTGCAGGAGAAAAATTGCTGAGTAACAATCAAGCTCCCTCGTGCTCCTGAAAACGGCTCATCTGCTAATGTGGCTTTTCTCTCTGCCTTGAAGTCACCTTGGTAGTTATCTGAAGACTTCCTTACATGTTCAGTACCTCAAGAATCTCCTGGATTCATGGAACATTCCTAACATTGCAAACTCCCCACTCCTGCCTTGATGTAAAAGTTAGATGCAGCTTCTGGGTCTGAATAGTTAAGTGCTTTAAATCTGCATTATTTTTAATAATGGCCACCAGGAGGTGATACCTGTGGTTGCAAAAAGACATCTACATGCATGTGGGAAAAAAGCTCCTCAGACTTCTAAACACTTCCCTGCTTAGTTTAGGGTCTTAGTCATTGATTTTTGGGTCATGTTGAATAAAAATTAAATAAACTTTGTATATCCCCTGTTTCAGAAAGAAGGGATATTTGGAGTATTCTCAGTCAAAGTCAGGCCTGTTCCTATCTTATCACATCTGGTTTCAAAACCAAGGTAGTGATTGGACTGGTGACAGAGAAAATGTTAATCCCAAGGCTTTAAAATGGGACTGACGAATGGTAAATGGTAGTGATGGCCAAATGAAGCTTTCTGAAGCACTGAAGCTTGTATTGAAAAACGGTTCATTACTCGAAGCTTTTAAACACAGTCCTCTCTGGTGATATCTGGTGGGCATAAATATGAAGAGCAGCTTGAATCCACAAAATAAAACCAACCGCTTCATTATGACCAGTGTTGGTCAAGTTACTTGAAAAAAGTAATCAGTAATTACTGATTACTTCCCCCAAAAGTAATCCAGTTACTTTACTGATTACTTATTTTCAAAAGTAATTAATTACTTAGTTACTTAGTTACTTTTTAAAAACACGATTTACAACCTGAATAGGTGATAAAGCGATAGATCTTTCAGCCCAATTCTACTTTTTCTGCATAACCCATCATACAAAATGTAATCAAATGGAAAAGTCTCTTTTTAAAACTTATCTTATTAGTTTTAATCTTTTAACTTTATGCATCAAGCAAACATTTAATTATATGCAACATTCTCTGACTGGAAGAAATTTGTTTAACATTTAAACCTATTTTCTGCACATTCCAGCACATAAAATATTTTTTTGTGTGTGTTTACACTCAGTCTTTCAAATAGATGCAAGTAAAACACAGCAGAAAATAAATAAAATCAAAGACTAGCGGTCCTTTGGCTCTATTTTCACCTGTAAAGCAGGAGCAGGATAGGCGGAGGTTTACCCTGGTGCAGGTGTGCCGTAGCGGTCAGTGGAAGAATCCTCGAGTTTCTCTGTAAGTTTCTCATTACGTCGTTGCGCACTCGGTGCTTGCTTGGAAGTTTAGGGGTTTTTTTCACTGTAAAAAGAAGTTTTCTTCCCACGCAGCAATCAGCGTACGCTAATGTTTTTGTCACTTTTTATGGAATCAAACTCAAAGTAAGGTCAGTACTTCCACGCTTTAAACGCTGCACGCTCATACTCTCTCCCGCACTCGATGTATTATCCATTGTTGATCTGCACACAGCTGTTGTCACAAATGTCGCACTCGCTTACGTCACTGTCATGAGACACTCTCGCAAAAAATCACGGTTTTAGTAACGCAGTAACGCAGCATTCCTACGAGAAAGTAACGGTAATCTAATTACCGTTTTTGCAATAGTAATCCCTTACTTTACTCGTTACTTGAAAAAAGTAATCAGATTAACGCGTTACTGCCCATCTCTGATTATGACTGCTCACTCTACAGAGTGGAATTCTGTCTGATATTGGGCCTCCGTTGTGTTGCTTTGAACGTGTATTTTTGGGGGATTAAAAAATGTGGTTTAGTTGTTTAAGTCAAAGGAGCTTGCAAAGAAAAGCGTCTGGACTTCTTTAAGTTACTTGAAGACGTTTCACCTCTCATCCGAGAGGCTTCTTCAATTCTAAGGTCAAATGGTGGAGAGTCCCAGATATAACCCTAGTGGGAGTGTCCCCCCACAGAGGGACAAAAGGACCCCCTGATGATCCTCTAATCGCCTGAGCCAAGGTGTGGAACTGGGTGTGGGTCCCAATCAGCCAGAGTTTCGGGTGAGTTCATTGTGAAACCTGGCCCCACCTTATCATGCGAATTCCTGAGGTCAGATGGCCCAGGGTGTGAGTGGGCCTTAAGGCATCTGGGAAGGGATCTCAAAACTGGATTATAGATGGCAGAGAGTTGGTGTCGTAAACCACCGCCTCTGTTCAAAGATGGTCGCTCACAGTGGACATAGATGGCTTCTTTCACTCCTCTTTCAAACCATCTGTCCTCTCTGTCCAAAATGTGAACATTGGCATCCTCGAAAGAGTGTCCTTTATCCTTAAGATGCAGATGGACAGCTGAATCTTGTCCTGTGGAGGTCGCTCTTCTGTGTTGTGCCATGCGCTTGTGAAGTGGCTGTTTGGTCTCTCCAATGTAGAGGTCTGGGCATTCCTCGCTGCACTGTACGGCATACACCACATTGTTAAGTCTGTGTTTTGGCGTTTTGTCTTTCGGGTGAACCAGTTTTTGTCTGAGTGTGTTGCTGGGTCTGAAGTACACCGGGATGTCATGCTTGGAGAAAACCCTCCTGAGTTTCTCTGATACACCGGCTACATAGGGGATGACAATGTTGTTGCGCCTGTCCTTCTTATCCTCCCTCGCTGGTGTCTGATCTTCTTTTCTGTGCCTCTTTGCTGACTTTAAAAACGCCCATTTAGGATAGCCGCACGTTTTGAGTGCTTCCTTTACATGTGTGTGTTCCTTCTTTTTCCCTTCAGGCTTAGAGGGAACATGTTCTGCCCGGTGGTGTAGGGTCCTAATTACTCCAAGTTTGTGTTCCAGAGGGTGATGGGAGTCAAACAGGAGGTACTGGTCCGTGTGTGTGGGCTTCCGGTAAACTTCGATGTTGAGGTTGCCATTCTCTTCAATGTGCACAGCGCAGTCCAGGAAAGGCAAACAGTCATCCTTCGTGTCTTCCCTGGTGAACTTGATGTTTTTATCCACAGCGTTGATGTGCGCAGTGAAGGATTCCACTTCTTGTGTCTTGATTTTGACCCAGGTGTCGTCTACATATCTGTACCAGTGGCTGGGTACTCTTCCTTTGAAAGAGCCAAGAGCCTTCCTTTCCACTTCCTCCATGTAAAGGTTGGCTACAATAGGTGACACGGGGGAGCCCATAGCACAGCCATGTTTTTGTCTGTAATAGCCTTCGTTGTATTTGAAATATGTAGTGGTGAGGCAGAGGTCTAACAGTGTGCAAATCTGATCGGGTGTGAAGTTGGTCCTGTCCTCCAAGGAGTTGTCTTCTTGTAGTCGTTTTCTGACAGTCTCCACTGCCTCCGTGGTGGGTATGCAAGTGAAGAGAGAGACTACATCAAAGGACACCATGGTTTCATCTGGATCCAGGGTAAGTTTCTGGACCTTGTCAGTGAAGTCGGTGGAGTTCTTGATGGGGTGTGGTGTTCCCCACGAGAGGAGCAAGGATGGTAGCAAGGTGTTTTGCAATGTTATAAGTGGCTGAGTTTATGCTACTGACTATGGGTCTGAGTGGGACAGCTTCCTTGTGGATTTTTGGAAGTCCGTAAATGCAGGGTATGGCATCCCCTGGGTAAAGGCGGTGATAAGTAAGGCGGTCAATGATTTTGTCCTTTTCCAAGTCTTGAAGGCAAGCTATAACTTTCTTTTTATAGCTGCTTGTGGGGTCTCGCTTTAAGGCTTCGTAGGTATTGTTGTCACTGAGGAGAGTAGTGATCTTTGTATGGTAATCTGTAGTGTTTAGGACCACGGTGCATCTTCCCTTATCCGCTGGTAAAACAGTGATGTTGTGGTCTTTGCTCAGGGAAGCGACGGCCTTCTTTTCCTGTATTGTGAGGTTGGACGGAGGGACTTTGGCACTGGAGAGGGTGGCTGAGACTTTCATCCTGATTTGCTCTGCTTCTGTCTGTGATAATTTATTAATCCGAATGGCAGATTCTGTGGCTGTGATGAGGTCCACTATGGGCAACTGTTGTGGAGAAATGGCAAAATTGAGACCTTTGGCTAATACTCTCTTTTCAGGTTCAGTGAGATTCCTGTCTGAAAAGTTCTTAACCCATTTCTCCTGACTGTCTTCAGGTGTGTTTTCTTCTATGGGTTGTGTAGGTTCAGATTCAGAATGAGGAGTGTGTGTTTTTGAAAGCAAGGTGTGAAATTTCCTGCGTTGTCTTTCTTTTCCTTTCGAGTGTTGGGCCCGCTGAGCCTTGTCCACAAACTTGTAAACCTCTTCTAAGATTGGAGAGGTCAAATGGTGGAGAGTCCCAGATATAACCCTAGTGGGAGTGTCCCCCCACAGAGGGACAAAAGGACCCCCTGATGATCCTCTAATCGCCTGAGCCAAGGTGTGGAACTGGGTGTGGGTCCCAATCAGCCAGAGTTTCGGGTGGGTTCATTGTGAAACCTGGCCCCACCTTATCATGCGAATTCCTGAGGTCAGATGGCCCAGGGTGTGAGTGGGCCTTAAGGCATCTGGGAAGGGATCTCAAAACTGGATTATAGATGGCAGAGAGTTGGTGTCGTAAACCACCGCCTCTGTTCAAAGATGGTCACTCACAGTGGACATAGATGGCTTCTTTCACTCCTCTTTCAAACCATCTGTCCTCTCTGTCCAAAATGTGAACATTGGCATCCTCGAAGGAGTGTCCTTTATCCTTAAGATGCAGATGGACAGCTGAATCTTGTCCTGTGGAGGTCGCTCTTCTGTGTTGTGCCATGCGCTTGTGAAGTGGCTGTTTGGTCTCTCCAATGTAGAGGTCTGGGCATTCCTCGCTGCACTGTACGGCATACACCACATTGTTAAGTCTGTGTTTTGGCGTTTTGTCTTTCGGGTGAACCAGTTTTTGTCTGAGTGTGTTGCTGGGTCTGAAGTACACCGGGATGTCATGCTTGGAGAAAACCCTCCTGAGTTTCTCTGATACACCGGCTACATAGGGTAGAAGTGTTTCCAGTTCCTGCAGAGTCTGGCTGATCTTGATTTGGAGGGCATCTATAGTGAAATGGACCTGTCTTATCCTTTCACTTAAAAGGTGATTTTGCGCTCTCTGTAGAATCAAGTCTGCTCTGTATCCCCTGACAGTGGATCCAAGGCGCAGGCTCTTGGGAACAACTCTGGTTTGTCTGCATCTTAGGTTGAAACGGAGATGGTTCCTATAATCCGCTAGTTTCCTTGATTCCCTTTCATACTCCCGCACCAGTTGAAGCGTGTTCCTCCCAAAATGTACGGCAATATGTCTGTGAAGGTTCTCAGTCATCCAGGTCATCGTAGTCAAAGGAGCTTGCAAAGAAAAGCGTCTGGACTTCTTTAAGTTACTTGAAGACGTTTCACCTCTCATCCGAGAGGCTTCTTCAGTTCTAAGGTCAAATGGTGGAGAGTCCCAGATATATATATATATATATATATATATATATATATTTAGTTGTTTAATAAATAATCTTGACCAGTAAACTCTCCTTGTTCAAACATGCACCATGGTGTGGTCTTTCTTTGCTTGTGACTTCTTGATGTTGGTAAATACAATAATTGAAAAATACCACATTACATATAATATACATATAATAATGTACAACACATTATGGAGTATGCTTCTGCTGTGAGGTCCTGCCTCTATGCACTTGTGCAAGTGCTAGACGGGTATATTTATAAATAATATTATATTAGGAAAATTTTCCCAGACATATTTTTGACCTGGGGGTAGAATTGATTGTGAACTGGAAAGGGAAAATGCTTATGAACTTGCAAATTAAAAACACGATGCATTTAAAGTAACCCTTTTTCATTTTTATTTAAGAAGAGAATTTGTTCTAGTGTGCGATGGCCGAACCTGTTCCTTTTCGTGGAGATCATTTCTCCTGCCTTAAGGAAAATCCCTTCGCATGGCACAGAAGAGGCTGGAGTGCAGAGAAACTGGTAGAGATGCAGTTATACAGTCTATCTGGGCCCCACAAACTATCAGCTAAAGAGAATAAATAGATTAAATTCCTGCACATTTGGCAGACTAACATTTTCAGATTAATTAAACAATAAAATATATATATATATAATTATAAATAAATATAATGTTTGATGATCTTAGCGTTGGTACAGATGTTGGCAAAACCATTGAAATGGTACATGCCTACAAATATTTGGGAATAAAATTCGATGACAAGTTTCTCTCTAATGTACACATTGCTAGTCTTATTATGAAAATTAAAGGGAAAATTGTTTTTTACTTTAGAAATAAATCTTTTTACCCTTTTGCCTGTAATTGATTATGGTGACACACTGTATGTTTCCTCTTCAGTTCTCAGGAGTCTTCATGTAGTCTACAATGCATCAATATGTTTTATCATAAAGTCTCTGACTTACCACTGCGTTCTTTATAATTTGGTGGGTTAGCTATCACTGACCATTCAAAGAAAACAGCACTGGTATTTTTCTTCATAAAGCTGTTTTAGGTAATCTTACAGTTTCCCTGTCCCAGTAGTTACCAGCTATACTCTTCGAAAGGGTTGCTTCTTGATGTACCTAGAGTTCTGACAGATATGTCAAACATTCTATGCACCTTAGACAAGGAATATAGAGAAAAAATCTAAATGTACTTTAATTATTATGCTTTAAAACATGTAAAAGCATAATAAGTAATAAAGTGAAGGAGAGTTATTGATGTTTCCTTTGAGAAGCCACTCTGTGTTCTAATGTTTTACATCAGCGGGCCCAACCCTCGGGCCACGGACCGGTACTGGTCCATGAGTTTGGTACCGTGCTGCGAGATTTCAGGCTCGAGTGTGAATTTCATAGTTTTCAGGGTTTTTAAATCTGTTTTTAGTGTTATTTTTGTTATTGTTTTTATCATTAACTCGGTGTCCCTGGGTCTTTTCCCATGTGTTATGAATAAATCTTCTCGTTTTAATACCTGTACTGGTTTTATTTTGTTGTATTTATCCGTCACACCTTAAAGGCCGGTCAGTGAAAATACTGTTGTGGATAAACTTGTCTGTTGGGAATAAAAAAAGTTGGGGACCGCTGTTTTATATTATTGTTTTTTGTTTTGTTTTGTTTTTTAAAACTGTGTTTGTTGTGGTTTTATACTTATACTTGTAGTATTTTTTAGATGTTTTGGATGGCTGCTAACTTGACCACGTCTGGCATATAAAAGAGAAGTTGGGCAATAAAGTCTTTCTCATGATCAGTATTATTCCAAGTAATCCAAGTGTTTGAAGTGGAACTGGGGTGAGCTTAGTGCAGGCTTTTAGATAACAAAATTTGCTAGCACCAGTTTGCTCAGGTGCCAGGTGAAGTCTGTATAATTTTATCTATATATCTCCTTATTTGTCAACCAATGCTCACCCCATTTATGTATGGATTTAATTTGCCAAAGATAAGGCAATCATGTACAATGCTTCTGTTTAAGAGAAAATCAATATCTTTGTTCAGCAAGAGACTGTTTTAGAGCATCTGTTGTGGAATAGCATTCATCAAACATATTATGGTTTGTACACATGAAGAAAATAAAATCTGATTATGTCATGTATTTACCTTTATAAAAGGCCCATTTCATTAATTCAGTTTTAAATTGTTTTGTAAAAGCTACTGTGCAACCTCTAATTTCCACTGAATTACTGACATAATCTGCAATGCATGATGTTACCCTCAGACAGGAAACCAACTGCTTCTCTGCTACAACAAAAATGATTCAAGCAATCATATAGTTATCAGGAAGTTGCAGCAGTAAATGCTGAGTTGCTCATTTGAATCAGTGAATTCTTAATCCCAGGAGAATTTATGCAGTCACAGTTGCTCCAAGACAATACGAACAGTAACTAACTAAACTAAATGAAATGATACAAAATAATACAAGTTACAAAATAACAAAGTCACAAAATAGCTCAATAAATACAAATAGCTCTAATTATAAGTCTCGTATAGAAGACAAAATGTGGTGGACACTGAGTTGCCCCTCTTACTATATTGACTTTGCAATTTTCTCTGTAAAGGATGTGATTAAGGGTGTGCGACTATCGTAGTGTGTAGTGTGTTGCAGATCAGTTTATTGAGTCTGTTATATCTGCAACCCTCAACCTTCTGCCCCATCATGCAACAGCATAGAGAATTGTTCTGAAATGTTCAGGGTAATAATAAGTGTACTTCCATTTCTGTGCTTCTTTGCCCTCCCTAACTAGGGCAAACAGTGGCTCCACCTGTGGAGAGCAATTGGCACAAATCCATAGTCTTCTTCTCTCTTGATATTCTTTTTATAATGAAATGAGTAAAAATGAAATGAAAGCGGGAAAGCTGCTGCTGTGTGTGGATGAACAGCAACCCTGAGTATAAATAAAAGATGCTGAAAAGCATGCCATGGTCATTTACAAATACCAATTACTGTCTCCGATAGGACATGAATTGTCCAGCATTTTGGCTAAACTAAACTCAAAGATGTTCAAAGGATGACTGGAGGGCAGAGGGAAACTGTTTTGGCCACTTGGTGAATGTTACCCTGAAGCTCTGGTGTCATATGAAAACTATGAATTGTCCTACTGGGAGAGTTCATTGCTGAAATGGGCACAATCAGTGACAGCTTCTTGGGATACGATTATGAAGAAAGGTCTGGCTGATCTGAACCTGAGGGGTATTCTGTTCTTAGGCTCCTTTGCAAACTACAGCTTGTCTATAACAAACACAATGCTTAAAAATAAGGGTATTCATAGATGAACATGGCACCAGGACACATTAGGCCATAGGTTGATGATCGATTTTGTAATAGTTTCACCAAATTTGCAGCTGGATGTTCTACACTCAATGGTACAAGATAATTAACAAGACCGACGACGGAATGGATCAAGTGTCAACCACCTCCTCTACATGGATGACATCAAGCTGTACGGCAGGAATTATCCATACCACTAGGATCAACATGAACGATATCAGAATGTTGTTTTGACTTGGAAAGTGTAGTTGATTTTTTTTATATGAAAAGTTGAGAATGTGGAAATTCAAATCCAATTTTGGACCACTTAAGAAACATTTGAATTTCCCTTGAGAAGAATAAAAAGGTTATTATCCTCTACAATTCTGAAAACCTGTGGAATTTATGGTAGTTAAAACAAACAAAAAACTCCAAAGAGGAAGAATGCCATTGTCTCTAACTCTGGACCTCAAGATTAGCCACGCCCACCTCATTCTCCTCCTCCGTGCTGCAGCCATAAATACTAGCAAAAGAGTTTGTCTTGTTTAGTTGCGGGAAGAAGCTGAACTTATTGTTATGTATTCTTAGCATGTGAAGACTCTCTGGAATTGAATCTTGTAAAGTATAAACCTGCTTGCTTTTTGTTTTGTGATTCCTGATGTTTGATTATTATTAGTTTGTCTTTTTCATTGTGTGACATTATGCAGAAAAAAGGAAACTCAAGTGAGAGTGTATCATTTGTGCTGGCTGCTTATGGAAATGTTGGAGCTTTTAAATACCCATATTTTATCATAATATTGTTTTGGTATGTCTCTATATGTGTGGCCAACACAGTTCTTATTGTGGTCATACATGTGGACAGAAGACTGCATGAGCCAATGTATATTCTGCTCAGCAACTTATGTGTGAATGAAATAAACTGCAGCACATCACTGTATCCTCTTTTGCTCTCACAGATGTTCTCAGACAGCCATGAAGTGACCCTGCCGTGGTGTTTTCTGCAGATGTGTTGTATGTACATAAGTGGACCTGCTGAGTTTTGGAGTTTAGCAGCCATGGCCTATGACAGATATATCGCAATCTGCCATCCATTTAGCTATAATGTCATTATGAACACAGAGAAAGTGGGTATGTTGATTCTGCTTGTGTGGATTTTTTCATTTGTTAGTTTTTTACTCTCATTTTCATTCATCTTTGGTTTAAGGTTTTGTGGAAATATTATTGATAATGTATATTGTGACCACCAATTAATAATTAGACTTTCATGTTCAGTTCCAATCCAAAGCTCTATATCTATGATATTCTTTACGTTATTGAGTATTTTCATGCCATTCAATCTTATTTCAATTTCTTACCTGAAGATTTTACGAGTTTGCCGTAAAACATCTACAGAAAACAAGCAGAAAGCCGTGACTACTTGCACCCCTCAGATCGTCTCTGTGTCAAACCTATTTGTCGGGTGCATTTTTCACTCTATTGATTTCAGCCTTCTAGCTGCTCAGATACCAGATGAAGTCCGTATAACTTTGCCTATGTATCTCCTCATTTGTCAACCAATGCTCACCCCATTTATGTATGGATTTAATTTGCCAAAGATAAGGCAAGCCTGTAAGATGCTTCTGTTTAAGAGAAAATAAATCTTTGTTCAGTAAGAGACTCTTATCTCGCTATCGACAGCATCTCTGCCGTGTAGGAAAGTAACATTCAGCATAATTGGAGATAAGCAGATTTCATTTTCTTTATAAGTAATGTATTTGAATTTACAGAAGACCTATGATATTCAAATTATTTTCTTTATTTTGCTAAAGTTACTTTGCAACATCTAATTTCCTCTAAAAATGTCAGTTAGGCTCTTTGATACATATTTAATCACTACACTGGTGAGGAGGAGAGAGGCCAGGAAACTACATTTACAATTTACATCACATACCACCTCTTACCTGATTCAGGGTTTTGTAAGAAATTATTTTATTTAATTTTATTCTTTTTTCTTTTTTTTTTGCTGTTGTTTAATATTTCATTTGTCCATTCTGAACTAACAACTGAACCGGAACAATTTAGAAATGTACACTGAAATTCGACAAACTACCTAGAAATAAAACTCTACCAAAGAAGTTAGCACACTTATTCATTAAAACATACACTTGCATAGACAGTTTGCCTACATTTACTATAGTAAAAATGGTCAAATTAGTTCTTTCAAAAATAAAGCACTTATATAAGAAAATTGTGTAAGAAGTACTTTGTAATATATGTTGCACTGAAACCTTTGTCTAATAAAAAAGACTTTTAAAAGAAAGAAAATTGTGCAGAAAAAGAAAGACTAAATTGTCTTGCACTAGATTTGTTACTAATGTATAGAATGTCTGAGTTCAGAGGAGAGTTCAGTGTGAATCTGGGATAAAAGCACTTTTCTTTTTCATCATGTAGTGGTTACTTCAATGGACCTTTAACATTTGTTGGCATTCATACAGCTGATGGGCATGGTGAGGTGGGTCCTTTAGCATGTGGCATACTTTCTGCAGACTGTGGTCATAAGGTCAACACAGATGTAGCAAACTTGTCCACTTAAACCCTGAGTTTCCTTCAGTTTTTTTTTTGTGATTTGATTTAAACAGTATTACCTCAGTGTTAGATAAACTTCATGACAAATCCAAAAATTGCTTTTACTTATTTTTAAAACCGGGGCACTTTCTTAAGAGAAAGCTGTATGATTTAGTTAATTTTTTTTATTCCCTTGATTTGCACTTGATAAATGAGTGTTATGTCATGTTCCCCTTTTCTATTGCTCTTTTAATAAATTTATAAAGTATTTTTCTTTCTTTGACAGTAACTCATTAGATTTATTCTGAAACCACAGTAAAACACTAAACATCAAATTGGTCAAATGAAATTACAAATATTAGACTTTGATATTTTTGTGTAGGCTGGCATATACAATATTAAAAAGCATTCATCTTTGAATTTTAGTCAGGATCAAACCGTAACAAACTGGATTCAAAATAGGAGGGATGATGAGGAATTTAATGGCCATGAAGTTCTTTAAATGCTGTGGCGGAGATGCTGATCCAAACCTCGAGTACATGAGATCAAAAAGCAAAGCAGTCGTGACATTCAGCAGACAAAATAAATGTGACACAAAAGTCTGTGTGAACTTTTTCCTGCTTGTTATGAACATGCAATACATTCACTTTTGTTGAACCACAAGCAAGTTTGACAATTGACAAGTTCACAGAGTAAAGCTTGTTTATGATGGATCCAAATAATTTAAGTGATGCTAAGCTTATAATGAGAGTCTCAAAGCAGAGAGTAAGAACAGGACAGAGTGACTAACACAGCAGTCCTTGGTACAGAGATTAGAGAGTGATACTCCAGTGGTCTACATATGGTCACATATCTTTCATAAGACATTAGGAGTAAAATAGTCTGCTTTTGTGTTTAAATATAAAACAAAATCTAGAAAGGGGCATCAAACATATGAGATTAGATGAGTGTCAGACAACAGATCAAAGGCAAATCTGGGGGGGGGGGGGACCCAGCAGTCGCATAGAGTTAATACACCAAGAACACAAAAATATATACATGGGTTCATGTAGGTTTTGACCTTATAGTTGAAATAAGAGTGTTTACCATCAAAATGAAATAATAACACAGCAATGTGTGAGAGAAAAGTTTGATTCTGTAGTTCACTGATGTACTGAAGTCAGTCAGAGAAAGGAAAACTATACTAGAAATATTCCTTCTTCTATCTAGATGTGTAAAAACATCATTATCTATTTTATTGGCACCTTTACTGTTAATTCACTTATTTTAGAGAGATGCAAAATTTAAGGCAGGATGTTGGAGAAGACTCCTCCTTCTACAGGGTGGGCCATTTATATGGATACACCGTAATAACATGGGAATGGATAGTGATATTAAAGTCCTGTTTCTGGCACATTAGTATATGTGAGGGGGCAAACTCCTCAAGATGGGTGGTGACCATGGTGGCCATTTAGAAGTCGGCCATCTTGGATGGCCACAGCGTAGCACTCGCCGCATGTCACTGGAGAGTGGCATTAGTCGAACATCCTTTCGGCGGATATTAGCTACTCACAAATGGCACCCTTACAAACTCCAGCAACTGCAGCATCTCAACGAGGATGACCCAGATCGGCGCACAGAATTTGCAGAATGGGCAAAACAAAAATTGGAACAGGACCCTCAGTTCACGCAGATTTTGTTCAGTGATGAGGAAAACTTTTATGTGAATGGTGAAGTTAACAAACAAAACCACCGCTATTGGTCTGAAACTAACCCACATTGGATGGATCCTTCCAAGACTGTTGGAACAACAAAAGTGATGGTTTGGTGTGGTATATGGGGTACAACGATAGTGGGTCCATTCGTCATCAATGGAAACCTCATGGCCACTGGATATTTGAAATTGTTACATGATGATGTGTTTCCCTCTTTATGCACTGTCTCCCGATCTGACCCCCTTAGACTTTTATCTTTGGGGTCATCTGAAGGCAATTGTCTATGGTGTGAAGATACGACATGTGCAGCACCTGAAACTACGGATACTGGATGCCTGTGCTGGCATTTCTACTGCAGTGTTGCTATCAGTGTGTGAAGAGTGGGAGAAGAGGGTTGCATTGACAATCCAACACAATGGGCAGCACATTGAACACATTTTATAAGTGGTGAGAAACTTGTAAATAACTCATGAAAGAATAAGGTTACGTTGAAACCAAGCACACCATTGTTTTTCTTGTGACATTACCAATACGTTTGATGTGTCACATGGCCCTCTTCCTATTGAAAAAAACAAAAGTGGCCGACTTTTAAATGGCCACCATGGTCACCACCCATCTTGAGGAGTTTGCCCCCTCACATATACTAATGTGCCACAAACAGGACTTTAATAGCACCAACCATTCCCATTTTATTACGGTGTATCCATATAAATGGCCCACCCTGTATATTGCTGCCGTGTCACTAGCTGACAGTTCAAAGGTTTTAAAATTCATACAGTTTAGGAATTCTATATTTCTATTTCTATATTTTCTACCACAATCAAAGGAAAGCAATCTTATCCTGTCTTTAGCCTACAATACTTTTGAAGGAGCAAATTAATGTTTCTCTCTAAGAAAGAAAATTAACAACATTTATCGAGAATAAAAAGTCTCTTTTTTTTAAAAAATGGGAAAAGTGTGCCATTTTAATAATTGTTCATTAAGGGATGGATTCTTAAATGAGGAAATCAGACAACAGTTTGATAAATATGTTACATTAATTTTATAACAAGAGTTTGTTGCATTTCTGTTTAAAAAATGTCCCTTTGAAAAATTATTTCAAATGATAAAATACTTTTACTACTTTAGCAGTGTATTTGGGATCCTTGTTTTGCTGAAAAATGAAGATGTTGCCAAACATTCCCTGTGCAACCTCCCCACTGCTGCCCCACAGACTTAATGTCAAAGTTTGACAGCTTCTGGGTCTGAAAGTGAAGTGACTTAAACCTGTATTCTTTTAAATGGCCCCTGGGAGGTGATGTCAAGGTCAAGTTCAAGTTTATTATCACATACAGAAAACATTGTAGCAACATTTACCCATAATGAAATTCTTAGACTCGTGTTCCCCAACCCTGCATGAACATATAGTTTACAGATATATTTAAAAACAACAACAACAACAACAATAATAATAATAATAATACTTATAATAGTATTAAAATGTAATAAAATAATAAATAATAATAATAAAAGTGTTAAAATGTTGAGAATTTAAAACAAATAGTTTAGTATTTACAGTTTGTGTAAAACTGTGCAGTGAGGATTTAAGTGGTTTGAAGTGACAGTGTGTTGAGTCCAGCAGTTGTAGTGAGTGTAATCGTGTGTGCAGAATGTCAGCAAGCCTGATGGCTTGTGTGTAGAAACTGTCTCTATGTCTGCTAGTGTGTGTCTGAATGCTCCTGAACTGACTGCCGGATGGCAGGAGTGTGAAAAGTCTGGGGCTGGGGTGGCTGGGATCAGAGAGAATCTGCTGCATCTTCCTCATGCATTGCTGCCTATAGAGATCCTGCATGGCTGGCCTTTCAGTCCTGGCGATCCACTGAGCTGATCTCACCACCCTCTGCAGAGCTTTGCGGTCCAGAGCGTTACAGCTGCCATACCAGGTGGTGATGCAGCTAGTCAGAATACTTTCAATGGTGCAACAGTAGACGTTTGAGTATTCTGGAGTTCATTCTGAGTCTTCTCAGGCGCCGTAGAAAACATCTTGCTTTTGTGATAACACCTCGCTGATGTTGATGCCTAGGAATCTGAAGCAGCTGACTCTCTCCACCTCTCCTCCTCTCTCCATGTCTGTGGTTCCAAAAAGACAGCTGGTAAAACTAAAGTGTAGTGCTAAGGTTGCCCATTTGATGTTTTGCCCTATGCTGGCCTCTCTCTCTCATATAATAATAATAATAATAATAATAATAATAATAATAATAATAATAATAATAATAATAATAATTGATTGATTGATTGATTGATTGATTGAATCTTTATTTTGAACATGTTGAAAAAGTACAACAACATAGAATTAAAAGAGACAAATAAACAAAGCAAAACAAAAAGAAAACAAGCAACCACAACTACAAATATCTTTCATGTTCAAAAAGAAGCAGGAAGAAGCATAAGCTTATTTAATCCCACCCCTTTTCCACTATCTAGTAATTTATAGACTACAGAAATACCTCCTTGCAATCACATTATATGTCATGTGTATTTTTCTTATTATTCTTTTATATATATATATATATATATATATATATATATATATATGTTTCTATCTATCCATACATACGTATATACACATACGCACATATACACATTTTCAATAACCCCATTAACACCTCAAAGGATACACAACCTACAAATATATATATACCCATACCAACAGTCCCGTGCACCCGCACACACATGAAAACATTAGACAAGAACACCCTATCAAATCTCTACCTCTTCCGTGTACCCTGTAAAAACCATCTCCTTAAACCGCTTTTTAAACTGCGCCATGCTCGGACATTGCTTTATATCTTTACTTAGTCTGTTCCACAGCTTCACTCCACACACAGAGATGCAAAAACTTTTTAATGTTGTACGGATACGAGGATGTTTTAAATTTAATTCCCCCCTCAAATTGTATCCCCATTCCCTCTTAGAAAACATTTTTAGAATATTGTCAGGAAGCAGGTTATTTATTGCTTTATATATAATTTGTGCAGTGAGAAAATGAACCAGATCTGTGAATTTTAGAATTTTTGATTTTAAGAATAGTGGATTTGTATGATCTCTGTAACCAGTTTTATGGATAATAATAATAATAATAATAATAATAATAATAATAATAATAATAATAATAATAATAATAATAATAATAATGGATTGCATTTATATAGCGCTTTTCAAGACCCTCAAAGCACTTTACAATTCCACTATTCATTCACGCTCACATTCACACACTGGTGCAGGCAAGGTACAGTTGTAGCCACAGCTGCCCTGGGGCAGACTGACAGAAGTGAGGCTGCCATATCGCGCCATTGGCCCCTCTAGCCATCACCAGTAGGCGGTAGGTGAAGTGTCTTGCCCAAGGACACAACGACCAGGACAGACAGAGCTGGGGATCGAAATGGCAACCTTCCGGTTACAAGATGAGCTTCCCAACCCCCTGAACCACAGTCGCCCTAATAACAGTAAAACACAAAACCTACAGTTTAGTTTTACACAAAACGTCATTTAAAATTAAAACTAATATTTAGAAGATTAATTTATTATGTTGTATTCAGGGCTAAAGAGCAGGTTATGCATTTGAGTGCATGATTCTTTAACAATGGGACTTTGTGTGCAGTCTGAGTCCATTCTGTGTGACTAGGATGGTGGCAAGTAGACAACTAGAGGTTACCCAACTAGTCAGAACTTTTTTTGTGTTGATTTCGCATTAACTCAAGAAAACTTTTTATAATAACTATATTTTATAATGCTCTTTAGTTTTGTAGTTGTTTTATCAATGAATTATCAATCATTTCTTTGCTTTTTGGTCTACTTTATTCTGTAAAAGTTACATAAGATTGGGGAACTTTTTTCATTAAATATCTCCAGTAAGGAGATATTTCTCCATTATAGACTATTATCTCTCACTTGGGTCACATGTAAGCATCTTAAGGTTTTCTAATTAGTCAGTGACAAATATTTGTCTATTTCAATGTTACTGGCTCTTTACAAGGTGGGAATAATTTCATTTATGAAATAAGCTCTAGTATACATTAGTTTTGACTGTTATTTTCAGTAAAGATGAGTGTTGTACACATTGACCTGAGGTTTATTTGAATACAAATATATTTAAAAATAACAAATGCCCACAGAAAATATTTTTCTTTGTTCCTTAGTGCCTGATGTTAGTGGACTTCGAGTAGAAGGTTTAGCCCACAGTTACATCAGCCTGGAGACTGCTGCTCCCTGAGCATCACACACACAATTAATGTCCTGGGGATAAAGGAGTGCGCTGGACTAATGACCCTGAGGCTTAATCATCATGTTTACTTGATAATCTTTTAGTATATTTTTATCTTCTGTTAGAAATAACATGCTAATCACATGTGCATGGAGTTGTTGTGAAAGAAAGGTCTCCAGAAAGGTTGTTTGTTTTATTTCAACATATACACACAAATCAGTCATGCATGATGTTTACTTTAGTTTACATCTTTAACTGAAGTCAGGGCTCTGACAGACAAACATTTACATAAATGTGGTCATTTATTCTTGATATTATCATTGTTATTAATACTCAGGGGATTAAACATGCAACATTTCAGATTGGACATGCAACCTCTAATTTCCTCTGACTGTGGTTCAGGGGGTTGGGAAGCTCATCTATAACCGGAAGGTTGCCGGTTTGATCCCCAGCTCTCTCTGTCCTGGTCGTTGTGCTACTAGGGATGGGTATCGTTTAGGTTTTATCTGATACCGGTGCCAAACCGGTACTTTTGAAACGGTGCCGGTGCTTAAACGGTGCTCAAACCGGTGCTTAAAGAATGGAGAACACAAAATTGGTCCAAAAACCTCTCATGTTCAGCTGGTTTTTTTGTAAAAATAACAATGTTAGACTTTTCTGCAGCTATAGGGCATATATGGTATCACTCTAGGCTGGAAGCAGTGCTTAAACAATGGTAAAAACACAAACTTTGTCCAAAAACCTCTCATGTTTAACTGTTTTCCACTTTTTCATTGGTCATTTTAGCCTTTTTGGCCAGGGTGAAGGGAGTATCTGCCATCAAACAAGAAGACAGCCGCATGTAGCTATGATGATGTTTGCTAGTTCACCTTACATGCATTAATGTAATAACGTGGTTAGCCTACTCAACATAAATTACACACGAACAACATTAAGCTACTCACGCAGAGAAGAACAGCTGCTGCTGCATCATCATCCGTCATCATTTCTGCTACACTGGCAGGGCTACGGCTACACCCGCAGTAGATGTGCACGGTGTGAGGTCTCGCAGCAAGCTATCAAATACGTCGCATTTCTCGGCTTTTAAAAAAAACGCTATGCGTTGCCAGGTGTTTCATTGGATTTGAGGTGTTACCTCCTTTGACAGTATCACAGTATCAGCTTAAAGCACTTGTTGCAGGCTGCTGAGTTTGCATATTTTGCTGTGAAGTACAGCCAGACTTTTGACCGCTTCGCCTTGGGCATTTTTAATCTGTAGCTCTGCTCTAAAAGAACGTACGTACCTGGGCCCGCCTACTATCCTCGGAAACGTAAAATGATTGGCTAGAATCTAAAGTGTATCACAGCTCAGGAAAAAATAAAGCACCGAAATAAAGCACCGAAATGTGCACTGCTTTTCGGTCTGGTTACTACCGTTTATGTCAGAACCGGTGCAATCATGGCCCCGGATACCGGTACCCATCCCTACCGCCTACTGGTATTGGCCAGAGGGGCTGATGGCGCAAAATGGCAGCCTCGCTTCTGTCAGTCTGCCCCAGGGCAGCTGAGGCTACAACTGTGGTTTGCCTGCACCAGTGTGTGAATGTGAGAGTGAATGAATAGTGGAATTGTAAAGCGCTTTGGGTGCCTAGAAAACCGCTATATAAATGCAATCCATTATTATTATTATTACTCGTTACTTCAGTAATGAATAATCTAACTAATTACTATTTCTATCGTTACAACGCTGTTACCTTTACTAACAAGAGACCTGCAGGTATCAGGCTTGGGATGTTCTCCTTTATAGTGGACAGAAATTATTTTCTGGAGGGGCACAAATAATTTGTGTGGCATCTTATTTAATGAAGAACACCTGATTGTTATGTAAATAGTTTGAAATGATTATTTTAAAAAAAAAGGTAGAAGGTAAATGGCTGCAAATAACTTTGTTTGCAAAAATTGTGCATAGGATTTTAAAATTTACAGTTTATATTTACATTTAAAGTTATGAAATATGATTCATTAAACATGTTTGTAGTTGTTAGAGTAAAAAGTATAACTTTTTCTATTCTGAGTTTATGTTTTTTTCTGATTTTAGATCAGTTGTGCTAAAACAGTATGTCAAACTGAAAACAAATGTAAATTCAGACACCTGAGGTTGTGCTGAAAAGAATGATACCAAACTAGGCAAAGTAAATAGTTTTTAAAGGTGAAATGTAGAGAGAAAATCAAAAGTAGTCATTGGTGGTTCAGGCCGAGAACCAGCAGGTGCGCGGGCCTCTGGCAGGTTTGACGCTGACTGGAGCTGGGTAGCACATTGGTTTGGCTCAGGCAGCGACAGCAGGGTGCAGTCCTCTGCAGGCCGAAAGAGTTCTCCAACACACCCAACAGAGGACGAAGGTGGATGGGTGAACTCACTAGAGCTCTCAGCGAGTGCTGACGGCTGAGACTGCTCAGTTGAGTTCCCAGGTGAAGCTGCTGGCACTGGCGTCTTAACCTCTAGGGGTCCAGAGTTGGCTGGTAGCTGACACCCAGCCTCTGGGGCGGCCCAGGAGGAAGTAATTGTGTCTATGAAGGCCAGCTTTAGAGAACCAGCAGATGTTATTGTATAGTGTGTTCCCTTTTTTTTGCCTGTCCCGTTTGGCCCTTTTGCCATCAGAATTATTGTCTAAAAGCAAAGAAAGATGCCCAACGGATTTACTTTACCAAATTGACCATCCCAGCCTTGCCGTAATGGTCTATTTGATTCACCTTTTATTGTTTATTTTATTTTTTATTTTTTATTTTCACTTGCTAGATACAGGACAGACTTGAATGAGGAAAAGAAAAGGGAGAAAGGAAAAGGGGGAAAAAACAGCGGAGAAGAGGGACGGGGATAAAGGGCAAAAAAACAAAAACCAACTAAATAAGCAGACACAAAAAAAATACATATATCAATCACCTGGATCACCTGTTGAGAAAGAAAAAAGAAAACAAGCAGAAGAAAACGAGAGCAATACAATAAACAACATCACGATGATATATGGGAATATAACAGTAAATACTAAATATTAAACATTATTGTGCAGTACGGAAGATCGACAGCGCACAGTGTGCTTTGAGGTAGGAGCCAAAAAGGGTGTCGTTTGTGTGTGTGAGCACCCGTGTGTACACCTGTGAGCATGGACGCGTTTGTTTTTAAAAGGTTCCTTCATGTAATGATCTGCTAGAGGGTGTGGGGGGACCACAGCCCCGTCCTCCAGGGCATGAAGTAGGTACGGAGGAGATCAAGACTCCAGACATCCAGAGGCCCCCAGAACACAAGAGACCAAGGAAGACCAACAGAGGGGCAGCTGCGCCACTGTCCCAGAAGGAGCTGAGGAGAGTCCCAGATGAGGGGTCACTCAGCAGCCGCGGAGCAGAAGCCAGGGGGGGTTGCAGTGACGTGCCCGTGAGCTCCGCCGGCAGCCAGCTGTATATATAGTAGTATAGTATAGTGTGTTCCCTGCTTAGGATGAGACGGTGAGGATGGTGGCTGAATCAATGAGTGGGCTGACAGCTGAGCTAGCGGCAACTGAACAGGGGACTGAGCCAGCGGCAATTGAAGTAATGGTTGAGGTGAAAATGGTGGTGGAGTTAGCGACTGAGCTACAGGTAGCGGGGCTGAAGACTGAGATACAGAGAGCAGAGCTAAGTGCTGACCTACAGGGAGCAGAGAGGATTGTGGTGAAGGTGTAACAGGAGGTGGAGTGGCTGACTGGATGGGTGACAACACTGGAGGCTGAACTGGTGGTAGCTGAGCAGGAGGTTTGGGAGACTGAGCTGAGGGTAGCTGAGCTGGGGATTGATTAGGTAATAAATAGTTCTTATTGTCTTTTGCTGTACAAAACACAACCCCAATAATCAGTCCTACAGTTCAACCAGAAATATTGTCCATCCTACTCACCACAGCTGGCCGCTCTGAAATCCCCTGTGGCAAGGGGCGTCGACGGCGTGAGCGCTGCTTCCTGTTCGAAGGCTGGGCCGACGGGCCGGGCAGAATAGCCTCCATCGGGCCAAGTAGCAAAACATTAGTTGCTAGACGAGAAGTTGGGGGGCGGGGAAACAAGGTGAAGCTTGTCCAGAAAAAAACCCTGTGCGAGCGGGAGAAGTAAGTAAGTAAAGTTTATTTATTAAGTGCTTTTCACAGACAGGCAGTCACAAACCACTGTACACAAATATTAAAATAAACAATACAATCAATAGACATTATACACAATGTAAAAGGTTAAATGTAAATAATGCAAAAAATATAAACTACGTCAAACAACAAAAGGCTTGTTTGAACAGAAAAGTTTTTAACTGCTTTTTAAAAGAATCCACAGAGTCAAGCAAACTTAATTGTAGTAGTAAACTGTTCCACAGCCTTGGTGCAACAGACTGAAAGTGTCATGATCCTGGGTCTTTTGACACAGCGTTTTGTGTTTTCTATTGTTGTGATATATTTTGGTTCTGGTTTTCTATTTCTTTAGGTTTTGTTCTTCCTCAGTTTAGTGTTTAGTCTTTTCTGCCTGTGTATTCCTGTGAGAAGTCCGCATTTCTTAGTCTGTGTTTTTGCATGTGTGAGTTTCTGTTTTATTTTGTAGGTCTGTGTCCCTCGTCAGTGTTTCTAGTTTCACTCCCCTTGTCTCGTTATGTCCACTTACTCCCAGCCCTGCCTCCCTCCTGTTTCCCATTCCCTGATTGCCCTGTGTGTATTTAAGCCCTGTGTTTTCTCGTGTGCGTTGCTGGTTCGTCTGTGTATCTTCCTCCGTCATCTCTGGTTGTCTTTCTATGTCTCCCTGCATCTCCGTGTGTCTCTAAGTTTCAGGTTTGTTTTCTATGCTTAGTTTTTCCCAGTTTAGGTTTTACTCAGTTCTGTTTTTCGCCACCCTCACCTTTGTTTGTACATTACTCTCATTAAATAAATCTAGCTCCCACCAGCAAGTGCCTGCATCTTGGGCCCTTCATTAACCGTGACAGAAAGGCTCTGTCCCCTTTTGTCTTCAGTCGTGTACGGGGAACAACCAACAGACTCTGAGTCTGTGAGCAGAGACGACAAGCATTAAAAAATATAAATGTATTTTATAAGAAGCTTGGATAAATAATCTGGGGCCTGGCCATTTAGTGCTCTGTATGTTAAAACAAGAATTTTAAAGCGAATTCTAAACTCTATTGGGAGCCAATGTAAAGACTATAAGATGGGAGTAATGTGAGCATGTTTGGTAGAACGAGTTAGTAGTCTGGCTGCTGCATTTTGTATTGCCTGGAGGTGAGAGAGAGATTTATCCAAGTGTGGTAGTACGAGGTGGGAATAAAATAAATACTCTTCACAGTTTAAAAGACAACGCCACCCTGGGAATTTCACCCAGAAAATACTAGAAGTAACACTAATCACCAGAAAGGCGCTTAGGTTCGTTTATACTCAGTACAGAGACGAGGTTCAATGATAAAACAGTTTTAAATAATTATTAATAAATTGTTAAACGGCATATAAAAGCACAATCATAAATATCAATATACAAACATTCTAAAAAAAGAACATTCAGAGCCGAGGCTTACCAGTAGAGGGGCCAGGATACCATGCACCAACTCAAAAAAAGAAAAGAAAACCCAACCATACACTGGTGCAGCAGACTATCACCCACACACACTAGGTGTGTAACACTCAAAAGATCCCGCCACCAAGGCACCCACAGTCTCCTACACGTCAGGCCCTCCGCATCTGAATAAAAGAAAAAAAGAAAATTATAATACATTACAACAAAACTAATATGCAGCACTTGGGGATAACCCAACTGCCGGACCACACTGGTGATCCGCAGCTAGAAAAAGGGCCTCCCTCCAGTGGCGTAACAAAAACCCAAACTACAAATCAATACAACTGAAAAACAAACATACAACCTAAATAAAACTTTAGGACGGAATCGCCGTATTGCTCCAACTTGCCGTCTGCCCGACTATAAGTTAATCATCCAGTCAATCAATGTGCACGCCAGCCGACTCCCATAGTCGGCATGCATATGGCCGTTGTCCATGCTGACGTCCACTTTAAAAGGCTGGCAGCAGCAGGGAAAAGAACCCTCGCCACAGGAACAGACGGTAAAAGCACTTCAGTTAGCGTAGTGTAAAAAAAAAAAAAGCTGTAGCGACCTTTCGGTAAGGCTACTGGTCGCTCACTAAGGCCCACACTTCCAAGTAAACAGCGTCACGAATCATGAACGGGGTGGCTCATAGGAGGCTTCTACAGCTACGACCAGCCATGATGAAGGCTTCAGAAGGGTAATCCGCAAGTGATCTCTGCAACACCAAGGGAAGTCAGGTGACCAAAAAGGAGATCACAGGTAAGCGATTCAGGAATGCTCAAATGGCCACCATTTATACTAGCGCCCCCCTAATGCGCCAGGCCGAAAGTGGGTTGAACCAAGACATAACATTCATCCTGCCACACAAGCTAGTGAACAGGGAATTACAGTAATCTAAGCGTGATGATACAAATGCATGAATGAGTTTTACCAGTTCAGCTGAAGACACCATATGTCGCAGTTTAGAGATGTTTCTTAAGTGATAGAAACAGGAATGAGACAAAGATTTTACATGAGAGTCAACGCCCAGAGAAGAGTCAAATATTACTCCAAGATTTCGATTATTTGACTTGACAGAAGGACAGAAAGTGGCAAGAACCTGACTAATTTTAGAATGTAGCTCAGGAGGAGCTATGATCATGGTCTCGGTCTTGTTAGTACTTAGAACAAGGTAGTTGCTTGAAAGCCAATCAGAAACCTGAGTTAAGCACTGGACTAAGGTTGACAGCCTATCCAGCTGATGAGGCTTAAAGGACATATGCAGCTGAATGTCATCAGCATAAAAATGATAAGATAGGTCGCATATAAAAAGAAAATAATAATGGACCTAAAACTGAACCCTGTGGAACCCCACAGGTCTGTGCAGCAATGTCAGAGGTGAACCTGTCAGTCCTAACAGAAAAGGGCCTATCTGATAAATAGGAAGAAAACCAGTCTAGGGCAGAGCCAGATATACGAGCCAAAACCTTAAGCCTGTTAAGTAGGATTTTGTGGTCGATGTTATCAAAAGCTGCGCTAAGATCAAGCAAAATGATCCCAGAACAATTCCCTGATGATGCCATTAATAGATCATTATAGACTTTTAAGAGAGCGGTCTCTGTAGAGTGCTGCTTTTGAAAGCCAGACTGACAAGGGTCAAGAATGTGTAATTTACATAATAGGGACCTGAACTGATTTTCAACAATTTTTTCTAGTAATATACTTAAAAAATGTCGATAATTACTAGTGGAGCTAGGATTCTGATTCTGTTTTTTTAATAGAATAATAGAAGTGAGCTGACTAACCAGGGGAGACCCAATACTAAGCGCTGTAGCCGATTAGCTATGGCTTGGCGAAATTCTTCCCCCTCGTGCTCCAGCCATAAGTTGATTAATCTGTCCGCAGAGTAAATGATATCCTCCCAGAGATTCTCGGGCGGGTCGAATGCTGCTGGATCCATTGTGGCTGGTTCATACTGTCACGTCCGCAGTGGCAGACGAGTGGAGGTTGGAAGTAGGACCCAAGATGCAAGCGCTGACTTTGATGAGAGTGAGCTTTATTGAGATGGTGATAGAACAAACAACAAAGGAGGTGGCAAGTGCTGAACCTGAGATAAACTAGACTGGGAAAAACTAACACAAGCAGACCTGAAATGGAGACGCTGGGAGACTCGGGGAACCAACATAGGATGACACAGGGAAAACCCGCAGACCAGAGAACAAAACACCATATAACACAGACGAACCAGCAACAGGCAGGAGAACTCACTGGGATTAAATACACACAGCAGTAATCAAGGGATGGGAGACAGGAGGGGAACGCTGGGAGGATTGGTTGCTGAAGAAATCACAGCTGACGAGACGGGGGAAACCTAAACTGAACAAACTCACATAAGACAAGGACCTTCAGAATAAAACAGGAAACTAAAAGACCAGGACCAGACAAGACACAGGAGCAGACACAGTGACACCATGGACAGACAGAGGGAACATAGGCAGGCATAAAACAAAACTCTAACACATAGCAAACCTAAACAAAAGACATAACAGAATAAACAAGAACATAGAATAATATAAAGAAATACAAAACGCTGAGTCGTCAGACTCAGGACCATGACAGTAATTGAATCTTGAATCTTGTAAAGTATAAAACTAGGAAAATGTTGGAGCTTTAAAATACATGTATTTTCTAATAAGGGACTCAAAGAAGGCCAGGTACTCGGTGTCAAGGAACAGGTTGTCCCCGACCTGAATGACAGTTCAAAGGCACACGGAACAAACCCAGCTATCCTTAGCCGCCACTCGGCATGCAGAACAACTGATACCTATGGTGCATCGTGGTGGTGGGCCTACAGGAGGGTGATCCCATGTCTTTCTTCGGGCTGCACCTGGCGACAGAGCTAAGGCTAAGGCACCCTCCCTAGGCCTGGTTCCAGTGAGGGGCCCTGGTAACTCTATCCTGGGCAGGTTAAACTGTTCTCTTGATGTTGTGCTTATAGGGGTTCCCCGCCCAACAACATAGCTCCTGAGATCCCTGGGACACAGAAACCTCTCCACCACGATAAGATAGTGATTAACAGAGGGGACTACTGTTATCTTTTGATAAGTGTTTTTCTACTACATGTTGACAACATTTTGGCTCGCTTCAGCAATTTACAATTTCAACATTTATCATAATTTTTTGACAATGTCATAAAATGTGTTTTTTTTAAACACACAGCAACAACTTAATCAAAAATGACAAAGTAAATTGAAACTTTGATGAAATATACACTGTAAGCCTAGGTGTACTGTGATGATTGTCAGTTTTGCTATCCCCGACTATGGCAAAGAATGACTCTACTTTGAGAAGGTACAAATCTCTGGATTTTCTTTTTCTAATGAAATCATGCAAAATTATACACCTGGGAAAAAAATAAGTGTATGTGATAGCTCCAGAACTGTCCAGCATTTTTACCTAAACTAAACTCAAACGTGTTTTAAAGACAACTGGAATGCAGAGGGGCACAGATGTACAGTGAGGGTGCACTGGGAGTGTCTGGTAAAGGCCCCAACCTTTGAGATCTTCAATTCGACTTTGATGGTGTCAGGATCTCAACTTAAATTATATGGTTTTGTTGGCTTGTATATTTGACAGTTGAGTTCAGTGGGTCATAGTATAACGTAAAATTAGACTGTTGGACTGTTCAAAAAATTTTATGTTGAAATTTTAAATTTCCCTTAAGAAAGGGAAGATACCTTTTTCCCTCAAGAAAAAGGTATCTTCATTTCTTTGATGTAATAATTTTACAATGTATGTTATTTAAAACAAACAAAAAAGTGAGAAATATCTGTCAAATGAAAAGAATGCCATTGATTGGCCCTCCTCCTCCTCTGTGTTGCAGCTATAAATATTAGCAGAAGCTTATTTTTGTCTTGTTCAACCTGAAAGGAAGCAGCTGAGTTTATTGTTATGAGTTCTTAATATGTAAGAATCTGTGTAATTGAATCTTAAATCTTTTAAAGTATAAAACTACTTGCTGTTTGTTTTTGATTGCTAATGTGGACATTGTACAACAGGTGCAACAGCTGCTGAGAAGGAACGTGAAATAATCAGGTAACATGTGTGTGTAAAACAGCATTTGAACGGTATCATAGAAACGTTGCTCAGCCATATTGATATCTGGTATTTCTTTCTAATGAATATAATATATCATTATTACTGATCTATCTTATTCACTGTGACATATTATGGAGAAAATGGGAAACTCAAGTGAGATTGTTTCATTTGTGCTGGCTGCTTATGGAAATATTGGAGAGTTGAAATACCTTTATTTCATCATAATACTCATCTGGTACCTCTCTATATGTGTGGCAAACACAGTCCTTATTGTGGTCATACGTGTGGACAGAAGACTGCATGAGCCAATGTATGTACTTCTTTGTAATTTATGTGTGAACGAAATAAATGCCAGCACATCACTGTATCCTCTTTTGCTCTCACAGATGTTTTCAGACAGCCACGAGGTGACTGTGCCGTGGTGTTTTCTGCAGATGTGTTGTATGTACACAAGTGCACCTGCTGAATTTTGCAGTTTAGCGGCCATGGCCTATGACAGATATGTCTCAATCTGTCATCCATTACGCTATAATATCATTATGAAGACAGAGAGAGTGTTTTTGTTGATTCTGCTGGTGTGGCTGTATTCATTTCTTAGTTTTATTTTCTCATTTTCATTCATCTTCAGTTTGAAGTTTTGTGGAAGGATTATTCACAACACGTATTGTGACCACCAATTAATAATTAGACTTTCATGTTCTGTTCCAATCCAAAGCTTTATTTCTAACATATCCTTTCTCTTATTGAGTGTTTTCATACCCTTCAGTCTCATTTTAGTCTCTTACATGAAGATTTTGAGAGTTTGTCGAAAAACCTCAAAAGAAAACAAGCAGAAAGCTGTGACTACTTGCACCCCTCAGATCGTCTCTGTGTCAAATCTGTTTGTCGGGTGTATTTTTTACTTTATTGACTTCAAATTTTTAGTTTCTCAGGTACCAGATGAAGTTCGTATAGTATTGCCTATGTATCTCCTCATTTTTCAACCTATGCTCACCCCATTTATGTATGGATTTAAGTTGCCAAAGATAAGGCAATCATATCAAAGGTTTCTGTTTGAGAGAAAATAAATATCTTTGTTCAGAATGAGACTATCCTGGAGCATCTTTGCTCTGTAGGAGAATAAAGGAATTTGCTGCATTTCTAACTGAAGTCACGATACAATATGACTCCTTTCTTATTGTCGGGGATTTTAATATTCATGTGTGCTGTCCAGAGTTGCCCATGGTTAAAGAATGTTTTAATCTTACTTAATCTTGATTCTTTTAATTTAGTTCGATGTGTGTCTGCACCCACGCAACATTGTGGTCACACTCTCGATCTGGTTTTACCGCACTGATTGCCTGTTTTTAATCTGAAAATCTCTGACCCTGTTTTCTCTGATCATATGCTGGTTCTGTTTGACATCTCTTTATCTAGAAATGAATTCAGGAGGCATGTCCCTGCTAAGACATCTCGTTTGTTAAATTCTTCCACTGCAGCTCGGTTCTCCACCTACTATAATCAGTTCTCCATTCCTGAGACACTCCAATATGTAGAGGAACTACGTATGAACTACGGTTTCATACGACTTGTCAGACTGCCTTGGATATTGTTGCCCCTCTAAAAATTAGGCATCCTAAGACTAAGTTTGAACCCTGGTTGAATGATGAAACTTGTGCTGCGAAGCGTGAATGTCGTAGGGCTGAGCAGAGATGGGAAAAAAAGATAACTTACAGGTCTCTTAACAAAATTTAAGAGAGCGCTGGGCCTTATATCAGCTTACAATAAAAGAAGCAAAGCGGAAATACTTTGCAAACATTATTATGGTGAATTATCAGAAACCACATATATTGTTTAAGTCAATTGAGACTATTTTAAGCCCTCCCTCTGCTCTTAGTTTTGAGCCTTCACATGAAATGTGTGAAAAGTTTCTGCACTTCTTTATGAACAAGGTAGCCTCGGCTAGGGCGTGGATTATTTTGCCAACATCTGACCCCTCTGATCTTCCAATTTGCTCAGCTGTCTTTCAACAGTTGTTGAAAGTTGTTGGTTAGTCTTGCTCAGCTACAGGAGGTGGGGGATCATTTAAAGCCTGTAGGCTCACATTACGATGCTATCCCTCCCCGTTTTCTGAAAGAAGTTTTTTCTACCATAGGTCCAACTATTTTAAACATTTTAAATAGCAGCCTTACCTCAGGTGTGGTTTCAAAGAATTTCAAAGATGCAATTGTGCAACCACTTCTTAAGAAACCTGGGCTAGATACAGGCTAAACTTTCTTTGCTTTAACAATTCTAAACTGAAGTAATGGTGTTTAAACCTGCCTCCACTGCTGTTCCGTGTGTTGATTTGCAATCCCTGAAATCATTCTGTAAACCAGAGATTGTTAATCTGGGGTCTTGTCACCAGTGTTGGTCAAGTTACTTGAAAAAAGTAATCAGTAACTAATTACTGATTACTTCCCCCAAAAAGTAATCTTGTTACTTTACTGATTACTTATTTTCAAAAGTAAGTAATTACCTAGTTACTTAGTTACTTTTTAAAAACACGATTTACAACCTGAATAGGTGATAAAGCGATTGATCTTTCAGCCCAATTCTACTTTTTCCGCATAATCCATCATACAAAATGTAATCAAGTGGAAAAGTCTCTTTTTAAAATTTATTTTTATTAGTTTTAATCTTTTAACTTTATGCATCAAGCAAAAATTAAATTATATGCAACATTCTCTGACTGGAGGAAATTTGTTTAATATTTACCCTATTTTCTGCACATTCCAGCACATAAAATAATTTTATTTATTTTTTTGCTTACACTCAGTTTTTCAAATAAATGCAAGTGAAACACAGCAGAAAATAAAAATAAATAAAATCAAAGACTCAGCGGTCCTGTTGCTCTATTTTCACCTCTATAGCAGGCGGATGTTTGCCCTGGCGAAGATGTGCCCTATGCAATAGCATAAAGGATGCCACTGGCCACAACAGACTTGCAAAGAATCCTGAGAATTGTCTGACAAATGTTGAAAGACCTCAGTTGCCTTAGAAAGTAGACATGCATCGGGGGGGTATGTGTACTCCAATGTATTTATAGGCCTCCACAACGTCCACATCAACCCCCTGGACTGGTTCCAAATGACCCTTTTTTCCTAGAAGGGTCATTTAGAAGGGATTCAAGGGGAGAAGGGTTCCACTTTGGTGGTGTCAGGATCTCAACTTAAATGATATGGTTTTGTTGGCTCTATTACTACTTTGGGGGGAAATCAGCTTTTAGTTCGTATCCCAAAGATAGGAAAAAAGCGGGGTTGAAATAGCCTTTGTTTTCAGTGGACCAAGATGACTTGGAAGGGAAACACCAGCTGAATAGTGTAGCAGAGATCAAAAGGGGGATTGTGAGAAAGTATTAGAGCAGGTGGCATGTTTCAGTTCCCTTATGATGTGCAGAGATAAGGAGTAGGTTGTAAAGAAGAACAGAAAAGCAGGAAACTACAGAGGAACAGTTGGGGAGTGTACCCTTCTATGTGAATGTTTGGGGGGTGTGTCCTTGGGTGTGGTTGATAAGGAAACAACCTGTATTCTTTTCGTGACTTGTTTTGCTGACTGTAGCGAGCATGAGGGTGGGCTCACCTGTAGCCCCTGTGCAAGAATGTAAGCTAAAGGTTGCAAGATGCTTGTGTTACTACTAGATAACTATAGAGGCAGTCCCTTAAGGAAGCGCCCAGAGCCTTTATAATAAACAGACTGAGGAGTTGCTGCTCAGATCCACTGCTGTGGCTGCATATAGTGTGATCTCCCAAAGCGCATTGGTAATAAAGCTTTGATGAAAGGATACTTCAGCCTCACCTGACTCTTCTTCTCCAGCTGCATTATTAAAGGATCGGTGAGGTCGAGAATTGAACCTCAGCAACCTCCTCCTCCTCTGTGTTGCAGCTATAAATATTAGCAGAAGCTTATTTTTGTCTTGTTCAACCTGGAAGGAAGCAGCTGAGTTTATTGTTATGTGTTCTTAATATCTAAGAATCTGTGAATCCCCCGCCACCTGATCCAACTCACCACCAGATGGCAATCAGTTGATAGCTTAGTGCCAATCTTCACTCAAGTGTACAGAACATACAGAACTGAAGATACAATTACAAAATCAATCATCCTGGTCCCATCTGCACCCTATGGACAAATGGTGGTTTGCACATTCATCCAGTAACAGAACACTGTTCAGGTTCAGGTCAGGCAAGTTTTAGGCTTTTTCAAAACATTTGTGGAGAAATTTGAGTTAATAATAAGAAAAAAGTTATCTTCTACAATACTAAAGACTTGTAATAACTGATGTGTTGATGTAATGATTTTACATTGTATCTTATTTAAAACAAACAAAAATTCAGGAATATCTGTCAAAAGAAAAGAATGCCATTGATTGGCCCTCCTCCTCCTCCTCCTCTGTGTTGCAGCTATAAATATTAGCAGAAGCTTATTTTTGTCTTGTTCAACCTGAAAGGAAGCAGCTGAGTTTATTGTTATGAGTTCTTAATATGTAAGAATCTGTGTAATTGAATCTTAAATCTTTTAAAGTATAAAACTACTTGCTGTTTGTTTTTGATTGCTGATGTGGACATTGTACAACAGGTGCAACAGCTGCTGAGAAGGAACGTGACATAATCAGGTAACATGTGTGTGTAAAACAGCATTTGAACATCATAGAAACGTTGCTCAGCTATATTGATGTCTGGTATTTCTAATCTATATATCTAATGAATATAACATATAATTATTACTGACTATCTTATTCACGCTGTCATATTGTGTAGAAAATGGGAAACTCAAGTGAGACTGTATCATTTGTCCTGGCTGCTTATGGAAATGTGGGAGAGTTAAAACACCTTTATTTCATTATAATACTGGTCTGGTATTTCTCTATATGTGTGGCAAACACAGTCCTTATTGTGGTCATATGTGTGGACAGAAGGCTGCATGAGCCAATGTATATACTACTTTGTAATTTATGTTTGAGTGAAATAAATGGCAGCACATCACTGTATCCTCTTTTGCTCTCACAGATGTTTTCAGACAGCCACGAGGTGACTGTGCCGTGGTGTTTTCTGCAGATGTTTTGTTTGTGCACAAGTGCTTCTGTTGAGCTTTGTAGTTTAGCAGCCATGGCCTATGACAGATATATCTCAATCTGTAATCCGTTCACCTATAATGTTATTATGAACACGGAGAGAGTGTTTTTGTTGATTCTGCTGGTGTGGGTGTATTCATTTCTTAGTTTTATTTTCACATATTCATTCATCTTCAGTTTGAAGTTTTGTGGAAATATTATTCACAATGTGTATTGTGACCACCAATTTTTAATTAGACTTTCATGTCCAGTTTCAATCAAAAGCTTTATTTCTGACATATCCTTTCTCCTATTGAGTGCTTTCATACCCTTCAGTCTCATTTTAGTCTCTTACATGAAGATTTTGAGAGTTTGTCAAAAAACATCAAAAGAAAACAAGCAGAAAGCTGTGACTACTTGCACCCCTCAGATCATCTCTGTGTCAAACCTGTGTGTCGGGTGCATTTGTTACTTTATTGACTTCAAGTTTGTAGTTTCTCAGGTACCCAATGAAGTTCGTATAATTTTACCTATGTATGTCCTCATTTTTCAACCTATGCTCACCCCATTTATGTATGGATTTAATTTGCCAAAGATAAGGCAATCATATCAAAGGTTTCTGTTTGAGAGAAAATAAATGTCTTCGTTCAAAATGAGGCTGTCTTAGAGCATCTTTGCTCTGTTGGAGAATAACATTCAGCATTCATATTATGGGTCAGATACTAAACAAAGCAATTTATTAAATGCTCTAAAATTGTGCCTTTTTATGAATTTATTTAAAATAAAGTACATATATATACAGGAAGATCATGCTCATGAACTTATACCAACGTACAGCAAATGCACACAAGATCTTTTCACTGGATGCAATGTTACTCCAAAGGCCAAACAACAGAGATGGAATATCCAACCCCTTTTCATGAAGTTCCACCTAGAACATAGTAACACAGGCCTACAATCACAAATACAGACTAACTCATTCATAAACACACAAACAAACAGAACCCTAGTTATTATTATTACTATTATTATTATTGTAACAAGAAAATCAAAGAATTGGTTTTCTTTGCCTAGTGCCAGTTCCACACCTGCAATAATGCGGCAGCTACACCTGACTGTAGTTCCAAAGTGCTTGCTGCCCGTAATAATAGTAATCCCTGAATGAGATAGTTGGCACTAAATTTCAGTATATGTTTAGATTAGTTCAGGTAGGACAAGCATATTGCAGTTATAATATCAGCTAAAGCAAAAACTCAGGTGTGGGAGGCCATGGAACAAGATGTAGGGCCTACTGGGTGCAATTTTTGCAAAATTTAAGTTTACTCAGGAGAAGAAAACAGTCCTCTACTCAGACAGAGAATAGTGCTGGTCAGGTGCCACTTACTTTAATGTAAGATACTAAGATAGCAACACACTCTGTGAGGGCAAATCGCTCCACTGTGTCACTCAATTCTGGCTGTCCGGAAAGGATTTGACCCACCTGCAGACAGCAAACAAACAGTGGGCCGACTGTTCAGCAAACACTTCCTTTTTTAATCTCCAAATTTTACGAGTGGCTCTCACACAGAAAGTACTGAACTGGACAATAGCATTTTCCCCAAAAGATGTCTTGTCATATATGCTTCATTCGTGATGTTACCTGTTCTGTGAATTTATACTGGTAGGGGATAATGAAGGTAATTCCTTCCTTTGCCATTTTTAGTAGGAAATGTGAGATTTTGTCGAGCTGACACAATAGCATGAGCTGTTCTCAGCACACACACACGCACAAAACATGTACACTGATACTGATGCGCCCTCACTATAACCATAGCTGGACTGGCCATTGGGCATACCAGGCATTTGCCCAGTGGGCCAATGGTGATTTTTCGTTTTTTATGGGCCGATGTTTTTTTTTTTCTTTTTTGCGTAACGGTATAAACACTGAAAGGTGGTGGATTGGCCAGAAGCTGGGAGATTTAGTTTCGCGATACGCGTTTCGTGTTGAGCTGAAAAGGAACACAGTTTGTCTCGTACTTCAGCTACAATGAAAAAGACACAAAGCTGGAGTTATTCTGTGTCTTTATGCTGCACAGCTGTTTCTTCTTCTCTCATTCTCTCCCCCTCTCTCACCTGTTGTTATTTCAATCATGAAACTGATCAATGATCAGCTGATCGGCTTTTCTGTCTTGTTTGTTTATCGCCCACTTTGCGCCAGAAAGAAGAAACCAGTGGATGTCGTGCTAAACAACAGCAGCACGTTTAACTTGATGAGGTGTTGTTAGAATTTATTTAATATTAATTTCTAGTATCAGCTGATGTTTGCTGGAGCCACAGCTGTAAAAGCTGCTGGTCATGTGATCGGTTTGGATATGTGGTGAGAGGGAAACATGAAGAGGAAACCAGGAGATGTCCTTACTGAATCATCAGAGCTGAACAGGTGATGGAGAAACAGGTTTACCTTTTAGGTGACATGAATGAGTTGAAGGGTTGTTGTGAACTGTTTCTGAGAGACAAATAACACCAGGATCCTTTTCTATGTAGCTGACAGCTGGTAACTGTGCAGGGGCGGGTCTAGCAAAGTTTTGCCAGGGGGCCAGGTAGGGCATTAACAGGGAGAGGGGGGCACAAAGAAATACTTTTCTTTCTTATTCTCATTTAAAATGTCTCGCTTTTAACAAATAATTACCTGAATCTTACAAACGTTTTCATCTGATCTGTAAAATGTATAGAAATCCATTATTGTACATAGTAATTTTTTTCAGGGTCCCATCATAATTTCTTCAGAAGTAAGTAATGTATATGATGCCAGTATTTTCCCACATTTTCTAGATTCTGTACCAGTACTGTGTTTAAAATGCCATCAAAAAGTTTTATTCTTTCTCACCTGTCTTGCTGTCTCCTTTCACTTTTTAAAGGTTGCCATGTTAGAAAAAATATTTTGCCCTGCCATGCTGTTTATTGATGTGGTAAATGAATAGTTTATGAAAATATATCTAAATCTGGTCCTGTGCAGAGAATAGGCTTCTCTGTCTTAATTTCAGGTTTCCACCATGTGTTGTAGATAGTTCAGGAGCTTAACTCGACCAAGAAGTCTTTGGGTTTTGGCTAAGTACTGTTTAGAATACCAGAATAGGGAGGATGGTGTAGTTTAAGCTTATTAGATTGATACATATATACCAACAAGACAGTGTACATCACTGTAACAACAGTTTTTGTTTTCATTCATTTCAGTCAAAATGCCCGGGCCGATTTTTTGTCCCAGTCCAGCTCTGACTATAACCCTCCCTCCCCCGAATCTCAACTTATTGCGCCCATCACATTAAAAATGACTTTATTTCCTAAAAGGCGATGTTGTGAGTAAAATATGGGTTTATGAGATTTGCAAATGATTGTATTCTCTTTTTATTTACATTTTGCACTGTGTTCGAACTTCAGAAATGTTGCTTTTAATTTTTTCTATGAACATGAAATTCATTTATGTTTCATTTTTACCACTCCAGAACTAAATGTCTGTAGATTCAAATTCCAATTTGAAACACATGACAAACATTTAGAGAAACATGTAGGGACATTAGACTTTCCCTACAGTTCTGAACAGTTTTGCTGATTTATAAAAAATATAATATCATACTTAAAACAAAAGTCAGAAACAGACAAAGAAAAAAAAAAACAAAGGAACGTCTGCCATTGTCTCCAACCTTGACCCACCCACTTCATTTCTTCTCCTCTTTGCTGTTGCTATAAATGTTGGGCTTTTGTCTCTTTGAGCTGGGGGGGAGGGTAATGACTATAATGTTATGTTATAATGTAATTTGTTCTTCAGTTCAAATTAATTTCTCAGCTCAAATCTTGAACCTTATATAGAACAGTTTATTGTTTGTTATTTCACTGATTATGTAAACATTTTGTCACAGGTGCAACACCTGCTGAGAATGAAGATGTCTTAATGGCATAACAATTATTTGTAAAATAGCATTTAAACAATATAATAGAGACTTCTCTTGGGCATCTGATACCAATATCTATATTTTAAAGAACCACTGATAACATTATTGATTTTGTTCTCTGTCTCATATGAAGCAGAAAATGGAAAACTCCAGTGAGATTGTGTCATTTGTGCTGTCTGCTTATGGAAATGTTGGGGATTTAAAATACCTGTATTTTATCATAATATTGTTTTGGTATGTCTCTATATGTGTGGCCAACACAGTTCTTATTGTGGTCATACGTGTGGACAGACAGCTACATGAGCCAATGTATATACTGCTCAGCAATTTATGTGTGAATGAAATAAATGCCAGCACATCCCTGTATCCTCTTTTGCTCTCACAGATGTTTTCAGACAGCCATGAAGTGACCCTGCCGTGGTGTTTTCTGCAGATGTGTTTTATGTACACAAGTGCACCTGCTGAGTTTTGGAGTTTAGCAACCATGGCATATGACAGATATATCTCAATCTGTCACCCATTACGCTATAATGTCCTTATGAACACAAAGACAGTGTTTTTGTTGATTCTGTTTGTGTGGATTTTTTCGCTTAGTTTTATATTCTCATTTTCTTTCATCTTTAGTTTGAAGTTTTGCAGAAATATTGTTGACAATGTTTATTGTGACCACCAATTAATGATAAGACTCTCATGTTCAGTTACAACCCAGAGCTATGTATCTGAGATATTCTTTGCCATTGTGAGTATTTTCATCCCATTCACTCTCATTTCAGTCTCTTACTTTAAGATTTTGGCAGTTTGTCGAAAAACATCAATAGAAAACAAGCAGAAAGCTGTGACTACTTGCACTCCTCAGATCGTCTCTGTGTCCAACCTGTTTGTTGGCTGCATTTTTCAATCTATTGACTTTAGGTTTTTAATAGCTCGGGTACCGGACGAGGTCCGGATAATTTTACCTATGTATCTCCTCATTTGTCAACCAATGCTCACCCCATTTATGTATGGATTTAATTTGCCAAAGATAAGGCACTCATTTAAAAGGCTACTTTTTAAAAGAAAATAAATCACTTTGTTTAGCAAGAGACTGTTTTAGAGCACCTCTACTCTGTGGGAGAGTGATATTTAGCAATCATCTCATAGACATATTTTATTCATTTCTTGATACATACAGCAAAAGCTCTTTACGGACTCAAATTTCCTCTTAGCTCCTTTAATGAAATGTTAATGGTACTATTCTTGCAAACAAAACATTTATGGGTATGCATGCAATGGGTTTGTTAAAATAAGAATTTATTTAGAAAACTCCACTGATGTATGGATTTAATTTGCAAAAGGAAAGGTAATCATGTAAAGGACTTCTGTTTACCAGAAAATACATCTCTTTGTTCAATATCTTTCCTGTGTGGTAGAATAGCATTCAACAATTATCTTATAGTTTGTGGACATGGTATGAAGAAAATAAAGCCTGCTGACTTCATATATTTGCATTAACATGATCTATTGTTTCATTTTGAATTTTTTTTTAAATCAACTTTTAACATGTAATATCCTGTTTTCTAGTGAGATTATTTATTTTTTCAGTGAAAGCAAATGTTATTATTCTTGCAAACAAAATATTATATTAAACACATATAAGTATAAATAGATGTTTTAAAATTTTGTCCTCTATGGAATTCCAGTGTCATTACTATATATCATAGTGGTGTTTATAGCACCACAGACACCAACCAGCAACCACCTTACAGCCACAGATGGAAGCTGGATGGAGGTGTGGAATATTACATTGAGCCCAGTTGGACCAAAAGTCTTCTTCCATGGTTTCAAAAAACTCCTTCCACTCCTACATTTTTGATTTAGAACTTTTGTTAGAACTGGACACTGCTTGGCTTGCCAGAAACATTCTGCTGCCTCAGAAGTCTAACAGACTCAATTCAGTATACACTATCTGGTTTGGAGATTACCACCACTACAGGCAGAAACTACCTTGCAGCCACAATTTTGTGCAGCTACTTGAACATTGCATGTGTAGAATATGGTCCACTCTGAGTCAATGTCCTCAGCTTTCCTTGGAAAACTGTTGAAGTTCTGCTGCAGGTGGGAGTCAAAGATGTCACAGGCTGGTGCTTCTGCCAGGTGTTCCCAGCGCAACCTCACTATGTTTAGGTCCACCAGGTCTTTCCAGCATCCTCTCTGTCACTTTATCCTAATCACTACCAGGTGGTGATCAGCTGACAGTTCAGCTCCTCTCTTCATCCTAGAGTACAGAAGAGCAAGTAACTTTGAGCTGCATGAAGGGAGTAAAACAAGCATTTTCTCGGTTAAAAATGTCTTAGCTTAGCACCTCTATCTTACAGGTGTCGGGTTGCTCGGCCTTTTGTTACACACAAAACAAAAATAAAGACGATAAGTAACAAGGGCAAACCTAAACTAAGACCTAAACTGGAGAAAACTACAATTGACTATGACAACTATGAAGATGGTGTGGAGCAGGAACACGAGTGAAGCTATGAAGTATAAACATGAACCAGAAACATGAACATGCCCTGAACCGAAAGACGACTTGACGAGGAAGTTTACTTTTATTTGTTTAATTGTTTACTAAATGATTGAGGTGTAAAATAAACTGCAGTGGAGTTTGAAAACAAAATATGGTTGTGTGTGGTTGGAGGATGTGTTTGTGCCGGGGGAGGTGCAAAGATTTTTCTTGGAAAACAAAGGAGGGCCTAGCAAAAAAAGTTTAACCACTGACATAAAATAACCTAAACTAGACTTAAAACTCCAGGCAACCTGATAATACTACAAGAACTTAAAATCCTTTCAATATACCTAAGAAATCACAAATATAACAATAAACTCAAAATGCTTGGTCACAGACCAAGCCGCTGACATAGTGTTTCTGTGCTCAGTCTCCCTTTTGTGTTTCCATGTTGCTCTACTTGTGTTTCATCTCATCTCCCCATTTGTCTCCCTGTTTATCCCTGCTGCTGTGTCTTGCCCATGAGTCCTGCGGTGTCATGTTCATTTGTATTAGCTGTGTTCCCTGTGTATTTCCACTTCCATTGTCACCCTTGTATGTATTTATGTGGTCTTTTGTCATTCATTCTTTGTCAGGTCATCTGCATTTGGGTGCTCCTCTTCTCTCCTCACGATTTGCCATGGCAGATTGTGACAACATGATAACATGCAGTGCTGACGTTCCCGTGACTGGAGCAAATTCTGATAAACTACCCAACATGTGTACCTTTGCTCTCAAAATTTGTTCTTTGGGTTGGACCTTCCTCCCAGTTTTCTTTATTTAGGACCACCACCTCAGCGGCATCCAGTTGAAAAGCAACTCAAAGGGAGAACAGAGTGAGGCCACCTAGCGCAGTGCAGACATTACATGTCATGTACTGGTCATTAATGCATCCCAGAGCTGGCAGTTACTTGCCTTCATCCAGCTAACCAGGAACCAATGGCAGCGCTCCTCCAGAGAGGCCCAGTCAGTTTCGATCACCTTACTTAACATTATTAATGATAAAGCTTTATAAAGATTTTAGAACAATGAAATGTCTCTTTGGCTCTCGGAGGAGGCGGACGCATCTTTCACCCTCTCCTTCCCTTATCTTCCCTGCTGCTGCTTCTATGTCTTTGTCTAGTCTCGTCTAACTCTAACCCTCAAAGAGTTTCTCAGTCTTGTTCTCTAAAACCTAAAGAATTATGGATTTGATCAACTGGTCCCGTAACGGAATTGACACCTTCCTGGGCTTGGGAGAGCCTGACTGTCTACTGACTACTCGATGGTCGGTTGTGTCGTGCATCTGGCAACACTCTCAATGGAAGACATTGAATAATATCTACCAATTCGGAACCACGGTAACAGAGTTCTAGCTGATTGGAGCTGGCTCTGACCTGGCTTATTCGAAGAACAAGTAGCGGCTACAGCTGTTCAAAATCCCATAAGGCTGGCCGACATGATAGACGATTGGCAGGGCTGTGAGTTCTCAGACTATGTTTTGAATGCAATATGGATCGTGGAGAAGCTCATGGCTCTGCAATATGGATAACATCTTGGAAAAGAACAACGGGAATTAAGAGAATTGGTGACCAGTGATGGACATTAGACCAACTGTAAAAATTGGATGCAGTTGTTCGCACTAAACACAAACATTCACCATCTTCACTCATGTGGCTATCCCACTGGCGCAAGCTGAAGGCCTGCCAAGGTCGAAGCTGATTGGACCAACAAACTTCTCCATGATAACAGGATTGTTGTCAGAACTCTTTGTCCCTCCTTCAAGGCCGCCTGGGTCCACTGGAGACTGTTTACCTTCGCTTAACCGGGCCTGGTGACACTTTCTCTCAGCTGAACACAGGATACGCGTGCACACACACACACGCACAAAACATGTACACTGATACTGATGCGCCCTCACTATAACCATAGCTGGACTGGCCATTGGGCATACCAGGCATTTGCCCAGTGGGCCAATGGTGATTTTTCGTTTTTATGGGCCGATGTTTTTTTTTTTCTTTTTTGCGTAACGGTATAAACACTGAAAGGTGGTGGATTGGCCAGAAGCTGGGAGATTTAGTTTTGCGATACGCGTTTCGTGTTGAGCTGAAAAGGAACACAGTTTGTCTCGTACTTCAGCTACAATGAAAAAGACACAAAGCTGGAGTTATTCTGTGTCTTTATGCTGCACAGCTGTTTCTTCTTCTCTCATTCTCTCCCCCTCTCTCACCTGTTGTTATTTCAATCATGAAACTGATCAATGATCAGCTGATCGGCTTTTCTGTCTTGTTTGTTTATCGCCCACTTTGCGCCAGAAAGAAGAAACCAGTGGATGTCGTGCTAAACAACAGCAGCACGTTTAACTTGATGAGGTGTTGTTCGAATTTATTTAATATTAATTTCTAGTATCAGCTGATGTTTGCTGGAGCCACAGCTGTAAAAGCTGCTGGTCATGATATCGGTTTGGATATGTGGTGAGAGGGAAACATGAAGAGGAAACCAGGAGATGTCCTTACTGAATCATCAGAGCTGAACAGGTGATGGAGAAACAGGTTTACCTTTTAGGTGACATGAATGAGTTGAAGGGTTGTTGTGAACTGTTTCTGAGAGACAAATAACACCAGGATCCTTTTCTATGTAGCTGACAGCTGGTAACTGTGCAGGGGCGGGTCTAGCAAAGTTTTGCCAGGGGGCCAGGTAGGGCATTAACAGGGAGAAGGGGGCACAAAGAAATACTTTTCTTTCTTATTCTCATTTAAAATGTCTTGCTTTTAACAAATAATTACCTGAATCTTACAAACGTTTTCATCTGATCTGTAAAATGTATAGTACATAGTAATTTTTTTCAGGGTCCCATCATAATTTCTTCAGAAGTAAGTAATGTACATTGGGGCAAAAAAGTATTTAGTCAGCCACCGATTGTGCAAGTTCCCCCACTTAAAATGATGACAGAGGTCAGTAACTTGCACCAGAGGTACACTTCAACTGTGAGAGACAGAATGTGAAAAAAAAATCCATGAATTCACATGGTAGGATTTGTAAAGAATAAAAATATAATATCATACTTAAAACAAAATTCAGAAACAGACAAAGAAAAAAAAAAACAAAGGAACGTCTGCCATTGTCTCCAACCTTGACCCACCCACTTCATTTCTTCTCCTCTTTGGTGTTGCTATAAATGTTGGGCTTTTGTCTCTTTGAGCTGGGGGGGGGGGGGGGGGGGGGGGGAGGGTAATGACTATAATGTTATGTTATAATGTCATTTGTTCTTCAGTTCAAATTAATTTCTCAGCTCAAATCTTGAACCTTATATAGAACAGTTTATTGTTTGTTATTTCACTGATTATGTAAACATTTTGTCACAGGTGCAACACCTGCTGAGAATGAAGATGTCTTAATGGCATAACAATTATTTGTAAAATAGCATTTAAACAATATAATAGAGACTTCTCTTGGGCATCTGATACCCATATCTATATCTTAAAGAACCACTGATAACATTATTGATTTTGTTCTCTGTCTCATATGAAGCAGAAAATGGAAAACTCCAGTGAGATTGTGTCATTTGTGCTGTCTGCTTATGGAAATGTTGGGGATTTAAAATACCTGTATTTTATCATAATATTGTTTTGGTATGTCTCTATATGTGTGGCCAACACAGTTCTTATTGTGGTCATACGTGTGGACAGACAGCTACATGAGCCAATGTATATACTGCTCAGCAATTTATGTGTGAATGAAATAAATGCCAGCACATCCCTGTATCCTCTTTTGCTCTCACAGATGTTTTCAGACAGCCATGAAGTGACCCTGCCGTGGTGTTTTCTGCAGATGTGTTTTATGTACACAAGTGCACCTGCTGAGTTTTGTAGTTTAGCAACCATGGCATATGACAGATATATCTCAATCTGTCACCCATTACGCTATAATGTCCTTATGAACACAAAGACAGTGTTTTTGTTGATTCTGTTTGTGTGGATTTTTTCGCTTAGTTTTATATTCTCATTTTCTTTTATCTTTAGTTTGAAGTTTTGCAGAAATATTGTTGACAATGTTTATTGTGACCACCAATTAATGATAAGACTTTCATGTTCAGTTACAACCCAGAGCTATATATCTGAGATATTCTTTGCCATTGTGGGCATTTTCATCCCATTCACTCTCATTTCAGTCTCTTACTTTAAGATTTTGGCAGTTTGTCGAAAAACATCAATAGAAAACAAGCAGAAAGCTGTGACTACTTGCACTCCTCAGATCGTCTCTGTGTCCAACCTGTTTGTTGGCTGCATTTTTCAATCTATTGACTTTAGGTTTTTAATAGCTCGGGTACCGGACGAGGTCCGGATAATTTTACCTATGTATCTCCTCATTTGTCAACCAATGCTCACCCCATTTATGTATGGATTTAATTTGCCAAAGATAAGGCACTCATTTAAAAGGCTACTTTTTAAAAGAAAATAAATCACTTTGTTTAGCAAGAGACTGTTTTAGAGCACCTCTACTCTGTGGGAGAGTGATATTTAGCAATCATCTCATAGACATATTTTATTCATTTCTTGATACATACAGCAAAAGCTCTTTACAGACTCAAATTTCCTCTTAGCTCCTTTAATGAAATGTTAATGGTACTATTCTTGCAAACAAAACATTTATGGGTATGCATGCAATGGGTTTGTTAAAATAAGAATTTATTTAGAAAACTCCACTGATGTATGGATTTAATTTGCAAAAGGAAAGGTAATCATGTAAAGGACTTCTGTTTACCAGAAAATACATCTCTTTGTTCAATATCTTTCCTGCGTGGTAGAATAGCATTCAGCAATTATCTTATAGTTTGTGGACATGGTATGAAGAAAATGTATGCTGACTTCACATATTTGCATTAACATGATCTATTGTTTCATTTTGAATTTTTTTTAAATCAACTTTTAACATGTAATATCCTCTTTTCTAGTGAGATTATTTATTTTTTCAGTGAAAGCAAATGTTATTATTCTTGCAAACAAAATATTATATTAAACACATATAAGTATAAATAGATGTTTTAAAATTTTGTCCTCTATGGAATTTCAATGTCATTGCTATATATCAAAGTGGTGTGGATCAGTGAATTGATGTCTCTTTCACTTTTGGCATACAGCTTGATGTCATCCACTTGATGTCAACTCTGCCTCCTTGTCCCAACTCTGGTTAGCTGCTAAAAGTCGTTTTTTGGACATCACTCAGGTAGCCAGCAATTTAAGGAGAACATACAACTAAACATGTCGCTCCTGCTCCGATTGGAGGGGCAGAAAATGCTGGAATCCAACATTGTTTTGCAAAGTTACACATCAATTCAATATTGATTTAGGTGACATCCAACTGCTGTAACCGGTTGTCATTACTACTGGAGTGAATTATAATTTTACGTTGGCTACACTACCTTCATCTGCACTGTCTGGCTAGCTATGGGTTTTTCGAGAGTGTGAAGCCCGTGATCCTGGCCTGCAGAGCCGCAAACAAGCTATGTTTATTACAGATATTGTTAATACTAAAGGAGGCTGAGAAGTAACAAAACATCTGAGACAAATGAGCAGAAAGGTGCAGGAGGGACAGGTGAGGAGGCCATACTGCTAGCAAGTTGGCTACAAACTATGCTAAGCTAGCAAATCCCTAAAGACACAGTAAATGAATACTGTGAAAATAACAGAGCATGTGCTTTCGATGAAGCACGTAATAATACACCATGAAATTACAGGCTATCTATTAGTTTTTAATTAAATTGGCTACACAAAAAACACCACTGTGTATTGTAACAGGAACAGGAAGTGATACTCTATGACAGAGAGCCAACAAAAATGACAGCACCACCCAAAAGTCCAAGGTTCGCTCAAAGGTTGCATCATGCACAGAGCAAAGTGACATCAGAAGAGCAGCAGCCCTTGATGTTTTCAAAGGAAATAATGACATTCTCTCTAACCATGACTATCAAATTCAGCCCCGCCTACTTCATTTCTTCTCCTGTGTGCCGCAGATATAAATGTTAACAGAGGCTTTTAGCTGGGAGGGAAGTAGCTGAGTATAATGTTATTGTTATTGAAAGCTGATGGATCTATACATTTAAGTTTTAAACTGTTTGGTGTTTTTGATTTTTAATGTGCACATTTCTACACAGGAAAAGGAATATGTCATGATGTGGTAACATGTATTTGTAAAACAGACCCTAAAGCAAAGATCATAGAATTTGCTCAGGTACTCTTTTTTCATATCTAAAAGGATCATACATAAGATTAATACAGATCTATCTTGCTTAATATATGATATGCAGAAAATGGAAAACTCCAGTGACATTGTGTCATTTGTGTTGTCTGCTTATGGAAATGTTGGGGAGTTAAAATACCTGTATTTTGTAATAATATTGTTCTGGTATCTGTCTATATGTGTGGCCAACACAGTCCTTATTTTGGTCATACGTGTGGACAGACAGCTACATGAGCCAATGTATATACTGCTTTGTAATTTATGTGTGAATGAGATAAACATCAGCACATCACTGTATCCTCTTTTGCTCTCACAGATGTTTCAGACAGCCATGAAGTGACCCTGCCGTGGTGTTTTCTGCAGATGTGTTTTATGTACACAAGTGCACCTGCTGAGTTTTGTAGTTTAGCAACCATGGCATATGACAGATTTCATGATTCTGCTTGTGTGGATATATTCATTCCTAAGTGTAATACTATCATTTTCATTCATCTTCAGTTTGAAGTTTTGTGGAAATAATATTGAAAATGTGTATTGTGACCACCAATTAATAATTAGACTTTCATGTTCACTTTCGGTCCATAGCTTTTTATCTGATATATTCTTTCTCATTGTGAGCTTTTTCATACCATGCACTCTCATTTCAGTGTCTTATGTGAAGATCTTGGCAGTTTGTCGAAAAACATCCACAGAAAACAAGCAGAAAGCTGCGACTACTTGTGCCCCTCAGATCGTCTCTTTGTGTCAAACCTGTTTGTTGGCTCAATTTTTCACTCTATTGATTCCAACTTTATAATCACTCAGGTACCAAATGAAGTCCGCATAATTTTACCTATGTATATGCTCATTTTTCAACCAATGCTCACCCCGTTTCTCTATGGATTCAAGTTGCCAAAGATAAGGCACTCATGCAAAAGGCTTCTTTTTAAGAGAAAATCAATAGCTTTGTTTTAGAGCATCTCTGCTCTTTGGGAGAGTAACATTCATCAGCCATCTTATAGATAATACGAAACAAAGATATTAAAAATAAATATAAGAATATGCAAGAATTGTGTTTTGTTGTGCAATTTATTTACTTAGAAAAATAGCTATTGAAGTGTCTGTCTAAAAACACACATACATATACACGCACAGACATATACATAAATTTTATACATACAGTCCCGATCAAAGGTTTAAGACCACTTGAAAAATGGCAAAAAATTATAGTTTGCATGGTTGGATCTTAACAAGGTTCCAAGTAGAGCTTCAACATTCAACATTAAGAAATTGAATTGAGACAAAAAAAAAATTGCGCATGCAATTTATTGAAACAACATCTCAGATGGCATCTGAGTCTGAAGGGCTTCCAAAACAAAAACATCTTCAAAGGCCTCGTCTCTTTGAACGCCACAGAACTGATCATTTGGATTTTGCAAGAGAGCACCAAACATGGGACATTGAAAGGTGAATGAAAGTTTTTCCAACAGTACAACGCTACAGTACACATGCCAGCGGCACAAGGGACTTCTTCCAACAGAATAACATCACTCTTTTGGACCATCTTGCGTGTCCCCTGATCTAAATCCATTTGAGAACCCTTGGGGATAGATGGCAAGGGTAGTTTACAAAAATGGACAACAGTTCCAGACAGTAGATGCCCTTTTGTGCCTCTGGTTTTACCACTTGGAGAAATGTTCCCACTCACCTCATGGAAATGCTTGTATCAAGCATGCTGCAACGAATTTTTGACGTGATCAACAATTACGGTGGAGCTACTTATTACTGAGTTTATGTTTGGAGCTCTGATTTCTGTTTTGGGGAGGTTTGCGGTTTTTTTGGAAATGTGGTGCTGTTTTTCAGTACAGCTTTTCCGAGCCACTGGTAAGATTTCTGGATGTCAGCTACTTCCTCTATCTGCTGGTGGTACATACTGTGCGGGGACTTGTCATTCCATGATGGTTACTGCTCTTGCTCCTCTTTCTTGGGTTTCTGCTACATGAGGTATTCACTGAGCATTCAGTCAGTTGTGGCCATCTTCCTGATGTACTCGTGGATGTTTGCTGACTCAATCTGGATTGTGGTACTGATACTCACTAGGTCCTCGGCCTCATTCCTTCCACTTAGCATACAGCCTCAAGGTGCTGGACTTGGGGTGAAACCCTCCATGCATGGTCAGGAGCTTCTTCATCTTGATGTCAGTGGCTTCTATCTCTTCTTTTGGCCATCTTTTTATTCTAGTAGGGTACCTGATTACAGGCAGGGAATAGGTGTTGATAGCCCGGATCTTGTTCTTACCATTCAGCTGACTACTTAGGACTAGGGATGGGTATTGTTTAGGTTTTATCCGATACCAGTACCAAACCGGTACTTAAACGGTGCTTGAACCGGAATGGAGAACACACACTTTGTCCAAAAACCTCTCATGTTTAGCAGTTTTTTTGTAAAAAGATAACAATGTTAGCCTTTTCTGCAGCTATAGGGCATATATGGTATCACTCTTGGCTGGAAGCAGGTCTTAAACAATGGAAAAAAACACAAACTTTGTCCAAAAACCTCTCATGTTTAACTGTTTTCCACTTTTTCTTTGGTCATTTTAGCCTTTTTGGCCAGGGTGAAGGGAGTATCTGCCATCAAACAAGAAGACAGCCGCATGTAACTACGATGATGTTTGCTAGTTCACCTTACGTGCATTAATTTAATAACGTGGTTAGCGTACTCAACGTAAATTACACACGAACAACATTAAGCTACTCACGCAGAGAAGAACGGCTGCTGCTGCCATCATCATCCGTCATCATTTCTGCTACACTGGCAGGGCTAGGGGCCAGGACTCTCCTCTTCGGGTTCTTGGGGGATGTTGCTAACCCCAGGTCCGATAACAGGCACCACACCGCAGTAGATGTGCTGCTCGGTGTGAGGTCTCGCAGCAAGCTATCAAATACGGTGCATTTCTCGGCTTTTAACAAAATGCTATATGTCGCTAGGTGTTTCATCAGATTCGAGGTGTTACCTCCTTTGCACAGTATCACAGTATCAGCTTGAAGCACTTGTTGCAGGCTGCTGAGTTGCATCTTTTGCTGTGAAGTACAGCCAGACTTTGACCGCTTCGCCTTGGGCTTTTTTAATCTGTAGCTCTGCTCTAAAAAAACATACGTACCTGGACCCGCCTACTACGCTTGCAAAGGTAAAATTATTGGCTAGAATCCAAAGTGTATCACATCTCAGGGGGAAAAAAAGCACCAAAATAAAGCACCGAAATGTGCGCTGCTTTTCGGTCTGGTTACTACCGTTTATGTCAGAACCGGTGCCATTACCGGTACCCATCCCTACTTAGGACTTGCCTGATCCTCTGCAGGTACTTGGTGGCTGCAGCTTTCCTAGCGGCGTATTCATAGTTTCCATTTGCCTCTGGGATTCCCCAGGTTCTTATAGCTGTCCTCGATGTCTGCAATGTTACATTCTGTAGTTTGATCCCCTCAGTTCTGACTACCTTCCTTCTCTTCGTTATCCAGACTACACTTCTCCAATCTGAACAACATTCTAATGTCGTTGCTGTATATCCTGGTGGTGTGGATCAGTGAATCGATGTTTTGTTCACTTTTGGCATAAAGCTAGACGTCATCCATGTAGAGGAGGTGGCTGACCATATTCCTCTCAAAGACCCATAGGCAGTCTTATCAAGGAGCTCACTGAGGCGGGTTCAGGCCTATGCAGAACAACAGTGGACACGGCATCTCCTTGGACAATCTTGCACTTGATGGTGACTTGTGCTATTGGCTTCAAGTTGGCCTCTAGTGTTGCATGCCACATCCCTACTGAATCCCCAATCCTGATGACGACTGATAGGATCCTGTTGATCTAGGCATTGATCATAGGCAGGTTCTAAGTATTGCAGGGTCCATGTGTGGGGCAGTAAGTCATAGGCTTTCTTGTAGTCAAACCAGGCAGTAAACTTGCAATGTTCAGTACTATTGACCATAAAATCTTATTGCAGTGATAAAAGGTACTACACCGCAGTGGTTTGAACCTCATCTATCTAATAGACTCCAATTTGTTCATCTAAGTGGAGATTCCTCTTCACACACTTAGATTAATTATGAAGTTCCACATGGTTCTGTCTTAAGACCAATTCTTTTTACATTATACATGCTTCCCTTAGGAAGTATCATTAGCATACATTTTTACTGCTATGCAGTTGATACCCAACTTTATCTATCCATGAACTCAGAAAATGCGCACCATTTAGTTAAAGTGTGGGAATATCTTAAAGATACAAAGACATGGATCACTTCTAACTTAATTAAGATAAAACAAATCATTGCACTCTGTTTTTATTTACATTTTACAGTGTCCAAGGGGGGTTGAAATTTATTCTGCCAACAATTCCACTGCATTCAAAGTTTTGCCACTCCAAAATTGAGTATCAATAAATTCAAATTCAGTTCTGAAATTGTTAAGAAATGTTATAATTTTTTAAGGAAGCATATATAAATAAACAAAAAACAGTCAGAAATATTTGTCAAAGGAGAGAATTTCATTGTCCCTAACCTAAAGCTCAAGTTCAGCCCCACTCCACTTCATGTCTCCTCCTTTATGCTGCAGCTATAAATATTTACAGATCGTCTCGTTCAGCTGAGAGGAAAGCAGCTGAGTAAAATGTTATGTGTAATTTATTAACATCTTATGAAAAGTTTAAGTTTGAATATTGTATATAAGTGCTTGCTGTTTGTTCTTTGATTAATCTGCTCATTTATTAACAGGTGGCTGAGAAAGAATATGTCATAATGAGGTAACATGTATTTGTAAAACAGTATTTAAAGAACTGAAATTTCTTTAATCTGGTCAAATACTCTTTTTCATATCGAAAAGGATCATCCATAACATTATTATTGAATTGTCTTTTTTACTCATCTGGTACCTCTCTATATGTGTGGCAAACACAGTCCTTATTGTGGTCATACGTGTGGACAGAAGACTGCATGAGCCAATGTATGTACTTCTTTGTAACTTATGTGTGAATGAGATAAATGTCAGCACATCACTATATCCTCTTTTGCTCTCACAGATGTTTTCAGACAGCCATGAAGTGACTGTGCCGTGGTGTTTTCTGCACATGTTTTGTTTGTACATAAGTGGGCCTGCTGAATTTTGCAGTTTAGCAGCCATGGCCTATGACAGATATATCTCAGTCTGTCGTCCATTACGCTATAATGTCATTATGAACACAGAGAGAGTGTTTTTCATGATTCTCTTCGTGTGGATATATTCATTCCTTAGTGTAATACTATCATTCTCATTTATCTTCAGTTTGAAGTTTTGTGGAACTATTATTGAAAATGTGTATTGTAACCACAGATTAATACTTAGACTTTCATGTTCACTTTCGGTCTATAGCTTTTTATCTGATATATTCTTTCTCATTGTGAGCTTTTTCATACCATTCACTCTCATTTCAGTCTCTTATGTGAAAATCTTGGCAGTTTGTCGAAAAACATCCACAGAAAACAAGCAGAAAGCTGCGACTACTTGCGTCCCTCAGATCGTCTCTGTGTCAAACCTGTTTGTTGGCTCAATTTTTCAGTGTATCGATTCCAGTGTTATATTTGCTCATCTACCAGTCCGCATAATTTTATCTATATATCTTTTCATCTGTCAACCAATGCTGACTCCATTTCTCTATGGATTTAATTTGCCCAAGATAAGGCAATCATGTAAAAAGATTTTGTTTAAGAAAAATCAATAGCTTTGTTCACCAGGAGACTTTTCTAGGGAATCTCTGCTCTTTGGGAAACTATCCACAATCATCTTATAGTCTGTAAACATAAAGAAAATCTATTTTATTTTATTTACAATAGGCCAGTGTCATTTAGTGCATGTGATGGGGTTTTTTTTTTCTTTTTTGGGGAGGGGGTACACTTTCCACTTTGCTCCTGGGATGTGTGTGATGCTCACAAACAAAACAATGTATTAAACACATGTGTATGAATACAGTGATTTTTTTCTTAAGAAGAATTTATTTAGAATAAACCATCAGACTAATTTCACAGCTTAACCCACTGTATACTGTTACCCTTGACAATTAAGATAAGGCACATTTTTCTTTTGCAGGGTTTTTATATTTGGGAATAGCTTTTGATCCTCTTTACAAATAATCTCTAAGGTTATGAATGTTGAATAACTACATAAAAATATTTCTGCTTATTGTAAGCTTGATATAGACATATGTCTTATGGGGATACAGCTTATATATTGTAATAACAGCTCTAAACACCAACACTGCACGTTATTAGACTTGAATCGTGATATACTTGGGATTTAATCACATCAGCTCAACACAAAAATATGTTGCATCCTTTAAATGACCAGGTCAGCAACAAAGGTTATAGTGAAGCTACAGTTACACAAAAGCATAAGATGTATGTCTGCAAGTATTAACTAAATATTTATGTGTGCTACGTGGACATAATAGTAAATGTGCTTAGGTGAAATTGACCTTTCAATAACTTTATCACTTTAGTCTGTTAACCAGCAAACTAGTGTATGCTGGTAACTAGCAGTTTTCCCTTTACCAACCTAAATTAAAGGCTAGCATTAGTATTTGTTGGCATCAGTCAAAAAGGTCTGAGGCTAAAACTAGGGTCTAAAGTAAAGGTATCTGTAAAACACGAGTCATTATTATATAACTTATGAGACTCCCAAATTATTCTTTCTTGTTTATACCTGTTAAGGCAGACTGAACAGACTCAGGTGTGGACTAAGGGAGAAAATGCATTGAAGGTTTATTTACAAACAGTGAGTTATATACAAATGTGGGGGAGTCCGGGGTCCTAGGGATCCACAGAAAGGGGGTAGAGGGACATCACACTTGACCGTCGATCCACACACCACGCTCCACTTCAGCCACAGCACAAGCTCCACTCCTGACACACCACGCCACTCTGCCAAACACTCACGCTCAGGAATCCAGGGGAGAGAAACAAGGATAGGTCCAAGAAATCTATGCACAATAAACAGATAATGAGATCAGAACCAGGAAATCAAAGGAAAACACGAGAGAAGGTTAGAGCTGGGGCTACACAAATGTGAGGGTTTTTTTTTTTACCTTATTTTTGTTTTTAAGAAAAACAAGAGCCACATATGAGGACATTTGTTTAAAATTTTGATAGAACAGTAGCAATATAATGTCCTCGTAAGTAGATATCAGGCCCTTATAGAGCAAAATTGAGTATTTTGGTCTAAATAACCCAGAATGTGATGTCCACATATGTGGAGTACCAGGATAACAATCCACAGGTCACAGGAGTGATTGCTGCAGGTGCGTGAGCCAAAGGCAGGCCCAGGAATGTAATCAAACTGTTTATCAGAGGAAAAATGTGATTTTTGGGGGACACTCAAGCCAAGATTAGCTGTGACAATGTTAGTTTATGACCAGCTGTTGCTATTTAGCCAGCTCTTGTCAGCTGTCCAGAGACAGGAGGGTTGCATGTGTGATCAGCTGACGATAAATCAACATGTTTTTGCATGTTTTCGTGTGTCAGAGCCCTGATTTAAGTTCAGGAGGTGAAGCTTGATGTGAGAAGGAAGAAGGCAGTGTGTTATTAAGATGCCAAATGCCAGTCTCTTTCATTTCTCTGTTGACGATGACCACTTTGCTGATGATAAAACATATATATGATCTTTCATATCTTGAGTCTGAAAGTGCAGGCACCAATTTAAATAATGCAAACAACTTCTCCTCCACCTTCGGCATGCTACATATGTCACTGGCAGGGCTGGACGGGGACAAAAAATTGGCCCAGTGACCGCCTCCACAAACCGCAAACTCACTCTTATGTATTTTTAAGAATTATAAGTTTTGAGAATGCATTTGTTTGCTGGAAGGTGTACTTACACATTACTGTCTCTATATTTATGAGTACAGTGTCCTTTGTCTCTGAAAAAAAATCAAAAATTACTGACTGTACCTTTAAAATAAAACATATCAAGAAACTGCATGTATAATTCTACTGACTATCATAGATGCATTCAGCAAAAAAAAAAAAAAATAGATGCATTCAGCAGCTGTGGCCACCAGAGGTCAGTACTACACCTGGCATTGGAAACCTGAGTGCTGGGATAGAGGTAGTTCCTCTGAGCTGCCTGCTGGATAGTTTAAGAGCAGCTCCTCAGAAGGTAAATCAAACCGTACTCACAACATTTGCAGTACTCTGGCATTTTTAATATACAAGAGTCAACCATTCATTTTCTGCTTAATGGCATCACAGTGTTGCCTGTACATCTTTGTTAGTGTTTGTAAAGTTATGCCCATGCAAGAAAAGTATTTTCACTGTCAGGCCTAAGTGTCTACATGATAAGTGAATGTAATAAAAGCTGAGCTGGCTGCTGGGCAGTTTAAGGATTGCTGAAATAGGGAGTAAATCACTGCATCGCATAGGACAGTGTTTGTTCTTGTTGAATTTTTAATCTACAGGGTGGGCCATTTATATGGATACACCGTAATAAAATGGGAATGTTTGGTGATATTAAAGTCCTGTTTGTGGCACATTAGTATATGCGAGGGGGCAAACTCCTCAAGATGGGTGGTGACCACGGTGGCCATTTAGAAGTCGGCCATCTTGGATACAACTTTTGTTTTTCCAATAGGAAGAGGGCCATGTGACACATCAAACTTATTGGTAATGTCACAAGAAAAACAATGGTGTGCTTGGTTTCAACTTAACTTTAAACAGAACTTTAATATCACCATCCATTTCCATTTTATTACAGTGTATCCATATAAATGGCCCACCCTGTATATTATTACAAGTCTGGATCTTTCCTATTAAGTCCTGCTTAATAGCATCACATATCAACTGTTTATGTTTGATAATGTTCTGAAAGTAAGAACCATGCACCAAAGGCCTCTTTCAGGAATTTTATGATTTATTTAAAAAAAATAATGGCAAAAGGAATCAACACAGAATAATTCACATCTCCCAAAGAAAGTCTTTTTCCTTTCTGTTTTTTTTTTTCTTGTTTGGTTGGTTGGTTGTTTTTTTGTTTTTGTTTTTAATTCTGTGGTAGCTGGGATACAAACACCAAAATCACCATTTGTCATTTCACCACACAAGGGAAGTTTTGTGTTTCTGCAGCAATATAAAGAGTAAAAATAGTTCCAAAAAGTAATTTTTAGTGGCTGAATTTTATGTTTAATTCATTTCTGACTCCAGTGTGAAGTCCAGTGTGCCGGCTCAAATCTGAGTATCAAGCATGAATTTTGTTTGGTATTTGTCTAATGTATAACAATATAAGTTTTAGTTATAAACAAGTTTTTAACAGATTTCTAAAAATATTTGTCTTTTTTTGCTTTTATAACAGGTGGTCTGATAAACATGTTGAGAACTGTACCTTGCTTTATTGCGTCTTCAGTCACTTTCAAACAGACCAGAAAACAGTTCTGCTGCATCAAGTTTAGATACATTTTTTCATATGAAGGGCATGTTTCTCTCGATGTCGATACTTGCATTCCCAGTGTTTATTTAGTCTGCATATCATTATGTTAGCATTAGCCAGCTTTTCCCAGTATATGACACTCCTGAGCTGTGTCCCAATTCAGGGTCTGCTCACTTGAAGTAGGCATTTTAATCGTGATTACGTCACCGCCACGTGACAAAGGCTGTCCCAATTCGAAGTGTACTTCAAATGCATACTCCAAATGTGCCGTCGATTTCCCCAAATATCAAGCGTGGTCCGGTGCACGCTTCCTGGTCCCATATATCCCACAATTCATAGCGCGGCGGTGGGTGTGGATAATTTTGCCGCAAAATACGGCAGAAGGGAGCGGCCGAAGAGTGAACTGTCAAAAGTAAGTACTGAATATGACGTCACTTATTTATGTGCGAATGTTTAATAACGAAGAACATTAAAACATGGCAGTCCTGGCGTTCCATAGTAAAGTATATATATATATATATATATATATATATATATATATATATATATATATATATATACATATATATATATATATATATATATATATATATATATATATGTCAGATTATTATGATATATATATATCATAATAATCTGACAATAACTATAATATTGGCCATATTATATTTACATTACCACAGTGAGATGATTTTAGTCTCATGAACAACATTAGCTAATTGTTATTTACTAACTACTCTTGTAATGACTGTTCAGTACAGAAATGAAGCCCTTGAATCATGTTTTACGGTCCTGTGGTCTCAGCCTCAGATACTCAACTAATCACAGTGATGTCATGACAAAAATGAATGACCAACAAAACATTTTTTCTCCTTCATTTCTGTCAAACAAAGCTGTATAAAACGTTTCTCGCGGTTAGTATCATGGTTGCTAGGCAACCTGAACAGCGTGACGAAGGCTAGACCGTCCCGTTTCACAAGCCTCTCACTTCCACACTTCTCGTACTTATAGTACACACCGTACGTAGTACGCGTAGTGCGCGTACTTCAAGCGTGCAGACCCTGAATTGGGACACAGCCCTGGGCTGAGACTACTGATGCAGTGAATGAATGACCTGATGCAGCTTTTTGTATTTTGTAATAATAATATATGCTTTCCACAAACCCTAAGACCCAACAACTAGCCTTCTCATTTGAGAACCACTGACTAATATAATGCTTTCTGTCCCTGAAAGGGTTTCGAGGTGACTGGGAGACGTGATTCCCATTACAACCTTACTGATATCAGCAGATATCTTCCCCGTCTTGCCTGAGAATGAACCATTGTGTCCTTCTGTTTGTTTGCATGAAGAGTAAACACAAATTAATACAGATTGTTTAGAAATTCAGGATGTAAGAATATTTATATTTGGTCAGAAAGTTATGTTGTTCTGTTTGAGAGTCTGGACTGTTGCCATGCACATACAAACAAGCCATGCACCAAGTTCAACAAAAATTGAGTGTAAGCACACTCAATTAGAATAACTTTCTCTTGTATGATTAAAGCAGCTAACTCTACCTCAGTGCTGTATTTAGGATATTTTTAAGTGCAAATTATCATTAATCTTTGTGACTTTTGCTGCCCACTAGTTCACCAGATTCCTCATGTATATGTTTCCTAATCTACATAAACGAATGCCCATACAGCTAACTTTATTGTGGCGCTTTAGTATTTAAGTTAGTGAAGGCATACCTTGGCTGGGGTGATCAAAAATTACTTAAAAATATCCACGTAAAGTGTGAAAACCTTCTACTTGTGCTGCTGACATTTGTTTAACAATACACGTGACTCACAGTTTGACAAAACAACCCAAACTCAAGCCCAACTTTGACTGATTTCCAGGGTTAAAGACTGTAAGAGCTACTACATGCCCTTATTTGGTAAAATATGTTGTCATAACATGTTATGAACATTGACTGATTTAAGTATATTATTGTGTCATGCATACACAATACGTCCAGCCTGAAAAGGCTTACAGCAACATAAAACCAGAGCCAGAGTAGCACCATAACTTACAAATACTGAACAAATAATCCAACCTGAGATCTTTCCCAAGCTGACTGCTGACTTATAAACACCAAAATTATTAAACAAACATTTCATTCAGTACATCAAAATATTTCTGGGGACTTTAACAGACACCTCACGGATTATATATGTTCTTTTCTCATTATAATAACAACAAGACAGAATAAAATGTCATTTGTTTGTTCACTTAAAGACCTGTGACTTGAATCGCTTTGAAGTCACAGATTGCAGTGCTGTACTTTTATTTTACACTAAATAAACTTTCTGTTTGTAGATGTGAGATATTGAATATATTTTACATCACCATTTTGGGGAAGTGTCTGCCTCGAGGCCTATGCAGCAGTAAATCCTGCTTCTCCAGTTTGGGGTAACCATGGTACAGAGTTAAACACTACAATGCAGTGACTGCAAAATCCTATAACAAAGGGGTTTCATTATTCCAACCACAGTGGCCAAGTTCTGTAAGAAAAAAAACTATAAAAAATGTAGAAGAATTAAATCACTATGAAAAATTCATGATAGGAATTCTTCTGATGCAAACAAACTTCACTAGGTTTGAGTCACTGAAAGTGAAAATGACAAAATTGTTAGTTGGCTCTATTTTTCATGATATGCAATTAGGTCAGTTCTAATACCACAAGCTTTTAATTTAAACCAGAAATGAATAAAATACATTTTGACTCTTTTAGCAGCAAGAAATGTGCAATGCAAAGATCCTGGTACCCTACAGTGTTAAATATTTTAACAGGTTTGGTTGTGGCCAGAACTCTTTTAGGAATTCTTACATGTAAATTCTTTAAGTAGTCTTTAATAATAGTTCTCCAGGCTTCTTGAAGGACTCAAAGTTCTTAGTAAAAAGATTTAAAGAAACCATATTGAGTAGTATATTAAACAAAAGGGCACTGAGATAGCTGTACCACACAATTTTTATTTTTTTTAATGTGATGCCCTATGACATCACAGCGATGCAATAACAAGCTTATGTCATCATATTGTAATAAAAACAGGCTGAAGTCAGCATGTTATAATAAAAACATCATGAAACATCAAAGTTTTACTATAGTCCTTGACTTCTGGAGAGCTGCGCTCTTTAAATGTTCTTGTTCCATCAGTTTTGGCATGAAGCTGAAATGCAGCCCCAAACTGTGACAGTGCCTCCACCGTCTTTAATAAGAAGGCCGCAGACACTCAGTCATACACGTGACTCACAGTTTGACAAAACAAAACAGACACTCAGTCATACCTCTTTACTGAACTCCTCTGCACATACAGAGTGATAAACCCAAATTTGAAATTTTGGGTTCAAATCATCACTCCATAACTACCATCGCTGCTTATTTTCAGTCCAGCTCTTGGGTAATGTGCCACATTTCAGTCTTTTCTCCCTGCTTCTGTTTCTAAAGAGTGGCTTCTTGACAACCAGCTTTTCACAGAGACCATTTAACGAGCCTTTAGAAAACAGTAGCTGAATCAGCTTTGGCATTATATTTGTATATTCAACTAAAGAGGTGGAAACAAATGATGTGCTTTCATGACAGGATCCTAGTAACAAAGTGTCTGACGATACAATTAAATGTCGATTCTCTGGCAAGTTTTCTTGTTATGGGTAAACACATCACTGGTTCGACCCTTGAGTTGGGTGTCTTTTTTGAGTGATTCATTGTTTTAAATGGCTAAACAAACTGAAAGCACATTGCTCTGAAAAATGAGTGAAAACACAGACAATGTCCAAAGAAAAACTTCACAAAACCTGGAGAACTAAAACCACCCAAATGCACTTTAAAAAATGACAAAAAAAAGTCTGGCTTCTTGGAAGAAAAATGAAGAAATGAGCGATGGCTTAAGACTTTTGAAAATGTGGTAAAATTCTGATAAATAACTGATAAAACTCCCACCAATACTGATATCTGTCTCTAAATGAAAGACCTCTTTATAGACTATTTTTCTGATTCTAAAATTGTTACATGATGACAAAAGGTGAACTTTCACTACAAACCATTGAATAAATTACAAAATTTACAAAATCTCCAAAGCAGAGACACATAAAGCAGATGTCATGAAAACACAACTCAGTCACTTGAAGGTTAACACTATAGACACAATTTGTAGTTTAGGACAAGTATGCAGGATTTTGATGGTTGAATACACACAGAAGCATGACTGTTCCACAAATAATTAAAGATTGAGTCTTTTTTTACCACACTTTACAGACATCTGTGCATTTTCCTTTTATTTTTGGGCCTTCTTTAACAAACTGATTCAGCTCTCCTGCCACAAGGGCAGCTATAGGAAATCTTTGATACCAGACAATGTCTCCATTTATAACTTTTATTACCTATTTATTTCAGGTTGAAAGCCATCATTAATTTCATAAAAGTTCTAGTGGAAAACAGATTTTTGTTAGTTCTGTTTGTTTTTATGCAGGAAAAACAAGGTCGCATGGTAATACAGATTTGGCCTGTGATTTTTGTGACATACTGGCATTAGAATGATAAGTCAGCAATGACTCGAGCTGAGGTGTAAGTTTGGATCACCTGCCGTATCTCTGGATTTAATGCTTGAAGCATTGCCAATAAGACAGATTCATTAATAATACGAGTGGCAAGAACAAATCACAGAGGTCAACAGATTACAAACTTTATCGCTTTTTATTCAAACTGTACACATACATAAGGCTTATCTCATTTTAAAAAACAAGTTAAAAAAAAAAAAGAAGACAAAAATATGAGTACCCCCCATAAATACATTATGCTTTTAAAAAAATCAGTCTGTTTACTTGGTACCTTGCATATGTTGTGATAAAAACACTCGTATTCCTTCTGAAAACACAAACAGTGCAGTCAGCCTGGTAACACAGACCTGCTCTGCATTGTTAGGTGATGAGTGAAGTGAAACGTTTTCTAACTCAGTCCTACAAACAAATTGTACCCAGGCTTTGAGGTATGTGGTAAATTCACATGGGAACATTGGCATTTCCTATATACACACTGCTTTAACATATAATATGAAGACTGGTACAAAGTACGCAGTTTTAGTATTATTATTATAACAACACAAGGATTCAGGACACAGTACCAATACCAGCTCTGTAATACGAGTCATCCCTCATTGCTGGAGCGTTCCCGTTCATTACTTATGTGTATGCATGTGTGTGACCTATGCAGAGAAAATGTACTGCATGGAAAGAAACAAAAGCTTCAGGCACACATCTGCTGCCTAACGGCTGACTCAGGGTGAAAACATGTTTTCTCTGCTTCCCCACAATGACTCCAACTGATTTCATTACTCAAGTCTGAGAGGTCATTTTCTCATTTGACCAATGCTCTGCGAGGAATAGCGGCCTGCGAAGCAGAACAAATCACTGATAACTTTATTGCTATTGTCACCAATTACAGAGGCGCCAGCAGCTGTAATCCTTTCACTATCTTGCAAATACAATTCAGAGAACTGCAGTGTCTGTCTCTCGTTTTAGCTGCATCAGCATTTATGTGATGTGAAACCTGGTAATTGGTGTTAATGTCACACAGAAATAACATTTTCTTTTTTATTAAACCTGTGCGGTGTGATCTGAGTTCTACTGGCACCACTTACTAAAAGGCTTTACATTTCAACACTACCAAATGCTCTGTCCTGAAAATGTCAACAGTAACAGCATTAAGTTTCCCTACTATTGTATGAAAAGACTGCAAGTTATTTTAAAATATATATATATTAACTTGTTTTACTGCCCTTAGATTCAACACTGCTGAACTCCCACCTGGCTTTGACCTTTTGACTCTCTGCTACCTTCCAGATAAAAATCTCAAGTTTCTCTGTGTTTTGAGGAGTTTCGTGAGGCAGCATAGACACTAAAATCATAACAATTTAACAAAAGTTCCAACATGTTCAGTCTACTTGGGAAAAAGAGAAACCTTTAAACACTTCAATTGAAATTACAAGAAAACCGGCATGAGTGTGTACAGTCATCTTAATCCAGGATGAAACAAAAACCCATAGCAGCCATTCGAATTAAATCTGGATGGGTTGAAATGGTGCTTTGGATGTCTTAAAGGATCAAACAAACAAAAAAAAAAAGAAGAAAAAAGTCTTTTAGATAGGAGACCACACACGGAGACAAACAATGAGTTGGTGTGTCTTAATTACAGGGAGTGGAGGTGTATGTGTGTGTGTGTGTGGTCTCTGTAAGTGTTAGATCCAGGTCAATCTGTGGTGTAAATCATATTTTTTAACACTTAGGATAGATGTGCAAACAAATACATAAAAACTTCATTCACCTTCGGAGTGAACATTCAATACAGGAAAAAATATTTAAGGGAAAAAAAAGGAAGCAAAAGTTTTGATTTGTGGGCAGCCACTTGGCACATAATGGCAGAGCTGGTGTATAAAACAAAAACAAACAGATTGTACTCTGCAAAGTCTAACATGTGTATTAAAGCTTTTCAGTCTTTAGCTAAAAGCAGAGTAACTTAAAACGCCCCAAGTATTGAATTCACAGTCAGAAGGGGTGTGGCTGTTGGAGGGATCTGAACTTTGACCTTTTCTTGCAGTTTGCAGTCTTTTTTGTGACAAATTCTTAAAAGAGCTGAGAGGAAGTACATTCAAATAGTAATACAAGGATATAATGGATAATATGTGGGAAGTTTCATAACAAGTCTGGCATTACAGTCCAGTAATCATTATGATCATTTCGGCTAAAATCCAACTTTTTTTTAAATGCAAAAGCAAAGATTGTGGGCAGAAAAAGAGAGAGAAGTATAATGAAATTTAAGCCAGCTTTTGTGGCACCTGTTAAAAGTTTTGGTTGTGTTCAAAGGCCTGTATTTGCCCCACAACCTTGTAACAGAAAAAACTGATCAAAAAATACATCCATAAGTGTGGTAAAATGAAAGCTATTTGACCTCATTCTCAGGTAACGGGAGCTCCAAACTTCACACCGTCGTCTCTCCGTGGCTGCCGTTACTGAGCCGCTTGTAGAACCGCCGCCACGACTGAAGCGTTTTCCCGGACCAGACCCAGAAACCGGAGGTGATCCCGACTATCATGGTCATCAGGTATTTGATCATGAACACGGTGAAGTCAGGGGTCATGGGGGCGAAGTTGTGCACCGGGCACGGCACGGCGAAGCGCTTGCAGGTCTGCATGTGCCAGGTGCGCTCCCAGTGCTCCCTGAAGGCTTGCTCATAGAAGTAACAGGCGATCACGATGGTGGCCGGTACCGTGTAGAGGACGCTGAAGACGCCAATCCGCACCATCAGCTTCTCCAACTTCTCTGTCTTGGTGCCGTCGTGCTTCATGATGGTGCGGATCCGGAATAGCGATACGAAGCCGGCCAGGAGGAAGGACGTGCCGATGAACAGGTAGACGAAAAGGGGGGCCAGGACAAAACCGCGGAGGGCGTCCACGTTGAAGATCCCCACGAAACACACCCCCGTAAGGACGTCCCCGTCCACCTGGCCCATGGCGAGGATGGTGATGGTTTTGATGGCCGGGACAGCCCACGCGGCTAGGTGGAAGTATTGGGAGTTGGCTTCAATCGCTTCGTGGCCCCATTTCATCCCGGCAGAAAGGAACCAAGTCAGAGACAAAATCACCCACCAGATGGAGCTGGCCATGCCGAAAAAGTATAACACCATGAAAAGGATTGTGCAGCCCTCCTTTTTGGTCCCCTGAGCCACTGTCCTGTAGCCGTCCGGCTTGAATTTATCCACGCAGACTACTTGGTCTTCTAGGAAAAACCCGGCAGCATAGGCTACCGCCACCATAAAATAACAGCCAGACAGAAAGATGATGGGCCGCTCGGGGTATCGGAACCGTCTCATGTCCACTAGATAGGTGAGCACCGTGAACAAGGTACTCACACAGCATAGGATGGACCAGATCCCGACCCAAAGACGGCCGAACTTTACCTCATCCTCTCGGAAGTACATGATCCCGGTTGGTTTGGTAGGTTCGCAGGGGGCTCCGCAGTCTTTGACCCCCATGAATCTGTAGCCCAGGTAGGAGGGCACTTCCAGCTGCAGCGGGCAGGAGAACTGGTGGTACTGGTTTGGTTGTGAAGGGTGCTGGTTCGGTCTTCCCACTTTGGGAGGGAGAGTAATTGGGTCCGGTGCGAAGGGAGAAGAAGAGGAGGGCGGGGTGCCCGGTTCCGACGTATTCTGGCCGACGCAGATCTCCCCGGCTCCGTGGACGGGGAAAGCCTCGCAGCGCAGCCGCTCCGGCCACTGGAAGCCGAATTTATTCATCAGGGCTTCACATCCCTGCCGTGCCCGCTCACACAGGGACCGACACGGGGGGATGGCCTGCTCCAGCACGGTGCACACGGGAGCATACATTGAGCAGAGGAAAAACTTCAGATCCGCAGAGCATTGGACCTTAACGAGCGGGTAGAACTGGTGCACCTCAAGTCCGGCGTCCTCCTGGTTCGTGTGGCCCAGGAGGTTCGGCATGATGGTCTGGTTGTAGGCGATGTCGGTGCAGAGCGGGATGGAGATGGGCTGACAGAAGCCGTGTTCCGGGATGGATATTCCACTCTCACTGTTGTAATGCTGGGCAGAAGCGGGTGAGAAAAAGAAGAGCCCGCACAGTAGCCACATGATCCGCAGAAACACGGAGCCAGTGGTGAACCTGGCCGCCGCCATAGTTGAGGAGGAGGGGGGAGGGAAGGAAAAACTTTGATCCAAGTAGTGCGACTCAAAAATGGTGGAAAATGGAAAGAAATTTTCAATAAATGTCCCAATACTTAACTAGAAGTCCAAGTAATTTCAGTTAAAATGATTGTAATCGACTTTTCTCCCGTGTGTAATGAAGATAAATCCAAGAGAAACACTCGTCATGTCATGACTTCTTAATGGTCTTTGTAAGTGACTCCAAGCAGTCCACTCTGACTCCCGGTCCGTTCAAAAGTCCCGTTTTCTCCAAACAATGCAATTTCACCTTAGTCCAGCTTACTTAACTTTTACAACGACTTACTTTAGCGCTAAACGATGTAGGATAAAGGCGTAAATGCCTAGTATTTCCACTGTTTGTCGACTTTAGTTCGCGCAGCGAGTCGCTTCACATGCTGGGCGGTTGGAAGTCCGGAGGCTCGCGCTCCTCACTCTGTGCAGATTCCACCGGTTTCCAGGCGCCCATTCCATTCACTGGACCCCCTCCCCTCCGGCCGAGCGCGAGGCGCCTTGAAACCGCCGCAGTGTCTCGGCCAATCACCGTGTTTGTTTTCCTACAGCAATCGTTCCTGATTGGCCGTTGCACCCCCACCACAGGAAAATATGTTACAGTAATTACATTACACCAGAGATTTTAACAAATAATACCAAATTAATCATTTTTTTCTGTATCATACGATTTCGCCAATAATTGTGTGTTTTTAACACTTGAAATGAATGATCCAAGTTTGGGTTTAGTTCTGAAAAACAAAACAAGTATGTAGGTTAATCCTAAACATAAGAAATACCTCATATTCTCTTTTTGTAGATACACACACACACGTATTGTTTCTTTACTGGGCTGTAAAGCAGAATAAGAAAAATGAGATATGCATTTTTATTTGTCCCAAAAAAGTTGTGAAATTACTTTGTTTCAGCAGCCATAACTTTAAGCACATCAATAAAAAAGCGTAAAGAATTTAGATCAGCACAGTAAAATAAATGCATTAGCTCAATGCAGTAAAAAGGCAGGAGCACAAAAGTGAAGCAAAATACAAATGATTTGTATTAATAAAAATCTAGATATAATACAATAAGCAAAAATCTAAACAAAATAAACAGAAATGAAGTCCAGTTGCCCACTTTTGTGTATGACAACTGTTCAGCTCTAATTGTGTACTAAAGGACTTGATTTTTCTTTTTCGTGTTTCATCAAGCACACCTTTTAATGCAGTTTTCTCTGTTCAGTGTGCAGCTTTAAAACTGAGTTCTCCCCATCGCCCCACACAGTCGCTACACACAGCCACTCAATGTGTGCAGGACATGTAAACACTCTGCAGCACAGTGAGCAAACCATGAAAAAAAAGAGAAAAAATTCACGAAAAAAACAAGTCTTAACCACTCAACCACAGAAAGTACCTGTTGCTGTTTAAGGGTTTTATGGCAAGCACTCAGATGCAGCTCTTGAGCTGATATTCAGTATTGTATGGAGGAACAACAGCCAAAGGAAGAGTAATTTGGACTGGCAGCATGATCGATCTGCTCAAAGGCAGTGTGGGAGGTGCAGGCGGTTCCTGGGGGCCTTGCTGCATTTGGTGTCTTTCTACCCTGAGTGGGATAAAAGAGGGTGGGGGTAGGCTTGCAGTGGGGGAAGGGACAGGAAGAAGAGAGAAGGTCGAAGAGGGCAGGGGGAGAAGGAAAAGGAGACAGAGTAGGAAGAGAAGCTGAACCAAAAGGAAAAGGTTTAGAGCTCTGTGCTGTAATCTGCAAAGAAAACTCAGTATAGATTTCTGACTGACCACACAAAGAGATTCAGCACCAAGTTCTCAAGCGTGCTTGTGCTTCATGTGATACAGTTGACCATAATACTACAAAAAAGACTGAAAAAGTGTTTTAGTCCTCAAGGGAAGGAGCTACTTTTTCACATTTACCAACCAAGTTCTTTCCCAAAGGCTCAGCTCATTGCTTGCTAGACAGTTGTAATCTCCCCAAACAGTCATCCTCAGTTCATCCAGAGCGCTACAGCTATTGTCATAACAAAGACGAAGAAAAATGAACCAGGTGGATGAGACCAGGTTCAGTCTTACTTGTTTTTTTCAGTTTGTGCTGAATTCTCGGTTTTATCTACTTCTTTAAAGTTCTTTTATAACCCTTCCTATTTTTCACATGTTGTGCATTTTCAGTTGCCTTCTGTGCATGCATGTGCTACAACTGTTACTCTGCATTTAACAATCAAAGCTGCCCACTGGCATGCCAAGGCAAGTTTATTTTTGCCTGAATCGTTATCTGTCTACCTAAAAGGCCCGTGATCAGGGTGTAGCCCACCTCTCTGGGACAGAGATATACTTGGCTGGATTACACATTCCTTACAACGGGAAGTGAGAAAATGATTTACTCTTGAGTGTCCATATTTTTTATTTTCACCACTGTCTACGGATTAAATCTGGCTGGTGATACGTCCCCGCATGTCACCACCTTATGTTTCTGCATGTCGTTCTATCTGCGTATTTGATTAAGTTACAAATGAAAGACAGCTCAAACAAAAACAACAAAAAAGCAATAAAATTCAGCAGCAGAACCTACTCAATCCTTCCCCAAAGTGGATTCAGTAACATCTTTAAAAAGTTGTAAAAGGCAGACAGATTGAGGAATGTTAGGGTTTTGTTGATAAAAATCAGTTTAAACCCTTGTTGATAATGTGCTGCCTTTGTTTCTGATCTAATCAATACACACTGACCCTAATGTTATCTTACCAGGCAATACACTGATTACTGAAAAAGCAGGTTTTATTGATGGTACAAGAGGAGGAGGGGGAAAAAACTAAACTGCAAAATTTACCAGGATACTCAAAAAAAAGACATCAATATGATTTGGCAAGGGTCACTCATTGTTTGCATAATGTTAGAAAATAAGCAATTACATTAAAGTGTGAGATATGTAGGCTAATAGGGTTATTAAAGGACAGCCCAATCAGTGTTTCCACCAGGAAAGCTAGTTTCACTAATGCAGAGCCGATGGACGGTGTAATAATCAAAGACTCCAGCTATTAAAGCTATTGATTTTGAAAGTAAACTTTGATTTCTCAGGAGTGTAGTTTGTCAGACAGCATCTGATTAGTGTTACAGACACGGTGATGTTATACACTAGAGTGAATGAATAAATGGACCGAAGCAATAAATCAAACAATCACGATCACACAATGGTCATCGGGGCATCTGGACTCTAATGAAATATAATAAAAAACCATTTAACTAGTTTAATCTGGCATATGTATATAATTCAAGTTAAAACACTGCCTAAAAACCCACACGAAAAAGTAACATAAAAGGCTTTTCCATTGCAAAAATTGTAATTTCAAATTCAATTACAATTATGAAAAAAAAGTTCATGGAGATAAAACAGTTAATTTGCTGCATTCCTTTTCGCTGCAGTGCTCTTGTTTTGTCTTTCCTTTACATCAGTGCACTTTCACCTCTCTCTGAAACTCCAACCTCACTCCCTGACATGTGAGAGGTTTAGTCCAGCTTGAGGCAAAATGATAGAAAGACAGACTTTAGTCAACAAAAACAGCAAGACCAATTCAGCTGAATCACTTTGGTTTCGAAGAGTCAAATGGGAAACACCAGTTTAAAAGATAATTGATAAACAAAGACACATTAAACAATGACATTTTTTGACAAAGAAAGTCGAGTTCTTACATTAAATAACGGTGACTAAATTTGACATTGATGGGCAGCAGCATCTTAAAATCCAATTTATTTATGAAAGTGTCTCTTTCACATTTTTCCTTTGCTATATAATTACAAATTTGAGCAAAGTAAACAAACGTAACTGGAACAGCCCCACATAAAACTTCCTGACGACAGTATCTTCCTCCCAGCTGGCAATGTGCCACACCACAAAAACTATCCAGGTGTACTCAAGGAAAACATAAAAAATACAAGGTTTTGACCCAGGCTCTAAACTGATCCCACTCTGATCTAGGGCTTGTGGGATCCATCAGTGGACACTTAATTCATGTAGGCCCTCCTACACAGCAAACCACAGGACACAAAGCATCTTCTCCCAATGTCCAAGTGCTAGACTCTACAGGACGCTCCCAGAGTTGCACATATGCGATATTAGTGAAAAAAAAAAACAGAAAACAAAATGTTATTAGTGGCAGGTCTGTGAGTATTAATGTCAGTGTGGTACTCCAAGAACATTACCTAACGCCAACATTGCAATTGGTCATAAATTTTACAAAGTTGTACCATGAACATTACTCCGTGGTCAAAAAAAATTAAAATAAAATTTATAGAACTACATGATTAATCAATAAGTCAAACCACCAAAGGCCATCATATTCATCATATTCACTGGAAAAAATAAAAAGATAATGTTGACCATTTCCATAACCAAGCTTTTAAACTGATTTATATTTGTACATTTTTTACAAATCCCCATCCATAATATTTTGCAGATTCACTACACATACTAATATGTACATGCTCCTCATTCTTGTCCTTATTTTATTTATTTATTTATTTTAGTTTAGCTCAAAATTTATTTTTTGTAATGTAGCTATGGTGTTGCATTCTTATCAAATGTATCAACATTTTTATAGTTTAAATGTAATCATTACAATGTTGTTTTGTAATGTTGCTGGTCTTTACATTTATTTATACTACCAAGTATTGCATAAGGGAATAATATAGGATATTACTACGCTGCCCTATCCAAGTTCTTTTTTTAAACACAAGGGGAGAAAAATCCAAAAGGATAGCTGACTTTATTCAGGAATCTGATCATTTTGATTGACTTAAGACAGGCTTAAAGGACACAGATAACTTGCTTTAGTTTAATGATAACAGCTCTTAGACTATACAGGCCATAGAACGTCTAAAATGTCATTCAAGTCTGCAGACAGATATAAACATGTAAAAACATAAGCTTTATATAAATTTGTACCAAGTAAGATGATAGTTGTATTTTAAATGAGTTCTTCCTGCCCCTCCCTCACACAGTGGTTCTGTCTGAGGTGTAAAACACAGCAGTTAGTAGCCACACCACACACTTCATCATGTCTAACTGTAGCTGTTTGTGTGTGTGCGTATGTTTGTGGATAGTGTCTGCAGTGGTCAAACAGATGTGGGCAGTCCAGCGGGTTTCCAGACAGCCAGTCACTGTTTAGACAGCGGTCTGCTGCAGCTGGACATTTCCTGGAGAAGAAAAAAAGAAGAAGAAAAAGAGAGAAGGGAAAAAAGCAAAACAGTGGTAGAAAAGTGGGCTAGACAAACAAAAAGTACATTTACAGTAGAGTAAGGTGAGAGTTAATGATCCAAAAATGATTTGGATGGTTTGTGCTGTGTTTGCGCCGTTCTAGTGGCTGTAATGCAAAGTATTTGTGCCGCCACGTGAAACCCAACACTGAGCAACTATTTAGATGTTCAGCTGAGGTGCACAAACACAGTTAGGTTTGGTTTGAGGAGGTTTTCTAATCTGAGGACAACTTAAATGAAATGTTGGCTGACCAAATTGGTCTAACCAGCATGTTAAGTGTTTCTGAGGAGTCCATATATTAGACCATGGCCAATTACCGTGTGAGTCATTGTGAAATAGTTGTAAAAGTTGTATATTTAAGTTTTTCTTTAAATTGTAGGTACTCTCATTATAGTTGACTTGAAATTAGTTCTTAGAATAAGAAGCTATTTGTACACACACACACACACACACACACACACACACACACACACACACACACACACACACACACACACACATACACACACACACACAGACATACAGACAAGTATAAATAAAGAACGCAGACAGTGATGAGACGCAGGTCGCAGATTGTGCGTTCAAGACTGCCCTCGCGAGTAAAGACAACTGCAGTGTTTGTGTTTTTCTAACTCAGGTGTCTTAGCTGAAGAACTACGGGGTGATTTAAAGAAATCCCCGGTCACGGTCAAAAAGTTTGATTTGCTCAGTTTTATTTCTATGTTTTCGTATGCAGTAACATATACAGAGAGAGAGAACAGAAAAGTTTTTGTTTGCTGATCCTACCATGCTTATGTCACCTTGAAACTGCTAAGACTTAGCCTGCTTACTTTGACAGTTTTTCTTAACCTCTTGATAATGTGATTAAAATGAAATAATTATCATTAAAACTGCAATTAAATTTTCATTATAAGTGATTGCAACTACTTTTATGTGAAACGTGTTGCTCGCAGTTATAAATGGAAAATTCTCATCTGACAACAATTCAGCTTTTGCTTCTTGTTTTAATTTCACCATTTTAACATTTTGATTCATGTTGTCTTTACTTGTAGTAGTTAGCTCTATTTGGTGAAACCCATGTGCTGAACAACAGTCGGTCAAAGTTCAGAGTATCCAGCTTGTGAACATAGTGAAGCATTTAGCAACCACAACCCAATACTTCCCTTAGGAATTAGTAGAGAGCAAGACAGAGCTAACAGGACAGCATATGTTGGATTCACAGTCATCTGGTGGACAGAAACACAACTCCAAATGAATAATGACACTACTACATGACTGCTGGATGTGTAAATAGGCCTCCATCTGTTGACAAATTTTCCCTCTTAACTTAAAGGGTGATAATGTATTAATGTGTTTACAGCTCTTGCAGTTTCCACAACACTAAAGAGGGGAAAAAATCTGTTAGTGAGGTTTTAACCTCAAAATAAACACACACACACAACCCCCAAGCAGAGTCTATACCAATGTTAACAACAACAGAGCAAAGCAGAATTAAACCAAACAAGTGAAGGCAAGTTTCTAAAGACATAGTGGAAAAAGATCTGATTGGCTGAGAAGGTGGAGCTATTGTACCTCAAACTCGTGAGATGAGGACGAGTTTAGAAAGCAGCTCTTAAGGTGTAAAAAGGAACAAATTATGTTCTGCTCTAGACGATTTATTTTACTTTTATCGTCCGAGGTGTCTCTTGCCTCGTTTGCATGTTATGGCTGAGTATATATAGCATGACAGAAGTATGTGTGGAGACTCATCTGAGCGGGGGGAGGGGAGATCAACCATAAGAAGTCAGCAGAGAGAGAGAGAGCGAGGGTTGGGGGGGAGAGAGGAATGCGGGCAGCTGGTTTGTGTCTGTCAATGCAACACAGAGGGCCTACAGTACTGGACTACACACACACACACATACACACACACTGTGATGAAAGAACGATTTATTTGGACCAACAGAGTGTGTGCTCGGACCGTGGTAGGCAGCAGGAAGCTCACTGGCTGACATCTCAACTACTACTCGGACAAAAACTACAGATTATGTGGCCATAAAAATCTGAGCCATTCACATGTATAGAAATAAGAGTGAAATTCAGTCAAATGAAATACAGTCAGTGCGAGAATGGTTCGGTGTAAAAAACTTACTATAAGTTATAAACCCTGGGCAGGTCTTGTTTATATAGCGTCACTCTTGCCATTACTCTAAATGGCTGGGAACACAAACATACTGTACAGCGCAGTAAAAAAGCATTAAGACAGTGACAGCTTTCTTCCCCAGTGTTTGGGTTTGGAAATCTGAACTCTGATTTGAATGAAAACAATGGGGTTCGGCTTCAAATGTTTATTGTTCAGCTTTAAACCATTATCAGTCACCTTTTTTTGTCCTATAAATCACAATGACACTCTCATTTACCAACTTATAAATATGTGTCTTTATTTAAATATGCTGGGGACGTCATTGGTTTTGCAGGTATTTGGTGATACATTTAAATACTGGACAAACTACAGGGCGGGGTCACCAAAGTTATTCTTATTTGTGTTGCAGGGGCTTAAATGTGTGTACAAAAATTTACGGTAATCCATCCAACAGTTGTTGAGACTTGGCTCTTAAAGCCACAAATGTCAGCTTCATGATGGTGCCAGAGGAAAATGTGGAGCTCCCCACAGTCAGCAGGATTCTTCATCTGTCAATTAAGACTGTTTGTAAAATATTCACTCGTAATCCTTTTACTGCATGTTGGGATATTTTAGACTGGACCATAGTAATGGACCACCACACTAAACACATGTTGAAAACAAATCTGATGATTAAACATATAAGAGCACATTTAATCATCAATATTATGAATGATTTGGCACTTCAGTAATCAATGTCAGATGAGTCTAAGTGACCCAGTGCAAGTCTTCATGGAGCCTGGAGATAGGAAACTGTCACTGAGCCTGCAGGTTTGAGATATGACACTGACACCGTCTGCCAGATGGCACAGGGGTAAACAGTTTGTCCATTGGGTGGCATAGATCATCATATGGGCCTTCCACTCTGACAACGAATGTGGTGTCAAAACTGACAGGGCACTCTCTGCCAGTGGTTTGCTCCACTGTTCTGGAGAGTCTTGTGGTTGTGAGCACAGTGTTGCCAAATCAGGAGTTAAAAGATTTTGGAGCATAGCTGGGTACATGCAACACTTTGTCTTTAAAAGAAGCATTTTAACCATGTCTGCGTGAACAGTCCCGTCAGGACACCAAAGATAGTCAAACTTCTAACCCTCCCAGCAGGGATGTGGTGTCTCCTGCAGCTTCCTGTAGTCCACTATCATCTCTTTGGTCTTGTTGATGTTGAGTTGGGGGGTTTTGTTGTCATTACACCTACTCACTGGCCCTTGGAAAACAGTCTTAAGTCCACATCACTCACTGTCAGTGGTGAGGAGGTGGGGTTGGGTTTTTTTCTCAGCACTCAAGCCCTTTTTCCTTCAGGAAGTCAAAGATCCAGGTGCAAGGCGAGGTGCAAAGCCCGAAGCCTGTGACTTCAGAGCTGTTTTCACAAATGCACTAACGCCCTGAGCTTCCAATACAAAGACATGCATGTTAGGTTAACTGGTGATTTTAAACTGGATGTAGGTGTGGACAGACAGATAAAGAGCTTAAAATGAATACAATAAAGTACTGTATGAATGTCTGCAAGGAAAAGCAAAACAAAAATAGATTCCTTACTTCATTGTTCAGTCTCAGTTTAGTTAGATTTTGTTAACAAAGCTGTTTGATTAGAAAAACCCACCGTTTAGCTTGTAATAGAAAGTCAAAATAGTTAACAGTGTAAAGGGTCGTGTTTTAACCCAAAGTCATATATTTTTCCTAAAGACAACAAAATAATTTTAATGCTTAAACCTGGCAAGATGGTGACAGAAGAATAAATTTAAAATATATATATATATATAATTTGCAAATCATCACCCCATATTTTATTAACAGCAAAAATATGTCAAATGTTTAAACTAAGAGATTTTACCAAAAACATTTAAACTAGCTTATTTTGAATTTGATGACGCGGAGACAACAAAAGCCTGGAAAAGAAAGTTGTACTAAAGAAAAACAGCTGGAGGAACATTTTGCAGCTAATTAGATTAACTGGCCGCTGGTCAGTAACATGACTAAATATAAAAAGAGCATCTTAGAGTGACAGATTTCCTGAGAGGTAAAAATGGGGAGAGGTTCACCAGTCTGCAAAATACAAATTTTGAAACAATTTCAGAATAATGTTCCTCAACATTAAATTGTGAAGACTTTAAATATCTCGTCATCTGCAGTAGCGAGAATCCTCTATCAGACAAGAATGGGACAACATTCCTCTGCCACAAGTCCAGCAGCTGATCTCATCAGCTCCCAGACATTTATGGAGCGTTGTTAAAAGAAGGGACGCTACACAGTGATAAACATTGCTGTGTCACAACTTCTTCGAGATATGTTGCTCCAATCAACTTCAAAATGACCTCGTTTTTTTTTTTTTTCTTAAAATGGTGCATTTTCTCATTTTAACCAGATGTTACGTTTTTGAATGTTGTAATCATTAAAATATGGGTTTATGAGATTTGCAAATCATTGCATTCTGTTTGTATTTAGATTGTTGTTGGTGTTGAACATCCATCAACCAAAATAAGCATTCAGCTAGCCAACATTACAGCTAAGCTGAGAGAGTATGCCATTAAGTTTTACAACCTGTCACACTGTCACTAAAATAATCTTCTTACCAGCGGTCATCATTTTTGGAAAGGATAATTCTGCAGAGTATTTCAAATGTATCACTCAAAACCACTACATTTGGGGTGAGCTCCCTCTTCCACTGCTGTCTCTGTAGTACAAAGTCTGTGTGATGTCACATTGCACTCCTGCAGATAGGAGCATATGCGATGAATTCACCCTGAGCCAGAATGCGTGCAGCGTGAGGCCTCCCGCTTACTCCGCTTAGACAGCACTCGTGTCTAAATCAAATATAGTATTTTCAGTGGTGTCTGAAGTGGGCTATTTCCTACTGTGTGCTGGAAAATTATCCTTATTTTACTATCCTCACATAGTCTAGGGATCAGATGTGAACACAGCCCAAAACTGCATAAATCAGTTCATTGCAGTTGGCTGGGGATTCTACCCTAGAATAGAATCACTTTTACATTTTGCCATCACAAGATCTGACAAATCTGTCAATCTGTATGTCAAAACAGTGGCATCTGGTAGTATGATCACTCCACCGACAGACATTTGAACTAGTTTAACTAGTTTGAACCGCAAAAATGGAGACACAATCAGCCCTTCAAAAAGCACAGTGGGAGAAACTTGCATAGCAGTGGTCCAGTGTGTGTTCACCTTGAATAGGTATGTTAAATACTGGCCCCGTTGAATTTGAAAGCTGCCTCAGCATGTGCATTCCCCAAAGCACTGATACCATCACAGTTTTCTTCCATTATGTTAGCTCTTTCTGCTCGTGGTTGAATGTAAACTACAACAGAGCTGCACTTTAAGCAAGTGAAGTTAAAGTAAAGCCTTGAGAACTTAGGATAAGAACCACGTCATGAGTTAAGCATTTAGCAGAGTTCTGTCGAAGCAGTCTAGGTGCAAAAACAGCAGTTGAGCAAATCCAGGTTATGCAATGCTGCACTCACTTTTTCTAACTTGTTGTCAGTGCACTTAATACTGATCGCATTGTCGACAAAATACCACAAAGGTCAATAAATCCACACAAAAGCCACGCAACAACACTGAGAAAATATAGCCAGAGCTACCAGACCACAGACAGCTTTAAGTGAAGCATACATGGAAACAGACAACAACATTAAATTAAGCGTCACAGCAGCAGTGCATGTCTTCCTGACAGCTGTGTTATACTGGTTTGAGATTAAATTAAGTAGCCTGTTAGATCTCTGTTATTTAAGTGAGTATACACAATTGTCCTGGCTCTTTACTTACCCTCCCCCACAGAACACACACACACACACACACATATATACGCACACAAAAGTCTTGGAGGTGACGTGCTAATTGATGCAAAGTAATGGAGGAGGTGAATCACAATGGTTGCCCCACTAAGCTTCACACAGAGCTCTTTTCCAGCTTGTGTTGCTTGTATTACTGAAGTTCTGTGCTCTAAAAGTGTGTTTTTGGCTGACGAAGAGAAATAAACCAAAATGAGAGGAAAAGGGGGAAATTATAGGAGCTGAAAGAGGAAGACGGGTACTTGGTAGAGTAACAGGATTAAGACGGGGGAGGCCTCCTGTGGGTTTGAGGTCCTGACACCCAGCTGTGTTCATCACCTTGCTCTGCGAGGAACACACACACACATGCACACACTGCTGTGGTCATCACTCAGTGGGAGTTTGACCTGAGCCAGATGGTCACCGCTCTCTCTTTTTATTGCTCTCTTTTTCTGTCATGTCCACACTAAACCAGCGTTTTTCACACCAAAAAAAAACGGGAGTGTTGTCAATACACGTTCCAGAGTGGAGGCTTTTTATACCACTAGTCTTGCATTATAGTGTGAAACAATTAAACAAGGCCAAATTAAGGATCTATAAATAACATGCTCATTGTGAAACCCAGGGATTTAACAGCCAGAGAATACAAACTCTAACTGCAAGTAACAATATTATGTCTGGGTTCTGGAACAAAGTAAGATATTTTATTTTAGCATTTTGCTCAAAATTTCATAATTATACCATTTAATTTAATTATAATTATAAGTAATTGTATCGCAGTTTGGGGGCTTTTTTCACTCATGCGCTCAAATATTTTCCACCATTGTGCTGCCAGTTGGAGCCAGTTTGGTGTCTTTTGAGAAGCAGCAGGTTTGAGAACTGATACGACGCAATGTTACGAGCAAAACTTCTTCTTCTATAGAAAGAAAAGTTATCTGCCTGGTGTCTATGACTTACATGCGTTAACCCTTTGGCAATTTTAACGTGACATGCTGATGACAGGTTTTTGGCCTTGGCATCAGTTTTCGTTTGGCTGGGCTCACACTGTGTAGGTCCATGCAGATGTATCCATCGGCGAAAGAGTGCATGACAGATTAAATGCATTCAAATTAATTCACATTATTATTATTTTTTGGCAACAAACACACTGAGGGATAATTAAACCTATTTACTTAGATTTGCTCAGTTTTAAAATTACATAATACATTTTTTACTGTGAAACTTTAAAAACTGATTCTTCAAATGCTTTTTCAAAACATTCTTTGTACAAAGCCTGTGATCACTGCAGGGGTTCGTTTACTTTATTTTATGTTGTTTCTAAAAATGATAAATTTTTAGCTCATGAGCTCTGATTATCACTTAATCGGACATCTCTTCAGGGTGAGATTGTATAGATCTGTATGGTGTTTGACGCTGTCTCCCTCTGCTGTCTCCTCGTTCCTCCCACTGACCTTACAGCTCTGGCTGCAAGAAAAAATGTTTCCATTCATATTTTCAAATCAAGTCAAACAATCATCATTTTGCATTTTTTATAAATAATATTGTGTCCTTTGTCCAAGGATTTTCAGTCAGGCAGTAGGCAAAATGCATATTAGTGGTGGATGCATAGGCTCCAGACTATTTTGGACAATTGCTTTACATTTTTAAGTCTAAAAGACTGCATAACCAACTCTCAATTGTAATGGAAAATGACCGGAATAAGCAGAGTAGTGTCCAGCTGATCTGAGTAGGCGCTCCATAAAATCTGACATTTCAGCAGTTTCCTTCAATTCAATTTTCAGTTTTATTTATCCAGCATCAAATCACAACAACAGTCAACTCAAGGTGCTTTATATTGTTAGGTAGACCCTATAATAATCCATACAGACAAAAACCCAACAATCATATGACCTCTTTGAGCAAGCATTGTGGCGAAAGCGGGAAGAAAAAACTCCCTTTTAACAGGAAGTTGTAAAGTCATATGTGAAGCCATCTGACAGATAAAGCTTGGTCATGCAACAGAACAATGATTCAAAAGCAGCATATCTACAACACGTGGCTCAAAAAGAAAGGAATCAAAGTGCTGACCCACTCAAAGTTCAGATCAACCAGACAGAAATGCAATGGTGTGACCTTAAGAGAGCTGTGCGTATAAGAAGACCTGCAAACCTGAATGAACCTAAATGACACTGCAAAGAAGAGTGGGCCAAAATTCTTCCACAATGATGTAAGAGACTCTTAAAGTTGTAGAGAAAATGATTACTCCAAGTTAATGCTGATAGAGGCGGCTCTATGAGCTACAGCTACTGAATCATGGTGTGTGCTTAGTTTTTCAAAGGACTGCATGCTGCTTTCAAGTGTAGCATTCAGATTACTCTAGGAATCAACTTATATTGATCTAAGGTAAACAAAGTACTCATCAAAACAGTTAATGTTACTATATTCTCACATTTTAATGCTTTTAGTACTCCAAATTAAGACAGAGAGGGAAACGACTATATTATCTTCTTTTTAGATGTGTGAAGGTCTTTGTTTAGTTTTTATTTTCTTAATCATAAAGTTTACCAAGTTCCCACAGTTAAAGTTAACATGAAGTCACAGTAACAGGTCTGTATTTTTCTATATGAGAACATGTTTGAATTGATCTAGTGCATGTTATACTGAAGATCTTCACAGCGTATCTGATGAAGATATTTTATATGTTATTTTTCATGAGGTCAAACGTCTTCCATCCAAGCCAGCCCATTGGTAAACTTGTGTGTGTGTGTGTGTGTGTGTGTACAGATCATGCCAAATTACCCACTGCCTAAAATATTCTTTATCAAGCTCCAGACATGTGTTTTCAATGTTCTTTAAATATACTGCCTACAAACACACACACGCACAGCACTTCCAGTGCCAGATAGTTAAAACGAAACCCCTCCCATGTTGTCTCTGAAACAAAGTTCAATTTATCCTTGAAAAAAAAAAACATTTACACAACTTAACTTTAGGAGATTCACCTGTTGAGGAAACACCAGAGCAGCAGTCAAATCATTTCAACCTAAAATCTGCATTTTAATACTAGATGTCAACTAGATTTACATTTGACTTTCTGAAAAAGATCATCTAAAAAAAAAATCCCTACAGTGTTAAGATCATTTCAACCCGGGAGTTCCAAATGAAAAAATATTAGAAGAGCTATTTGATAATGATATTAATTTATCAAAGTATCAAAGAGAGAATAAATGTGAAAGAACGCTTTTTATAATATGTTTAAAATTTACATTAAACATGACCGGTGTTACCTGATTTTCCCTAAGACTGCTCTGTGTGTGTGTGTGTGTGTGTGTGTGTGTGTCTGTTACTTACTCCTCACGACATTGCGGTCAATAAAACCCGCCTTTCTTGCTGTGTTTCTGTGGCCTGGCTGCAACCCTGCATGGTTTTACCCACACACACACACACACACATGCACAAACACATACAAACACACATACAACACATGCAAACAAACACAGGCGCACACACACAGCTTCTGCAGTCTTGTAAACCCAGGTTGTGTTGTTTCCAGCAGCAGTAATATTTTATGAGGGTTTGGTGAGGGAATTACAGGCTGCTCGGGTCACGAAATCAGGTTACCAACTGTTTGTCAGTGATGTGAACAGATTTTGTGTTTGAAATTACGGGTTACATAGATTTACATGAACTACAACCAGACATTTTATTAGGTACACCTTGCTAGGATGTGGGTGTAACCACTCTTCCCTTCACAACTGCCTTTATTCTTGATGGCACAGGTTCATAAAGGTGCTGGAACCATTCCTCACAGATTTTGATCCATATTGACATGGCAGCATAAATAAGTTGTTAAGGTGGTTGTGTGCAAAGAAACCAGTGATACAAGCCCGGATGAATCCATGCTTTCATGTTTTTTACAACAAATTCTGAACCTACCATCTGAATGTTGCAGCAGAGGTTGAGGCTCATCAGATCAAGTAACATTTTCACAAACTTTTGCCCAATTCTGGTGAGCCTGTGCAAATTGAAGCCATAGTTTCCTGTTCTTAGCTGACAGGAGTGGCACCCAGTGTGGTCTTCTGCTGCTGTAGCCCATTTGCTTCAAGGTTCAGCATATTATGTGGTTTCTCTCAGGGAACTGCCGCTCAGTGGATACTTTCTCTTTTTCAGACCATTCTATGGAAACCCTAGAGATGGTTGTGTGGGTGAAACCCAGCAGATCAGCAGTTTCTGTAATAACAAGATCCAGCCTGCCTGGCATCAACAACCATGCCACATTCAAAGTCACTTAAATCATCGTTCTTACCAATTCGTCACCATGTCTGTGTTCCTAAATCTACTAAGCTGCTGCCATTTGGTTGGCTGATTGCATATTTATGTCTGGTGACTGTAGTTACAAGCACCTTTGCCGTCCTCAGTATTTTCTTGTGTGATAGTGCAGCCTCCATTTATACTAAAAGTACTGCATCCTTGCTTTCACGAGGCAGCTCAGACTTGCCACGTTTCCCTTTTCTTCTGATCAACCAGAGATTCTTCTACTTTGTTCAGAGTGTGAGAATTACAACAATGTAAATTTGTTTAGGAAAAGATTGCAGTAATTTTGTCACACCGTTTTAGATTAACATTGGAAAAGACATTGATTTTAAAAGTTTGATGTCATGAAAAACAGCGATTTCCAAACAGCCATTTTAATTTAATTAGCTTCAAGATTTACCTTAATGGTAAGAGGCTCATTCATTAACTTTAAAGATGAATGTTAGCAAATTGTGTCCTTAAAGCACTTTTTTTTGCCATTTATTAAGCACTTAGCTTAGCTATGTGAAATCCAGACTTTTAAAAAATATATTTTTAGGCAAATATTGATGAGAAAAAGAGCTATACTATTATTCAGCTACGCATGAACTTGAAGTAATCCAGTCCCATGGTGATGGCTTGACGAGCATATGAAATCATGAGAACAGCAGCGACTTGAGCAATGTGTCTCCTTAGATGAGCTAGATTTCACAGCAGTGAGACGTTTGTGTGATGGAAACTGAAAATTAGACTGCCAACAAAAAGCACACATCAGAAGCTACTGCCAGCAGCTGTGATCCTTTAATGTCTCATGTTCAGCTCCAAGAAGGCAAAATATTAGATTTTCTCCCTCTGAATTCACTGCCCTTTCTTTCTTTCTTCCCCCTGTTTTATGAGAGGCTGTAAAAGTCTGAGCCAAAACCTGCTGGATGCTTTTATATAGAAAACACTAAAAAGGCAAACGAGAGCTGATCACGAACATGGCTGAAAGGAAGGAAAGGAAAGGAAAGGAAAGGAAAGGAAATGAAAAGAAAGGAAAGGAAAGGAAAGGAAAGGAAAGGAAAGGAAAGGAAAGGGTGTTATGCTACTTAAATTGTTTATTGAAAAAAGTGTCTACAGCTAAAAATGATTGAGCAGTGTTTTGGGTATTCGTAACGAACTTTTTATGACTCATTATGCTAGGATTAAAAAAAAACTTAGCTGTGAAGATCCCCGTGGAAAGGAAAGCAAAGGAAATGAAAGGAAGGAAAGGGAAGGGAAAAGCCACAATCAAGCGATTAGGTCACTCGTATGCGTCACAGTGTTTTAAAGTAACACGCTGGCAACACTGTTGCCTGTGAGTGTAAGTGAGAAAGTGAGGCATGCTGTTACATAGCCTACAAGTTGAAGGTTTTAAAAGACAAACACAAAACACCACAGTTAAGTTAAGGATTTGTTACAGAATGACTTGTAAGGAACTACAGTTGTGAAGCAACATATTTGTCATAAATACTGTATGAGGGGTTTTAGATGAACTGAAGGAAAGGCTCAAACAAGCCTCCTCTGGAGGGCACTGCATCAAACAGGATTGGGGTACAATACAAACAGATACTGTGTAACAGATGACCACTTACCAAAACAAATGTGTAATTTTAATTTAGCTAAGGCATGGGGTTATTCCAGGTGATTGTAAATATGCAGCTTGCAGTAAAGTTGTACCTCCAGTTGAGAGGTTGATGTGTTTGCAGCTCAAAGACCTCTGTTGTTTGAAAGCCCACATGAGGAGCAACACAGAGCACCAATGCCTGCACTTACATCCATATGCATTAGTCTTGCTATTTAATTATATTAAATTCACCCGAGGAACAACTTATAGTTTATCTTTTTGATCAGTTTTTGGAATCGCGTCATCAGACCTGAACATTAATTGTTTTCCAACAGCCTATTCATGCAGTTAGATGGCTAAAACTTATTCTGTTGTATGCTTAGGTGATGTGTTGCACCTAAATGTGCCTGGTGTGCTTTATAATCAAGCAAATGTTGTATTTTTCTTTGATAAATTTGCCACTTTAATCTAGACATCCTGTGTTTGCATTCTTTCAATAGTACCGCTTCCCCTTGCGAAACTGCTTTCATGGTTGGTGTTCATGTTTTTAACCTATAATGGCACTAATTGCCATCATATCCGTGTTCTATATTTTTCCAGTAGTTATTCCAGGAAACTATCTAAAAGGGACAAGAGCATTTCCAGTATTCTTTAATTTGGGATGGCATGGCAACAACAAGGCAGGGGAAAACCCACAGGAAACCAGAAAAATGTAACCAGACATTAAAAAGCAGAGTAGAAATACTACACAACACAAGAGTTTAAAAATTATATGGAATAGCTGTTTTACAAAGTGGTGAAAGAAATATTTACACTCTTGAGTTGCCTAATAATAGAAAAAAAACTAGCATCAAACTATTCCTAAAGTAAAATCATACGTTATCCAGAGTCATCTATATTATATATCATGAGACCATAAGTATTGATTCATTATTGTGTATTATTTTGCACCTGGATATGATTATAATTGCTTATACATTCCTGGTATCTATAATACATCAAATCCTTTTCTTATTCACTCACCCAGTTCAGACGCCTCGCACCTATCAAGTTGTTGTCTCAAGAGGAGAAGTACATCCTGGACAGATTTTCAGTCTACCAACAGGGACAACAACATTTAACCATTTACATCTAAAGGCAATTTTGAAATCACCAACTAAGCTAACATGCATGTCTTTGGACTGTGGGCAGAGAGAACCCATGCAAACACAGGGAGACTCCACACAGACTTCCCTGTGTAGCCTAGCATTTTATCATATACACATAATAGAGTTAGAGGTAGATTTACTAATGCACTGCACCAGAACAAACTGGATTTTAGTGCAAAAAAGTACTATTTTTAAAGAGAGCGAAGTGACAAGATTGCGTGTAAGATCACAGAGATGTTTGTGACTGACCTTGTTGCAAGTTGAGTCTCACTGTCTCAAAGTGCAAAATATAAGAAGGAAAATATTTAAATCAAGAGCACAAACTGGTTTACTAATATCAGCAATAAGCAACTTACTGCTAATTGTCCTAATATTAATGCTGAAAAAAAGCATGTCCTACCTGAACTTGATATTATACCTGCGATAAGAAAATAGTACAGCTTTGTGAAACACCCGTGAAACTAACCACACCTATTGGAACTATTTGGGGATCATGCTCACATGCTATTTTATTCTGTTTAGCAACTCTGGCCCTTATTCTATTATCTTAAAGCTTTAGTTACTTAGCATTTCAGTTGATTATCAATCAAGTACACAGGAAGAAAAAAAAATGGTGTTTGATGGGAGCTTTTTCATTTCTATCCATCCAGCATGCAGATAACTGAAGACCTTTTTGTTAACACAAGTTATAACATAACTGTAATGTAATTACTGAATTTAGTGCATTAACGAATTACTGTCCATCCTAAGCCTGTTTGAAAGCAGTAAAAGTAAAAGCTTGTCAGAAAAAACAAATACTCAAATAAAGTGCAAATACCTGAAAATTCAATATAAATGCTTCCAGTTAAGAGAACTGGTTATACATCAGATGGGACCAGTAGCAACCCAAGCCCAGACTCTAGACATGGCTAGGAAACTCAATAGTGCAGGGCCCAGAGTGCCAACATGAATTAAATATTTAATTATATATTTAATAATTAATTAAATAGCTATTCATTTAATTTAAAAGATTTCATAAAGTACTTGTTTACTTATTTAACATTTCAATGAATTGATGTCACGTTTAATTAATTATTTAATCTGTATTTCTATAATTCATTTTGGCACTCGTGAGTCTCCACATAAGACAGATAACTGGATTTGAAAAAGATGATACGCCATTCAGACTGTATTGTGGAAACAGAGCTACAGTAGACCCTATTTTTCTTTCTCTATACTAGAGCTTCTTTCGCGTGCTGCAGCAACAGGTGAGTCGCCGCTGTAAAGTTTGTCCCTGCACGGATGCCATCGCAGAGTTTCCTCCCAACAACAACAACCACACCACTTCTGCTTTCACTGCGCTGCACTGATTTGAATAAATAAAAAACAAAAAAGAAATGCCGTAGCTCGGTACCCCTCCTGTGACACCTGGACACAGTTCCGGATTTATTCACAGTGACCGCAGCACAAACCTCCGCAGCCTTCCGCCGACTTCAAACGGGCGCACGGTGAGTTTAGTTAGCTTCTTTAGCAGCTGTAGCATCGAGCTAGCCAACTTCGTTTTTCGCTTTTCTGTCGTATTCTTAGATAGTGTAGGAAATTCTGTCAGGGGAATAAAATTTTTTTAAGATGATCACAGTTGTTTCTGTCTTCACTCGGTGATAGAAGAAGCATGGCTGTCAGTCTGTGAAAGTAAACAGCTTCCGAGATTAGATAGCTATTAGACAGATTAGATATGGATTTTATTGCCGCCACTGTTTTGTAAATAGAGCTAAAAACAAACAAACAAACACGTAGTCATATTAAACTGACCTTTAATGTAAAAGCATCGATTTCAGTTAACGATGATCACATTACAATGTTGTAATGTATTTGTATATCGTATATAAGTGATTTAATCGCCGTGAAGAACCAAAGGGGAAATGTTTGGCAAATTTTGAGAAAGAAATTACTAAGAAGTCGAGCTAAAGTTAATGTTAAAAGCAGAGTTACTTATGTTCATAAGTCACCGTCACATTTTTTTTTTAAAATATAATCTTAAGAGGCTCTCTCTTTTAATATAAAAGTGGGGGATTTCGCGCTGAATTTGGATGAAAATGTCTTAATATTACGTCCTCTAGATATCAGAAGTTGTAAATATAATATCATTGCTCTACCTGCCAAACTGTGCTTTTTACAGACCTCCACAAGTTCTGTCAGAGATCAGGCATCCAACTATTTTAGGGACTCAAAGCATGGGTCATGTATGTTAGCTTGAGCTTCACTCCCGAGAGTCCATAGTGATAGAGCCATATTACCAGATACCAGATATACCCATAAAAGTGCAAAGCAGCCAGCTCAGGTAGTTTTCTTTAGGACTTTATTATCTAGAAAATGGCAATGATGATAGAACATAATAAATAGGATGAAGATAGGGCATGTTCTGTTTGCCCATCAATCTTTTTATGCTTATCCAGTTTGTGGCTGTGGGGGGGCAGGAGTCCCGTTGTCATAGAGGAAGAGATGGGGTACAACCTTCTCATGGCTACCACATAGACTCAGTCAGCAAATCTTGGCCTAATCCTAATCCTGGCCTAATGAGGCCTAATGAGACAGGTGCCTTTCTCTTTACTCTGGATTCACTCAGTGGATTCAAACCAAGGACCTTCTTTCTGTGAGGCTACAATGATTAATATTTACTAGTTAACTGTTAAAGACAAAGTGTCAAGGACAGGATACTTAAAGCATGTCAGTACTCTGAGACCACAGTAAAGAAACCTGGATAAACTGTGATTACACCAAAAACATCAAGTCTGTTAACAGCCTGATCAATGGAAACTATGTTTACATCAAAGACTTTATCTCCTGTAAAGGAACATGTGCAGCCACATAAAGGGCCATAAACAAAAAATAAATTAAAAACTTACACCTGAATAGTGGACAATTATAAATAAATGCCTTGGAAAACAGCTCTTGATCACATTTCAGTCATATGCAAACATTGGGACAAATGTTATTGCATGTTATTACATCTGAACCAGAGAAAACCAACTGACATAATGACTTAAGTGTTTTTGGTACATGCCAGACTTACATCAAGTGATAAACTGAATGTGTCTTTGTTGTTCTTGTACCAAATAAGCCCCTGGAGCCTGATAAACCAACGAGGCACTGCAGCAGGACAGAGGATTCACTTTGTTCCTATCAGCTGAGTCATTCAGAGGGAAAACAAAGAAGAGCTTTGAAGAGATGAACATACAAGTGTCATAAGTGTGCTGAGGAATGGGGAGCCTGAAGTGATGGAGAATCCAGAGGCAAGGTAAGCACATAGGAGCGCTTTCAGCAGACCTTGGCATTATAATCTCTAAGAAACTTGTTTTAAGTGGAAACATGTTGAACATAAAAGCAAGATCCTTTATACCTTTAGCCTTCATTTAATCTTGGACAATCTCTCAAGCAGTGTGTTAAGCTTTTATTTATGTACATTAAAACACAAAGTTCATCCCATTAATCTAAGAGAAACTGCTTTGCAACTTACAAGTTTTTTTGTGTGTCTTATTAAGCTCTCATTAGCTCCGTATATTCACAAATGGGCATATATCGACATTCACAAATACAGAAATATAAACAAGCATGTTCTTCTCATACAGAGATTGAAAGCCATAGAAGAGAACATAAGAAAAAAAATCACTGTTGGTGGACATTTACTCAAAAACAATAACAATTAAAGTTTAATTAAACCTTACTTATTGAACCTTTTCTGTTCAGTAAATAAGTATTCCAGTAAACATTAATTCTTCTATAATTTCATTTCCACTACAGCTCAAGCGAAACTTTTACGCTAATGGTTATAACTACAGTACTGTGCAAAAGTCTTGAGTCATTCCTCATTTCTTTCTATTAATTAAATTAAATTTTATTGTGTGACTGTGTCTTCTTTTGAACTGAGAGAATTGCTCTTCAATTTTCTCATCTGATTCTGATATTTCTGATGATTGAGGGAAACAAGCTCTGAACAAGGTTTTACTAATGATTACAGGCATCAACATTCATAACTGTAAGTAAATGATGGGCATCCTTGTTTTCTGATGCTGTCTATTATTACAGACTACCTCAATTAAAATGTAGAAATGAAAAAAATAAATTAACTTAATCTGTTATGTGTTTACCCTAACCATAGTTCATCTCTTGAGTTAGGTGCCTTTTTAATACTTTAGTGATTCATAGGGTAAGTTTAACAACCAAACCAAATAAGCATTAATCTTATAATGGCCAGATACGGGGACTGGAATGACCAAAGAAAAAGAATTCAGAGATCTTCAGAAAGCTTGAAGAACTATTGCTTAAGACTACTTTAAAAAATGTAGAAGTCTGACTTATTGAAGGCAAAATATGAAGAAATGAGGGGTTATTCAAAAGTTTCCCACAGTGGTGTGTGCATTTCATAATCACACAGAAAACACACAATACCAGAAGTACATTTTTTAATAATGTGAGAGTTTTGGTTTGGTTTTGTACTGTATAAAAAGAATAGACAGAGCTTCTAGGTCTGAAAAGTAATGCCAGTGCTGAAGTGCCTTAAAGCTTACCTTTTTCCTCCCTTGACCGTGCCCTCAGTAAATACAATCTTGATGAATTTAGAGTTTCAGTCAGTAAATTCCACTGTTATTGAATACTACATGATGTCTATTTTGTGAATTATGTTCCCCATTAAAGTGCAGAGAAACAATAAATTCTATTGTAACATACTCAGAAATCCTGCATCTGTAATTTTTTCAGCTTTGATTACATACAAACAGGAATATCAGAACCTTACTAGGTGTGCCTATACTCAGTTGTTTATTTATTGTTGATTGGTACAGGAACATGTGTATATATCATAAACACATGCCACAATCCACAAGTTCTATACCCTAAGCTAATTTTTAGTCCCAATCCTGTCATATATTTGTGTCTAGTTCAGTATGAGGGCTGTGTAAACTGCACAGACTTGTTTGTCTACTTCAGAACTTAATTGCGTGTCAGGGCCGGCCGACGTTGAGCAAATAATTATTGTTTGACAGATGGATGAGATGGAATATAATGCATCTGTCACTCATAGTTGTGTCACTAAACCACATTTAATCTCTGCAGTTGGTGGTTTCCAGGTGCAGAATTTGGAGAATCTGTTCAGGTTGATCACATCTGAATGCACGGACTTATTAAGACTTACTTATTTAATCTTTCACGCTTCATTGCAGCCTCGCAGATGAGCAGGCTCCCACATCTCCAGACCGAGGACTCCTCCATGTTTGGCATTCAGCGGGCCACAGCAGGCAGCTCTGTCCAGACAGGGTGCTGCTGTCCAGGCCCGTGCTGCAGGTCTCCCTGGGGGAACACCACGGCCTCCTGCTCGCACAGGGTAAGTCTGTTTGTAGTAAAGAAGGCACCACTTTCATTTATGCTTCATCACTGCATTTCTTCTCAGATATTACTGTCTTTCAGGTGGTCAGGTGTATTCATTTGGAGAGCTTTTATGGAGGGATCTGAGCGTCCCCGTGTCTGCTCCGGTGCCAGAGGTCTCTCTGCTGGGAAAGACGGTGGTCCGTGTGGCTGCTGGCGGCTTCCACTGCGGTGCACTGAGCGAGCAGGGTAGCGTCTACATGTGGGGGGAGAATACTGCAGGACAGTGTGGGCAAACAGAGAAGGGTACAGTCACAAACATCACCGGTTAGTTAACACCTTTCTTCTGAATGTTCCTAACTTTTACCCTTGTGTTCAGCCTCTGCTCTCCATTGTAACTTCCCTCCCTCCTCACTACCTCTGTCAGCTTCTTTCTCGCTTATCTTTTACTTCTGTTCTTTGTCAGAGATTCAACACTTTCTTTTCTCATTACTTTTATCCATTGTTGTGAAACTTTCATTTTCCGTCAGTGCTTCCTCCCATTTTTTTGCAACATGGTTTATTTTTTTATTTTCGTTCTTTATAAATGCTGATATTAATTTACCAGCTACGTGTTTATGAGGTCTTAAAACTGATTTTTAAAGCACCGATGGTGATAGTAGATATGAGGTTGACAAATAAAAACTTGTTAAATTAGATGAAACAGTTAAAAAGAGGCATTTATTTACTTCTATGTCAGGCTTAATATGATTTCAATGAAACAGAAAATTACCCCACAGTTCCAGAGCCTTGTCCTGTCAGCGTGGTGGACGGTGAGGTCGTTCCTCCAGTGGTGGTTCGAATTGTGGACCTTGCCTGTGGACGGGAACACAGCCTGGCTCTGTCAGCTCAGAACGAGCTGTGGGCGTGGGGTAGTGGCTGCCAACTCGGCCTGGTCACCAACACCTTCCCTGTGGGGAAACCACAGAAGGTAATACTACAACTCTTTTCCTGTTATAGATATGAATGAAGATTTCAAAAACCTTCCCAGTTAAATGTAGTTGTAAGTTGTTAGTGAATTAAATGACATGAAGTACTGCTGTAGCAATAGTTAAACAAGTGTCACTACTAATTTATTTATACAGCTCATACAAATATCACAAAACAGGAAAATAGGAGCTCGAGTGTAAATGGTTAAACAGTTTTCTCAGTACATGTCAATAATATTAGACATTTTAAAGTATTAGTTAATTTATGAAATGGTTCATTTACTCTTGTGTTCTTTATCCTCTGTGTCCAAAGGTGGAACACTTGGCAGGCAGACATGTGATTCAGGTAAAATCTAATTTCATTGCCACGTTAAACCTCCAAAGCTGTGATGTTCTGTTTTAGATTTACTGGCTGTATCTCCTTCCTGCAGGTGGCCTGCGGTGCATACCACAGCCTGGCTCTTGTCCGCAGGTTACCTCCTCAGGACTATAATACCCAGCATGCCCCTAAGAAGAAGGAGCGAGGCCAGTCACCCCACTACTCGGTGACAGAGAGGGAGGAGCTCTCAGCAGTTGAGGATTCTCATTACTGCCCACTCGGAGTGGAGTTAACTGAAGTGATGAAAGGAGAGGTAAATAAAAATACAAACAGGAATAAGTAAAAGAACAATAATGAAAAGGGGGCCACACAAATTGTAAAATAACTGCCAGTGCTTACAACAGTAGAGCAAATTATTGTGAATACTCTAGAATAAGATGAATGCAGCTATTAATTCCATATAGGAGTTTTAATACAGGTTGTTTTCCAGACATGTTGAGCCCTGTAACTTAACAGGAACTTAACTTGTTAACCTGTTACTTAACTTGTAACAGGAGAAACACATTTTCAAGTCTTTAAAAACAAATGTGAGCACTTTACAATCATCACAATCTCAAGCCAAAATATAATTTTTGTTCAGCTTTTTTCTATAACTGTCTTGGAGCATCAATATTAAGGGATACATCACAGTTTCTGTAGAAAAATGTAGAGAAAAAGAAACAAGCATCAGTGCCCTGTATGTTTACCATCATGTGGCATGGGTGGTCAAAACAAGTTCTAGCATATGAAAGCTCTTCTTTATAACTACATTTTAATTTGAGGCTCATCTTCTATCTGTGATTCTTTCTGTGTCCAAATCAGCTAATTTTGACCAGGTCAAGTGGGAAGCATGGAATAAAACAAGTATACTGATGTTCAGTTTACTTGTGTAATGAGGCCAAAAAGGATATGGTTGTAGGTAATTTCTTGAATTTTATTTTTTTTTGTAAAAAAATAAAATAAAATAAAATGTGGCTTTAAAAAAAGGTACGGCACAGCTAATCAGAGCTGCCAGTCAGGAAGTGTCAAGGAAACTGACCGGTCATAAAAAGGCCACTTCCTCCCTCCCTCCCTCCCTTGCAGCAGAGTTATTTGAATGGGTCACTACTGAATGTGTCACCACCTAACACACTGTTGGTCGCTATTGGTGACATGTAAGTGACCAACAGTGTGATAGGTGGTGCAATCATGATGTTTTATTGCATTAGTGAGTGTATATAAAACCTCAACATCCTGTTAATCTGAATAATGTCCAGTTCCAACATTTTACAGGTGTGTAGTTGTTGAAAATTGACTAAAAACAAGTAATTTACATAATCAGGAACCATAGCTTTCTCAACAATGTGTGATACCCCTTGTCATTTTGTGTTCACAGACGTCTTTCCAAGTTCGAGGACCCAGACGAAGGCTCCGGGCTGGAGCAACGTCAGCAAGCAGCAGTCCTGGTTCCGATGACAGCAAATCTAACACTAAACAGTACGTTACAACATAACTCGCGTCTCTCTTTTAACACTTAATTTAAAAATAAATCCTAACTCTCATAGTTGTCTTTCCTTGCCTTTCCTCCACTGGAAAACTTTAGCCCAAACCTTGAATCTCAGAGTCAAACTGACAGTGTAACAGAGACTGACGGCAGCCCAAAAGTGCACTTGCTGTCAGGCTGGAGAACCAACAAGAACTTCTCTGAAGACCTGGAGTTGCAAAATCTCCTTGAGAAACTCTCTGATCAGTCATTAGATAAACAAGACACTGACTCACTGAGCAGCCACACCTCAGGTTTGTGATATTTGTCTCTTCGATGTTTTGAAATGTATCATTTAATGTAACACTTAATATAATTGACTGTTTTTCTCTTCTTGATTCATCCTTCACTTATTCCTTTGTTTTTTTTAATTGCTGTTCTATCCAGACGACAGCTGCATTTCCTCAACTCCTTCCTCTGACCTGCTGACTTCCAGTTACAAAGATGACTTAAATACAAAGAGACAAATGCACAAGTAAGACTGTGTTTCAAAACCGTGTCCCAGAACTGCAAAACATGAATAATAATCGTCGACTAATGCAGATACACGCCCTACCAGGATGTTTGTTATCTTCAGGGTATTAGCAGCTTAACCTTTGACCTTCTGTTCCACAGTAACAGTGGACTGTCTGGGTCACACTCCTCTTCCCCAGTGTGTCTGAATGAAGTTCGACTCTGTCTGGAGAAGGAAAAGCCGTCCCTGCAGGGACTGAAGAGCTCTAGTCTCACAAACATACACCAGAAGGGGAAAACGGCAAAGAGCAGGAGAAGCTCGCTTCCCGGAACACCCACCCACGGTAGGAATGATAGGGTGTGAACAGCTTAACTGTACATTTGGGAAATGAGCTTATTTACTTTACTTCCAAGAGTGAGATGAGAAGATTCCCCAAACTCCAAATATGGAGCCAGGAGACTGTTAGCATAGCTTTTCATCAAGACACCGAGAAGCTATTAACAAAAAGACAGACACAGCATTTGATTCTGTGTAAAACCACAGCTGTTAGTTTTTTGCATCTGTACTTGTATTTGAAATGAACGAACAAGAGGTAATTCCTGTAGTTCTAGCTTTGGAACTACAGGAACTGCTGTTAGGATTATGTTTGATTATGAATTTTAACATTTTACATTAGTAATTAGTGAAATACAGCAGTATGGACTGAACACGTTTATACGCTATCTGGCACTTTTGTCGATTAACAGAAGAAGGAAAAGCTTATTACCTGCAACAGAACACACAGCGCAGTTCCTGCCTGTGTTTGCATTTCACTTTGACGCATTTAAGACCAACATATCTTTTAAAACTTGAGCTTATGTGTTCAAATAAACTGATAAGTCAATCAAGGTTATTCTTGCTTTCTGAATATATCTTTTTTTCATTATTAAAGCATTTCTCAATCTCTATAAAAAATGACATTCAAGTAGCCTGAAAACGTAATTTGGTCTCACTAATAAGTTTAGAAATCTCTCTTTACATCTACCTGTTTTGTGCTTATCTTGACAACTGCTTGTCCAGTCCAGTCAGCGTTGGCCCTTGCATTACTGGGGACATGTGCAAGTGCTTTGCCGAGTATGAGATTATTTGGGTTATCCGTTCTCATATTTTGGGTCACTTTCGTTTACAAGTGACCCTCTGCCTGATCCACTCTGTGTAGGGGGAGGAGGGGCAAAGAAAGTTTTCACAGCACTGTTTGCAGCCATCTTAAAAATTAAGGGCACTTCATGATTTAGTAGCTTGTAAAACCTCCTTTAGGAGCAATAACTTGAAGTAACTATTTTCTGTATGACTGGATCAGTCTCTCACATCATTGTGGAGGAATTTTGGCCCGCTCTTCTTTACGGTGTCTCTTCATGAACGTAATATTTTAACATGCTAACTGAGGCCTAACTTATCTGAGCATTGCATGGTCTGACCTTTAGGTGAATTCCTTGGGACGTCCACTCATGGGAAGATTGTGGGATTGTGTTAACACACAACTGAATGCTCCAGACCAGAAAATTGCCAAAACTTTTGTAGAGGTGGTGACAACTGCTGATGATCAGTTTATCACGTACATTCGATGAGCAGCACCCTGTTTGGCTGTCTTTGTGAAGATATAATAATGCATTGCCAATCATCTTACTTTTAATGTTACCTTTAAGTTTAATCCTCACTAGTAAGTGCCACACTCTCACGTAACTTAATTCAACCAAGTCTTAGCCTCAACTCTTGAAAGAACTTTGTGAGAATTTTATCGTAATAAGTGATGAAATGTTGTAAAGCTTGCTGAACATCTAATTTTACATTTGGTGTCCTGTAATAAATTACCTCCTTTGTTTTGTTTGGATCAGAGGATCTTAGGAAAGCTGTTTTGGAATATGATAAGAATATTTTAACAGGCATTTTATCAAATTTTAATTAAAACATTACCTTCTAGCCTCTATTAAAACAACACAATCGAGACGAATGGATTATTGTGCCACATACTTTTGCTTCTCCAATTTCACTACCTGATAGAATAAGAAGTAAACCGCAATGGGTTTATTTCAGTTCACTTTCTCATGTTGCATTTTCAGTGGAATTAGACCTAGAGTTCTTCATTTGTTTAGGATTCAAGTTTACACAGTTTTCCCATTTTAGCAAACACCTTATACTCTCTCTATATAACTCTATCCCAATACTAGTACTGGTAATTTCTGATGACTGTGCTAATGATTTCAAATAACTTTACTTAATAAAGGTTGTATGAAATACATTGATTGTGCCATACAAGGGCCGGCAGACTAGCTTCTCATTTTCTGGTTTTCCAGGAGTTTCAGGAGCGTAAAAATGAAAGTGTCTCGGCAGCCGACGCAGAAATGAAAACCACGTTGACATTTTAGGTTTTTGCTGAAAAGCCTTGTTTAAAAAAAAAAAAAAAAGAAGGATTTATTAGGTATATTGAATAGCAGAATGTTTTCATTGATGTTGCGACTTTCTGCTGTGTGCCTGCTTATCCTGGTTCAACAGCTTGACTCAGCTCCCGGTTAGTTTAAGTATTTTGTAGGTACAAGGTGGCACATGTTGATTCCAGTGAAGCAGTGAAGCTCTGTGAGTCGTTAGGGTGTGTTCATGCAAACCCTTGTGGGTGCGGTTTGTTTGTGTTTGTTCATGTAGTATGGTCAATAACACTGCACTGAACTCTGATGCAGTTTGTTTGCAGAGAAGACATAAACACTGAATTTTCTGAATTAATGACATCTCTTAAAATCTCAGAAGAGCCACGAAAGTTTGTTTTCACAAGCAATAAGGATCCCCTTCCTTAGTTTATGCTCAAAATATTGTGAGATACTGGCGTCTTTATCTCTTGAGTTGCACCTCGGCCAGTCTGAATTCATTTTCGATGGATCATCCTGAAGCTATGTTGATTCAGCTGATTGTGGGAAACACTGCAGATTGCATTCTGTAGCAATAAGATTCATATTACTCAAAGATCGCTTAAGTCCATCTAGGCTCTTTTAGGATTTCAAGATCATTCTGAAACATTGACAAAAAACATTTTGTACTAGAGTTATGTAATTTTAATGAAAAACTCAATTTACAATATAGACAAATGCTCAAATATGACAATTATGTGAGGATTCAGTTATTTGAATGTCCTCACCTAGTGTATTTTTTCTTTTATTCAGTCAATGCTTTCTTATTCTGTGATTTGCTGGTGTGGTAGTCTTAATGTAACGACAAACCATCATATTGAATCCCAAGCATCTTTTATACATGTATATATTACATTGGACTACTCTCTGCAAAGCAGGTGCCCCCACAGGGACATTAAAGCTTTACTCTACTCTGCTCGTGTATTTTTCCGTTAGGGTCTCCTCGGAGGCGACACCCTTGTGCTTGCAGGCCGTCCTCAGCTGGTGGGGCTCCGGCTGGAGCGCCAGAGGAGGCAGAAGATGGCCTGCCATTTCTGGAGACAGAGATTTGGAGCTGGGGCCGTGGCTCTGAGGGACAACTTGGTCATGGAGATCAGCTCGCCAGGTGGGGACCAAAAAGAAAGTGTAACAGTGATATTTAAAAATAAAATGTCTATATTGTGTTTACAATATGTCTATGATGATGTAATAAGCATAATTATTATTTAAAGGTGAATTGAACAGAATTACATTAAAAGACAATTAGATACAACCTTTTGGGATGAAATGCTCAATTAAATTAGTTGGAAATGTGTAAAGAAAGAAATTATAACCACAAGATTAGACTGAACTGTGTTTGTGTGTCCAGACTCCAGCCTCTATGCATCAAGTCTTTAACAGGTGAAGAAGTGATCAAAGTTGCTGCAGGCTCGCACCATTCACTGGCTCTCACTGCTCAGTGCCAGGTAACAAAAACAGCACACACTGATCTGAGGACTCCCTTTGACATTAAATGCTCCCAAGCTCTGGACACCTTACTAAATATTGCTACCTGTACTTGCATGCTGAGATGAGCTTAACATTTCTGTATGTTTTAATGAGAAGTCCAGAAAGATGAGTTATGCTTTAACAAAAGGCTAATAGACATCCTAATTAAACATCAACAGTTGTGACTCAGTCTTAAAAATAAGATGTAATTAACTTTCTTATGATACTTTCATCATGTTATTTTTCAAGGTCTCAAGTTTCAAGCATTACTTGTATGTAAGCACATGCTCACCCCCTATTTCATCTCTTCTGTGCTGTAGGTGTACTCATGGGGCAGCAACATGTGTGGACAACTCGGCCACGTGAACAGCCCCATCACTGTCCCTCAGCAGGCGAAGGTACAGAAATCTCATCCCATTTTTGAAAATTTAATTCACACATTTCACACTTCTAGCCAAAGATTTCGTTATTCACATAGATTATTATTTTCGCTAATGTAGGAAAACATAGCAACACCATCCATTTCCTAATACTACTACTGTTTTGTTGTGGGTGGACCACCATAGCTGTCTGATGGCCTTCGTGTTTGGGACTTGTCAGCCGGTCAGAGCCACTCCCTGCTCCTGGCTGATGGAGACTGTGTGCAGCCAGTCCTGTTGTACTGCGGCCAACAGAAGGAGCCAGTGCAAACTGAGAGGCTAAACCAGAGTGAAAGCTCAAGCAAGAGGTCACCCAACAGAGTGGAGCATTATACAGTCATGCCCACCCTGCTGCCCTTCTGCATCGAGGTTTGTAGGTCCAAAGCGCAACTTAACACAGACAGTAAGGAAAATGATTTGTGGAGCATTTTTTCCGCTAAAGCACGAGTATATTTATGAGATGGAAGTTCTTACTCACACCAGCCTAACTCTATCTGTAATTGTAACCTAAATGTTACCCTCTTGTTTTTTCTGTGTGTGTAGATGGGTTACGTTAGCAGTGTGTGCTGTGGAGGTCAGAGCTGTGCGGTGCTGGCAGACCACAATGTCATGGGTTTTATTTCGGCTATCCACGAGCTGGCCTCCAGAGAGAGACACTTGTACTGTTGGTGCAGCAGCGTCAGGAAGATCCTCCTCACCCCTCTGCGTAAAAGAGGTCAGAGAGCATCTACTGCCTCGTTCTGCCTCATTAAAACATTTATTAAAATTAGTGTTTGTGTGTGTGTGTGTTTTCTCATCTGCAGAAAGTTTGTGTCCAGTGTTGGGTGAGCAGTGCACTCATCTCTTCTTCTCTCTCTGTGAGAGTTTTGTTCAGCTGAGCACCCTGATTGGCCGACATGCCACAGCACTCACCTACTTCCTGCATAACGTGCAGGGCTGTGATGTCACTACCCTTCCCCTGCTGACACACACAGAGTATTTCATGGACACATACAAAAGGTGAGTTGGGTTTTTTTTTTGTCTCACCAAACAAAAGTCCCATCATGTGATTCCCTCAAAGAAAACATGAACAGACATACTCATGTTTATGTCAGTAATCCCATTTTTAGTTTTTACACTCACTGTTGACTGTATTAGTTACCCTACTTGTAGCACATTGCCTTCAGAACTGCTTTAGATTCAACAAGATGCTGGAAAAATATCTCAGAGATTTTGATCCATGTTGCCATGATCACATCACACAGTTGTTGCTGATTTGTCAGCTGCACATTCATGATGCTTTGTTTATTCATGTATTACAAAGCAGTTATAGTGCTGTGGCTAGAATTACTTTACATACAAGCAAACCCTCCTGAAATTCGGGATCACACATATTTATGCTGTGATCAGGTTAGGTTTCATCACATTATATTTAAGCCTATATATAGTTAAAAGAAACAAGCCAGGAAGACAAACCTATTTCAAATGATCTTTAATTTGAGATGGAGGGTTTAAGCTCTTCTTGCAAGTTCACTTGACTTTGTAAAGCTGTATCTTGTGTGTCACTGAGGAGTAAAATCTAAGTTAAAATCACTCTGTCTGACTCTAGGTATTTTTCTTCACTTGGTGATTTCCAAGTAATGGGCGGATTCCAACCACTTCACAAACTCTCACTGTAAGCACTTTTATTTTTCTTAAGTGCTCACTGTAGAAGTGCAGCTCTCTTCATTTGCAAATACATGTTCTTGTATGTTTTCTGCTTTTGTGACTAAACTAAACGCATAAAACTTATCCCAGTCACTTGACAGACGTGTTATTCTAAGAGTGCATCTGTCTCTCCCTGTCTCTGTTCCTGCCCAGTGAGAGTTTAGGCTTTCGGCAGACTTTGCTCACTCAGCTGTCCGTATCAGATCAGTCAGCCAGTGGTGATGTTGATCTGGTTTCAATGTTGTACTGGCCTCTGCAGCAGCTCCACCAGTACAGCCGAGCCCTGCTCAAACTGGCGGCCTGCTATGATGTGGTGAGAAAATCCTCTTCTCTCTTTTTGTCTCAAGCACTTTTTTGACCGTCCCTCTTCTTCTTCTTCTGCTCTCTTTCCCTTGCTTCATTCTCTCACTTTCTGTTTCGTCCCCATGACTGAGCAACATTAGAACAAGTGGTTGTTACTGTCACTATATTGACTTCAAGTCTTTTATATGTTCAGGTGTACAAAATTCTCTGTCGTGCTGTCTTTCCTTTTCTCCCCAGTTAACTGTGGAGTACAAGTCCCTTGATCAGGGTCATAAAGATTGCGAGTCCCTGTCTTCATCACTGCTAAGAAGGAGGAAGGAGGCTGAAACCACCTTCCTGTTCTGGAAGACCCACTCTGGCAAAACTACTGTGAGCACAACTCTGTTTTATGTGCCTGCATCCTGTAATTTTTTTCTAGTCTATACACATTAGTCACTATGCTTTCCTTTGAGGTTTTAACCCATGACAACAAGTGTGCTTCTAAATTTTATTTCACTCCCTAGAGCCACTAGCCTTCCTGGCAGGACTCTCTAAGTGCTCCTTTTCAAACTGAGCTGATTCCCAGAGTATTAACTTGCCCTGAACAGCCCTGCCCTGTATTTCATTGGCTAAAGTAATAGGGTAGTTCTCACTGATGGGTGTAGCATGCTGTTCAAAGACAAAACAAATAGGTACAGTTTTGAATACTTTCAGTTGGATGTCAGTCTCTTTTCTGCACCTCCTTTCTTCAGTTGTTAAAGAACTATAATAGATCTGTAGAGCAACTGGTGTGTTAAAACACACACCTGAGGTGTCTGCTTGCACAGAAACCTGTTTCCAAGGGTTTCCTCTTGTAAATTCATTAAATTTCCAGACAAATATAAATCACCTTATATTTAAATTTGTTGCACTTTGATCAAGGTGTCTGCAAGAACATCTGAACTGCACGCTGCTCTGCAAAGCAGCAACCCATCATCGTGCAGTACAGTCTATTGAAAGTAATGGTTTTCAGAGTGCGGCCCCTTCCACATCCTGTGTGAAAACACATTAAGTTATGAGACATGTGTTGCAGCTTATGAGCTACTAGAGTACCCCGGGTTTTATTAAGGAAATTTATGTGTGTGATTTTGTTCTTCAGGAGTGCCTGCGTCTTCCCAGGCGTCGTGTGGTTTGTGAAAGCAGCAACAGATCTCTGACTCTGCAGAATGCCGGGCGGTTCTCAAATCACTGGTTCATATTGTTCAATGACGCCCTGGTGCACACACAGGTACTCAAAATAAGTCCGTATGAAATCAGATATATTAAAGTGCTTATGTTAGTAGCATAAATTCATGTTGGGGGAAGCAGTGCATAAAGGAGCCTTTAAGTCTTTTAAAATTGTCGTTATTTCATTTTTTTTGTTAACAACAACACTCACTGTACACCAGAGAAAAACCAAAGGATCTCTGCTGACAGTGATTTCTGGTCATCTGCATTGATTTACAGCTGAAGCTTACATATGAACATTGTGTCTTTTATTCAGGGTACAATTCCCTCTCAGAGCTTCGTGAGTATCCCTTCCACCAGTTTACCTCCAATAACAGACATAACTGTAACTGAGCTTGAGCTTGAGCTGCAGTAGGATACTGTATATATCATATAGGCCGAATAATTAACTGCCTCACCAGTGAGCTCTCATCCTGTGGACATGCTCCAGCTCCATCTTCTTGAGTAGCACTTGGCGACACTAGTCTATGCTCTGCTTTGCAGCCTTGTTGAGCTTGGGTTGGCAGCACACAAACCTATTCACCTCTAGTTGGAGTAGCCCTCCAGCTTGCACCAAATCTTCACAGCAGAATAAGATGGTGGAGTTGAAGTTGGTCCACCTGAGAGACAAGAGTCTCACTGGTGGGATCACATCTATGGCAACTGGTCAGCCCTTTGATAGTAAATGAAAAGACAGAACAAACTATCGACTGATCTACAACTAAACTAAGAATTCGTTGTCTGTTTGTATAATGATGAACGATGGCTTGCGTTGTTCATAAATGAATTTTTCCTTTGATGTCAGAATTGCTGGCCATTATGTTCCCTGTTTTTAATATTTTGTCCACTCAGTTAACATGAATGAGGCTAAAACAAACAGTGATCAGTGGCCTTTGTAATATTCCAGCATTACAGATGTCCTGTGTTAACATTTATTCTGTGCATGTGGTCCTGATGGCTGATTCTGTCCAGCTGCTGCTCAGCAAGCTGCTGTGTGTGGATTCATTTGTGTTTAGAAGATTTTCCGACATTAGTTAGTGGTGAAAGTAGATGAGGTCATAGCTGCAGTAGTTCAGAGCTTGGAAGGGTGATGGTGAAAGGATGCATCTCTCACTGCTGTGGTCTAGCTTTAAACAGGGAGACTGTCACTGATTTCTTCCAGATGATGGCTTCTTTATTCTTACACTTACTGTCAGCTTGTCCTCTTTGGCTACTTTTTTTTGGTTTTAGAGCAGTTTCTTCCTGAGACTCTGTTTCCTGTTTGATGTGGTGTGGTGTGTTACTAGAGTTTTGGGCTCATGTCACGTGTTGTGAGTTAAAACTTTGAGCAACCGTTGATGTACTAAAAGTCATTTTGTGCATCATAAATAAGTCTTATAATTGTAAAATGTGGTTAGTATGCAATGTGCACTAAGAAATGTTAATTCTTCCCATGACAATCAAAACTTAAAGCTGGTCAGTTCCCTTTCAAGGTCTTCACCTTATCCATCCATCTGTCTGTCTGTCCGTCTACCCATCCGGCCATCCACCAATTCAGTTCTGCTTATCTGCCATCAGGTTATGCAGGATATTCTAGACATCTTTCTCCCCAGCATTTCTTTCCTGTTCCTCCTGAGTGATCATGAGGAATTCCCAGGCCCAATGAGATATAAAATCTCTCAATGAGTTCTGGATCTTTTGCTCTTAGATGTTAGATGTGCCCGAAAACCCTCCATTCATGAGTCATCCATGAGCAGATGCTTGAACCATCTCTGCTAGCTTCTTTTTTCACACAAAGGCGCAAAAGCTTCAAATTACTTCTGGATGTCTGAGTTTTCCTAAGAATTAGCCCAGAAGATCTTCAGGTGATTTTACTTGTTTGGTCTTTAGATCTCCTTACCATAGGTGAGAGTTGGAACTCTCGCTTTACCATTCAGTCATTCAAGAGAAAACAAATTTGCCATGACAATCCAGTCACACGCTGCACCACTCTGCTGGTCTACCTCCATCTTCTCAGTACTGGCAAAGAAGATGATGAGAGTTCTTCACTTGGGGCAGCGTCTCTTCCCAGATCCAGAGGGAACACTCCACTGTTTTACAGCGCTCAGACTTTGAGCTGCTGATTGTCATCGCAGCCATTTCACACTTGGCTACAAAATCGAAGGTCACGCTCCACTAAAGCCAACAGAACTACATCTGCAAAAAGCAGAAATGCTATTCCGTGGGTCAAAAAATGGACCCCGGCTTATCCCTTAAAATCCTGTTCATGGTTCAAAGACAAGGGTGAAACCCTGACAGGTCCAACACTCACTTCTGTGTGTCCACGTCCAGCATGGTCGTCATTTCTATGCTTCTGTTTTCAGCTCACATGTTCAAATGGTCGGAACAAGACTTCTACAGATAGACCTAAAAGCAGCAGAAGTCCTGGACGCAGCACAGAGGTGCATAAGTAGAGGACCTTGAAGGAGAAGTCATCCAAATTTAAATCAGGGTTATATTGTAGGAGTCACACAACTTAATGGTTACATCTCATGTAGTTAAAAAAAACAAGCTTTTATCGACCTTTAACTGTAATTGATATAAAAAGGAATTTAAAACAGTCAATTACTTTGAATATTAAAACACAAGTCATGTTGAAAACAACTGAAATATCTTAAAAGGTCATAAGTTTATAGAGGAAACTGCCTTATTAGTGTAGGGTAGTGTAGCTGAACTCAAAAGACGTTGGACTTCCCCAATTTACCAGCACACAGTCAGGAAACCACAGACAGTTATAAAGGCATATCTTTTGGTCATCTATCCTTTTCCCTCCCTCTCTAACATACACACACACACACAGTAGGATTTGATAGTTTCTAAAGTTTTGTAATCTCAGACAGCGCGTTGTTACCTAATATGTGAGAATTACAGAAAAAGTGCTGCTCTCCCTTTTTGTGTGCAGTTCTCCACTCATCACGTCTACCCTCTGACCTGTTTGTGGGTGAAACCGGTCACTGAAAACGGCAGCGGACTGTGAGTTTGTTGTTGTAGAAATCAATCTACATGCTGACTAATGCGAAGTAAAGGAATGTTAGTCGCTCTGATAAAAACATTTATGCAACACTATAGCCTCAACAGCAACATGGGAGCAGTGAGATCCATGCGGGGATCTTTTTTAATCTTTTAATTTACTTTGTATTTATTGGATAGGCAACAAGCAGCAAATCATTAAGCCATGGTTATGGTTAACTTTCCATGAAACCTACTGCTCTTTAAATCATCTACTTTTAAAAGTACTGGTACATTTGTCACCTTTGTTTGCTAGCTCAGACCCCAGAATAACCAGTAGAGTCCCGTTCAACCCCCAGACTAATAAGATGGTAATAAGTACTTCATGTACTTATAAGGATGTCATTTGTGCTTTTTATTTATGAGTCAGATTTTAAAATCTGAGCAGCTGGGATCAGTGGAGTGAGCTCTGACTTATTCCAGCTTGCAGAGCATTGCATGACCTTATGAAAATCAGCAGGAGACAACAGTGATCTAATTCTAGAAATATTTTTAAGTTGGACCTCCAGCCTACAAAGCGTTTAGGGAGTGGAAGTTGGATGTCATTTGTAATACAATATTTAAAAGATCCACCTCCTTGTTTTTTTGTACCAATTAAGTTAATTATTGCTCTTGTGCTACATATTTTCAGTCATGCCCTCAAAATAACATGTCCAGAGGAGAGTTTCACCCTGGTGGCCTCAACACCGCAGGAAAAGGTACATTTATGGTTTAAACCATTACTGTTGCTTAGTTTTTCAAAATCAGTTTGTAAAAAAAGTTTTTTTTGAGATCGAATTCCGTCTTAAAGCGTCTGCTTCGGTTCTGTGCTTCTTTCTCTGCAGAACAAGTGGTTACGATCTCTTAACCAGGCAGTGGATCAGATACTGGGCGGCGGAGGTCAGGGGTCGTCACCAGCAATGACTCGCACGGCCTCCTACACGTTCACGGCAGACGAACGGTTCAAAGATGCTCAGTACACCGGGAGCTGGTTGGCAGGACGGGTTCATGGCAGGTTAGAAAACATGTTTGTATGTTTTTGGCATTCTCTTTAAGGGTCCCTGAAGGCATCATTTAGGAGAACATTAAAAATGTTCCTCATTTAATGCACCTGTAAAATCAAACAATAATAACAGCATTTGATAATGCTATAATTATTTTGTCACGCATAAATGCATAAAACAATGTGCACAACTCAATAGATTTCCAATACAACTTGAATAAAAAAAACAGCCAGTTAGCAATACAAAACAAATAATCCAACTTTGTCTTTGGAATCTCTCAGTTGTTTCTAAGAGATTAATGTAAAATTAGTTTTTATATATTTAAAAAGCACAGCCACTTCTTCAATACGCAGGTTTGAAGTCATTATGTTTTTAGGCCAAAGAGGAGCAATGTGCATGAATGAGGAATCAAATCACTAGAAACCAATAAGTGAAGTCAGCATGAATGAAGAAAAGACTGTTTCCAGCCTTCTTCTGTAAATTCCTTCTTTGTGTGGGGAACTTAATTGATGACGCTGGCTAAACGGTTTAAGCAGAAGCTACATTTTCCTTCACAGAGGAACCATGAAGTGGCCGGATGGGCGACTGTACAAGGGGAACTTCAAGAATGGACTGGAGGATGGGTCAGTACAGTAACCTGGTCTTATACAGAGGTGGTTACTGGATATGTTGTTCATTTCCAGTAAGAAACCTCTGCTCTTCCTGCCTTTGGTCATGTGATAAAAAAGAAACAGAAATAGTGATGTAATTGCCCTACACTTCACCTCCGGCATGTTTTAAATATCCACGTCGCAGATTCTGATCTTTGCTAACTGTTACTTTTTTTTTCCCAGCTATGGAGAGTCTGTGATTCCTAATAAACTACTGAATAAAACCGACACCTACCAAGGACAGTGGAGAGAGGGCAAGATCCATGGTTTTGGCAAGTACAAGTCAGTACACATTTTCTACCAACTTTCTGGTGTGAAATAGCACAAATTGTACGTGTTGCCTTAGTCAGGTGTTAAGTAGCAGCGCTGGACGTCCATATACAGATATAAAAGCTTTTTAAGTTTTTAAGCCATCGGCTCTTGTTAACAAATGTCTTGGGTCAGCAAATGTGGAACTAAAATAAAACATGTCTCCACAGTGTTTTAGTGTTTTTTTTTTTGAAGTGGCCACAGCTGTGGGCTCTGCACACTAACACAGAAGGCTGCTGTATATGTGTCATACTCAGGTATGCAAGTGGCGAGGTGTACGAGGGCTGTTTCTGCGATGGGCAGCGGCACGGTTACGGCATGCTGAGCTCTGGGAAACTGGCGAGGAATTCCTCCAGTGTTTTCATCGGGCAGTGGGTCCACGACAAGAAGACAGGATATGGCGTCTACGATGACATCACAAGGTCTGAATAACCCCAAGAAAACTGCTATTTTAGAAATATAGAAACTCAGAAGTGTTAAATGTGGAACGCATCTCCTTAGGTAGGACGGAGCAAGGTTTCCTCTAATGGTCGGTTCACAGTAGTCGATATCGGTCCTGGTTTCTAGAGATGGCCTATCATTGAATGAATTTTGTATCAAAGACATGCTCCCGTCAGCAGTCCCTGATCTCATTTTTCCCCCCAGAGGTGAGAAGTACATGGGCATGTGGCTGGATGACCAGCGGCATGGCAGCGCGGTCGTCATCACGCAGCACAGCGTGTACTTTGAAGGAGCTTTCAGAGAGAACAAAATGAGCGTAAGTACACCCTGAAATATGTATCTGCTTATATATGTGCTTACAAATTTGTTCACTGATGAGTGAGTTTGAGTACATTTTAATAAGTGGTTTTTGCTGGTTTACTTAAATACATGTGCAGAAAGAAAAAAACTAGTTTGAACATTTACAAATGCATTTTTGTCTTTAGTCATCCTATGTGTTAGTTCTAAAAAAGCTTTTAGTTTATAATAAGCATATACAAACCCCTGCACCTGAAATAACAGATAAGTTGGGAGACATGCGGTGTAACAAGGCTTGAATTGTTGGTGCAGACAGGTAGTAGCTGCAGGCCTGTGGTGTGTTGATAAAATACCAAATGCATTTTACACAATGCATCCTACATGCGGCAGGTAATAATTAAATAACTTATCCTGCTTATCATCAAAAAGGATTCTCTTTGATGTCACTGAAGCACATACCAGAGGGGTCCTGGGCTGGCGGAGAGGGGTGCAGAGCGCTCAGAGCTCATGCTTTTCCTTCTTCAAACAGCAGAATTTAAAATATGCTAACCCCACTGCTGCTCCCATTAGTTGACTCTAAACATGCCAGCAAAGGACATCAGGCTCATCTCAGCCAAACAACATATACAAACCCCAGTATTACCCAAGCATGCTTTTTTAAAATACATGGTCATTTTAATCCTTTTATGGTTATGTAGATGTAAATTCTGTCTCAGTTGCGAGGTGATCACACCTATCACTTCTCTGCCCTCCAGTATCAGCGTTACAGTGGTTAGCCCTGTTGCCTCACAGCAAGAGAGTCCTGGGTTTGAATCCACCAGCCAGTCAGAGGCCCACTGTGTGCATGTTCTCCCTCTGTGGGTTTCCTCCGGGCACTCCATTCTTTCTCCACTGTCTAAAGCAGGGGTGGGCAACTCCAGGCCTCGAGGGCCGGTGTCCCTGCAGATTTTATATGTGTCCTTGAACCAACACAGCTGATTTAAATGGCTAAATTAGCTCCTGCAGTTCTCCAGAGGCCTGGTAACGAACTAATCATGTGATTCAGGTGTGTTGACCCAAGGTGAGATCTAAAACCTGCAGGACACGGGCCCTCGGGGCCTGGAATTGGCCACCCCTGGTCTAAAGGCAAGCATGTTGGGTTAATTGGTGATTCTAAATTTCCCGTAGGTGTGAATTTCTGCAGTCTGCCAACCTGCTAAGGCCATGTCCTGCCTTTTGCCCTTTAAGAGAAACAGATGGATGACACAGACACCTCAGTGTGTGAATCAGTTCGATAAAATTAGTTTATCATGCTCTAGTTGATAAGATAATATTGTAAATTAATTACTAAACACAAACATCCCCTTTCCAGAGAGTACAGGAAAAGTGTCCAGCAGACTGTTGTTAATCAGGTTGGGTTTGTCAAAAACATCAAAATGATGTTTTTCAACTGCAAAATGTTTTCTGGGATGTTCCTAGCTTGAGTCAGACATTTTAACAAAAAAACAACAACTTTGTATTTACTTAAATTTTAACTATAGATGTCTCTTGTTTTGCAACTGTTTATATTTCTATTGCACAAAGCACATAAAACACACAAGGGTTTCACTCAGGATCGATACATTTCTAATCTTATCCATGACATGTGACTGGACTGCAGTTTGTAGTGCATGTTGTAGAACTGGTGCACCTGTGCACCTCACGCCTTTCAATTCTGAACTAGTAAAATGTCCTGCCTGCCTTTAAATCTGACCTGATGATGAAATGTAAATAAATATAATGTGGTGATGAAATCTTAATCGTATTGGTGACACATTTGATGCAGTGTGCTTTCTGACAGGGTCCGGGTTTGCTGATGTCAGACGATGACACAGTTTTTCATGGGGAGTTCACTGACGACTGGACCATCAGCGGGAAGGTAGAAGTGATTTCTGCTCTTTGTTTAAGACTCGGTGTCTGGAAAGGTCTTATTTTGATAGTCTTCAAAACTTTAATCTACCTTTTTTCCTTTTTATCACGGTTGTTACTAATAATACTCTAAAACAAGTTTCATTCTTCACTCCTCTTCTCCTTCAGGGGATTTTAACCATGCCTAATGGTGACAGTCTGGACGGCCAGTTCAGTGGAGAGTGGAGCTCAGGGCTGAAGGTGGTTGGAACGTACACAAAGCCAGGCATTGTTGAACCTCCAAACAAGGAGAAGAACGGCCTGAGGTGATTATTTATTTCACTTTAGTAAGCTGGTTTTATAATAATGCATGTAAATGTGCTCCTGATTTGTGCAGGCTTTTATTTGTCAACTTCTTGTCTGTTACGAGGGTATAATCGTGTAATGCCGTGTCATTTAAAACTTTGAAAATGTCGCACATGTGCAGCAGACTGGGTCAGTACGCCGTGCCGGCAGATCAGAGGTGGATCTGTGTGTTTGATGAATGTTGGAGTCGGCTAGGCTGCGACGCTGCTGGGAAAGGAGAGAGGACGACGGCCTGGGAGAACATCGCTGTTACAATAACAACTGCACGACGGCAGAGGTAGACACATAAAGGACGCAACATCAAAGCCTCAGATTTCATTTGTGTTAGTTTAGACTGCAGATTTCAAATAAAAGATTGATGTAGCCAAGTTGAGGTCACACATTGGTTGATGAAATCCAGTTTTAAAGGCTCACTTTCAACATTTTAATAGTCAGTAGCCTGATTTTTTTTAAATCAGGTTTCAATAATAAACTTCTTTATTGTACATTTTACCTCAAATAGCACCATAATTACGAAAACGAATATCCTATTAAGACCTAAATGTAAAACTGAGAACATAAATTCATCAGAAAGGTGTTTACTGCCATCATAAATTCAGTGAGAAGTCGGGTCATTTTCCCCTAGACTTCTATAAAACTGACAGGAAACAGCTGATGACATAAAGCACCACCTCATCCATCCAATACGGCGGTGGTTCTGTCGTGCTTCGGCACGTTTGGCTGACGGTGTAACTGCCACAGTGGCATTAATAAAACACTGTATCTGTTAAAGTGAAAGCTCTGCCGCACAGTTTTTATAATGATGTAAACCTACACATTTTAAAGATGAGACATTAATGCAGTATTTATCATTTTACTTTAAACTAAATGTGCTGAAGCTCCTGCAGAAGAAATATGTAACTTTCCAAACTACTTAATGGGTTGCACAGTGTGATAATAATTCATCGTGTCTTATGTATACAGTTGTCAACTTAATAAAGTGGATGTGTCTGTGTGCTGTATGTTTGTAGCCCAGACCTCAGCAGGTCTCAGACCAAAGTCCTGGAGTGTCTGGAGTTTATTCCTCAGTATGAAGAACCTGTCACTGCAGCAAACTACGACAACATACGAAGATACCTCACCAAGGTATAGTGATCATACATTTAAATAAACAGATTTATCCTTCATTGAGGCTGATGGCTAAGATGTCCACCCAACTTGATCAGTGGAGATCCTGCGTGTATGGCAGAGGTAAAAGTGCAAAGTGGATGAATTAGCAGGGAGGCGGGCCTTGAGAGGAGGTTGTGTGTCTGTACACAGTTGCATGCTAGACAGCCTGTGATAGGATAGCCAACAACAGTTCACCGAACAGGCATCTGTTTGGACTGTGGGGAGAAGCCAGAGTAAGTGCAGAGAACCCATAAATAAACAATAGAAAGCATAAATTAAAATGTACATTTTAGGGGCTTTTCAGATTACATAGAATAAATAAATTAGAACTCACATTTTCGAAGAAGAAAAAAAGGAAAGCTACCTGAAACGCTTTGCTAAATTAACTAAAATATAAGGAAATAATAAAAATATAGGTGGTTTCCTTATATTTTATCTGTCACGTTGGTCACACCTCGATACTTAATTGCCAAGATTACATATCAGTTGTCTTTAAAAAGCGTTGCATTTGTATTTAGTACTCATTATGAACTTCTAAATCTCACTACTGACACATATTTTAGGAATTTAAGACTAAAGCTAATAACTAAACAGAAATGGGGAAATTCACTCTTTGAACAGCTGAAACTAAACTGAATTCAAAACAAAATGAAATAAACCAAAATAGAAACTGTAATAGCTGTGGCAACTGGAGACCCAGCCCTGATCAGCCGCGATGATCCATCACGTAATGTTTGAACGCACTGGAAGCCGTCCAGACTCAAAGAAGATCTTGAGGGGATATTGCAAAGTTTAAGTTAGGTATGGTTTGTTATCATGAGCTGTTTTCCTGCGTCAAGAAAGTCTTCTGGTTTTGGTTATTTGTAGTTTTGTTTTTGTTAATAGATGTTTGTGTATGTGTGTGCATCAGGCATGTGAGACCCCCCACCACCCTCTAGGCTGGCTGGTGGAGACGTTGGTGACAGCGTACAGGATGACGTACGTCGGTGTGGGATCAAACCGCAGGCTACTCAGGCAGGCGGTCCAAGAGGTCCTGGCCTACCTCACGCACTTCTACGGCGTCATCAGGTAGATTCATTTGTTTGCTGGGCCCTCAGGAAAGAGTTTCTATACACGGGTCTGAGACTGGAGAAACTTCCAGGACTGTGCTCTGAAAATTAGGAAATTTTGCTGTTTCCCTGTTTAAGGTCATCTTAGTGCAGCTTCCTGTGCCATCGCTACATTTCAGTCACTACCTTGAAATCCTCTTCTGCCCACCTGCACTTGTGCATATGATTTCACCATGGACCTGTGCAGAGATTTTCCAGGTCAGATTTAACCGACTTTATGTCGAGGATCTGAAAATTTCATGTGGGTTTTTTGTGCACTTAAGTTGTAAGAGTTCCACGATTTTGGAAAAAAAATAAGACAACCTCTCCCCTGTGACTCTGAGGGCTTTTAACTCTGAGAGTAGACATGACATGTCTTCATATTAAAGTTATTGTACCAAAAATAAATCAATCAGCTGATTGTGAGGGAGTCAGGACTGTGGTTTAAGATTTGGTTTACAGGGACTGAGCCCTTTTTAGATTTAGAAACTGAATGCGAAACCAACTTAAATAAAACTCTTGTATACAATAAATTTTACTATATATGTCTATGTGGTATAATGTCTGTCACCTGACTAAATATGGCTGTAATATTCTGTCTGCAGGTTTTTATTCCCAGGATTACCGGACGATGGCAGCGTCCTCCCAGATGCCCCCACGTCTCCAACTAAGAGCAGACGCAACTCTTACACAACAGGGCATGGGTGAGTGACGCACACACACACACACACACACACACACACACACACACACATACATACAGGACACATGAAGTTTTCCTGACTCTTCATCTGTGTTCTTCTCCTCTTCTTCCTCCACCACGTTATTCTCCAGTTGTGTTATGGTGGTGAGCTCCTCCTCTCTCCTCCTCCCTCTGCTGCTCCCTCGACTCTATCCTCCTCTCTTTACTCTGTACTCCCTGCAGGAGGAGCAGGAGGAAACTGAGTACTGGGAGCGCATCCTCCGACTCAACAAACAGCCTGACCAATCGCTGCTCAGCTTCCTGGAAGTGCAGGAGTGAGTACAAAACACACAAAATAAGTAAAAATATAAAAGGTTTTCTTCTTTAGAAAAAAACATTTTATTTGTATGTTTTGTGTCATATGAATTTTTCCACTTTAGGAAGTTCTGGCCGCTGTGGATGTCAATTCTTGGGGAGAAAAAGCAGGTGAGGCAGTTTTTTTTCTTTCTGTAATTTTCAGTCTAAATGTGCAGCTTTTATTTACAGCTGCAGCTCTCGTTTCATTGTCTGTAACTGGATCTCTTTGCATGCATTACAGATTGTGTCCAGCAGCAAAGACGCCTGTTTTGTTTCTGCTGTAGAAACACTCCAGCAGATCAGGTAGCTGCCCTGTGATCACGCACAATGTCATTAGTGATGACTAGACACTAAAAATGAAAAATGGAGCTCTTATTCATGGTTTAGAGTTTTGTGTATCTATAAGAGTGATTCATTTGCAACTGAATTTATAGATGTCCTGGTCACAAACGCACAACCTTTTCAAAATGTAAATGTTTCTTCACACAAGTAAAAAAAACTCCTTAGAAGCAGATTTTATTAAAGCGGGATAAAGTTCATGGTTCACCTGTCAGCCGTGGAGAAGAGCGTCACTACACTGAATGATCAGCTGTGCTCAGTTCAGAGTGACGGATGATGCTGTCGATCCTGACGTCCACCTTCACATCCTGAACCTGAGCGCACAGATGTTCAGCCTGTTGGTGGGCGGGGCTTCCTGACTGTGATGGAGGGTCTCCTCGAGGGTGCTCAGTATTTTGCACTCTCCTGCTGACCTCAGAGCAGCCAGCAGCTCTCTGTGTGAACTGAGTAAGCGGTTAAAAGAAGGATAGTCGGATGGGTGATCACTTGAATGGGATGTCGCTATTGTCTCCTTTTCCTTCATCAAGGATGCTCAGCTATATCCTCTCCTAAAGGAAGCATTAAACACCTTTCCTAAGCATTTAGAGAATTTGCCCAGCTCTTATGAAGACTGCCACACAGATACTTTCAGGTCGTTTCACTCAGTTAGCAGCTGATTATTCAAGCACACACTGGGACTCCTTCACTCAGCTGGTTTTTTAATAGATGTTGTGACGCTTGATCGCAAACTATTGAGACTTTGGTAAAGGGATACACACCCACGCACTAATAAAAATGTCACAATGTCATGAGTTTATAATGTAAATTCATTTAAAATGTAAAATTCAACCCTTCATATTTACACAGCACCAGATTCACTCCGTCAGACAAGCTGATGGTGATCCAGAAGTCGTTTGAGGAGCTGACCCTGGAGGTGAAACCTCTGCTGCATGGTGACTTCCTCTGGTGCATGGATGATCTGTTCCCACTCTTCCTTTATGTGGTGCTCAGAGCCAGGTATCCTATCACACATTCATGCATTTATTTGCGTGTAGTAAAAGGTGTCTGTATTGCCTTATTGGTGATATTTGAGGTCTGTGTTGGTTACCCTAACCTTATGCTTTTATTGAAGTCTTGACAATCAGGGAACAAAAACAGTCATCAGTCTACCTGATATTTATCAAAAATACTTATATTTTTCCCCAAAAAGTACTTTTAGCTTGACTCCAAATACAAAGGAGCAGGATTCAGGGTTGGTGTCAGCCCTGCCGGTGAATTAGACCTCACAGTGTTAAATTTGTGTCCCCTCTTTAGAGATTCAGGTGTGGGAACTATAGCCTCAAAGTTTTTTAAACACGTGATATTTATAATGATTAAAAAAACGGAACATTTTATAAGTGCTCGCTGGCAAAATTTATATCTGTAAGACAATGAAGGGCATTTTCCATCCTGAGCTATTTTCTTGAGTATTTTATAAAGTACTGTGTTTTGTTGGAGGTTGTTGAAGTAGCTGTACAAGAAGATGAAAACCAAACTAAGCAAGTCAAAGAGGACCAAACCAGTCCTGATGCTTTTCAAGTTCGCAGTCCTGTCATTTGTACCATCCCACCTCTTTGAAAGTAGTTTTATAAACATCCAATTAACCCATTACACATTATTCTGCTGCTCAGGATCCGAAACCTGGGAGCTGAAATCAGCCTCATAGAAGATTTGATGGATCCCAACATTCAGCACGGAGAGCTGGGACTGATGTTCACAACACTAAAGGTGAGAGCAGCCGACTCCCAGACACATTTACATGAAAGGTGTAAAAGTATCCGACGCTGTGAAATGCTCATGTTTTTCCATGAATTCTGTATCATCTGTAAAATATTTGGATATTTCTTTATGTTTCAACATAATTTTATGGACCCTTTGTGTTTTCTTCTGGATCTGAAGCAGCGTAATTAGAAAACCTTTTCAACAAATTCCTAGTTTTGTGTCAGTTTACAATAAGAAAGGTCTATAAGCACTTTCCTGACTCCATAGTTCCTCAAAGGAAACAAAAAATCTTTGTAAAACTTCAGAAAATCTCCAAATTGTTGTTTTTGTTTCAGCTGCGACTCCAATCACAGTTATTCTTCGTCCATCATGCGTGCAGGGTTTTAAACCATGTCTTTGCCACAGGCCTGTTACATCCAGATCCAGCGGGAGACGAACACGTAGGAGGAGACAGGAGGATGCCACGCGCTGACAGGAAGTGCCATAGCCAAACCGAAGCTGCATCGAGGCTGCAGACGTGCACAGCAAAGGGAATGTGGGAGCTAAACCTCCGAGCAGGAGGAGGTCTGACACCTCTCATTAACTCCACTTTTTTCTATCCAACAACCTCAGCAGGTCTGTAAACAGTGGGAGTGTAGCGCCCTCTTCTGGACAGGCTGCGACACCGCACCTTTATTTTCAAATGCACTTTGTCATACGTGTCAGTTTAACTTCCATTTGAGTTTCAGAACTATTTAATGAAAATGATATTTTACAGTGTTTTCCTGACTGGTGAATATACAGTGTATATTATACCGATTTCATCTGCTTTTTATGAAAACTAGAGGCAAAGAGCGCTAACTACATCATAGATGATAAACATGACTGTGTTTTAAAGGGAAAAGTTGGTGCTAATAACTGCAATAACGATGTAAATATTTTTCTAAGGGTGAAAGAGTTTTCAAAAGGGAACTTTAAGGCTGTTAAAGCTGTTTTTATTTAGCTGAATTTGAATGCAGTGGAAAACCAGGGAGAGAGATGACGAGTGTGTTCTTGGTAGCAGGTTTTGGATGAATACACTGTTGAAGGCTAATGTGGGCTACAGTGCAGGTACTTACTGAACATGCAGCATGTGGCAGCTGCAGTTAAAGTTAAAGTCTGGCTCTAAACCAGAATAATGTGCTGCTGCTGCTTTGTGAGGCTGAAGGATTTTTCTCCGTTTTAGCTCAATTTTATTTTGAGTGTGAGTGACGCGCTCGCTTTTCACTGAGCAGCCGAATGAGACAGAGCTCGATCAAACTGGGCATCCCGCCGATGCCGATGCACATGAACAAACTAAAACTGTAACTCTGACACACAAACATAACTCTGATCTCCTACAGCTCTGCTATTTTTAACCAGGATAAAGTGACCAGCAGGATTACTGATTTTGGTCCTTCGCTGAACAGGATGAACAAGCTCAGCAGCTAATCTGAGTGCTTCTTCTTTTATTCTGTGTTCAAGTTTAAGAATATCCTCTTCAGATCCAGGAACGCCGAGTGTTTCTGGGCTTTAGTTTACTTCCACGTTCAGCCGGCAAAAGTGTGCAAAAGGAATCTGCATCTGTCATCTGTCATGTTTTTGCATCAAGCTGCGTGAAAGGAACATTTCAGGGTTTTCCTTTTGTTTTTGGGTTTCTGTTTGTGTGTTTTATTTTGTTTTATGTTATTAAGAAAAGCTGCAACATTTCCAAAAAGTTGGACAGAAAAGTTCATGAACATCTCAGTTCAGAGAAAATGGTGCGCACATGCACGTCGTAACTGTTACTTTGTGTGTGTGTTTTAATGCAGATCCAGATTTTTTTTTAAAACACATATTTGTCCAACTAGTTAATGAAACTTTTAGGTTGTTTTGATCCCTTGAAGCTGACTCAGAATAATATCTTTTTTAATGTTGTGTCCTTGTATGTTCAAGGAAAAAAATAAGACATGAGGGAGTTTTGTCACTTTAAAATGATTTTATTATTTATTTATGATTCGAATACAGTTTAAATTAATGATATTGATTATAAATTATGAAGACTTACCACAAACCTGCACAGGATCCTTCTAAATTAGAGTGAGCTGAGGACTGTGATGCTTTTGTATCATCGAGACTGACGACTTGTAATTTCAGTGTTACTGAAAGCTGCACTGTATTCACTGCCACCTTCACCATGTTTTATTTTTGGCAGAGTCACTTAAACCTGTGTTCTGATTTACTTTTTTAAAAATACTACAAGCAATGGAGTGAGAGTTGCTGAGAGTTCATGGTGTAAAGCCTGAGCCGTGAAATAATTGACCCTTTTTGAAACTGGTGTGTTTATTGAATCTATTGCTTTAAAAAAAAATTAAATAGCAATTTATAAATGATTTGTGTGATTGTCAGTCACACTGATTATGTACAGATCTCATGTATCTCACGTATGTATCAAATATGATACAGTCTGTGTTACGGGGTAAAATCTTTGGACCTATCAGGTTCAAGGAGAGAGAGCCTCAGCCAAATATCAACACTGTCTTCAGCTCTCAGACTGATTTTTGTTGATTTGAGATAAATGAAAAGTTTCTCTGAGAATCGTAATGCACTGTACAGCAGCGCTCCGGCTTCATGCATTTCCTGAAGAGAAGCCAGTGTCTGCCTAGATGGAAGAAACCATTAGAGCTAACATGTAAAACATGTTTCAGACTAGGAAGCATCTTTGAGGTGGTTATTTTTTTCTAACTGGGTGTATATTTTTGTAACCTTGTAGAAAGAGTTGATTTGGGGGGAAATGATTGATGAATGTTGAGTAAAGACTGATTTCAGATGTTTATTTTAAAAAAAGGCAGTAAATTTATTTTAACTCTGGAAAGGTCTCCTCGTTTTATTAAAATCATGACTGTTTCAAAAATGATCAGTTCTCCTTCGAAGCACAGAGTGTTTGCAAACGGACTGATTCTTATACAGCACCTTTCTACTCTCCCAGAGCTCTTTATACCCACACTTATTCATACAAGTGCTTTCTATCTAACATTCAAACTCCATCAGAGAGCAACTTGGGGTTAGTATCTTGCCCACAGATATTTGGCATGCAACCCGGGAGCAAACCAGATTAGATGACCTGCTCTAACTTCTGAGCTACAGACACCTGGAAACGGCTCCAAATATTTGAAGGAATAGGTGTGGTCTGAGGGTTATTTAGTTCTTTTGCACATGTAGGTGAAACATTTAGACTCTGGATGTTGAGGTCTGTGAGGCTGACACAAGAGGAAAGCGAAGTGTAGAGCTGAGCAGGATGATGGAGGGTTTTTCGGAGAGTTTGTTTATAAGTACCAGTCTCTGATGGAAGTGAGAAGACTTCATACGCACACACACACACACACACACACACACTGAAGACAATAAAAGGCGTTTAAAATTAATATACACCATGAGCTTAGTCTATAATTCAGCAGCCTCTAAGTGAGGAAATCACACATTACAGTCATTTGATTTATTGATAATATGAGAAATATTGACAAGTGTTTTACTTATGAGTCATGAAATACAAAATATCTGTCAGTTTTAACACACATGAAGAAACTGCAGAGATGCAAAGCAGTCCTTTTTTTCCTGGGTCTAAGTGTCATTAAGATTGACTGAGAGGCCAGCAGGCATTTTAACAATTATAAGGACTATGTGAAGAATATCTGAGTGAAGTCTGTAACCTCCCACACTTTTCTTAACATAGGAGCAGACTGAGAGAATAGCCCTGTAAAAAGGTTTACCAGTGGTACAGAGCAGAAAGCTGACCAGGACTATTCATAAGGATTGTAATACATCTAAGGGCCCCATTATAAACAGTATATCCAGTACATGTAAGCACTGGAAAAAGACAGATTTCAGGACATATTTAGGTTTTTCCTTTCTTTTTTTAGCCTAGTTGTAGTTCAATTCTGGGGACAAACATTTATAAAATGTTGTGAGAGTGAAGTCTACACAGATTATAACTGTTTTACACATGCAGAGATATAAGAGGAAACCACACAAAGCAGGTATTTGCATAAAAAAAAACCCCAATAGGAAACAGTGATGTGGTTTCCACAACCAGTAAAAAAAACAACACAATAGATTCATTCAGCCTCTTTAGGATCATAAAGAGCAGATCAACATAATCCACTAAATGTAAGGGATCCAGAACTATAGACGGTATAAAAGATGGTCGTTTTAATGGCCACAAGGGGGCACCCTTGTTGTTAGAAAGTGAGTTCTGGTCCAATAGGAGTCAATGGGAAAAGCTATTTTCAGCTCTTTTTCTCATGGACCTCAGCAAACACTTTCCTGTTGAATTTATTGTCTCAAGCACTATTTTACAGGAGAATACAGGAGATTTTGCCAGTTTGACAAGTCTGCTCTTCACTCTCCACAAATAATTGCAATCACAAAATTAATAAACTTGAGGTTTTCACTTACCAGTGGGTCACATCACATTAGCTGTGTCCATCTTTTAGGCCGCCTGTGGCGTGTACACAAGCTTTAACCATGCCTAAACACTAACACATTGTGACCATTTCATATTCAGGCCCAGGAGAGGTCGTGAGGGATCAGATGTTGACTCTCTGACACTCAATTCAACCTGATGTCGCAGCTACCTGTGGAGTGTGATCTTAGGTTAACACCTGTGTGTTGGAGCGGGCTCAGGTGTCCGTTTCATTAATGATGGATGATTGTTTCTTCCTGACATCACCTGGATTTCTAACAAAAAAAAAGAAAGTATTTGTGCCTCATTCTCGTCTGCTCTGCAGTGGCTTCAAGTTTTACATCAGGAGTTTGTCATTAGTTTGGTTTCTTTAAAAAGAAACAAAACACATAAAGAAGGGAAACACAGAGTTAGACGCCAACTCTGTAACATCTTATAGTTGTCTGAAAAGAAAAACTAATTATACCAGTTAAAACATTTTATTCAGGCAGCTGACTGCGAGTCACCCTGGGCTGCTCTCTCTTGTAAAGTACGTGCTCATGATTAAAAACATGTGATTTTGTCTTCATGCAGCCAGTTGTCTTATTAAACTGTCAGCCACCCTCTTTTAACTGTTTAGTTTTGACTGTTTTTAATGTTTGATCGTCCAGCTGAAACGTGCTGGCTGGTCCATTGATGAAAGTTCAATGATTTACTTTCTCAGTAAAGCAGTCGGATAACAGCTGATGAACAGCGACATAACAAATATTCCTTCCTCCCAGCCTCGCTGACCTGTAACCAGGGGTCAGAAAAACAGGAACCGCAGAGTGTTTTAAAAATATCGGACACTGCTGGCTTTTGTTTTGGAAAGAGCTAAATGGACCTTGAAAAGAAGGTCTTTAAGGTCAGGTATATAAAGGTATATACCTGACCTTTAAGAGCTGTTCTGCAGATCTCTCACACACACATATGTATATGTACACAAGATGCCTGGATGTTTAGAGGTTTCATCTGCATAAGCCAAGAGGATGCATACATTAAAGTCAAAATTACAGGAAAGGTAACTACTCCCTGTGTGGCGCTGATTCCTACCATCCATCCATATTCATCCATTAACCCTTAGCGAACAATTTTATTTCCTAAAATAAAATAATTTCCAGTGTTAAATATAGAACTTCAATTATTTTATTTTAAAATAAAATGTAATTATATTGAGTTGCAAATACTTACAGGTAGGTGGACTAAGGATAGAATAAATGAGTAATAATCGGGTTTTCGCAAGAACAAAAAATAAATACACTGTCAGGAAATTTAAATAATGTGTAAGTAACTTTAGGTAGTGCGGGAGTAATTTAAAGTATTGCATAACTTCGGGTATTTTATAGGAACGGAGACAGTCCTTTCCTGAAAGGACTGTTAGCAGACTATTAGGGTGGCATAACGCCCTGACATCATTTAGTGAGATCTGTGCTCACAGACACAGCATCATGCAGCGTGACTGGCATTATCCAGAGAACAAGGGAACCGGCAGATCCACCAGTGAGCTCCATTCTCTGTACGTGTGACACATGAGGAAGAGAACTTTACGCCTCCTGCAGCCTCCATCAGCACGACTGGACAGCTGACTGGCAGAACATCCGGAACGGTATACATCAGTGCATCCGATGCTGCCAAATAGCCCGATAGACCTTAAAGTCATTGATCTAGGTGTGGGAGGAGATCCATAGGACACCATCTACCGTCTCATCTAAAGCATCCCCAGTTGTCAGGAGGCACGTGGGGGCCAAAAATACGATTGATCCACATGTAACACCCGGATCAGGGTTTTTTTGAGTAGTTATTGTTTATCTTCAAAATAAATTCAAAAAGCAGCACACTAACACGATCGCTGAGACCGAATGTCATCACAAATAAAGAATATTTACAAATGCCTGCAGGTCATAATGAACAGGATCAAGCATCACCCACAGCTTTTACATGAAGTTTGTTTACATTAATAGATATGCAGTAATCGTGTGCTTGAAATCTAGCATTTGTCTGCATGAGAGAGGGAGACAGAGAACGTTATTCTTTTTATCTTGACCCAGATGATGTAAAATGAGACACTTTTTTTTGGATCAGCTGATTCAGATCAGTTCTGGTCTCATTCATAATTGTTCCTCCTGTAAGTGCTGACGTGCAGCCCATCTGCAGGGCGAGCGGTGAGCCGAGGCCCCGACAAAGCTGCAGGTCAGACGGTTCAGATTGGCAGAGCTTCTACACACAACACACACACACACACACACACACACAGACTTTGATTGTGTGCCTGCATCTCAGCTGTGTTTGTGTCTGCAAAGGATGAAAGAAAGTGAGGATAGAGAGCAAGCCAAGAGCTAGGAAAGACCCTGGTCAGGTTAACCCTCTTAACCCTCAGGGCATCAACACAGTCACATTAGGTGTTTATGTGACCTCTGACTTAAGACCTCCTCATTACTGTTATGTAGTTAAAAAACTGGTAAATGAGAAATGTCATGCAAATGCACTAAGTCCCCTTTTAATGTTGAAAATCAAAACTTCAAATAAGTTCAAATAAGTACAAATAACATCAACATTAAAGAAAAAAAATCCTTTCAGTGATTTCCTGAAGCCTCTGTTGCTTATTTGTGTCTCCGCTCTGATGATGGTGCAACTTTATCACATAAACAACCTTCTAACAGACTGAAAAATGTTGATTGCATTTAGTTTTTTACAGCCAGTAGAGGAAAAGTCTGGCACGCACATCCACACAGCTGCTCCTCCAGATAATATGCTGCAAAATGTTTCTGAATTCAAATTATACCAGCAAAGACTTCAAAGAAAAAAATAGAGATGCTGAAAGCCATCTGATACACGAGAAGGGATAATTTGTCCCTGTGCTGTTTCTGTCCCTCGTCCTGTCCTACTGATCCAGTAACAGGGAATAAATGAAGGAGCATTGAAGGAGGACACAGGAGGGATTATGGGGCTCTTGACCCAGTTACCTGCTGTGACTAAATACTGGCATAGCCGGCACACTGGCCTGGACTGGCCTTCAGTGCATAAGGACAGCTAGAAGCAGCCTTTATTCACTCACCCATAAACACACATGCGGACAAGCAAAGCTTTTCCTTTAAGCTAAACTTGCACGTATCAAAAATGTACTGAGTAAATCTGTGTTTTTAAAGCATTAATCCTGAATATTTTGTGCACTAAAGCTGCCAGCAAGGTCAGATATGCCCATATACAGTATGTGCAGATTCTTTCTTGAATGCAGCAACTCTCTTTGATTAAAAGCTCATCGTTTTGAAGTAGAATAAGTGGGACTGTGAATGAGGCTTTTAGCTTTAGAGTAAAAGAGTGCTGTTAAGTACCATGTGGTTTACCATACTGACCAGTTTTTCAAATTCTTCAGTATGAGTCTGAACTTTTTGTCAGATTTTTGGTCCTTTCTCCATTCTTAAATATTGCACTGATTTTGTGTATTGTTGGCCAAGAGGAAGTTATGTCAGCAGACCTGCTTTTGATTGTGGTACAAACACATTCCCAGACACACTGCAAATTAGGACACCAAGTCTTATGAGCAGACTGAGAATGCACACACCTGCCAAGGCTGAAAAATCCCTCCACATCCACGTGTGTAGAGCCCGTGATCCAAGAGGAAATAGAGATCCAGGTTAAAGTGTTTGAGAGTTGAGATGTTTCCCTTCCTCTCAGTGGTACATAATGCTTCCAGAAATTGGATCCAGATGTGAATCCGGAGATCATCAAGACGCAGGCTCCCAATTCTGCCTGTTTCATTCTCATGTACATTTCTATTACTAGATAACATGTTAGACACAGAATGTCCAATTCTTCTCCCTGTTGCAACGGTAAATACTTCAAACCTAAAAGTCTAAGGGGGGCCGCTCCCCACCTCTGGCAAAACTTACGCATATCCCTCTGGCAGCTGGGATTGGCTCCAGCCTCCTCAAGCCCGAGTGACCGACCAGACGGATGTTTCTAACCAGGCAGCTCTACACCCCTGCAAAGTTTTAACAGAATTTATTCAAAACTTTGAGCTGTCACGTTTACAAAGAAAATGACACATACACACATTCACACACCCTAGCAATAACATAACCTCCTTGGTGTGGATTACAAAAAGGCCAAAAGGCAAATTTAGTAGTACAACCTTGCTTAGAAGAGTACAGTAAATGTGAAAACCTGAAAAAGTTACTAACCTCTTGTAGGTATAGTTTGTTCCAAGAAAAAACAAATATCTTGTAGCTTAAAAATTTTTGCATGGAAGATAACTGACAATAATGCAAAGCACAAACCAGTTGTTAAACTGCTAAAGGAGAAATACTAACTGCTGAATTTATCCACCATCCCTGTGGTGCTGTGAAGGCACCGTCACCTTTATTTGAAGACACTGGACCTCTATCTCCAAGTGTGAAAACGTTATTAACCTGCAACAAACAAAAAACCCATGTGCACCAGTCAGTTCTGCAGCTGACTAACATGCATGTGTTAATGGATCCGACTCATCCCAGATAATAGGGTTCAACTCATTGTTTGCAGAATGTGTGTTATATGCAAACGTTTAGCTCAAGGTGATGTGGAAAGAGCAGTGATTTAAAAGAAGCCTGCAAAAAAGCAGGAGAAACTCTGAAAAAACCTAAATAGTGGGTCTGAGGAGGACGCCAGAAAATGCACAGCTTTACTAACACAGAAGACATGACCATTTGAAAAAATTAATAAATACTAATTAAAAAAAATTCAAGAAAGCTCAAACTGAAATTGTGATAATAGAGACAGTGTAGCTCAAGTTTAAAATAATAAATAAGATAAAGTTTCTAAGACAGCCAGACCCTCAAAATATTCATAAATCACTCATTTGTGCACTGTGTTTACAAATGAGGCCAAATGTTTCAGAGTCCAAATATTTGGAAATACTTTCTTTAGGTTCACATTACTAAGGCAAGAAATAAATCAGTGATTTTGATTACTGGCCAGTTGCTGTAGTTGTTCCATATTTTCTTGACGTAAGGGTCAGTCACAGCCAACTAAGATAACACAGCTCTGCCAGAGTCAGATTTACTAAACCGACACATGTCAACGAAGTCTCAGCGTTGTAATGATAAACATAAATACAGAACTTGTTTTGGTCACATAGATAGAAGGATTTCTGCTTTGAGGACTCCTCTTGCAACTTTCTCCATCTGGGTGGAAAAACTTTGTTGACTTTGGTTCCAGGCACAGTTTGAACAGCAAACACAGCCCTAAGGAAAAACTTCAAATTCACAGCCCTGCTTCTCACAAAATTATCCCAGCTCTGGTATTGCTGGGCATCCTCAAATGAACTGCTTGGGGTCCTTCCACAGTATTTGGTATCAGTATCTAACCTTCACTGTTTAAAAGTGAATCTTTGGCAGAGTCGCCGGTGCTCAAGGTGCAAAAAAGACCATTTAAAAACTAGCGTTTGTAAAAAAATATAACTGTAATAAATATTATGTGGGAAAAATCTTCAGTTTTAGTCTTTGAATGTGGTCAAAGCTGTCAGCCCAACCAGTCTCAGCAGGCTTTGTTGCTTATTTCTATGACTGTGATGTCTGTTACTGTGTCAGGTGTCTGCTACGAACCCATTAAATCTCAGTAATAACCAACCACAGTGTAAAAAACCCCCACAAAGACTGAGACTGAAGATTGTAATGAAAAATCCACATCCATGCACTCAAGTTATGGGCTTTCGTTGGCTATTAATTTCCAGTTATATTTCCTGGAACCATGTTTTATTCATCGTTCCATTGTTGATTGTTGGAAGTGGTAGCCATTGGTAGCCATCATGGTAGCCCTTATGCGTGCCCTTATAAATGCTGTGTTTCTCAATTTCAGGCAAAAAATTCTATTTCGATCTCATACATCCATAAAAACAGCTTCCCACCAACTTTGTGGTTTCTCTTTGGTGAATTTCTTAGATGGCGTTGGCCTCTTTGTTGCTTTACTGCCACGCAAGCCGTTCACCTTCAAGTTTTTCTTTGAAAGCACACTCCTCAATATTAACCTTGGCATGTCCAAATGTTTCTGTTGCAGTACTCCTTTCATGCGCTGGCAGCTTAAAGAAAGGAGCCACACTGCGAAGGACATTTGTCAGCTGGTCCGTGTGTTAATTAGGTGGTTCCCATGCTATGTATTCATTGCTATTGGAGTCAGCGATCACTCGGGGTGTTGTGTTTCACTCCCCAAGGACTCGTGTACATCCAAGTGTGCACGCGATATTGGACAGTTGTGTTTGTGAGAAGTGTCATCTACATGACAGTCTGCAGCCACAATAGCTCTTTGTCTGCCAAAAGAAACTGAAGCAGCTAAATATCTCACACAAGATAAACTCAGCATGAGCGTTGAAACATTTTTTAGACTCTCGCTCAGCATTTTGAAAAGCGAACGTGTGTTTTTAAATAGCTATTTGTGCTTTTCATTTCAGTTTGTTTAGTTTCTTGTTATTGTGACAATGTCGGAGTGAGATTTAGCACAATAATTCCATTTAACAATCCAGTCAGACATCTGTCTCACACATATTGTTAGTTTTTTAAGTCCACAACATGGTCTCTGTTAATTTTGTTTTGTCTTTTACACTAGTCTATTGTATTGTAAGTTAACTTAAACTTTTGCACACCTAGTTTAATTAAGTTCACTATACCTTTAATGTGGAAAACAGGTAAACTACAGCATGTATTTTTCTTCAAATAAAAGCAGAAAGGTAAAATTGGTATTTATGAAGTGCTTTACTCTTGAGTACCTGATGCACTTTTCCACGGTAAAGTCACATTTGGAAGCATTCACACTGTGCACTTTAAATTGTTTTGATTCATTTTACAGACACTCACACAGAGATGGATACATCAGGGGCAATTTAGTACCTTGCTCAAGGACACCTTGGCGTGCAGACTGGAGGAGCTGCCAACCTTCCCACAGGTGAAAGCTCATTTACACAGAGCACAAAATAAACAGGGCAGTATGGAAAGGTTGATACTGATGCATCATGAATTTTACACCCACTTTTCCAAGTGCATGCATCTACTTGAGACACAGTAATGTCCTTTTGTGTATCTGACAGCCATGCAGCTGCTTATTGTGAACTGTTACAGGAGTCACTAAAATGATTGTTGTACTTCTGTGTGACACTTTCTATTTTTTATTTAGGCATGTTAAAACAGCATTTAATATCACTACAATGACTTTTGTGCAAACCATCAAAGAAAGAAAAAAATTCAGAGCAAGATATATTAAACCTAATCAATGAAATAAACTGTACAGAGCTCTTTGAATTTGGTCAAGTCAAGTGGCTTTATTGTCATTCCAACCATGTACAGTGGTACAGTACATAGTGAAACGAAACAGCGCTCCTCCAAGACCATGATGCTACATATAACAGACGATCAACACAGGACTACATAAAGTGCAATGTGCAAAGATTGCAAACAAAACAAAGACAGTGCAACACCAGGCAGAACAGAACAATACAGACACAAGACAGTGCAGACACAACAGTGCAATAGAAGCCATCAGCCATCTCAAGTGAACTTTTAAGTTTCCATGGCAAGTCCTCGTTCAGTACCTTGGAATTGTTAATCGTACCAACTTAATCTGTTGCTACATTAAACTGTGCCTGTACGCATATTCGTGCAACTTCTGACTTTCTTGTTCCATCTGAATGCATCACTTGCACTGCTCAAATGACAACTACATGTACATTTAAGACTAGCAATTCTGGTCACTCCCACTGAAACTCAACATCTTTAACTCTATCTCCTGTCAGTGCCACCATCTCAAACCATACATCATAGCAGGTCTTATTACATGCTATGAGCTTGTAAACCTTACCTTTCACTCTTCCTGCTTATACCTCTCTCCCTTTCATATATAGATATAGATATCCTCTCTTTCTGAAGCTTACCTCCATCTCTTCAGACTCCCTTCCAGCTACTTCCTATTCTCACTACAAATCACAATGTCGTCTGCAAACATCAAAATCCAGAGTATCCTGTCTGGCCTCATCTGTCATTCTAATCATCAATGCTGCAAATAAGAAGGGCCTTCATAACACCATTCCTCAAAGTATTCTTTCTGCCTTCTCAGCACACTCTTCATTTGTTAGCGGAGGTTGAAAGTAAGAAGTACAAATACTTCGTTACTGTACGTATGTAGAATTTTCAGATAGCTGTACTTTACTTGAGTACTTTTTTCTGACAACTTTTTACTTTTACTACTTTTATTACCTTCTACCTCGTACATTTTCAAAACGAACTCGTTACTTTTGGTTTAGCGGTGTCATTTATAGCCTTTATACTCAGGAGTTAAAGTGGAGTTCAGGTGTCCGTTAGTTGTATTTGGCTAGCTAGCTCCAAAGAGGAGGAGGAAGCATTAAGAGAATTACGTTTTTTGTTTGTTTTTGTTTAAGTGGCAGGTAATTTCAAATTCAACATCTCTATCAGCTCCACAAACATCAAAAAACACACAAACTGCTTGTGTGCATATTGTTGCACAGTTGCTGCTAGCTAAAGATCCAGCTGCTGTATTTCACAGGGAGAGAAAAGAAAGCTAACTTCACTCAGAGATGGAGAAAGACACGAAAGACAGGACACTAGAGGAAGAAGAGAAGTTATATTTAAAGGTAAGGACTGCTCAGTGACGCTTGATGAACTGCAAATTTAAAGCTTACATGTAATAATTTTAATCACATATTGGATTTGTTTATGTTGGGTTTTAATAAATTATGTATTTTCATTTTGTGAAACGTCTTGCAAAACAAACTAAGCTATTCTAGCTTTGTTATTCAAATGTTGCATGAAAATACTGGTTTGGTTTTTCCAGAATAAACAGGTTAGTTTGCAGTACTGTGGTGAATTCACAGTAAAGTTAGACTCATACACAGTGACTGCGGTGCTGCTGATGGTCAAATTTAGGTTACATCAAGGTAGCAGATATGAATTTGCATTTTAGCTGAGGGTGCTTGGATTTATTCAATTGAACTCCAACTTTATACTGTCTAGTGTAAACAGTATAGTGTCAGTGTAGGAAATGGATCAATGGGGTGTGTTTGAGGTGTGCGTCCTGCTCCTGAAATTCAGATAAATTATCTTGTGCTCTCACGTTTCCCCCCTTTTATCTTCCTTTGTTCTTAGCCAACAGTACCATAGCTTTCATTGGCACCCTATTGGCCAACAGCAGCGTTAACCTAGGCCACACTCTTTACATTACATGTAAGACCAAGACTTTAAAACAGCTAGTTGCAAAAATATGATCATAAACTAAAATTTTGGGGATGTAACATTTCAACGAAAGATTGTCGGCTGAAATGCAAAAGTGAGTCTACTAGGTAGACAGTTGTTTTGTCCACGTTTGTGCAATGAGTGCAGAGATGATGTGTGCCACAGTGTTCCCACTGAGAGCTAACTGCCTGATGAGTCACCCTCTTCTGAGAAATGGAGGCTCCAGTCCCTGGGACACTGTTCTTAGAAATAATTAGATGTAGTGTTTTCCGAACTTCCAGCCCAGTTTACACAGAAGCTGGCATGTTGTGTAAAAAAAAAAAAGAGAGAGAGAGTTTGATTTGCAAATCATTTAAACTCTAAATTTAGCTGAATCTAATATAAATAAAACATTACATGGAATCTGGGACATCTGCAGTGCACATTTTGAACACATTTAAAAGATGTCAAGACATAGGAAGTTTACCGGCGTATTGTATTACCCTCAGGATATATTGCTATAGTTTTTGGGGAAAAAAAGTTATACCATTGTCATATGATTTTAGCTACTCAACAGTTTGAGGCTTTCTTAAGAGTATTTTTGTTGTTGTTGTTTTATAATCCTAGAGCTGTTTTCACTGGGTGACAGGCCACGTTAACAACTTTGCTCAACTTTATATTTCAGTGGGTTAAAAGTGCAGAAGGTGCACATATTTTTCTTTCTTGCTGAGATCAGATGTTTCCTGAAAAAAATGTCTGCATGGTGGCATGGTGCTTCAAAATGTGTTTATATTGTTCAGCATGAAAGGTGCCTTAACAGATGTTATCCTTAGCACATATTGTCACGTAGGCTTCTGGCGACTGGACAGTTTTCAACTTCACCTCAGTTGTTATGAGCTTAGAGTTCTTAGATTTGTGGATGCAGAAACAACACTTTTCATTCACGGAAGACTTCAGAAGTCTTCCTGAACCTCTTGAATTTTTACTAAAGAATTTGTTTTTAATCTAGGTTCAAAAATATAGGATTTAATAATTATTGATTATGGCATTGTGTGCTGAGATTTCTTGAGATTCAAAATATTGTAATGATATTGTGTACTGTTGTAAAAAACTGACACAAAAAGGAGAGGAAAACTAGAAAGAAACTAGAAACAAAAACGTATTTACTAATTAAGCAAAAGAAAATTGTGGATTTACTACATCAGTAAGGTATGTAAATCATAAACTTAAACCCCCCAAAAAAGGGAAGCAAAACCCAAACTAAACCAACCACACTCCTGCCAATTGAGGATAAAAGAGCGTGAATGTTAGCCACAATCTCTTTTTAAAACAGTTAGCTAGGTGTGAGTCAGGGAGTGAGTTGGCTCCAACAGCTCTGCATCTAAATTAAATTAAATCTTTTAGACATTCCTGTATTTTAACTAATTGGCTTCATTGATTGATCAAGTTGTGTGTCATCTGTCTAGCAGTGAAAATGTATGCTGCACCTTCTAATGATGCTGTCAAAGGGAAGCATATTGTATATAATGTAAACAGAACTGGTCCTAGCACAGAGCCCTGTGGCACTCCATAGTTATTTTTAGTGTTTTCAGAGGACTCAAAATGGAGTCTTAGCATAACTTGCCTGATTTTCTGTTGGCCTTGACCCAACTTTTTGAAACACGTTATAAGCAATTACATTAAAATTAAAAAACAAAAGACAATTAAAAAATCATTCTGTCACCTTTCTGCTATTTTAAATTAAATACAATACATAAAGTTAATTACATTTTATACAGAGTCCTAACTTGCTTAAAAAAAAGGTAAGTTTGAAGCCACTTAACTACAAACCTTAAATAAACAGGCAACAAATGCCTGTGATAACCTTCTCATCTCCACCCAGTTTTATTGCCAAAACCAAATCAAAACTTTGGAAACAGAAAAAAGCATTGACTGCCGATGGAGATAAACAAGAAGCTCTCATCTTTAAACTCAAGTAGGAGGGTTAAAGAATATTGTAGAGATGAAATATTGACCCTGGGGGAAAACGTTTTTTAAAAATCGACTGGACCTGAGATTATATACACAATCGCAGGTTCAGTTGATAAATTTCTGCTTAGTAATACTGAGTTCATTTCAGTGAAAACTGACAGCTGAGTATTTCCAGGAAAGCGTAACACATCCGGAAAGCACTCATGAATTAATTAAACACGAGTCGCCTTGTCGAGCTGAGGCCTGAGCCAGGCAAGAGGCAACAGGAGAAGTTTACATTCCTGTGCAGAGTCATCACCTCAACCAACACACAAGAAAGCATACAGTTGCATCACTGGTGGAGGTCCGACACATCCCTATGAGGAATTCATCACTTACCCATTGTAGATACAATGACACACACACACACGGATAGAAAAGCCAAATATTACGTCAGAGGTGCTGCTGTTACGAATGAGGCTGACGGTAAAGGAGCGCCGGCCAGCTGGATTACTCATTACACCATCACTTTTGAGAAGTGATAATTAAACCTTAGCTAACAAAGAACCGGGACAGAAAAGTAGTTTTCATTGCATTTCATTGCACTCTGCATCTGATTATGTAGGTACATACTGCATGGATATGCTGTTGAGTATTATAAGTACTGTTTTAAGCACATAAAGTGAGGCTGCTCTTCAAAGGAAATGTCAGTTATATTAATTAATTTCAAGTGAGGTACGCTACCACGCAGGGTACATTTGACAGAGAAAAGAGAACAGGCCGGTGAGTCAGTTTGGGATCACATGAAGGAGAGATTTCCACCATGTGATTCCATTTCAGTACTCTAACTTCAGACGCATATGTGTTATTTTACCTATGAGGCATGCAAGAGATGCAACATGTCACTGAAATATAAATAATGTCACGAAGAACAGTCAGCAAATATTCCTTTGTTGTTGTTTTGGTTATTTTAAGCCGATCAACCTTTTTGCCCTTCCCTTCTATTTGTGACTGCGATATGTCACATTTGACCATGTTGTGAATTTATTTAACCTTCAAGAGACCAAATGAAGTCAAACTACTTTTCTTTTTTTTACTCTTCACATTTCCATTTTTTTTTTTTTAAAAAAAGAAAGATTTGTCACATTTATTTGAACAATATGGACTTTCTGTTCATTGTGTTACTGAACTGATTTGTTTTGTAGAAGTAAAAGAAAAAATTCAAAATAAAAGTAATTTTGTTTGTATGATTTGTATTTTTCAACTCCTTTTAGCTTAAAAATGATTCAAAACCATATTTAATTATTTTAGAACCATTCAAATATTGTTCATAGATAAAGCACTCTTGAACAACTTAACTGAAAGTTATGATTTGATGCAATTTGCAGCTTAATTAAAGGATTTTACAGAAGCAAGAAATCTCATCTCACAGCATGGCTTATAAATTTTTCATTTACTTAAAACATCAATTTTCTCAGAAGCAGTACACTCGGGCATAAAGTTTGCCTGAAGCAGAAAAGTTTTTACTAAATTTATATCCCCTGCATCTCACTTTTATTTCAGTCTGTGAGATGACAAGCACTCATATCAACAGTTAATTTCATTACATTTGCAAGCTCCCTTGTCATGCCGAGGCGTCACAGTGCAGAATAAATGAAAAGTCTGGGTCTGGTTACATAAAAGGAGCAGACTTTGTGATTTCTATCAAGTGTTGTGACTCACTTAGCGACCAGTTCTAGGTCAAGTTGACCTGTTGCCACTTTATGAGAGATTTTTTTCTCTTTCCTCTCTGCAGCGGTTGTCTGCTCATCTGCAGGAGTGGCCACAGGTGTGTTAGTCAACCAGCTGCAGCCAGTTCCATAATCAAGACCTGTATATATACAGCAGACCTTTCACTTCCACCCTGCTGCTTGGTTGTGTAAGGTTGGGTGAGCAGCTGGTGCTTTATGTGAAATGTTTTTAATAATCCCCCCCCCCCTCCCTGGGGGGGAGAGGAAAACCCGATCCTGTTTTTCTGTAATATGTATAATATGTAGCAGCTCTACTCCTCCTTAATCAACATGTTACTCCCAGGTATTAAGCCAACTAGTTCCCACTTGCCTAGCAGAAATTCCCTAAGCCCTACCTTTCCCCAGAACTCACAAGTGTATGAGAGGTGAACCTGGCAGCCTTAATGTTGGCTTTTTTTTTTTTTTTTTTTTTTTTTTTTTGGTGTAAGCCTGATCCTTGCTCTACTCAAATGACCACTGTTTGGGGTTTTTCAGCCAGAAACTGCCACTTAGACGAGGTGAAGTGGCTAGTGTGGGCGCAACACGTAGCTGACTGGTGCTAAACTGACTATGCTAGATTTCCTCCCAGCAAAACTAAAGCACAGACCCAGCCCACCTTAAATCTAGCTATGTCATGAAAATACTGGCTTTTTAAAAATGCCAGACTTGACTTCTCATTCTCTATAAAAGGAGGCCAAAAGTCTCTTGAACAAGGTAAACACGTTTCTGAAGTCCAGCGTGTGTGGGGGGGGGGGGTGTTGTTGGTGTGTGGGGTTTTTTTTTTTTTTTTTTTGGGGGGGGGGGGGGTTTGTTTCATATTAATAAACAAGTCTTTGCAGTTGAATCACTTGAAGCCAAATAAGTCATAAGGACTTTAGAACTTGGACGCTGGATCAACTTTGCTGTGTTCCTCCATGTTATGGGAAAAAGCAGGAGAAGTCTTTCAGGCACTGACGCTATCAAGATAAACACTGTTTCCTCTGGCTTCTCACTGACTATCCAACATCAACAGACCCATGTCTGAGGTTCCTGACATGTCACCATCTCGGGGGAGGGGAAAAATGGAATAGCAGCCTCATCACTCCCTGTTCCATTTTCTACAGCAATGCTGTTGCTAGTGCTGACGCATGGTGTTCACGTATCCACAATTTCATTGTACAATCAAGGGCTATGCTATTTGACAGCAGGGAGACTAGCACTACAGTAAACTTCATAATTGTAGTACTTGGTGTTGAAACTAGTACTCATATATTCCTGAATGAAGCTCATAAGCCCTAAACTGATAAGAATGGCGTTTTGGACTTTCTCTCTCCCCTTTGTTGTCTAAAAGGCTTTGAGGGTGTGGCGTTTTAGTTTAACGTTCGGGTAAATGAAGTAAGCACCCTCAAAGGTCTACGTTTGCATGTGTGGGTTCATGTCCTTGGCCTGCCAAATGCTCGCCCAGTTTCCCCTACTGTGCGTTGGCATCACCGGCAAGCACCAGCCGGTTGCACAAGGAGTCATTCACCCACCTGCAAGCAAACAAACAAAGAAGAAATGTGACTGCGTTTGAATCCATACATGGATGAGTGAGGTACCATAGAAACCTACTGGGAGCAGTGTTTGTTGACCTTGGCTCTCTGAATGTGAGGCTCTGCATTGAAACGGTTCTGGAGTTGCTGTGGCACTCACAAGCACAAGTCTACAGGAAGAGGACATTTTCCAGCATGTTTATCCAAAACATAAACTACTTGGTTTCTCAAGACGAAAAGCATAAATGCAACTGCTGATTGACTCTAAAATAACCATATGCTAAGTCAGACTGTGAGACATGCTTCTGTAATGAAGTTAAGCTCTTCTGTTTTAATAAAAATGCCAGATGGATAAATATTTGGGGCTTGGCTCTAAACCTTCAGGGCAAGAAAACAGCCAAAATATCAGCACTTTCAATTCAATTTTATTTATATAGCGCCAAATCACAACAAAAGTCGCCTCAAGGCGCTTCATAGATACAAAGAGAAACCCAACAATCATATGACCCCCTATGAGCAAGCACTTTGGCGACAGTGGGAAGGGAAAAACTCCCTTTTAACAGGAAGAAACCTCCGGCAGAACCAGGCTCAGGGAGGGGCGGCCATCTGCTGCGACCGGTTGGGGTGAGAGAAGGAAGACAGGATAAAAGACATGCTGTGGAAGAGAGACAGAGGTTAATAACAGATATGATTCAATGCAGAGAGGTCTATTAACACATAGTGAGTGAGAAAGGTGACTGGAAAGGAAAAACTCAATGCATCATGGGAATCCCCCGTCAGCCTACGTCTACTGCAGCATAACTAAGGGAGGATTCAGGGTCACCTGGTCCAGCCCTAACTATATGCTTTAGCAAAAAGGAAAGTTTGAAGCCTAATCTTAAAAGTAGAGATGGTGTCTGTCTCCCGAATCCAAACTGGAAGCTGGTTCCACAGAAGAGGGGCCTGAAAACTGAAGGCTCTCCCTCTCATTCTACTTTTAAATACTCTAGGAACAACAAGTAGGCCTGCAGAGCGAGAGCGAAGTGCTCTAATAGGGTGATATGGTACTACAAGGTCATTAAGATAAGATGGGGCCTGATTATTTAAGACCTTGTATGTGAGGAGCAGGATTTTAAATTCTGGATTTAACAGGAAGCCAATGAAGGGAAGCCAAAACAGGAGAAATATACTCTTTCTAGTCCCTGTCAGTACTCTTGCTGCAGCATTTTGGATTAGCTGAAGGCTTTTCAGTGAGTTTTTTGGACATCCTGATAATGAATTGCAGTAGTCCAGCCTGGAAGTAATAAATGCATGAACTAGTTTTTCAGCGTCACTCTGAGACAGGATATTTCTAATTTTAGAGATGTTGCGCAAATGGAAGAACGCAGTCTTACATATTTGTTTAATATGTGCGTTGAAGGACACCTGGTCAAAAATGACTCCAAGGTTCCTCAGTGTTACTGGAGGCCAAGGTAATGCCATCCAGAGTAAGAATCTGGTTAGATACCATATTTCTAAGCTTTTCAGCGCCGAGTACAATAACCTCAGTTTTATCTGAATTAAGAAGCAGAAAGTTAGCGGCCATCCAGGTCTTTATGTCTTTAAGACATTCCTGCAGTTTAACTAATTGATGTGTGTGTGTGTGTGTGTGTGTGTGTGTGTGTGTGTGTGTGTGTGTGTGTGTGTGTGTGTGTGTGTTATCTGGCTTCATGGACAGAGCTGGGTGTCATCTGCATAGCAGTGAAAATGTATGCTATGTCTTTAAATGATGCCGCCTAGGGGAAGCATGTATAATGTAAACAGAATTGGTCCTAGCACTGAACCCTGTGGAACTCCATAATTAACCTCAGTGTGTGAAGAGGACTCTCCATTTACATGCACAAATTGGAGTCTATTAGATAGATATGATACAAACCACTGCAGTGCAGTACCTGTAATACCTACAGCATGTTCTAATCGCTCTAATAGGATATTATGGTCAACAGTATCGAATGCTGTACTAAGGTCTAGCAGGACAAGCACAGAGATGAGGCCATAAGATCATTTGTAACCTTCACTAAAGCTGTTTCTGTGCTGTGATGAACTCTGAAACCTGACTGAAACTCTTCAAATAAGCCATTCCTCTGCAGATGATCTGTTAGCTGTTTGACAACTACTCTTTCAAGGATGTTTGATATGAAAGGAAGGTTGGAGATTGGCCTATAATTAGCTAAGACTGCTGGGTCTAGAGATGGCTTTTTGAGTAAAGGTTTAACTACAGCCAGCTTGAAGGCCTGTGGTACATAGCCGATTATTAGAGATAGGTTGATCATATATAAGATCGAAGAATTAATCAATGGCAGGACTTCTTTGAGCAGTTTTGTAGGAATGGGGTCTAAAAGACATGTTGATGGTTTGGAGGAAGTAATTATTGAAGTTAATTCAGAAAGATCGATTGGAGAAAAAGAGTAACTTAACATCAATGGTACTAAGAGTAGCTGTAGATAATATTACATCTGTGGGATGATTATTGGTAATTTTTTCTCTAATGATAAAAATTTTATTTGTGAAGTTCATGAAGTCATTACTAGTTAACGTTAAAGGGATGGTTGACTCAAAAGAGCTCTGACTTTTTGTCAGCCTGGCTACAGTGCTGAAGAGAAACCTGGGGTTGTTCTTATTTTCTTCAATCAGTGATGAATAGTAAGATGTTCTGGCTTTGCGGAGGGTTTTCTTATAAAGCAACAAACTATTTCTCCAGGCTAAATGATCTTCGGCTGCACCAGCTACAGGGGCCTGGCTAGCTATGGGTGAATGAAGGGTGCGAAGCAGAGTCTCCAATTCAGTAATCCTGGCCTCCAGAGCTGCAAATATGCTACATTTGTTACAGATATCATTACTGCTAAAGGAGGCTGAGGAGTAACTAAACATCTGACACGATGAGCAAGAAAGTGCAGGAGGGACAGGTGAAGTAGCCATGGTGCTAACGAGTCGGCTACGAGCTAAGCTAGCGAAACAGTACAGAGACAGTGAGTGAATACTTTGGCTATAAATTAGGTAGTGAGTACACAAAGTGTGCTTCGGATGAAGCACGTGAAGATTATACTCTGAAAAAGAATGTATTTAAAAGTTAATTAAATTGCTAAGCAAATAAGCTACTCAGAAACACCACTGTGTTTGAGAAGGAACAGGAAGTGATACTCTACTGCAGAGCGAGCGAACACAAAGTGTTCTTTCATAACAGCTTGGTGTGATCTGCACATGCTAATCCTGCAGTGACTGACACTGCACCCATTTAGCTAATCCCAAAAGTTGTAGACATTTGGAAACCAGTCCATAGCCAAAAAACAAAAGCCAACACGTTATTTCTTAACAATGACAGCAATTCAACAATGAGACATACTGCACGAAGAGCGAGAGAGACTAGCTGCTGTCTGTTTACGCCTTGCTCTGGTCCTCCTCTTAGTCCTGGTGCTCAGTCTTGAGGTATTAATTAATATAATATTAAAAAAATGGCTAAATAGCTAGCTAGCTCAAAATTACAAGCATCCTAGAGAAACTCACAATGTCTCGCTCCGTATAAGCAGCTCACGCGCCAGGGCTTTGGCGTGTCGCGTTGCCGAGAGTGGGCCTGGGTCTCAGCGGTTGCTTGAGTGAGCATGGAGCTCTGGGAACGAGCGGCCAGACGGCCTAGCTCTGTTAACAAGTCTTGTGTCTCAGTGTCTGAGAAGCAAATATTTTTCATGGGAATCTAGCTGTACTCGCTTGTGAAGGTAGCCTGGGAATCTGACTCGGACGGAATAGGTAATCATCCAACTCGGCGATGTCTAAGAGTTAAATCAAACAGTTATTGTTATTGTTTACCTGTTATTTGTTAGGGTTAACCCTTCTACATTATTAGCAGCATCATTCATGGCAAATTGTTCTTGTCTGTAGGTAGGAGGGTATCATCAGCCTGAGGTGTGCGCAACATTATCAATACTGTGTGGAATAATCCTGGAAGCCTTTTCAACAATATTTTTGACAAAGTCTTTCTGCAGTTACTGGGGCCACTGACGACCATGCTACAAGGGAGCTGCAGTCTGCCATTAAACCCTTGCTCTAATCTGCGTTGTATAGTCTGGAAACACACGGCACTTGTAGGCCGCTTTGACCTTCTTCACAACAGTTTCATTCTTCAAATGTCAGTTGTTTTTTTTGTTTTGTTTTGTTTTTTTAATAATTGCATCTGATAGTATCAGCCACAGCTGTTAGGTGCGTGTCTGGCTACGAACGCACAGACTAATCCTTTCAAGGAGTCGTAGGTGACAACAGTTTAGAGCGTTGAGTGTCACACCTTTTACATTTTAATGGTGTGTTTATCAACAATTTTGCCTTTATTGTTGTAAGAAATGAAGTCTGGCGAACGGTTCAGCGCTGATAAAATAAGCTCTGCATTCCTCCTACTCCTTTTTAGATGTGTGTAGCATCCCTGTTAAATTGTTCGGGTAGGGATAAAGACAATGCATTCTTTTCATGGGCACCTTGTCTCACAAGCACAAGGTATCTTTGGAGAATATCACCATATATTTTTTATTTATTATATTTTATATATTTTTAGCTTTCTCATACACATCTGTGCCGGATTGTTGTAACACTTGAAGCACCTTATTGTCCAACTCATTCTGAGCCTGTTGTCTGATGCTGCCTGTGTGCTGCTGTTGCTTTAAGTCCAACTGGTGTTGGAACATGTGCAAAAGATGCTTTTGGTGGCCCATTTTCACCTGTTTGCAATCAGACTGGTTATAAAAGGGATTGCAGCCCCTAATAACGGTAGTCAAAACCCACCAGATTGGTTGATTGTCTTTCTCGTTTTCAAAATTGCTGACAAAAAAAGATCAAATCAGTCTTATTGATTCCCCCCCCCCCCCCCCCCATTCATTTAGTTGTTTGTACTGCTGATTGGTCAGCGGACTGTTGCCTTGCAATACGTTAAAGGCTCTCACAACACATTGATGAAATCTAAGTTTGCATTACTAATAATAACTCTGTAGAGTAGAGAGAGTCCTCCACATGTGTGATGACATCCTTTCACCTCTTCGCTGTGAAAGGATGACCTGATATTTATCTCATGGATTATTAAACAATATTAGGGTAGTTGGTGTTCAAGGAAAGAGTTCTACTGGATTTTTCTTGAATAAACAGATCTCTCTATTGTTCAGACTCTCTATATATCAATGCTATGTGAAATGATCCTAGAAGCGTTTTCAATGACGTTTTTGTCAAAAGTCTTGCCACATTTACTTGGACTGCTGACCACCATGCTGAACGGGTGCTGCAGCCTGGCGTCAAACCCCTGATCTAATTTAACATCCATAAGGTTGTGTAGTAGTCTCAGAATGCACGGCGCTTGTTGTAGACCACTTTGACCTTCTTCACAATGGCTTCATTCTTCAAATGAAGCTTCTTTTTATCACGTCTGATACTATCAGACACGGCAACTAGGTGTGCATCTGATATCTGATTGGCTACAAACGTGTGGACTAAACCTTTCAAGGAGTTGTGGGTGACAGCTTTCGAGTTCAGTGCGTTCAGTGTTACACCTTTACATTTAACCTGTGTCTTGCCCAGCGATGTGTTACGCATAGCATTTTGGCCCACCGGAAACAAGTTCCACTATGTAATCCTCTGTACCTCCCTCTCCAGAATCTAATTTGCTGGTGAGATCCCCCAGAAATGGCCGTCGAGGCATCCAGTCGCCAGGGCGTGCCGTGAAAATGACACTATCCATGTCACAATACAGCACATGCTGCTGTAGCTTGTCTAACAAATAATACAGCATGAGTCTGGCATGTGCAGTGGTCATGGCCCCCACAAAGACATTAACATCCTTCACATGGGATGCTCTATCATCAAGTGGCACCACTGCACCATGGCAACTTCATCAGAGATGAAACAAAACTGACGCACTTCCTACTGGTCGCTAAACATTAGCTGGCTAAATCTGGATTAACTCAGATGAGGCCATGTTTGACCTCATACTGAAATGACCCCATAACGATTTTAGCAACAGTTTGTTACGGTTTCTAACAGCTTTTATTTACACTTATTTTAGCCGGATCTAGCATTATTCCCTCCTTCTCATAATACTCATCTATGTACTGCTGCTGCTCATCAGGTGTTTTCACGTGTTCTGGATACCCCAAGGCCTCCTGTTCAAGTTTTAGAAAGGCTTTCACATAGTCTTTAAACAATGTGTCAGTCTTGTTGGGAAAATGCCACATCTCATCAATAGAAACAACCCTGTATCCTTTCTCAACAGCTTTCTCAAGCTCAAATGAGACCCAGGTTCATGACATACTGTGCCTGCATGCTGTGTGCTGGTTCAGGTCTTCAGCACACAAGCTGCAGAGTCAAAACATCAGTTTGCTGTGGCACCTGTAGCGAAGGACTGGGTGGAAAAAGACCTCTTGGTGGGAGTACTGAGCATCTTACAAAGCCGAAAAAATTTTCTAGCCTGTCAAAGTTGTTGTAAATGATTTGCAGGTGTCCTAAAGGGTGTGTGGTTTTTTTTTTTTTTTTTTTTTTAAAAAAAGACTGCACTGTGGGATAGACTGGTGAAGTCGTAATATTATTTTTTTTCCATCATATGTAGTCTTGTGGTACTGTTAGAGCATTTGTGTGCCCACCGAAGAGAGCGTCTCGTGGATTCAGGCGTTCTGGCTTTCTGTATGTGTGCATGAAAGCCACAACTGCGGGGTCTTTCTGCTTCAAGGCAGCCCACCTCACACTCCCATATCACAACCATGCTCATACTGTGTTATCTCAATGCATCCACTTTATCACAAAATATGCAATGCAGCAGTCCAATGGAGGCTTTGCTGACAGGGTTAACTTCACTCTCGGGGTAGCATTTAACACAACTGTGGTGAAAACATCCAGCAAATTGATAAGCCGTATTACTTGTGGGGTCAAAATACGGACCAACCCGCTGCTCGCCCCCTCTGAGAGCATGTTTTACCACTGTGTTGGTAGTGTGGGCCATGTATTTGAAACTATTCAATAGATGTTAGAAAACGTCTTATTCTGCTCAACGTATGCACCATCATACGTGAGAGCAAGCGTGTCTCTAGGCAGAAACGGTGTTTTATACACACCCATGCTGAATGCAGCGAAGGTGGTATACATGAATGGATCAATGTGTGTACAACCCAGTAGAGTGTCACAATATATACTGCATGCTTTACGCAAGACATCAACATCGTTAACACAGTAGCGCCTGAGTTCAGCCTGAAAATCAAAGGGGTTTTGTGAGGCGGTCTGGTGCCATTCCATGAATTTCACCTTGCCACTTTCAGACATGCGCTCATAGCCGTAGAAAGAGGGGTCTGGGTACGGACCAACATAGTACTCATTATCCCTTGTATTAAACTTGTGTGAGAAATGGCCGTTCTGCAGGTCTTGAAAACCTAAAGCGGAGGGTATTTTGGCACATCTCATGGGCAAAAAGCTGAACAATTCACCGCTGGTCATAGTCCCTGTCATGCATCAAAATCGCACGGCTCCCTCTCATTGTGACACTAGGTGTTATGCCCTGCTTGACAAAGTACTCCAGAAGTATCTAGTTATCAAAGCCCAATGCATTACGTGCTATGAAACCTTGGGTGTCTGTAATGCCGCACAAATGCCGCCACACATTTTAATGTATTAAATGAGAACTTGTTGCCCTTCAGATCAGACACACGCGCGCACACACAAAGTTAGCCTCATGTTTGCCATTGTGATACAGTGTCTCAAAATCATATGAAATATTTATCGCTAGGCTTCTGTTTTTCAACAGGCTGTATGAATTTCTGGTAATTTGTGTTGTTGGTAACAGTGTGATTTGCAGATGCGGTTAGTCACTGCATTTCACAGTGGGTCCGCTGTGGTGATGACATGGTGTGAAACATATGTTACAACTGTGGTATAGTGGTGCTTCATGTGTTGTAACAGAAATTACACACACACAGGCTATCCCGAGAAAAGCTGTTGGCTTTTCAATCAGGTGATAGTGTTAATTGTGCAGGTACATCATTACAGTGTTTGGGTTTGGCTCATGTGTGAAAACTAAGATGTTTAACGCCCTGCAGCCTGATAATAGATTACAATCTTGATGTTTTAAGTGTTCTCAAATTTGCTAACATCAGAGAATGATACTTGCTGTGTGTCACATAGGCCTACTTCAGCATGCATCTGTTTAGCCATAGCAATTTTATCATGCTCAGGGGATAATGAGTTTAATCAATGCGCTATGCAAAGGAAGAAGCACAACTTGTTGTTTGGTGTGTACAAATGTTTACCTTTCTTTGAGAGAATCTCATCATAAGGGATGTGAACCAGTCTTAGGTGAGTACCACTGCTACTATTCTGCGCAACCGTGACAAACTCTAATTCATCATCACTGATAGATTAGTCATTACTCTGCATAACTTGAGCTATTTGATCGAGAAACAGATCTGGATCGTACTAATCATCAGCATTTAAAACGGCGAACATCAGAAGCCAGCGACAGTCCTTGCAGAACTACATCTAGAACACAACCCTGCTGAGATCCAACCACTGCCCTATCTATCACGCTGGCTAAGCAGTCTCTCACCCTTGTCGGCACTTGTTCTGGATCATCAAGACTTATGTCCCTAAAATCAAGGTGCTCACGCAATTCTTGGGCATTAAAATTGGGTATCTCTCTAATGCTAGGGTTGACTGTGTCTACCAGACCCAGACTGAACAACGGGCTTGACTACTGCAGCACCTGTTTAACACAAACATTGTGAAGGACTGCAAATTTCTTGAGGTGTTGTGTGGAGGAGAAATACTGATCATTTGTGGTGGTGCAGCAGCAGCACCCAGACACCTTTGTGTGCCAGGTGCGCACACCCCTGAGCAGGTGTGACAGAAGCATTAGTAAAAACAGCCCCAGCAGCCGTGCTGACAGACAAGGATGTGGGGGGGAAGTCCATACAGATAATATTCATTTCTAAATTAAGCACAAGTTTGTTAGTTAATAAAGTGCTTTGTCAATATTGTAGAAAATGTTAAACTTAATCATCCTGGCCTCCTCTGACGACCTGTTTGCTGAAAGGCATTGGGGAGAGGGGACACTTGGGCAGTGCATTTATTGCAGCATATGTGTTTCCTGGATGCACTGTGCTTTTACAGAGTTCAAAGATTGATGGCACTGTGTCAGAGCACTGGCTATGAATTTCAGACGGATCAGGCCTTAACAAAGTTATCAATAGTTCTTTTGATCTTTTCTTATTACCCACGGCTACATCCACTTCTCTCAGGCCTAGGCTGCTCACTAGGGCTGGGTGTCATCACTGATTTCTATAATCCATTCGATTCTGGTTCTCAAAGTCCTGATTTGATTCAATTTAGCTTCAGACAGTCAGAAATATTATAATTCTGATCATTTATCAGTACTGATACACATGAGACTTCATCAGAATTGTGAAAATCACAGCAGATGCCTTTGTGTGAAAATAACTGAGAATAAAACACAGAAAAACATGAAGGAGATTTTCCTGGTCTGGCTTTTTATAGCAGATAACCTTAAAAATATTCTGCAATTTTTGCATAATTTTAAGAAGTTTAAATTTCTTCAGTATTGAACATCAGAAATTAGGCTTTCTTGTCCGAGGTAATTTAAGTGGGGAAAAAAAAGAAAAACACAGAGCTGTAAACAACGGTAGACTGGTGGGTAATAAGCAAATTAATAATGCAGAAAACAGATTTGAGACAGGACACTGTTCTTGAAGTACAGAGAGAGAGAGAGAGTTGTGCATGAAGTGTGATTTTTATCGTGGTGGAAGCAAAACAGCAAAAGTCAGAGGAAATTTATGACGACATTGATCAAATGTGAAGCGTAGTTTGCTGCTGACTCGGCGAATTTTGGTTGGAGAGAAACAAAACCTGCAGCTCAGAATCAGCGCAAAAAAGACGTAAACACAGAGCGGACCCGACGCATCAGAATCGCTAAGCTCCGACAGCGTGTCCGTGTTCGGGCAGTCGGGTGAGAAAGCCGAGAAAGACAAAGCTGATTCTGATGCGTCTGGTCCGCTCTGTGTTTACGTCTTTGTGTGGAATCAGTTAATGAATTGATATCGCTTTATTCAAGCTACTCGCCTCTCTCTTCCACCTGCACTTTCAACTGGACCACGGCCAATCAGAGAGGTCCCGCCCCTGACTATCTCTGATTGGTTTAGTCCATGATAGGGGCATAATGTGTGACTGTTGTTGACCACACAGAGTTGCAGAGATCTATTTTTTTTTTATTATTTTTTTTTAGTCGCACCACGGAAAAATAAAGCCGTTCATCAGAGCATGTTTTTAACTGCTGCTGATATAGGCTGGCTTTCTGTACTCTCTTCAAGGCTGCTGTATTCTTTGAAAACTTCTGCTGATCTTGCCCTGAACTCATGGACATCCTCCCCCTCTTTCTGCACACATTGTTGACTACAACAAAATCGCCCAGAGGCTTTAAAAGTGTTTCTAAGGCATTCATAGACCCCGTCAACTTGACCTATTAAGTTTTCATGCCCATTGGGCAGGATGGTGTCGCCATCCCTCCCCGTGTAGGTGCCTCACACCTCCTAAAGGTGGCTTCTGTTTCCTGACTGTTTAAGCGATACGAGGAGCAGAGCTGTTTGTCGGGTGATAAATGCATCAACATTGGTCAATGGGTCCCCTAAGCCTTTACATGCCTCTGCACATCCAGACAAGTCCATGACTTGTAAACACAAATTACACGGTTTTGGTCACCTTCAATGCCATAATGGGGGTTCGACCTCGACGACGGGATGGGTATTCACTGCATGGATGGGGTCGGGCTGCGAAGCACCCCCCCCCCCCCGTCTTCGCCGGTTGCAGCTGAGGCTTTATAAGAGTCTTTTATGTGAGCTAGGGAGGGATAGACGGGCACATCAGCGGCGCTTGCCTCACCGCCTTTATTCTTGGATCTAGTCCAATAAGAGCTTAGCAATCTGGTCAGCCAGCTCCCACAGTGCATTGCTCGCGTTGGCCTAACCACGATGAAGAAGGAAGTAGAAGCCAAGCGAAGATTTTGTAGTAAGAATTGGGGGGGGGGGTTGTTGTGTTTTGTTTTTTTGTTTTTTTTATAAATTAATTTCATTTAATTCTAGTTTGGTTTTGTGTATTTTGTTCAGTACTTCCTGATCTTGGTCGGACACGTTTGATAGGGGTTGTTTTTTGTTTTTTTTTGTTTGTTTGTTTTTTTTCCCCAGTTACTATTTTAGATCTCCAGAAGTTCATTCTGTTCATCTGGACGTAGAGTTTTGTGGGAGAAACTTTTCGTCACTCATCCAAGTGACTTCTTCAGTATCACCTGACTGCAGGTTTTCCCAAATCTTATAAACAGTACATTTGCATAATGACTAAAACCAGCCCACTGAAGGAACAATGGGCTGGGAGGTCAGTTCCTTAATAATAATTATGCAAATTCCCACAACGCTACGTCCAGATGAACAGAATTAACTTTTGGAGATTTACTTTCCTGGATGATTGAGAATGCATCAAGACGTTCCTATTTTCTATTTTTGTTTTATATTGGGTTCTTCAGTGTCCTCTGGCAACTTCAGATGTGTTTTTAATGAAGCCTCTCACTGTTTCTTCCGCGACCTCACCAGCAGATGCTGTGATACCAAAAAACACAAAGTTATCTCTCATGCTTTTTTTTTTTTTTTTTTTTTTTTTTTTTTTTTAAATTTTCTGTGATGTTTGGTCACATTCTCTGTAAGAGACTTGACCGACACCCGTAACGTGGCATTTTCGTCAGCAAGCGTTTCCACCTGCTGCTGGCTGAACTTCAGGGACTCTCTCAGGGATTTAAATTCTCGATGTAAAATCTCCACCAGGGACGACCTAGCATCGAAACTGGACAGTCGCGTGTCAATTGACTCCAGGATGTCTGCAATGTCTTTGCTGGCAGGTGATGTTGCACCAGGGGAGTCTGCTGGGTGACTTCTTTTTGATAATGGGGTGTCATTTTTTTGCCGGGGAAGATGCGCTCTGGGCCTTCTTCATAACTATATTCTTGAAGCACTGGTCGATGTAATCTTGGAGAGCGTCTAAACTTTGCCCACTGTCCTCCAGTTTTGGAGATGATTAAGCAGATATTGTTAATTTTATGACAATTGATTGGTATATTTGGTATAATGGAAGCTTGAAAAGATAAATGTTTAAATTCTAAGCTATCATTTACTGTCTTTCCACAAAGTCCCCGGCCTGAATACCTTGCCAGAAACGGAGTCCTTTGTGTTGTGGAATTGGCTCTGTATCTTCTGTGCATGTGCACGCTTTGCTTTTCGGATGGCGCGAGAGAGGTTGGTTCTGGCTGTTCTGAGAGCTGTTTTATGTAGGCCCCGCACACGTTGGTGTAAACTTTATCCAGGCAGTTCTCCCCTCTCGTTGGGAAGGTCACGTGTTGATGGAATTTGGGGAAAAATGTCTTGAGATTCCTGTGGTTGAAGTCGCCAGCTACGACAAAAAAGCCTTCCAGGTGTGCAGTCTGGAGCTCGTTGATAGCATGTGACAGTTCTGCTAGGGCCAAGTTAGCATTAGAATTTGGTGGGAGATACACTGTTATAACAAGTAGCGAAGAAAAGTCTCTTGGTAGGTAGAACGGGCGAAACTTAACAATTTAAGTGAGCAGTGGCAGCTCACTTCAGCTGAATTTGTTCACCAGTTTTTTCATGTAGATGCACAAACAACCGCCCCGGCTCTTACCAGACAAGAAGGCTTCTCTGTCAGCTCGATAGCATGCTAGCCCAGTGTTCAGCCATGTTTCCGTGAGGATGAAAACACGACAGTTCAATTCACGCTGGGTCGAATGCTGGAGCCACAGGTAATCCATTGTACTGTCCAGGGAGTGAACAATGGAAAGCACGATGGATAGAAGTTCTGGTCGGAACGGCTTAGCCTTTAGGCTAGCACTGGCAGGCTTTCCTCGCTTTTGTTTACATGCGCAGCGCTTTAGTTTTGGCCAGCTGCACCTCGGTGGGGGAGGGGGGGGGGGTTCTGTCGGCAGATTAGTTGTGGAAATTGTGCTTTTTTTCTTTTTTTCTTTTTTTTTTTTTTTTTTGTCCTTCCTGATTCTGAGCAGGAATTGTCTGTTGTAGGTAGGCGGTACCCATCGTACCTCGGTCGCCAAACAAAACGATGCACCGTAGGGAAAAACGTGAATTTTGCCAGAGCGCTATCAGCCGCTGCCTGCTCATGGTGCCGCCAAAAGTACAGTCATCTGTGGGTCATGGAGACGTAGAAGGGATTTGGGGAGGACACAAGGCTGGACAGGGTCTGGATATAAGTGGCAGAATTCCTCCATAACAGAGCAGTCCCGACCGGTGTGCATGCAAAAGATCTGTGAGAGGTTTTTAACTCGGTGTGCTTTGTTTTAGCGAAATGCCACCAGTACGTGTCCGGATTTTGGGTACAGAACACTTGCTTTGTCCTTCACTGATGGACTGGTCGAGTGCCCTTTTCCTTGCTGCACTGGTGGTGTAGTCGATTGCGTGGCCCGGGACTCCTTGCACTTTCTGCACATTTGAGAGCATTATCCAGTAAGAATGAACATCTGTAGGTGATGTTCCCTCGTAGACACACTGCAGTGTCAATTTTGTGCAGGAGAGCTGCCACATGTACACATTTCTCTGCCACACCAGCCATGCATGTGCAATGGGCACTCTCAACCTCCCCATTAGATTTAAGGATAACCCAGGGCTAAAGAGGCTTTTGGCTGAGACGCATGGAGTGATTTACCTAAAACATGTTTTAGAGGATACACTGTACAGTAAATCTGCAGTGATTTATAAATAGTGAATTGTCTTGACAGTAATAAAAGTAAAACGCAATATTCTATGGTACATGGGAAAAAATAAATACTTTATTCTCAGAATTTATTTCAGATTTTTGTTTCATTTTTGTCTAGTACGATTAAAACGTACACTATTGTCACTGCTACATTTTCTTAATTTGGACAAGAAATGTACTAATTAATTTCCATTGACGTTAGTACATATTATTCCACGGTTTTCTAATGGGTATTTATGAAGACAATTTGTGAGACTGGTAAACTTACCTTAGAGATGTTCTACTCGGAACATCTCAAAGGTAAGTTTACCAAAAGACCGTCATCTGTACAAGGTCCTGTACCCATCCGCCGGTAAACTGGACCTGGGCTTGTTGCAGGGATCTGAAGTTACTAAAACACTTCATGAGTGTATGAACTCGCACTTAGGACCATATAATTATAAATATGAGCATGATGAAAGTTGAGCAGCACACTAACGTCTTTAGTCCACTCTGTATGCTCGTATGGGTCAAACCTTTTCCCTCCTTTGATTTTATTATTAAATTTTTTTTCCTCTTACCTTTTTTTGTTTTGTTTGGGGTTTTGTTTTTTTTTTTGCCTTTTCGTCAACTGTCTTTGTACCGACCTGCTGTGTTCTCCTTCGTTTTATACATAACTTTTTTGGGGGCAAATAAAATTCAAGTAGGGATTAAAACAGCATTTCCAGCACCGGTAACCATCCATTCTGCGAAGAGATCTAAATTAAAGTCTAATACATTGTGCTCAAAAACATTGATAAAATCACAAGGTACACACACCCTGAGGTGCAGATGACCAGTTGCTAAAAAAAGGGGTCTGGCTTTCCACTATCACACACAGACTGTGTTGTAGTTGCTTGTTTTTTGTCTTCTTCCTGTTCTATACGGCGTAAATATTCCAGAAATGTGATGGGCTCATCATCGTTTTTTTAATGAAGCTTTTCACCATTGCGTTCACATCCTCTCCAGCAGATTCTGAGATATGAGAAAACACAAGGTTATCTCTCATGCTACGTGCTTGCAGATCAATAGCAGTCCTTTTGTTTGTTTTGTTAAACTGTCAAGTCTCTTACCGAGAATGTGAGACAGAGTCCCATAGCAAGGCATTTTCAGCAGCGAGCGTTTCCAACTGCTGCTGGCTAAACTCCAGGGATTTAAATTCCTGGTTTAAAATCTCCACCAGGGAAAACCTTGCATCAAAGCTGGACAATCGCTTATGGATTGACTCTAGGATGTCAGTAAAGTCTGTGCCGGGGAGTCTGCTGGGCGACTTCTTTTCGATGTGCACCTCCCCTTGTCGGCTGGTAATGTTATGGGCTTTGCTCAGGGATGTGACGGCCTTCTTTTCTTGTGTTGTGACATTAGATGGAACTTTTCCACTGGAGAAGGTGACTGAAATCTTCAACCTGATTTGCTCTGCTTCTATTTTTGTTAATTTGTTAATCCTTATAACAGTTCCCGTGGCTGTAGTGAGGTCCACTATGGGCAGCTGTTGTAGAGAAATTACAAAATTGAGTCGTTTGGCTAGCACTTTCTTTTCAGATTCAGTGAGATTCTTGTCTGAAAAGTTCTCACAACCAAGGACAGTCGGGAAAAATGGGTGAAGTATTGTGCCGGTATTGACTGGGGAGTTTTTATTAGCAAAGTATGGAATTTCCAGTGTTGTCTTTCTTTTCCTTTCGAATGTTGGGCTCACTAAGCCTTGTCCACAAACTTGAAAATAGGGGAGGGTAGAAGTGTTGAGTTCTTGTAGAGTCTGATTAATCCTGTTTTGGAGTACATGTATAGTGAAATAGATCTGTTTTATCCTTTCACTTAGAAGTTGATTTTGTGCTCTCCATAACATCAACTCTGCTCTGGTGTTCCCTGACCGTGGACACAAGGCGCAAAGTCTGCTTTGTCTGCGTCTTAGGTTGAAGAGAAGGTTAGGGAGTATAAAAGGCAATCAAAAACTAGCAAATTATAGGAACCAACTGGAGAGTGTTCCTCTTATCCGAGAAGCTTCTTCTAATCTGGGACTCTCCACCAATTGCTCTTAGAACTGAATAAGCTTCTCTGATGAGAGGTGAAATGTCTTCAAGAAACTTATAGTACAGAAGTGTCACAGTCCTGGGTCGGTGACGCAGCGTTTTCTGTTTTGTATTGTTAATCTTTGATTTCTTGATGTCTTTGTTTGTTCCTAGGTTTGGGCTCTGTGTCAGTATCGGGTCTGAGGTTTCTCTTTGTCTGTGTTGCATCCCTCATGTCAATGTAGTTCTGCCTCCTCACCTATGTCTGCTCCTGGGTCCACCTCTCTCTCTTTCTCCACTCTGAGTTTTGTGTCACGGTCTGCAGGCAGACAAACTACAATGACCTCGATCAGCAGTCCCTAAGCCCCGGTCCGTGAGTCTGTTGGTACCAGGCCGCAAGAGTTGAAGCTCAGGTGTGACATTTATGGTTTTCAGGCTTTTGTCAGTTTTTTATCGTTATTTTTTTGTTTTTTTTCTTTCGTTAACTGTTTCCCTGGGCCTTATACCCCGTGTGTTATGAATATTCTATTTATCTGGTTTTATTTTGTATTTTTCCGTAACACCTTAAAGGCCAGTCTGTGAAAATATTGTCAGACATAAACCGGTCGGTGTCGCTACAAAGGTTGGGGACTACTGACCTGGATGACTGAGAACCATCACATACATCCCCTTTCTGTTTATTTTTCCTCATCTTGAAAGCTGTAGTTCAACAACCACAAGAGTCCTTCCCTTGTAACACTGTCCAGGAAGCAGTTTGAGGCTGAAATTGTCCCTTGGCCATTCCCATCTTCCTGGTCATTCTCCTCTAGTTGAGAAGAAAAGTGCTGAGGAGATCCCAACCAGTCACCCAGGTTCATCCAGCAGCCATCGTGCAAAAGCCATAGGGGGTTGCAGCGACAAGCCGGTAGGCTCCGCCAGAGCAGACCAATGCACCAGCAAGTGTGATGGGGTGAGACAGGCCTCCACAGTTGTGGGGGGCCTGAGATTGAGTCGAAGACCCGACCCACAGACACAACAGGCACACACAGAAACAAAAATGCATTCCCAAACTCATGCAAACACACACAAATTTTTACCCTCTAACTGGTGCCTATTGAGACAGTTGTGCTTAGTTCACAGGACATAAATCCAGGAGCAGACAAATCATATGGATAGGTTAATGGTACATTATCAAATAATGGGCAGTTTAAAAAAACTAATGGATTAAGTAGACAGGCCATTCTTTATAATGAATAAAGAGCTCTCTGGATGTCAGGAGGGGGGTTTTCCACACTTTGGACACCCTGGAATTGTTGTTAATGGCTTGTAACTAAGTAAATAATTGAATAACCTTGACTGAAGCAAACTCTTTTTTTTTTTTTCTTTTTCATTTTTCTAAATTGTACCTCACCACAAAGCGTCAGTGAAATTCTTAGTGGCCAAAGGTCAGTTAATTGCAAATAAATTCTCCGGCTTGTTGTTCTTCCTCCTTCAGCCCATGAAAAACATTTAGCTGTGCTGAGAGAGGAAAAAAGCAGATCGGCATTTTTGCTGTGAGACTGCTTGTGTGGCAGGAAGCGTGTAAATGGTGCTTCACATTTGTCGCAGCAGTAGTGAGCGTGAGCAGCTGCCAGGAATGAGAATGAACATCACTGTTTGCGGACATGAAATGAACGCACTCTCCAGCAGCTCAGTTATGTTAAGTCTGTTTTTCTGTAGCCGAACTTAAACACGGAGCTCTGTTTGCCTGACAGCATCAAGGCCAGTGGGAGTGGGCCAGCAGGGAGGAGGTAAATGAGCCCAGCATTCAAAAGAAGAGGGTGGACTCGTTTAGGATGTAATGAGCTTCAACCCAGCCTCCTGTCTCGGTGTTTTCATACAGACCTTATTTTGTTAACGTCACACCCTCATATGAGCTGACATTGAATATTTCCTTCCCTCCTCCACCGCTCCAGCTGGATCTGTCTGTAGCTTAATTCATCTCTCGTGTTTCAGGTTTATTTTGCTTGGGTTAACTGCTGTTTACCCTCCTCTCGTGACGACTTGGAAGTACATGTTTGTGCTCTACAGGGTGCTTTTGGACTATAATTAGAGTAGCAGGTTTGAGGTAAACAAGTCTGAATTTAGGTCATATATTCCCAGTGTTATTGGTGCTCCTTTACAACACAGATGCTTTGAAGTGAAAAGAGTTCTGAAATTCTCTGAATTTGGATCCTGCATAACAGTGTCTGTTACGTTTTTACTCCTCAAACAATCTTTTTCTAAAGTGGGTTAAATGTGAAACACTCCCCAGTTGGAGTCACCTACAGCAGTTTCATCCCACATGCACATGTGAAGTCATCTACCTGCTGTCTTTAGACTTGGGGATAATTATTGTCTAGGAGTTGATAAACAGTCTCAGCTTCCCTCCTGTGTGCTCTAACAAAGAGCAAGAACTCAGTGTTATCTTTATTCTTTAAAATGTACAATGTTTGCACAGTTTGAGAATAAATGGAAACTTAATGTTTTCATTTGTGCTGCAAGGGCAGATAAACATGCAGAAATTCTCCAAGCTGTTTTGACAAAAATGGTGCAGAGGTAGAAGTGAATTTCTTGGATCTGAACACAAGATGGAAACAGTCTCACTAAATGTGCATGAAAGAGTTTCTTTTAATGTCACAGCTTGCGTACACTCACCTCTGTAATTGTTCATGATGTGGTAAATGGACTGGTTCCTATATCCTGCTTTTCTACGAATGGGGCATGTTGTATAAATACTACTTTTGTGACTTCTAACATTTATATTTCAATGGATGCATCAGGGTAGGGATCTTAAGGACAAGATTTGACATGTAGACTGGAGCAGCTTTCTAAGCTAGAGCAACTCCTTTATAGATTCAACCGAATGGCACAGATTCAAAAAGGTGCTGGGACCGTTCCTCAGACATTTTGTTCCATGTTGACATGATGGCATCTGCGTCACTGCAGATTCAACAGCTGCACATCATGATATGACCCTGTTCCACCACATCCCAAAGGTGCGCTGTTGCACTGAGATCAGGTAATTGGAGGTCTTAAGGTTTGATATGATCTGGGCTTTATAAGAGAGCTTTATCCTGCTGGAGTCTGTAACCACAGTGTACTCATCTTCTGGTGGCTAAGGAATGGATGTGGTCAGCAGCAATAATCAGGTAAGCTGTGGTGTTTTAAATGAAGATCCCTGATACAAGGCAGTATGGATTCATGGTTTCATGCAGTTTGTCACAATACGGCTGTGTGCAGGCAAGAGTAGGACCCAAACGCAAACTCGCAGAGACAAAAAGTAAACTCAAAAAACACAGCTTTATTGCTGGCGTGGAGTGAGACACAAAAAACAATACAAAACTAAACTGGGAAAACTAAAGCACAAGGAGCCACAGGGAAAAATCATACAGCTATGAGGGAGGACGCAACACTGACAAAGAGAAACATGGGGCTTAAATACACTGAGGGATAATGAGGGGGAATGAGCCACAGGAGGAGAGCACAGCTGGGAGTAATTAGGCAGGACGAGACAAGGGAAGCAAAACTAGAAACATTAACATAGGACAGACTGTGAAAGTAAAACAGGAAACACACTGACGGAACTCAAGACATGTAAACTTAACAGACTGGGGAGACAGAACATAGGGACCTGAAACATGGAACAGAAAGGCACAGTAGACACAACATGAACATAACAACGTCACAGGGGAAGAGTAAAACAAAATGCAGGAACACAGGACCTCTTTCAAAATAAAATGGGGAAACATAATGAAACGCAAACATGACAACATAAGAAACACAGACATGAAGCACATGAAGGACAAGGGAGACTTAACAGGGGTTGGATACACAAGGGGAATCTAATAAACAAATGAACTTAGATAACCTAATGAACAAAATAAACTCAAACTTAAAACGCTGGGTCAAAAGACCCAGGATCATGACAGTTTATGCCAAATTTTGACCCCAAATTTTAAAGGTCGCAGCAGAAATCGGGACTCTTCAGACCAGGCAATGCTTGTTTTTGTTTTTTATTGGGGGTTTTTCGGGGGGGTTTGTTGTGTTGGTTCTGTTTTTTAAAAATCGTCTGGCTAATTTTGGCGAGCCATTGTCACCTCAGTTTCCCGTTATAGCTGCTTCCTTCCTAGCAGCTCAAAGCAGTCTGGCCAGTCTCCTCTGGCATCAACAAGATGTTTTCACCCAGAGAACTGAACATTTTCTTTTTTAGACCATTCTCTGTTCATAGCATTTCAGAAACTGCTGATCTGCTGGAATTTTCCCACACGATGTTACTTGGATTTACAGTGTCTGGCACCGCCAACAACTACTACCATGTTACATTCAACATTACTTTGCTCTTGTCTCCTCACATTGCAAAATCTGCCATAAAATCCTTGAATTTTTTTTTTCTTTCTTTCAAAAGGGTGCAAATGCATATGTAGTATGGACCACATGTAAGAGTAAAGGACACTGATTTTAAAAATTTGATTTGACGATCATTTTTGGCTGTTAAGCTTCTGTCATGGATTCTTTTTGCAGGAAATCTTTTTCATCAACGGAAAAAGTTGGGGAAAAAAATGTCTGAGGAGGGCTTAAGGGATATCACCAAAAGCAGCAGGTTTGTCATTGCAGAGAAGGAGGCTTATAAGTTCTTCGTTTTCGGCATCCAAATCTGTTTATTCATGCCAATTTTGATCTTGGTTCACCAAAACTGTTCATTCTTTCAGACACGATGGAGACCTCCCAGGATGAGAAAGAAAGAAGCTTCAAATTCAGGTCCTGCATTGACGCCGATCACATCGGGACATTTGATCTGAAGTCGCAGCCACAACCTCTGACTTCCTTACAGTGCTTCTTTTTCACACATGAAGGGAAATGTCAAATGTTTGCATTTTCAGAGGGAGCTGGGTGTTATTTTTCTTGGCAGGCTTGAGCTCAGCAGCTGGAGACTCGCAGTCAGGTCAGAAAGGCTGACAAGGTTGCTACACCACCCCCTGAGTCGAGACGTAAACTAAAACAGCGTTTTTTTTCCTTCTTCTTGTTAAATGGGGTGGCAAAGGAGAAAACAGGAGCCTATCAGGACAATCTTTGGTTTTGTACATTTATAAGTATCAATTATAAATTGAGAGGTGGGTCCACAACTGTAAGAATATGGCTGATACACCGAAGCACACAATTCAGTGTCATCTCTGCTTACCTTTATTCTAAACACAGCTCATGCCTCTGCTTTCAGCTACATTAGTGATCAGTGGGGGTTAGTTTAGTTGATTGCTTTTATTTTTACCAGAAAAAGCCCGTTGAGATCAGTCTTTTTTTTTTCTTTTCTTTCTTTTTTATAAAAAAAAAAAGAGAGAGAGACCCAGCAAAAGTTGCAATCTGTCTTCTTTTGTTTTGAACATTCTTTAACTCTGTTTAAAGGATTCAGAGGTCCAGATGCCCTTACCTTAAACAATGCAACCATGGGTACTAAATTATGGGTATGGACAAGTGCCATGCATGTTAGTTTTCTTTCTGTACATGTTAAAATAAATGGCCTGCTTACATTTTTTTTTTTTTTTTTTTTTTTTTTTTAAATGGTATAAGCTGAAAGTATTCCTTCTCTTTGTAATTTCACTGTCTGAAATAAAATGTATGCATTGACTCATACTCTCCTGGAAGAAATAAACGTGGTGTCCGATTAGTATTAATGTGATTATAGGACTGATTCTGCCAACAGTTAAACACTTTTCCGTTGTTAACCTGTTTTGGGGTGCACTACAAAAGTAAAAGCAACATGCTGTATTCTGTATGTATTTCAGACTGTGCAGTTGGTCAAGCTGTTGATAATCTAACCATTCGAGGCCCTCTGTACAAACACACCCGTAAGTACAGTGTTTGGACAACCCGTCTGTCTCTTCTTCATTGGTGGAGTCCTTTCCAAGTAAACTCTTTGACTCAGTTGCTAGGAAACTTCTGCTCTCTCTTCCCTCCTGACTGCGAGCAGCCGGCTCGCTCCTCCTCGTGATGTAAGGACGCTGTAACAGAAACACATGTCATACTAAGTAAAAGCTGAGCTGTTACTCACTGCATTGAGATGGGTTTCATGCTTATATTGGTCATTTTGCTGTTGTCTGTATAACATGAGAGAGTACCTTATCACTCTCACCATGCACTTGTCGCTCCGCTGTAGTCAGACACACAGGCTGTAATTTAAGGTGGTCTAAACACAGAGTCTATTGGCCCTGATTGTGTAGTGTGGTGTCAAACAAGTACCGCCTTACAGCAATAATCCATTCACTCTGATAAATGTTCACAACAAGACCAGCAGTACGAGTTTCTTCAAGTGGTGTAAACATTTGCCAGTATTGTAGCCAGTTAGTCATTTAAAAAAAGGCTTTAGTGGGTTTGCTGATATCAGAAACACTTGGTTTTTGTTCATTTTGACAGCTAACTATTAATCACCTTGAAGATTGGCCCTTAAAGCCACTGGCTGACATTTTCAAGTTTAATCAGACTCGTGGAAGAATTTTAAAATACATTAAGTATTCTTATCTATCAGAGTGAGATTTGGAAAAACTTAAGTTCAGTTTTATTTACATAGCACCAAATCACAACAGTCACCTCAAAGCACTTTATATTGTAAGCTAAAGAAGACACACAGAGAACCCAAAAAATCAGACAACCCCAGATTAGCTGGCACTTGGTGGCACTGGGAAGGAAAAACTCTTTTAACAGGAAGAAACCTCTGGCAGAACATGGATCAGGGACGGGGATCCATCTGCAGCGACTTGTTGGGGGTGAGAGGGAGGACATGGGACAGAAAACACACTGTGGTACAGAGGCAGAGGTTAAAGTAAATACTAAAAGGTTCACTTAGAGCCTTAAAATAGTTAATGAATCTGCAGCTCTAACAAATCAAGTAGAGCAGAAAGGAAGCACCAAATACCTAGTTTGGTCATTAATCTTTACCAGGTAGCTTTTACTGGGATGGCACATTGACTGAAAGAGTTTACAAAGTACAACAGCATCCAGGATGTAGGAGCTAAAAAAAAAAAAAATACTACCAGCTTAATAATGTGTAGGTCCTCGAAAACACTTTTGATCCCAACAGGACTTCATGGACTTCTGAGGACATTATGATGTATAGAACCAGTACATTGGCAGTGGATCTCTTAAAACACGTTACCCCCAAGGATCGGGTCCCCATTCACAACAACAGTAATATGGTGTATGCCAGGAGGCTTCACGGACGGCACGGCACAGAAGAGCTACCCCGTCAAACCAGGACTCCGCAGTCTTATTTACACCTACAGGTCAGTGGACACTCTTACAATGAAGAGGATGCACACATCCTGGACAGGGAGGAATGCTGGTTTGGTCAGGAACGATCATCTCTGAACCAAGAATAAATGCAGTGCTTGCAGTCGTCCCCCACCTATCTGTGAATAGTACTCAGTTTCATGATCACTGATCAATGGCCATGACCCCATGCCCTGTTGTTGGTGCTTCTTTAGGTTATTATGCAAATATATGGTTTTTAATGGTGGGGAAACTGCAGTCAGCCGAGACTGATTAAGTCACTTAGACGAGTGACGAAATATTTCTCCCACTGAAAAGCTACATCCAGATGAATAAAAGCAACTTTGTGAATGTTAGGCAAAAGCACCTGTCTGGATAGGTGAATGAGACTTGTAATAAGTGCTTTGAAATGTCAAAACAAGAATCCCACAAAGTGAAATGGATGCACTGAGGACAACTAAGGGTGAGGTAGCTTGGCCAAGGATACTTTGGTATGCACACTGAAGGAGCTTTCTGGCTTTCTGACTGGTAACCACTGGACCAAAAAAACATTTCAACCTTCTTCTTTAAGGCATTAAGGCAAACAACAAGGTAACTCTTAGGCTGTCTCAAAACACGCATAGTTATATTTAGGTAGATGACAGACATGTAAACCCACAACCTTGATATAGATGAGCAAAAGAGGATGGATGGATAGAAATTAGATTATTTTTAATCATCTCATAATATTTATTACAAAATACGTGTACAGAAAATGAGTTGTACAGTGACGACTCGTTTTCTATTTCATTTATTTTCAATCATAGTCTATTATTCAGTCATCGATAGCTGGAGCGCGCCCCTGAAGGCGCCAGGTGCATAGGGATACTGTTTTCAAGTTCAACAACGTACAACATGCAACATCCTGTGGGGCCCTTCAAAGTGAGAGTCTCGGTAAACATTTTGTATAATTTCTTATAACTTAAGTCTTACAACGATTTAAACGTACAGTAAGCATATATAGATAGTCACGTGTTGGATTTCTGAACTTCAAATAGCATAGAATAGAGCATAAAAACTTATTATAATAGCTTCGTGCTCGTATTTTGAACGCTATCGTACTTCGCTTCCGGTTTCTTCTTCGCGGGCTTTTGGTGACTTGACGCAGGCGCCGCTGCTGCTGTCGTCAACCTGCAGCATCAGAAAACAACAGGCTAAAAACAGACTGGCGTATCCCGGTGAAGATGGTGGCCAAACAGAGGATCCGCATGGCCAACGAGAAGCACAGCAAGAACATCACTCAAAGAGGAAACGTAGCCAAGACGCTGGTGAGCCGCTAACGGACACGCAGAGCGACGCCAACCTGACACGTTAGCCCAGAGAGGTGACGTTCAGCCCGGCGTGAGCGCAGCGGTGATGGTAGTGCTGATGGTGCCAGCTGTCAGTTAAAGGTGTCAGGGTGCTGAGCGTGACTCGGGAGCTTCAGCGTGATATGTGCGGTGTGTTTTATTTCACACTGAGCGGATCGGGGTGTAATTTATTCAGACTGGATTCACTCCGCTCGTGACCGCCGCACACTGCATGTTGCTGTCCGGGTGAAGAGGCTGCCGTTAGGGCAGGAAAATAGCCGAAACCCATTAATTCTGACATGAAATCAGCGGTAAACGTGAGAGCACGTGTGAAATGCATTGATTTAAAAACAAATAATTGGTTGTTATCAAGGAAAAGGAAAATATACCCCAATAATTCCATCACTTTATTTTACTTTACATTGTGGGCCACATACAATCCACTTTGATCCTAAGTGGGTCGGACCGGTGAAACTTTCTGTCATGGTGAAGAAGTTTAACTACACATTAATTACTGAGATATCATAAAGTAACAGAAAAGACATAAGAAATATATTTAAAAAACAAAACAAAAATGATTATAAGTAATGAAACAAAATAAATGATAAAAGGCTTTTTGGTAAATAAAAGAACGCACGATTTATTTATCAGATTTATTTGGTAATTTTTTGGAAATTTTTGTTGTTGTTTGTTTTACTGTGGACCAATTGTTTAAAAAAAATAAGACTTGTAAAACTTACATTTTGGACTTTTAACTTTATTTATGACCTCCTTCACATTGTTTGGCGTCTTCGCCAGGCCAGTTCTGGCTCCTGGGCCTTATGTTGACACCCCTATGTAACCAGCTCCCAGTTTGGATTCAGGAGACGGACTTTAAAACTTTCCTTACTTCATGGATTTCACCTATCACAGGTTATTTGTTATAACGTAACTCCCGCGATAAACGAGGGACCACTGTACAGCACTCTACATTTTTCCTGCTTCCCCTAACCCCCAACCAGCCCCTCACTGAGCCTGATCCTGCTGGAGGATCTTCCTGTTAAAAGGGAGGTTATCCTCCCCACAGTCGCCAAGTCCACTATTGTAGAATGGTTATCTTACAATATGAAGTGCCTTGAGGCAACTGTTTTTGTGATTTGGCGCTATGTAAATAAAGTTGAGTTGAATTGAAAAAACTGTGCAATTTCTACATGCTAGAAAACATTGGTTTCTTTCACTTACAGCATCACAACTATTTGGGCTTAAATTTTAAGAAAGAAATTTGCAAAAGAAATTGCAGAAAAGTTTGTGGTGGCTCATTGCCCAGAAGATTTTTGTGACATCCCCCCCCCCCCCCCCCCCCCCCCCAAAAAAAAAAAGACAAAAAAGAACCAACTGGAGCTTTTCTCTCTTTTAATTGTTTTTGAATCAATGAACGTGGTGTAGTGTGAATGTAGCAAAAGCTGTAAAATCTAAGAAAATACAGTTAATGCCAAAATAGGTGAGCTGAACAAGAGTCTTTGCCCTTTTGACATCCCTGCTACTCAACATGTTTGTCTCACCTGCTCCCACCTTTCACTGAGGTCAGTGCAGGTGAATGGCAAGCTGATGATAGACAGAAAATATCACAAAGCCAAACCAAAAAAAACCCACTGAATTAAATAAGTGAAAATAGATGTTAGATGGCTGGTGTGTACACTAAGGGCACCAATAAAATATGAAGAAATTTAAAAATAGTAATAAAATAGAGGACATGTACAAGGTACTTAATTTGTTTACTTGATCATTGAATTGTTTAATTATTTTATTTGACATAAAAGACCAAAAAAACTGAAATAAAATAAAACGTATTTATTGATTGGTTTTTCTTTTTCCATTATCTGCTCTTCTCGGGTTAATCAAATTACACTGCAGCGCTTGTGAGTCTTATTAGTTACTATTAATTACTTTTAATAAATGACTGTGGAACATTTTAAAATATCTTTAATACGTCCTTCACATTTTCATTTTTATCTGCACTCTTTTCCACTGCTGTGGATTTAAACATTTAGTAACTTTAGTATCTGCTCTCAAGGTCAGTAAAGGGATCATGGAGGGTTGTCTTCTCCACAGGTTTTCTCTTTTCATTTCTGTCAGTCTCAGTAACTCTATTCAGTAATGTCAACATTAGTTTTCTTCACTTATATCCTCCTCCTCATACGTTTCACATCCCAACAGCTGACATGTAACGCAGCATGTCAAACATGCGATCTAGGGGAGCCACGTCCAGCCATCCAGAGGGTCAGATTGGTTTCACCTTTTGTAATGGCTTTTAAATTTTGCTCTAGGTTTCCAATAAAGTTCTGTGATAATCCTTCTCTGGTGATCCCCATGGTACTACACGGGGAGTGGAAGCATTTCTAGACCAAGATGAGCTAAAGACAAGCAGGTTTTGTCTTTTACCACAGTGACGCCAGCTATAAACTACAATGTACAGACACACTGGCCAATTTATAAGGAAGGTGTTGCAAGAACTGTTGATGAAAGTCAGGATGGAATCATACTAATAATAATGGATTGGATTTATTTAGCGCTTTTCAAGGCACCCAAAGCGCTTTACAATGCCACTATTCATTCACACACTGGTGGAGGCAAGCTACAATTGTAGCCACAGCTGCCCTGGGGCAGACTGACAGAAGCGAGGCTGCCATATCGCGCCATCGGCTCCTCTGGCCAACACCAGTAGGGTAAAGTGTCTTGCCCAAGGACACAACGACCAGGACAGAGAGCCCGGGGATCGAACCGGCGACCTTCCGGTTACAGATACGCTTCCCAACCCCCTGAGCCACGGTCGCCCCAATACTGCCATATTATTTACACCAAATTTGGATCCTACCATCTATATATTGCAGCAGAAATTGAGTTTCATAGACCAGGCCACGTTTCTCTGATCTTCCAATGATTCTTGTTCTTAGCTGACAGGAGTTTCACCCAGTGTGGTCTTCTGCTGCTGTAGCCCATCTGCTTCACAGCTCGATGTGTCATGGGTTCATAGATGCTCCTCTGAATGCTTTGGTTGTGATTATCAGGGTTTCTGCTGCTAAATCCTTGAGCTGGTTGCTGGTGTCTGATAAGATATCTACATGTTTTTTGGTTTGTTTTTTTTTTAGAGTGAATGTCTCATTAAATAAGAGAGTAATTTGGAAAGGAATAATATTTTTCTTTCTTTGTTTTTTTTAAAGTTAAAGTGAAAGTTTTCAGACTATAGAGGTATATTTTTTAGATATAAACATACAAATTCTCTCCCTTCTTTAAGTTACTGGCAAAATTTTTACAGGTTGAGCCCACTTGAGATCAAATCAAGTTGCATGTGGTCCAGGTTTAACACATCCAACCAGATGAGCTCATCACGGCTGCTCTCTAAACCTTTGACTGATGAGCCACCGTGTAAAGAGGGAGAGAGAAGTGCTGACCCTGTACCTTTCAGTGTATAATTAGACTCTGAGGTCTATCCATGCAAAAACAGTTGTTGAAGTTTAAGAAACACAGTGACCAGGACAAGGAGCAGGGAAGCCTCTGTGTTTGCTCGGCAGCACATTTTTGCTGACGTACATGATGTGTGTTTCTCCTCCACAGCGGCCACAAGAAGAGAAGTATCCTGTGGGTCCCTGGCTGCTCGCTCTCTTTGTGTTTGTTGTGTGTGGATCAGGTACGGACCTTTTCTTCTTTTTTTTAAATATCTACAGAAGAAAGTGGTTTAAACTGGTCAGTGATGCTGGATTTTAAGACCTAAAGTCAGACTGATGTATCAGTCCGTGTTTAATACCCAGCAGCTCTTTAATGCTTTGATTATCTCACTCAGATGACTGGACCTTCAGTAACTGTGTTAAATTAAGTGTTTTATATACACAGATAAGGCTTATTTCACTTTTAAAGGCTCACTCAAATGTTAATTAATTATGCAGTTGACCATTGGAGCTCCACATCCCCAATCCAGTAGATTTATTAAGCACTCACATTTAATCAGCCTCATTGGAGCAGGGCTGTGTTCACAGGGCAGTGTAGCGTGTCTATTGATGCTTTAAGACTAGAGTGCTGTGAAGTCTCACATCGTGTTACTTGTCTGTTTTTAGTAAAAGAGAGGTTGACCCGTATTAAGCTCCTCCTCCATTTCAGATGACGGTGGCATCAGAAGATAATTCAAACCCAGGGTGTAGTAAATTTATCTCCAAAGCTGAAACGGCCTATCGATTTGCATCACCTTCACGTCACGTCATTGGAGCTTGCGTCATGTAGCTGTGCCGCATGACAACTTCACCAGAAGCCTTACAAATCGCTTAGAGGACAGCATGGATGGGATCAGGGGTTAAAATGTAAATCTAATAACTGTGTATTTTAAGTACTTTATGAATATTTTTATGTTAAAGGGTTAAGTTGTTGTGCTACCACTTGAGTATGATTAAGCCCTAAATATTTCTGTCGTTACAATAACGATGAGAAATTTTGGAAAAGTCACGAACTTAAAAATGTCTTTTAAATGCTCTTTAGAATTCAATTCAAAATGATGAGATTTTCAGTGTGTTTCAGTGAGCGACCCACAAACTGACGCCAAATTTCAGGGACACACATCTGCTGCAGTTTTAAAAAGTGTCACAGAGTTGACAGGACTTTAATGTGGCCTCCATTAAAAAAAAAAAAAAAGAGATGCTGATTGGAGCGGGAAATCAGACCCAGGAACAGGATAGAGAATCCAGATGAGAAATGATGTCATGGCTGTTTACTTCGCTGTTTTTCCTTCCTGTCAGGGCTTTGACGTCGTGTCTCCCTATGTGCTCTCAGCCATATTTCAGATCATCCAGAGCATCCGTATGGGGATGTGATGAAGGAGAAGACTCTGGACCCCTGCCCTCTACCCCCCCAACCCTCCTCATGCCCTCATAGAGCCTGGCTAACCCTCACCTGTCCACCCTCCAGAGGTCCAGAGATGAATGGCACTCCTTGGAGAGAGAGAGAGGGAGAGAAGCGTCCCCCTGAAGCTCACCCTAAAGACACCACCCTGCCCCTGATCAGCGTTTACAGTATTGCAGTCTGTGGTACTGACAGCTTTTCTATGAACAGTCTGAGACCACGCCGGCTGGAGATCGTGATTCATTTTGTGTGTGTGTGAGAGAGAGAGAGAGGTGGTGTGCGACCAGTGATTCCTGCTAACAATGTGCCATATTTGTGTAATTCACTGTCAGTCTATGAAGAATGTTTTTTCAAATAAATGTTGAGCATTTAGAAAACGTCCACGTTTAATTCTGCTGTCGTAGACTCGGTTTTACCAGAGCACGATACTCACTCCACCCGTCAGAGGTTTCATGTTGTAGGTGGCAGCAGGATGGAGCTAAATGCTTTAAATGTCACCTGGGTTACGCATACAGCTCATTTGTAAAGTAGCTATCAGAACTTTGTGCACATAATCATGCATTTCCAGTTTAAATATGGTTTCCCTCTAAACAGAGATGGTGGGTATTTTCAGTAATGAGAGGGATCAGGGGGTGATTTAGAAGTTTGAGAATGACAAACAAAAACACTGCTTTGCTCTTTCTATATTTAAGGTTCAGTTCAGCCACCTAAAGGGAACAAATGCCAGTGCATTAAACCAGTGTGAATATCACCTTGTTCAACTGTGTTACTGCTCTGTGGATATAATACATATTTTTTGTAATATGACTTAATTTCTGCCTGCTAAGATAACATTATTTGATATGTAAACACTGAATTTAATTACATCTGCAAGTTAATCCAAATTTCATATTTATTTATTTTTTTTCCGGAGCTTAAATGCTTTTATTTGGGTTGGAGTTTTTTTAGCGTCACTTTAATGGAGTCTGTAAAATTCCCTGACTCTTAAACACATGCAGAGCCCATTGTGGTTAAATGTAATTGCTCGTAGGAGGCAGTTTCATCTAAAGAAAGCAAGCCATGGGAGGTCTGGCCTCTTTGGATAGTTTTCCCTCCACAGCAACTGAGGAAGGTGAGTTTATTTTATAAGTCATCCACCTGGATATTGGAGATCTTAGAGATTGTAATGGCCTCTCTAACTAATGCTACAGTCACAATGTGCAGCGGTCTCATTCATTTTGTAACAGTTGGAGTCGGACACCTGGTGTACAACTACTTGTTTTCAAAACGACTTTGTTGTGTAAAGATGGGCATAAAACAGCTATGAGATGGGCTCTGTCTGCCATCAGCTTGCAATTGAACAGGGACAAGTGGGCAGCTGTGAGCAATCTGTGATAATAATAATTAATAATAATGTGATAATTAAATGTGAAGTGAAAATTGCTTCCATCTCCATATACATACACAGAAATTTACATAAACTCCTTTTTGAGTCCAGTCAGAATTTCAGATGTTAAACTAATATTGAAGCAGTGGTCACGCTCCAACCTTCTTTAAAAAGAAAAAATATATATATATACACACAGCTGCTAACCAGTTGAGTCAACTCCCTTAGTGCAACTCAACTCTTTGCACTAATTGTCCAGTGGTTGTCAGAGTTTAACATTAGACGAGTTCCCAGGTTTTTTTTTTTTTTCCAGCTGTAGCTGCGAACAGGGAGACCAACCTAACCTCTTTTATTTGACTTTTTCTTTTTAATTTAATGCAATTTCACAGTTACTATATGGAGGGGATACATCAGAGGCAAGTTTTAAGTTAACCAAGTAGTCATCCAGTGTCAACCTCTTGTCTTTCAGTCTCATCACAGAAACATTTTACCAAAGTAATCCTAAAATTAAAGCGATTTCCTCTAGTTTATTTCAAGTTCACAAAATCATGCGTTTTATTTTAGTTAATGCTCCACTCTTGTCCAAATGTGGTCATTCTTTTCATTCATGAGCGCAGTAATTGGACAGGAAAACTGGGGAGGGGAGGAAAAAAAAAGGAGTAATTTCTTCCTTAACCATGTTTATTGAAAGTTGTGAAGTGCAGCTGTCAAGTGCAATTGTGGTATGTATGTTACAATATCTCATCCGGTCATTGCGGAAACATGCACAGAACATGAGCATACAACTGATACAGAGAATGAAAAAGAACATCTCTAGAGTTTGTATTTCCTTTCTTCTTCTTTTTTTTTTTTTTTAAATTGAACTTTAAGATATTGTTCATCCAAAAGTATTTCACTGTCAAAAAAAAAAAAAAAGAAAAAAAAGAGTGCAATACTCCAGAAAGAAAAAGAGAACCAAGTGGAAATGGTTTTACAGTCAAGAGTTAATGTTGCAGTAAGGGTTATGGACAACACAGTCGGGCTGCTTGTTGTCAGTTAAATATCCTAAACTCCTCGTCCATCCACAGTCCTGAAAATACAGCATTAAAAATAGATGACACAGGCTGGGCAAAACTCATCTGCATCAATCTGTGTGACCTAGATAGCATCTGTTGTTTATCTTCACCACCACCTCCTCTCTATTTTACATGATACTTACACTATACAGAAATATACATCATCCTCTGCCCTCTCGAATCTTTTAGGAAAACAAAGAAAAGGGGGAAAAAATGCAGCTTAGCCCAAAAGAAGTCTCAACCCTGTCTGATAAGGTTTAAATTACATGCCACTGCAGGGCTGAGAAAACTGCAATGAGGAGCTTCGAGGGCAAAAACAAGGAGGTTGAAATACTGAAAATAGAATATCATCATCTCCATAAGAAACCAGGGTTTGTTAATACCATCAACCCACAGCTAAAAGATCATACCATCATCATCAATGCTGCTGTAAAGAACCTCCCACCCCAAACTCCCCCATACCAGATGGGGGAGTCTGTGATGATTGCTCACATTCTTCATTTGGAGAAGGCGTCTTCCTCTTGAGTCCGTCAACCTGGAAACTTCTTTTATTTACATCATTCTGCAAAACAGGAAACTATCAATCCTGCTGCTCCACCCACTGGTGTAGTCGACATCACTCAGGCACAGTGATTTTTTTTTTTTCTTTCTATTTAAATCTAAGCATTGTTTCCACTGATGAGCTGTTCCTCTGTAAGACATTCTAGTTGATGAAAAGAGGGGGACTTTTTTTGGCAAATGTTCAAAACAACTTCATGTACAGCATCTCAAGATTGTCGCCCTCCCCCCGCGCCTCCGAGCGCAGCCCCCGCTCGTCCCTCTGTCTGCATCCTTCTGAGATAAAATGTGCAAATTCTCATCTTAACGGCGTAGCCTCCTGCTGTGGAAGGCAAAGTTTGGCTCGGCGGCTGTGCCAGAGCTCAAACAACACAAACAAACAAACAAACAAAAAAAAAGTCAAGTTCTCCACTTGGGCCAGGCTACGCCGAGGGGCCGGAGCTGTGTGTGGCAGACTGGGAGAGGGTGGTGGCGCTTGCGGGTCCCGGCGTGGCGGCCGTTTGAGGGGTAGGTGGCGAGCCGGTCTGAACCTGGGCCTGGAACTGGGCCATCTGTTCGGGGCTCGCCAGCGTCTTCAACAGCGTGTTCTCCTGCTCTAGCTGGGAGTTGCGCTCGATCAGCTCCTTGATCTGCTCCTTCAGCACCTCCACCTCCTCACGCACGGCGTACATCAGGTGACTCTTCACCAGGTCCTGAAAAAGACAGGAGGTAGAGGTTTACGACAGGAATCCACAAACATCAGGTAAATCAGGTTGTGCCTTTAGGCAAAAATCATAATTGTAACCGTTTGATGTGAATTTAAATTTAAGGATGAGGTTGATAAGGAGAAGGATAAAATAACAGGTAGCATCTGTTAAACCAAATGGAAATTGCACATTTTTACATTTAATAGGTATGCACCAATTTGAAACAGCACTATTACAATACCAATGTTTACTAAATAAGCTGTAATCCTCACTGTAAGGAAGAGACTGGACAAGAGTCACAGGATAATACACACTGCTGTTATTCAGTCCCGTTACACACCGAGTACCTTCTTTTGCTGCTTTGCACACATTGAAGTCAGGAGTGAAATGACATTGAATCAAGTTGGTGACGACTAGGGCTGCCACAATTAGTCAACTAGTCACGATTACGTCGACTATCAAAATAATAAGTTTGTGGCAGCCCTAGTGACGACACATTATGCTAACTTTAAATTAAATCTACCAGAGGCTTCTTCCTGTTAATAGGGAATTTTTCCTTCCTACTGTCAGCAAGTGCTTGCTTACAGGGGTGGGGTGGGAGGGGGGGGTCATCTGATTGTTGATGTTTTCTTTATATCACTGGAAGGTCTCTACCTTACAATACAAAGCGCTTTGAGGTGACTCCTAAGGGTTGATCTCCTCAGGGAGACGAATTTAAGGAAGGAAATGTGACACAGCTATTGCCTTATACAAAACTACTAACAATTTTTAGTTGAATTATTTATTTAAAATTTCCTTTTAATTTTATCAATGTTGTTGTGACTAATTAGAAAGTAACATTCTGGATCAGACTTAATTTATTATCCTCTTCAGTTGCTTTCTGATTTCCATAAATCAAATGTTCTTAACAATAAGGGGCATTTATTAAAATCTAACTAGTCTAAGGATCCAGCTCATTTTCAATTGCAAACACCAGCAAAAGAAAAAGCTACCCGTCTTGTGTCTTCACCTGGACCAGATGCTGATGACCTTAAGGTGTGACTATTTGTGCATCATGGGACTGTACACTGAATACTGTTGATCATAGTTTTAATGATCTGGGAAAACAAACATTTAAAGCTGACCTATTTTATTTGGAAAAAGTCAGGAACTTTCATTCAAGCTGAAAGTATCCCTAAATTGAAGCTGTGTGTTATCTTTTCATGGAAAAGCACTGCCAGCCTTCATTATACTGGAATATTTTATGCAAAAACGAATGTTTCGGAAAAAAAAATAAAAATAAACTGCTATAACAACAAAACAACAACAAAATAATAGTTACCTAAAACATTAAACTAACAGTTCATGAAGGAGTAAGTGGAAAGAGATCTTTAGAAGTGAGTCTCTATGTAATCTAATCTGGGATAATACAATAAAAAGATGATGAAAGGAGAAGCATGAGAGGGAATATTCCCAAGGTGCTACGTCAGCAAGCCGACCCACGTTTAAGTGCTAGCCAATCAGAGCCTGAGATATTTATACCCAGGCTGCCAGCCTTCCAGTTTGCCTAGCAACAAGAGCTGACAGCAGGGACAACAGAGACGTTAGATTTTTCTGGAAATAAAGGGCTAGATCTATCCAACTTTGATTATTTTTTGATCGGCTGTTGTGCTTATAATTTTATATTTATTTTATATTTGTAATAATCGGGATGTTCTTTCAACTTGGAACCAGCGGTTAGTTTTGAGTTAGCTAAACTACTTTCACCTTTACGTTGGTCACTCGTCAGTTCTGAAGTCTCACACTATTGCACTCTATTCTCCACGTATTAGCGGTTTTATTTCACAATTCGTTAACGTTTTGTTTGCCAGAGATTCAAATAAACACTTACGCACACTGGGATGACGAAGTTCCAGATATAGGTGATTTAAAGAAGTAAAATACTTTTTTTTTAAAGGAATACCCTATTAAGACATCTTATAGCAATTCGAAGACAACAAATTAAAGGGAAAACTCACCATCGCTTGCTCTATCTTGTTGTCTATGGCCACAACGCTGGCTCCAGATGAACTGCAAGAGAAAAGAGAAATAAATCCATTTTAAGACAAATTGTGCTGCAATGGGAGGGGAAAAAAGAAAAGCAGCAAATAAGATGGATGGAGAGAAATGCAGAGAATAGAGGGAAGGAACCGCAGAGCCTGAGGAGCTCCCTCTATAAAAATGTAGGTCGCTACTAGAAGCATCTGGAATTTTCTATAAAAGCAGGAATTCTTTATGCTCTTTTTTTCCCCTCACAGTGAGCATTTACTGTCAGCTAAGCTGGATGCTACACAGTCATGAGGAAAAGGCACAGCGCTGCAGGTGAAGCAGCTGACGGAGCATTCACCTATTATCGAGCTGGACGTGCGAGCTCTCCGCGCTCAACAGCGACGACAGGAACGATATGGAAAAATTCCTCAGCTGGCACACGCCTAGATCCATAGCCATGGTGTAGCACGGAGCATTCATGCTGTTCATGATTTACACGATCTGCGTGGCACATCTACGCGCTTCTTTCCCTGTGTGTTTTTCCCCCTTTCCTTTTGTTGTTATTGGTCCTCTCTCCGGTAAAGCTCGCGCACTGACTGCAGCGGTACGGATATAAGCCAAGGTCAGTTCATCACAGCGACGCGCGTACACACAGATCTGCAGCTCAGGACGAGGCTGGACGATTTATCCACACACGCGCAGAAAGAAACAGACCTCCGATTGGTGGAGGCTGAGTCTGTTTGCGTAATATATGCAGGGAACGCCCACACCTGCAGCTCTGCCGACTGGTTTCGGCATAAAATCATAGTCCAGCAGCACAAAGGGGGAATATCCGAAAAACAGCTTCCCCCCCATAATCATATATTATTGAATTTAATCATTTTAAATCACTGCTGGATGGCCATATCTTTATCTGTACTCGCAGGCCTAGAGACTAGCTGGCAATCCCCTGGCAACTACCCGTCGCTAGAGGGGAAAAAATTTGAATTCCCTGAATGCTTCTTCAAACATTCTTACAGTGGTGAGGCTCAACATTGACATAAAGGTAAACGTTGTACGTGTATTTGGCGAGCCTTTGCAGAAAATCTTCCTTGCAAATGACCGGCAATCGCAGCAGCTTGGAGATATGTTTTTTTGGCACAACCTGACAAATTTAACCTAAAAACAACAAGCAACCGCTCGCCAACCATTCAGTGAATGCACATTATTCCTCAAAATGGTGAGCACGAAGATCTATGCAGACATCTGCACACCTGCCAGTCATTTGTGACCTCCACATTACTAGTGCACACGCCCCAAACAGTGGGCTTCAAAGTAGTAGAACAGCTTTCTGTACCAGAGAATAATAAAGGAGCAATGCAACTTTTTGCATGGACCAAAAATTAAAACACCAAAATAACGTTTGTAAAAAATCTTCCTAAATAACAAATAACTGAAGATTGTACCAATATGGAGTGCAAACTACAAAACTTGTAAAAAAAAATATGGTGGAGCAGAAAGGGAATGAGCATAACTTAAATACTTATAAATGATCACAACCGTGCTTCAGTAAAGTACATGTAAATGTACTAAGTTGCTTTGCACTACTGGTCCTAGCCACGCTCTCATCCAAACTAAGGCATTATTTCATTGGCATCCATGAGGGCCAGTGTCCATTATGAGAAAGAGCTTATAATACTGAGAAATGGCTCAGGGACAGATAAGACGATAAATTATTTAGATGAGACGCACAAGGTTGACGGACAGGGAATGTATCAGCTACTGCTGCTGTAATCTCCACAGTAAGAAAGACTTTCATCCAAGGGGGTCAAACTTAACGGTAACATTTAGTTTATTACTTAAATTAATTTTCACATGTGTTGTGGTGCCTGTGGCTAACTTAGATCCACTAAATAACCTATAACATTCATATATTTGGAGAACATGGCAACCCCACACAGAACAGCTGAAGTCTGCACCTACATGAATCTGGTTGTGCTCGAGGTTTCTTTCTGTAAAAAGGAAGATCTTCCTCCCTACTGTTGCTGGGGGTATCTCCAATTCTGTAGGGTCAGTGTGCTGTTGTGAATTGATGCTAGAAATAAAACTGAACACTGAAACTTCAGATGAAAGTCAACTTGGTCCATGTAATCTGCACTAACAGAACATAATCAAAAGAACAGTTTAGCTTTTATTTTAGGTTATACAGAAATGAACGTATGTAAAATACTTCAGGTGTGCACTTAGTGTTATTTCGTGTACATATGTTGCCCCCTTGCGGCCTTGTGGTGTATTGCACTGTGAGGATTATTATCAAAGGATTCTGGCATTAAAAAGACTGGAAACCCCCTAACCGCCTTACCAAATGGGAACAGAGATGGTATACATAGAAATAAAAGGTCCTCCACTTCCAGACCATTTACTTTCTCAAATATTTGCAGGCCAAACACCGTATAAGCACATTTCAGAAAAATCCATCACCCCACAAGTCTCTCACCTTATTGAGTAGATTTTAAAAGATGCATAACTGAGGCAGTTTGTCCTCTACATAAAACAGTGTTGACTCTCACAGAATATACCATTATGTATATTACAAACAAAATGACAGAAAGACCTGGGCTTTCCTTTTGAACACAGTGAGTGGGATTTCCAGTGTGAGGGGAGCAGATACCTCTGTTGTAAAACAACCCTTACAAACTCTGAACCCTCTGAAAAAGATCATGTTCACCTATAACAGCCTTATTAGACAACATATTCAATTTTTCATCTGCCATAAACTGTTGCTCTCTGAAACAGTGAAACTATGTAGAGAGAAATCAACATTTGTCTGGCAAATACTGGTCAGACAAATGTGGTTTACATGATTAGTTTTGAGGTTTTGAGCGCATATGGATGATCCATTTCATTTGCTTTTATTATACTGGTATACATGTCTGTATATCATTCTGATTTAGTTTGTGTAAATACTCAGTCCCTCATATCATAATATCTGGATTTATTTGTTGGAATTTACAATAATTCAATGAAGAACTTAATATCTCAATTTCAATTTAGTGAAATAGAACAAAGTGAGGAGTTCTTTAGTGCCATTTCATAAAGTTGTACACCTATACTTTTTCAGATTGGTTGTTTTTCATGTTTTGACTGCTGTAGCACATTAAATTACAGATTTTTGGGATACATACAAGTACATCTGATGTGCAATGGCTGTGTTGGGTTAAAAAAAAAGTTAAAACAGAAAGAAAAGTAAATAAAGCAGATGCTCCTTCTTACTGATGCAAGATGATCCATGTCTACACATTTGAGGTTTTACTTCAGAGAAATATTGGTAATCTTACGTTATTTTATTTCATCCTATTCAACTGAGCTTTTTTCATTATGATTAATTTCACTTCCACTAATTTTGTTTTGTTGTTGGTTGTGTTTACTGTTTTGGTTGCTATAATGTGGAAATTTTGCTACTATTTGTAAACATAAAGACCTCTTATCTTACCTAACTCTACACACTCAAAAAGTTTTTTCACACACATTACAGATGGGAGTCTTTCTCCAACAGACTCAAACAACTCCTACATTTCCAGACATTTCCACATCAGACATCCACAGAGCACCACCTTCTCCCATATACCTCCCTACGCCCTGTGAAAAGGTCACTCTCACACATTCCCCAAACACATGCAAAGTCCTCAAAATCTCTTATACAAACTCTTGACATTCACGCCTCTGATCACACCCATGTCCACATCATACAGCAATCAAGCCACAAAACTAGTGTGAAGAAACTTAAGGTCCAGTTTCTGTGGTCAGAATGAGTTAATGTTTCATCAGGAGGTCAGAATGCGAATTATAACCAGACTGAGAAACGGGCTTGCCAGCAAGCACAGGACAGCTATGAAGACAAATCTGTGGCAAGCAAGCTGGTATAAAACAAAGAGGACTCAACATCCCCATGAATTCAACTCAAGGCCCCAAAAAGTAAATGCCTGTATTATTACAATTAAAACCCTGAATCAAGAGCTAAAGACTGAACAGAGCAACGTGTAAAACATTCACTTGGATTTTAATGTTAACACTTTATAACTTCTTTGAACTTCTGTCGTTTCAAGTTTTATTGGTTTCTTTTATTAAACATAAGGTACACACATACACATAAAACTGCTTTTTATATTTCTATGTATTCTTATTCTTACAAATAGTCACAAGCGTCAATGATCTTGTGCCTTTGTCCTGCAGTATTACGCCCAAGAATAATTTTCCATCAGGAAAACTGAGGCACTGAGTACTACTGATTGTGGAGCTTAACCCTCAAGGGGCCATATGATGCACAACTACTGTCTTTATTTTATTTATTTATTTATGTAAGAAAGACTGGATAAAAACAATAATTCTCTACATCTAAGATTTGCACACTGTAGCTAATTATTTTTATTACTGATTAGTTTGGTAGCATCATATTTAAGTTACATGTTTTACTGAGCCAGCAGTAAAAATGAAACCAAAGCTACAAACAAAAAAAACAGTAAAATCTCAGAACTGCAAAACTGGAATGATGAAATTTTGGGCATTTTTACATTTTGATGTATGAAGTACCACAGCAGGCTGTGTATAGAGAAGAATGGGAGGGGTCTAATCTTAGTGTTTTCAGGTGAAGTATTCAAAAACAAAGCACCAGCTGGATACCAGAAGTCACCTTTACAAATGGTGGCTTAAGCTAATTTGGGCATCAGTAAGCACCAATACTATGAACAAACTGTTTTTTGTACTCATGCCCGCCTCGCACACCCTCGTCCTCAGTCAAACACTCACCGAAAAGCCAAGTACCTCAATAAGAAGCTCTGAGCCGTGCTTATCTCTTCCGGTCAATTGACTGGAAGAGGGTTTAGCCAATTATCCACACCCCAAATAGCCAGTACAAGAGCGGCTGCTGAGGAGTAACACCCACGCATAAGATCCAAATTAGACCTACACATATGGAGAGTTACATTGAGGCTTGGTAGGAGCTATATGTGTTTATGCTGAAAAATTTGATGCACTTCCAGGAAAAGCCAGGAACAAGCTTTTCAAGGTGCAACTTGCACAACAACACTACTGAAACTTAGTAACTTCGTTTCCCCACATGTGATTTAAACCTAATAGAGTCCTAAACTAAAGCCCTCATCAGTGAAGACAGAGGGGTTTTTCTTTTTACCTTCTAGCACAAAATTTTAAATTGGTTATAAAGTTTTAACTCAAATTATCAAATAGATCCAGAGTTTCTGACAGAAACGTAGTTAAGTCCGGAGGCTGGGAGAAACTGAACTGATGGAAACAGGTGAATAGGCTAACAGCTACAGCACCACTTCTAAAGAAGTTGGGACACTGACAATGTTATAAACCTATATTTCATTCACAGTTGATCAGAAACCATATCAAATGTTTAAAACTGAGAAAATATACCACTAACAAACAAACATCCCCTCAACTTTAAACAACAGTCCATAAACATCTGAGGAGAGCAGCCAAACAGAGGAATGTTGTCCCATTCTTGTCTGATAGAGGATTCACGTTGGTCAGCAGTCCCAGCTCATCTTTGTTGTGTCTTATTAGTTTCATGATTTTCCATTGGTTAAAAAGTTGGAATGCAGGCAGGGCAACTCCTGAAATGTGTTGCTGCCATCAAAGTTAAACAGAGTGAATATTTTTAACAAACTAATAAAATGTCTTAGGTTAAACATTTGATAGTTTTCTGTGTTCTACTGAAATCTCATAGACTGTCTATGAGATTTCAGTAGAACAGAACTGCACCTCAATGAATATACAACCCAAGAGATGACTGAATAAACAGTCTAAATATCCTGGTGCTTGAGCTTGACTGTGGGCCAAATTAGACGCACATGTACTCTTTCGCAAATGTGAGTGGTCCAAATTTAGTAAAACTGCAAGTTGGCATCCTAACCAGCTAGCACCAGCTTTTGCCCACAAACTACTACATTTGTATCGATTGCCTCCAGAATTCAAAGAATAGTCCAATAGTTGCCAGTGAAGATTATGCAGTATTTTTGTTTGTGATACCCAGGCCTACTCTGCACAACGTCATTCAGAAACCACAAAAGTCGCCCCCTGCTGGCCATCACGAAGATGCAGTTCACATTTTCCCACCTTTTGACTGGTGGGAAAAGTCAAAAGGTGGGAAAATGTGAACTTTTTCCCATGGCTCTGTCAGTGCGCCCCAGGGTGGCTGTGGCTACAATGTAGCTTGCCATCACCAGTGTGTGAATGTGTGTGTGAATGGGTGGATGACTGGATATGTAAAGCGCTTTGGGGTCCTTAGGGACTAGTAAAGCGCTATACAAATACAGGCCATTTACCTTTTTTTTTTTTTTTTGGAATCAGGTAACACAGAAATAACAAATCAAATTTTATTTAATTACAACTGTGGTTTTCAGACATAAAAACAAAGCAAGCATCATTTTTCCTTTACAGCTGAAGCTTTAGTCCCTCTGTAAAAGCCCAAAGTAACTCCTCACCAGGCTGCAGCATGTTTACCACTACAAACACCCTCCAGTGAACTATATACTCCACACTGCACCTTTGGAAAAAACATAAAAAAAAACCCCAAAAACTAATCCAGAGTTGAAGCACCTCACATTTTCAATTAGACATTAGTACCCATTTTCCAACTCTATTTAAGGCATGTTTTCATTGCTGAGGTCTGCATGAGTGTGTTCTTTGTTTCTATTAAGAAAGGCAGCAATTAAAAGCATCCATCCAAGGCTGGAGCCTATCTCAGCTGTCCCAGTATACCCAGGACAGGATGGCTCACCAGTCCATCACAGTCATTAAAAACATTTCAGTTTATTTCTGCCACCACCATGTGCCACAGATGCAGTGAACCCATTAAAATGCTGCTATGAAAGTCACAGTAATTCTTCTTTATTCTGTTCGCTGATGTATTACAGAACACTGTAGTGTTTAAACTATGCATGCAATAACTGGCAGTGTCATACGCAGGTCAGCCAACCGATGAATGGCCTCGCTAGTTTGCTGTAAAACAACACACCAGCCCAGTGACCTAATGAAGAAACTTAGAGAAATAACCCAGCTCCTGGATGATGTTCTACTTTTATCTGACCACAATTACTGAGCACTTATTTCAATAAAAAACTATGTACATGTAGCTGATACCATTATAAGTATAATGTACTTTATACAACACCAACAACAATGATTTTAACGCATTTTCAGTGCATATTATCAAGAACACCTCAACAGGAAGTACAGAAATGACACTGTGGGCTGCATCTGCTGCAAAAATAGGACTTCATATGAGATGATGGAGGAGATGGCCCATTTTGTAACAAGAGGCCAATTTAAAAAATAAAACAGCAGAAATTGGCCAAAAAAAAAAAAAAGCAGCATGCTGTAGGTTTTAATTACTCACCCCACCAGAAGATATGAGTAAGCAGCACACATGGACTACAGAGTGTATCGTCTACTCGCCATCTGCACATTTACTATACATCAAACACTCCCTACAGTTTATCTGCTACACGTGAATTAAAAGAACATGCAGTGCTAATGCACCCCTGAAGCCCTGCATGACTGAAGGACAATATAGCCATGCAGCCTTTTGTGTGCAGCTACTGTAGTGACTGGTCTATTCACAGCTACCGTATACAGACCCCTTTAGGGAAGGGGGTGAGGTGGTGATGGCGGTGGGGGTTCCCTGTTTTCATTTTACCTTTTGAGATGCTGCTCCAGCTCCCAGAACAAAAGCTTCATTGCCATCTCGTCATGGCCTTGCACTCGTATCCCCCGCGCTCTCATGGAGCCGTCCGTCAGCAGCAGCATATACACTCCAGAGTAAGCGCAGCAGCAGTGTGTCCCTAACCTTCTTTGTTTAGTGTGGGTTTTTTTGTTTTGTTTTTTTAAAACAAACAAACAAAAAAAAACCCACACCACTCGTACCCTATTAAATTCAGCGTGCTAGATCACAGCAAAAGACGCAGCTGTAGCTGGACAGTGAATAAAAGGCAGCGTGCCAGGTTATGACTGTACGTGAGCTCCTTATTTTTTTCCTCGGTCACTCATTTGTGTTTGAATGGCTGACTAGTGAGTGATTTACTGAATACAGCCAGTTACTGAGCCGGTGGTGACGTGTGATCATGTGATAGGAGTTACATAAACCATCACCGCAGATTAGCATGTGGACCAATGAGTTCCCTGCTCCTGTGGTCTCTATAGACCACAGGAGACCACAGGATGCATATAGACATATGCAAAAAAATAAAATAAAACAGATCTTAAAAAAAGATTACACGGAGTCTCAGTTTGTAGCATTCTTTGGTCTCAAGAACTGCAAATCAGTCCTTTAACCTTTAGTGACAGAGATTAATAATGCTACAAAATTCCCTTGAACTCAAAGTCAACAGGATTTTAGGGTTTCCCGTCAAAGACGGTAAGAGCATTCCTGACACTGGTTACTTAACTCGCCACTTCAAACCAAAACATGTCTTTGTCCTTTTACGAGTACATATGCCAGCCCGTTGTGTGACAGACCAGAGACCCTGTGCTTTAGGGTCTTATCTTGTCATATCTCATTGGATGGCAGCTTTAAGATGGCTTAGTGCTTTCCACAGATAGAAAACACAACATGTACTCACAGGGCCTCTGCTGGCTTAGAGACAGCCCGCCAAGAAACAACAGGTAAAGGATGAGCACAATCCAGGGGATATGAATCAGTACCACATGACTTCTGGGCAGCTCATGCCACACCCCGTTTATGGCATTATTTATTATTGCCATAATTATTATTATTATTATTTATTATTTTTATTTTAAGCAAACCATATTCTTAGAGATTATTTTTATTCTAACGGGTGTGTTGAAGGACTCATTTTTTAGTTTTTGAGTTAATGTTTTATATTCAACTATATTTCCAGTGGACAGACTTTTATTTATTTCCATCCATCCATCCATCTTCATCCGCTTTATCCGGGGCCGGGTCGCGGGGGCAGCAGCCTAAGCAAAGAGGCCCAGACCTCCCTCTCCACAGCCACCTCCTCCAGCTCATCCGGGGGAACACCAAGGCGTTCCCAGGCCAGCCGAGAGATATAATCTCTCCAGCGTGTCCTGGGTCTGCCCCGGGGCCTCCTCCCGGTGGGACATGCCTGGAACACCTCACCCAGGAGGCGCCCAGGGGGCATCCTTACCAGATGCCCAAACCACCTCAGCTGGCTCCTTTCGATGTGGAGCAGCAGCGGCTCTACTCTGAGCCCCTCCCAGATGGCCGAACTTCTCACCCTATCTCTAAGGGAGATGCCAGCCACCCTTCGGAGGAAGCTCATTTCCGCCGCTTGTATCCGCGATCTCGTCCTTTCGGTCACTACCCACAGCTCGTGGCCATAGGTGAGGGTAGGGACGTAGATCGACCGGTAAATTGAGAGCTTCGCTTTTACACTCAGCTCCCTCTTCACCACGACGGACCGGTGCAGCGTCTGCATTACTGCAGCTGCAGCCCCAATCCGTCTGTCGATCTCCGGCTCCCTTCTCCCATCACTCGCGAACAAGACCCCGAGATACTTGAACTCCTCCACTTGGGGCAGGACCTCATCCCCGACCCGGAGTGGGCACTCCACCCTTTTCCGGCTGAGAACCATGGCCTCAGATTTGGAGGTGCTGATCCTCATTCCCGCTGCGTCACACTCGGCTGCGAACCGCTCCAGTGCTCCTCCGTGAATCGCAACCTTATCGTGGTGGAGGGGTTTGTGTGTCCCAGGGATCCCAGGGGCTATGTTGTCTGGGGGCTTTTGCCCCCTGGTAGGGTCTCCCATGGCAAATTGGTCCTGGGTGAGGGACCAGACAAAGAGCGATTCAGAAGACCCCTATGAAAAAAACACAGAGGGAACAGTTTACCCTGCCCGGGATAGGGTTACCGGGGCCCCGCCCTGGAGCCAGGCCCGGGGAGGGTGCCCGAGGGCGAGCGTCTGGTGGCCGGGCCTTAGTCCATGGGGCCCGGCCGGGCACAGCCCGAAGAGGAGACATGGGCCCATCCTCCCGCAGGCCCACCACCCGCAGGAGGCACCATAGGGGTCGGGTGCATTGTGTGCCGGGTGGCGGCCAGGAGCGGAGGCCCTGGCGGACTGACCCCCGGCTGCCAAGACTGGCAGACTTTTATTTATTTACAGAAAATAATTAAAACTTAAAAATGAGGAATACTTATTAAAGAAAGGGCCCCCTTTTACAGTACATATGAACACACATTTCCCTTCTGAGGCTAGTAAGACAAACAATTACTCCATACTTGCTAGTAACTGAGCACACAGCTGACCTGCACCTTTCTGCAGCCTAAACACATGCAAAAAGTTAAACTACACAGAAGCAGATGCACTGCTGGGTTATCATGCATTTACTTCTTATTTTGAACCATCAGAAACCAGACTTCCCATAGACCTGAGGTGACCTCTGTTGCTTAATTTCACAGATATGATGATTAGCTTCAAAAGTTGGGTACTTCCAACATGCAGTCATCATCCTCATATCATCATCTCAGAGTAACTTTCTGATCGACCACAGACTCGACGTTTATCTCAGTGGGTGCTTTTTAGACTGAAATCCTTTGGGTGGGGGAGAAATTCTCACAAAGCCACACCACATTTTTAAAAAGTGCCAGATTTAGCCACACGTTAATTTTCGCCTATAGACTCTGACAAGCGAACAGCACAAAAGAAAACAGAAAAAAAAAACAAGCACAAGAAAAATAGAACAACAATAATGTTGTATGGAGAAAAATTAATACCACCATTACACCAGATTTCACAGTAAACTATACATGATTAAGTTGGAATGACGTATTTGCAGTTTCCTGTCATAACATGCTTTTGATGTAGCTAAAATTTAATAGGAGTAATTTTATTCTGATGTTATCTGTCTCCTTAATTACTTCTAATTTGTTTTTGTCTATCCCTAATAAATATATAGTTTCTGGTTTAATTCACTCTTTTAAAAAAAAAAAAAAAAAAAAAAAAACATGGCGGCCAGTTCTGCCATGTCTAAAGGGAAAATGTAAACTGTAAATGTTTTTTTAAAAAAAAAAAAAAAAAGAAAGGACCTGGCGCGTCCCAGTGATGAGAAAAGAGGCCCATTGAATTGTTGAATTGTAAAGGCTTTTGGCTGTGCTGTAGTTTGATAGTGGGGAGCACACACAGACTTTACCAGTAAGTCCTGGCAGTGGTTTTTCCACTGTGACACCCTGACTATGGAAAATGACAGAGAGCTACTGAGTGAGTCAGTCAGAGAAGCAGGGAGGAATGATGAGTGGTCATTTTGGCATCCATACGTGACAGAGGGATGGGCTTTTCGAACATTTGGGCTGACAGCAGCAAGTCCTCAGTCCTCACTCTAAATTAAAAGTCACACATGAGGGGAGAGGCAAAGGAGGAGGGAGAGAGTCGGCCAGAGACATGGGGACTGGAATGGCCTAGATCCACCGCCTCTGCATTAGTACTCTCACTGAGTCATACGGCGAGAAGGGAGAGAGGCACAAAGGAATGCATGTTTCAAATATAAAGAATATTCAGTTTGACGACTTATATTCGCAATAACTTTTTAGCTAAGCAAATTGAATTGTACAATGTCACCTTTACTGCCACCAAACCTGCTCATTAAGTATAATGTCAGTACCTATGTCCTTCAGTTCCCAAACAAATGACTGAAAATTATAAATGGTCTGCAACATTAACATCCAGACATCCATGACAAAGATGACTCGTGAGGTCCATATACAAAATGGAGAGAGATACTACGGACATCAGCCACTGTTTCTGAAGTCTCTTGTTGAAGCCTTAAGTTGAGCATTTTTGCGAGGAATGTATGTGACGAGGAAGGGTGGGTGCTAATGAGCAGACAACCACAAGTTATCAGGGTGGGGTTTACCACCACTGATAATCCTCCATTTTGAAACACGGCATGACCAAAAAACAAAAAACTTGAAAAAATATTTATATGATCAAAAATTAGTGATTAAGCCAATAAACTCAACAGCTAAGTGTTTACTGAGGCTAAAAAGATATTTTCACATGGCACATCAGTGATCAGCTACCCATGGATTACAGGTTAGATGCTGAAATGTCTGCAAACATTTGCCAAGCAGCAGTTAAACTGTGAAAAGGTGATGCAAACCAGAAAAAGAGAAGATTCGCCTTTGAAGTAAAAGTAAAACGTTTTTATCACTAAAGTTAAAGTCCCTAATCAGCAGACATCAACATGCCATCACATGGCAGGGAGAGGACATTGAAAATGGACCAAATCTCAGCCAAGAGAAAGTCTGAGATGATCTCACAACACGGGTTAGTCATTAATATGGTGCAATGTGGGGCAGCTTGGTGGCTAGCATGTTGCCTTCAATTTACTTACTACAATTTTTTCTCTTTTCTGTTTAAATATGCAACAGGCTTCAATTTGCATAAATATCCAATAGACAAAGAACAAGAAAATAAATACTACATGATGTATTTAAGCCATTATTTTTCCACTAGTCTAAAAGAAGACATGTTATAAAAGCAAAATAAACCAGTACCTCATAATTCATTATGAATAAAAACCAACTGTGTTTTTGCCTGAAGTCTCTCTCACACACACACACACTCACACACACACACACACACACACACACACACAGTTACGTAAGCTGTGATGGTTTGTGAGCAGCAGGTTTGAATAATGCGGAGTGAAACCTGGCATTAAAAGGATTAGCAGCCAAAGAAAACACAGTGCTCTGTCCAGACATCAGAGGACAGAAATGATGCTCACATCAGCAATAAAAGGGGAGGAGAAAAAGGCAGTAAGCATGTCCAAATGATGCACTGATACTATGGGCCTCTACACAGGATTGATTTTAATGACTGGTAACTTTATAAGTTGTGTGATAAATTTAATTAAAAGAAACAAATATTTCTGACATCTGTAATGGTCCTGTAAAGTGACTGATCAATAAATCAACTGATATTGACCTATCATAGATATATCAGCACCGTTACCCCACACAGGCGCATTGTATTTGTGGTGGCAGTTGGAAAAAGGGCCCTGCACTTACATGCCAAAGGAGGGTCACCCACGCTTTTCCAGTAAAGCAGTAAACAGTATAATTTATGATGATAACTGATGGTAAAAAACTGCTTTGCAGTCGATTCCTCATCCTGCAGGTGAACTCTTAATTCCACCATCTACAACTGCAGGCCATGTTCTTCTCTGCAGCCTCAGTTTCAAACAATTCCAGTGCAGAGATCGTTCAACACAGTGAATTTTAAATCAGCTTTAATTCAAAGGGTTTTGCGATTACAGCTATTTTTACACATAGTCACCCAATTTTCATTATAGGAACCATTTGCTGTACTTGGAAGAAAATTTGCAGTCAATAGCTCAATGTCCAAAACACCAAATGCTGTGTTTTCACCCTGGAGATGCTCTGCCAGACCTTTATATCAGCCACTTTCAGATGCTGCTTGTTTGTGGGTTTCTCTGCCTTCAGTTTCAGTGTTTCTTTCTGTTAATTTTTAATGCTATGAGGGAACAGGCTGAAAATCTGCACTACAAACTGCATTAAAATATAATATAATATAATAGGATATATATTTGAGGGGTTTAACCTCCCAAAAATCAAATCCTTAAGCGTCTGTGAGGGTGGAAAACTGAGTCACACTGATGTCTGGGTTACAAACCATTACAACTCACACCTGCTACAGAGTCACCACTTTAAAAGCTATCACAAGGTGTTATAAGTGTGTTTGTGTTGGCTGGTGAGTGGCTGATATTCTCATACAGACACACAAGTCTGACTGAGTCATCTGCACCTCTCATGCCCTGCTCTACATCTCAACAAATTTCCCTCCATATTCAACAGGTTTCTCAGCCAAATCAGGGAAAGCAGTGGGCAGAAGCAGCGGTACTGAAATACTTTTTGGCCAGCGGCATCAGCACAGTCATGCGTTTCTATTTTAGAACTGATGATGTGCATTAAACAATGGTCTCTCCTAGGGATGGGCATTATTCTAATGAATAGCCAGCAGCTAATAGGATGTAACAGAACAAAAACTAATCACACCATGCTACTAAAAAGCAAGCGCTGTACTCTTTATGCACAATTATAGCTTCTCACATCGAGAACATTTAAGATGCACTTCCTGTTTGCACTACGAGAGATATTGCATATGTTAATTGAGCAATACGATTAATGCAGGAGTTCAGACATTCTCAGACAACAGAGTGGGAGATGCTACAATAGCTGGGAGAAAACAGGAAATAAAATAATAACCTCCATGATAATGTTGTGTCCCCATTTTCACTTTTCCACCACCAGACCTGATGTGGAGGGTTTTTTCATCATCTTTTAAGGAAAAGACTGCAGCAGTGGCCAGCTGGCTAGTGCAACAATCAAAGTTTTAGACGTCATCTCTTGGTAACATCAACCCTCACAGTCAATCTACACAATGCCTGAGGAATATTGAGCTCTGAGTCTATACAGCGATTTTCAAAGCTGTGAAAATGAGAAAAGGCTCATATCAACACTGCCAGATTATTATCCATTTCTATAATGTAACAAGCAAGCTAGATATAATTACAGCCTGTTACATTTAGTTCACAAAAGTATGACTTTGTGTTGATCAATATGGTGAGTTTACACTGCGTATTATTACCAAACAGATCAATCTGTTGCCTTAGGTCTGTGTAGACACATTTCTGGGAAGGTGCATGGGGTTATGGTGAAGTGTATAGACCTACGCCACAAATTTAATGCAGCACTATAAATAAAACGCAAGCCCCTTAAAAAGGTTAGGGCTTTTTCAAACCAACAGCTTAACGGTAGGATAAAATTATCAATAATCAAGTAAAGCTATTCAGATTAGCATCTCCACTGCACACTTTCCAGTATTTCCTAAAGTTAACTTTCCCCATCTGTAATGCATCTTGAAAAAAAATGCAAAATCCTGAAACATTTGCGAAGAGCAAGGCTTTTAGTTCACATCACAAGTGCAATACTTCTGTGTTGCCTACTGTTTTATCTCACCATCACCTATCAAACAAAGTATCCCAAGTATTTCCTTTTGATTAATTTGGTTTGCCTTCTACATATTGTTGCTTCTCTTCCATCCCCCCTTTTGCTGCTACCTGCAAACTAATTTGAGCTGTGGAAATACAAATATAAACACTGAAGGTTCAGGAAGCAGCAGAATTGATCAGTGATGGATCACTGAGGAAATTGGGTGCACTAAGATCAATAATGCTTTGGTCTTTCCACATCTCTTAGGCTTCTTCAGAACAACAAATGCCTACCAACAAAAACACAATGATACAAAAATGTGTCTTTGTATCTGTTTCTTTCTTTTTTGTAATGTAGGGGAAACAAAATGTTGCTATTCAGTTTTTCTTTACCTAGCATCCGCTGATAGAAGAGGAGCAGCAGATCAATAACTGGAAGTGTTAAGCTCCAATCCCTGACCCAGTTTCCTCTTTGTACTCATGTAAGATTACAAGTGAAGACACGAGGACGGAGCACTGAGTGGATTAGCCAATGATAGCGCCACCGTCACCGCACCTAAACCCCTGACGACAGCAGAGCTATCATAAGCGCGGCTTAGTGAGAAACCAAACAACAAAATGTTGTTTTCTGCAAGCTCTGTCACGCCACTTTCACTAAGACGACCCTTATCTGGATATTTCTGCTTTTGTATCCAGCTTCCTCTAAAAAGGTTAACGAATATAAATGTCCAAGCATAGCTACAGAGACAGACCTAAGTCATGTGATAACTATGAGAAGTATTCTCCGACTAATTACAGCTCAACAGTGCCAGCTAGTGATGATGAAACTAGGAGGCGCTGCCATATATTGGTTGGGACATATACTGTTTGTAGCTTGTCAACATGAGGATCAGATAAGTGAGTCTGGGTAGCTGCTTGACTGCAAAACTATCAAAAAGATGATTCATAAAATACAGTCTGGATTTACCAAAAAAGCTAAACAAACAAGAGATCTGCAGCAAAGTGGAAATAACAGCCCAAGCCCAACACAACTACATAGCTTTAACTGTAAAATCAAAACATGACAATAAAACATCAGCACCATCCTGCGGCGACAACCAGGATGAAATTCAACTTTTCTCCTTGAGAAAACTGGCCTGAAAACACCAGGGTCTCATCATTTCTCTCATTTCTGCCTCCTCTGTCCTTCTGCCTGTGACCTGGAAATTTCCTATCACTACAGCATGTTGAAGCATCTCAACTCCCATAATGCATCTGTAGGAAAGACTACGTTGGCACACAGGTGGCAAAAACAAACCACTTCTGGAGGATGACTCTTTAAACGACTAGTCCAATTTTCTGCCCTTCATCATGCATGCGATTACAATTCATCTTGTCATGAGTGTCATTACATTTTTATTCAAGTCACCATGCTGATATTTACTTGACTAAAATTGAATTCTTTGTTCCTCGTTAATAAAAAGCTGTTGTGGTGTGAGCTTTGAACATTTCTAGCCTTTTTGAAGTGGAAAAAGTGTGTGAAGAAGAGCTCTAAAAGGACCCAAGGACTCATTTTCTGCCTCACTTGAGCTGCACTTCCTAACATGTGGATGAGCTCAGTAGGATGCTTTCATATGTAAAAAGATACATCCGTGTGATATTTGGGAAGTTTTTAGTAAAATCAGCAGTAAACATCGAGAGATGAACCAACACAGCGCCCTCATATTAGACTTTGATCTTAACAAGTTGATACTAACAATTCATTTACAATTACACCAAGAGGCACACCATAAGTGACTGTGACAAAAATACCCTATTCCTACAGTTCCTAGCTTTCCAGCCTATTACATTACATTTCCCTAACACACAGTTATAACAGCATAAAGAATTTGATAAGAAGCTGTAACAGGCATTTGTTCATTCACGAGTGTTCTGAGCATTGAGCCTAAAAGGAAATTAATTTCTCTTTGTTTCACCATTTCCTCCCATTTTACAAATATGAAATAAAATAAATAACTGTTGACTATCACAGACCAGCAAGGCGAGGCTATACTCCTAATGTAACTGCCCGTTTGGGGATGACCAGGAGGTATTAGCTTGTGCACACTGCCATCTGCTGGTACATTCCTGCAGCCAAACTTTCTCTAATTCAGCACACTCCACACTGTACACATCTTTATGGTGAATTGCTCCTCAGAGAAACAATTCAAATTTGCCATCTCGCAAACTGACTTGTGAGCTGAAGTTCACCATTCTCAAAAACAAACCTTATCTGACATTTAAAAAAAACCAAAAACTAAAAGGTTTCTTTGATACTCCAGAGAATTAAACTGCCTGTGAAACCTTGATACTCATTAAAGCAAAACATCTCAAATTATAGAAAAAAAACCTGCCATAAAGACATTCTGATGTAATTTAGATTGTGATACACCGTAGGTCTGAGGCATTTTTTCTTCATTATAAATTAGTTTATGTATAAACCTAGTCAAATGATGCTGATTTCCCGCACATATAGTAAGCCTATTTCCAGACAAAAAAAAAAAAAAGATTAATGAAGGAAAAGTTTATGGTCCTGGCTTAGACCATGTCTTGAATCAACAGCTAATGAAGAATAATATGAGCTCTTGGCTGCTGAAAACTTATAATAATTTCGCAGATTATATTAACTATATTAACATTTCTCTTTGAAGCAGCCTCTGCTTTCCAATTATAACTAAATGAAAATACACATAAAATATCTGTAATAAGTTAACATCTCAGGATTTAAAAAAATAAAACAGAATAAATAAGATGATTGTTCCCTAATGTAGACCTGCCTCCGCCTGCCCTTGTAACAGCCTCTACTACAGTTAACAGGACAATACAAACGCAAGCCTGTGATCTTAAACAGATAACTGCTCATTATCTTTTCAGTCCGGTCTACATGGGAAGGTCACCTATATTCACTTCAAACACCTATCATTAATTTAGCATGAACACATTAATATTAGCCAGGTGAGTATATTAACAGCAAATGTCTACCAACTGTTTATATTAGGCCCCATATAATTTGCTCAGGTACTTGCAGGCACTGTGAGAAAATATTAGTGTACCGTTTTCACAACCAACCCTACTTTTCATCAAGTCTAATCACACCTTAAAGCATTAAAGCAACCGTGCAGTAAAGGTGTGCATTTCTCACATTTCACCACTCATTGTCCTCAGTCACCCCAGTGCCAGAGCTTTCCCTTCAACTTAAAATAAATAAATAAAAAGCTGGTTCCCACAAAGAAAAGTCACCAGGACTGATTTTTTTTCCTTGTTTTTCTTGTGGAGTTAAAATACATGTCAAATAGCCAAAGGAAAAGAAAAGGAAAGAAAAATGACATGAACATGCTTTACTTCTTCCTTCTTTGAAGGAAAAAACTGCAGTGCTCCTCAATCATCTGACTTTACAGGGCTTTCCTCACACCTTTCATCTAACAGCAGAGTTGAGATTTGTTAAATAAAACTCTTTAATCTACTTTCTGGAAAAAACAAAGTGCTATAATTTTCTGTCATCCTGACACCTGCTCTTCTGAAAGTGTTAATCCATATATTTTATATGTAATATAAATACACTTTGTAATGAATAACAAGTGCTCTTGAAAAAGTGCTGTTAAAGAGACATTAAACATATTTAAAAAACAAAACAAAACAAAAAAAACCCAACATTAAATGAATGAGGAAAATATAAAAGTAAATGGGCTATGAAACTCAAAAACAAGAACCATTCCTGGACCCAAGCAGGTTAAACGGAACATTTCTTACTGTAACAAGGGGAAAAGTTGATAACAGTTTGGAAAACTGGTCTTTAAAACAAAAACAACCTCTGTTTGCTCAAAATTTGGCCATCCTGCATGTGCTGAGGAATTTAAAAAAAAATTATGTTTTACAGGTTATGAATTTATAGCTCTACTGCATTGCTTTTCCCTCCCAGCAAGACACCTATCGTGCCTGAAAAGGAGGACTGAAAGAAGAACGTATTTAGGACTCTTAGATTTAAATGTGCTTCTTTCAGGACTAGAAGCAGCATTCAAACCATCCCTTGACAGTCCTAGTCTGCATCCAATATGATGATCCTGGTGTCTGTTGGCAGTCGCTGCTTGTTAACCAGCAGGGGGTAGTACAGCACTGTTTACAGAGCTCAAAACTGCACACTAGGGATGGGATCCGGTGCCATGATGGCACCGGTTCTGACACAAACGGTAGTAACCAGACCGAAAAGCAGAGCACATTTCGGTGCTTTATTTCAGTGCTTTTTTTCCTGAGCTGTGATACACTTTCTTCTTCCTTACATTTGTATTGGCGGTTGGCAAACAACTGAAAGGTGCATTACCGCCACCAACTGGTATGGAATGATACGCTTTAGATTCTAGCCAATCATTTTACGTTTCCGAGGATAGTAGGCGGGTCCAGGTACGTGCGTTCTTTTAGAGCAGAGCTACAGATTAAAAATGCCCAAGGCGAAGCGGTCAAAAGTCTGGCTGTACTTCACAGCAAAATATGCAAACTCAGCAGCCTGCAACAAGTGCTTTAAGCTGATACTGTGATACTGTCAAAGGAGGTAACACCTCAAATCTGATGAAACACCTGGCGACGCATAGCGTTCTTTTTTAAAGCCGAGAAACGCGCCGTATTTGATAGCTTGCTGCGAGACCTCACACCGTGCACATCTACTGCGGGTGGGTTGCCTGTTATCGGACCCGGAGTTAGCAACATCCCCCAAAAACCGGAAGAATAGAGTCCTGGCCCCTAGCCCTGCCAGTGTAGCAGAGATGATGACGGATGATGATGGCAGCAGCAGCCGTTCTTCTCTGCGTGAGTAGCTTAATGTTGTTCGTGTGTAATTTAGGTTGAGTAGGCTAACCACGTTATTACATTAATGCATGTAAGGTGAACTAGCAAACACCGTCGTAGTTACATGCGGCTGTCTTCTTGTTTGATGGCAGATACTCCCTTCACCCTGGCCAAAAAGGCTAAAATGACCAAAGAAAAAGTTGAAAACAGTTAAACATGAGAGGTTTTTGGACAAAGTTTGTTTTTTCCATTGATTAAGCACTGCTTCCAGCCAAGAATGATGCCATATATGCCCCATAGTTGCAGAAAAGGCTAACATTGTTATCTTTTTACAAAAAAACAGCTGAACATGAGAAGTTTTTGGACCAATTTTGTGTTTTCCATTCTTTAAGCACCGGTTTGAGCACCGTTTAAGCACCGGCACCGTTTCAAAAGTACCGGTTTGGCACCGGTATCGGATAAAACCTAAACGATACCCATCCCTACTGCACACAGAGACACAGTATAGTCAGAAACCGTGCCAGTAGCTGTCAAAAGTTAAACTAAGAGCAAAAAATAAATAAATAAAATAAACCAAACAAACAGTCACTCTAGTCTAAAGACATCTGAAGTTCAAAATAAACTCTTGTTTTTTTGTTATTAAGTGTGTGCATCCAAGTGCATGTCAACACAGATGCACAAGTAAAAAGTATTACATATAAATATTTGTATACCTAAGCATTATATGGGAAATGGTTTAGTACAGACACTGAAGTACAAGACACAGAAGTATCTCAGTGCTTTACTCATGCTAATAAGAGAAGCAGCTGCCAGGACTATTTTTTCTTTTTTGGTGGGGGGGGGGCTCCAGCAGAGTAGAGCTCCAGCAGCCTTCCTCATTCAGCCACAGAGCATAGAGAAAGGGATTAGCTCACACAAAGCCAGAGTGAATGAATATTGAAGCCTATGGGAAAGCACCCTGACTGACTGAAACTCTCACATCACCACAGCCAAGCAGACAAAGTATCAAACTGCACTAGCCTGAGATAACCCAACACTGTTTAGCTTTGGTATTTATAGATAAGCCTTTTATTTTAACTCATTTCCAATCAATAGGATTCTTAAAACATTTCTCTGCTGGCATCCATCCTTTATCAACTTGTGGCAACTGCCTTAAACCAAGAGTTCAAACAAGTCCAAAGAAATTTCTTGCACATAGTGACCATGGTTAATAGTAATACCCACCATTGTAACAGTAAATATATGACAAAATAAAGAAAAGCACAACAGGCCCATTTAAAGTGACATAGCTGTACTTCAAACCTCCAAAAACCTAAAACGTTTGCCGATTTTCTCATAACAGCAAACTGATTATCTATCATTGTTCTGTCACGATAACAATATTAAAGCTGTTCCTGCTACTACTTCAGTAGCTATTTAAACAGTCCAAAAGGTAACAAAATGCTCACAAAACATTCAAAAACACACAGTCAAATGGACAAAGTTAAGCACTGGCCACACAAATATTACATGAATGTGTTTCACAAGGCTTCAGTCACATTGTGATGTCAGTTTACCCTGGACACAGCAGAAATAAAATATTTTCGACATCATATTGCAGAATTGCTACTTCTTACAGCTGTCTTTAACCTTGCTCATTTGTATCACAGGAGAGACGAGTGGTACTGTCCGTCGAACCTGCAGCCCCAGTTAGTGGTAGATAACTTCTACTACCCATTAAGACTTGTAGTAACAACACCACAGCAGGTCTTGCAAATGTCTTTCACTGATACTTAAAAACACTAAATTAACACTTGTTTTTCCAAGCATGCTTAGTCATTCCTTTAGAACAATTTAAAACAATAACAACTGTTGGTGCTGACTAGCATGGGCAGAAACATTTAAATATCAATGAGCTGGGCACGCCCGCGATGACAATCAAGTGATAAATATAGTGATTAACACCCAACTTGTCTTTTCTCTACACAGGATACAACACCATTTCGATGCATCATGACTTTTCAAAAATGAAATCCTGATATAGCTTCACTAATTACACCAGATATCGTGAGTAGTTGTATAATTGTTACTTTGGTGTTTACAGACCACCTCCATTTTAATTTGTTACATGATAGCATCATTGCTATTATTTGTTGTAGGGGTTTTTTTCCCCCCACATTTTCTCGATACATTGTGATAAGATTGGGTTGTTACAATATCATAGTTTTACATTCACAATAACAGAGAACTTCACATATCTCATATGATCCAGCAACACTATAGAAAATGACTTGAAAATAGTCTGCAGGAATGATGAGAGCATCAATCGATGGAGAAAAAACAAAAGCCTCACAACTATCAATAACTATGTCTCCGTTATCCTGGGATGACCTTTGGTAGCTGTGCTGTTGGGCTAAGAGCGAACAGAGACATAATGACAGAAGCAGAACAAACACTATGAAACACATTGAGTACAAAAAGGCAGCAATCCTTACGCCTATAGCAAAGTCATGCACTGCATTTTTGCTTCTACATGTGTGTGAATGTGTGTGAGTTAAACTCCTGCAGCTGACTGGACAGTGCTCTGGCCACAGGAATGCAGGCCATGATTCAGCACATTGCCTGCATGTTTAGGGGGGATGACAGTGGCAGCCCACTAAAGCCTAAAAATAAAAATGCGTGACTGAAGATGAAATCAACAGCATTTTAAAACTTATGCATACACCCAAAAAAATGTGTCACGCATGCTGTTCGCAACAGGAGATTTAGTGTTTGTATGTTAATCCCCCTTTTCCTCCACGTTTTTAATACAATAAGCTTTTCAAACAAATAACTATAACAACACAGTGTCTCTGGCACAATTTCCCCCAACAATGTACACATTTAGATAATAACAATACCACGTCGACATCAATATGTAGTGATGAATCCTGCTCTTGTTTGTAAAACAAAATCTAACTTGTGTTAGTTATACAATACATAACAGTACCAAGAAAACTAATATTTCTCATCCTGGGGTTTAGTTCAGTCAGGATGAAACAGTTAAAATGGGTTAGACTTTTTTGGCAAAAAAAATATAAAAAAAATACACTTTTCTGCTGAAACCACTGCTGAGCTAACACAGTGGTCATACTAAAATGAATGAGGCAGGCTTTTTTTTTTTTTTTTAAAGGGAGCTATTGTTGGTCTGAACAAGTGTATAGTGTGTTTCAAAGTGTGAAAGCTTAGGGGAATGTGGGCTGGTTGGCAGCATGATGGCTATCTCTGCTGCTGCTGTTTTGAATGTAATCTTCCCCCTGGCAGTGCAGGGAGCCGGTGTGTGCGTGTCGTGCCTGTTGCTCATTGTGGGGAGATCAACGAGATCCCTAAAATTCACAGCACACAGCGGAAGTGACCTGAGCTGACCTGACCCAAGTTAGTCAGGTCTACTGGAGCTGGTTCAGACTACTGAGGACACAGCAGACGGGACCAGATGGAACCAAACTGAGCAGAGTCGCTCACTGCTGGCTTTCATTGATTCGATTTTCATTTATTATTGGCACTGACTTTTAACAGACCTAGTGTCCAGATGTTCTGGTGGGGTTTTACAGAAGAAATCTCTCTTTGTTTAGGATTGTAACAATTACAGAGCAATCTTTTTTTCTTTTGTGCATTTTGTGCATTGAAATTTGCTTCTAAGCTCTTGCTGTATGATGGGGTTTTTTCCCCTTCAGTTGCAGAAGCATGATAAATAACTATGGGACACTATTCACAGATTTTATTAAATGAAATATGGCAATTCCTGGGTTCCCTCGATAGGATTTTTCCATATTCTTGGATTAATACAGAGAATAAACTTTGTGGGAAAAATGTTTATGATACCTAAACATTTTTGTTCTACAAGATAATCTCACCCAACTTACTTTTACTGATCTCTGAAGTGAACTGCCACTGCACAAGGTATACTCTTTAGTTACGCATTTTATGCTGCACTCAACTTATAATTCACCCAACTGCACGCGCCTACCAGAAGTAGATACATGCCAATTCTTCTGGGTTTTAGGATTTATTCCTGTGACTCTGGGTTTTGCATTTCTTTTAAAAAGAAAAAAAAAAGCGGCTAAATCTAGCATCAAAGTAGCAACAGGGAGGAAAACCAAAAACACATACTTAAGAAGTTAATATCCAAATAGAGTGATATTTGGCAAGAATCCTATTTCTATTTTGGGGATAACTAAAATGATCCATTTGATCCAAGTCTTACCCAACTTCCTTCATTTTATCCAGTCCTTTGTTCTTTAGATTCAGGGTCTACATCTTTAGCTAAAATTTCAACCACCTACATATCACCTGTGGATCTTTATTTAGTAAATGCCTTTGCTTACAGACTGCCTGATTGCTTATGCTTTAAAAGTAGGGAACATATTTTCTCAAACTGTTACATCTGTAAACTTAGTTACACAAGTCAAAAGTAAAGTTAGAATTATAGTGTCAGTGGCAACTATTAGTGCTAAGGAGTGTATTGACTGTTGAGCCTCCTCACTCACAGTTCTAACTATATGAATACATAAACATTAAATTAAAAGTTAATGATCCACAGCTATCTGTCACACAGGACAAACCTTTTTGAAGCAAACTTATCTGCACATTATTAAAATTTATACCACTGAGCAGCATGTTGGACATAATAGCTAGACAGGCAGCATAGCAGCCTGTTAACAGCATTCAACATTCAAGACCAGTGAAGGCAAATGGAGGATGAAGAAAAGAGACCAGAGGTACCAAAATAACTTGTGACCAAAAGAGGAGCTGCATCTGCAGTTTGTCTTGTTCTCAGTTCAAAGAAGGCCCGTCTCATTTTGGGTTGTTTTGTCTATCACCGTGCTCTCACTGGGGGTCAACTCGTCCCACAGGTGAGGAAATGACGATGTGTTACACAAGGCTTACAGGTGATTTTCCTCACCACAGGTTAGTTTTTACAGCATACTTTAAATCCAAGTGGTCTCATTCACATTAAGCAGTCCAACTTTTAACGTCTTACTGATAATCCTTGTAACTGGTCCCAATTATGTTTCTGATAGCGTCACTCCTCACCATGGACAACTAATAACCAAACCACAGCAACCTTCTCACAAACAAGGGATTTATCAGTTTCAACATGGATCAAAAGCCTAGTTCAGTTTTGCTTTGGACAAACTAGAAATATTGTAAAGGTCAAACCAATTCTTTAGAACAATATAACTGAAAACCTATTTCATTAGATATAAAAGCCTAACCTGTCAGATCAGAGAATCAATTACTGTTACAGGTTTCATCCACCAAGACATTCCCAAGCTAGCCAAGAAACAATCTCTCCAGAGGGTCCCAGGTCTTAGCCTCTTTCCACTAGGACATGCCTGAAACATCTCACCTAGGAGGTGTCTAAGAGGTGTCCAGGAGGCTCTCTAATGGAGATGGCTGTAGCTCAGGTGGGAGAGCAGGTCAGCCACTAATCAGAAGTTCGGTGGTTCGATCCCAGGCTGCCTCCTGGCTGCATGCCAAATATCCTTGGGCAAGATACTAACCCCATGTTTGCCTACTGGTGGTGGTCAGAGGGCCCGGTGGCGCCTGTGTCCGGCAGCCTCGCCTCTGTCAGTGCGCCCCAGGGCAGCTGTGGCTACAATGTAGCTTGCATCGCCAGTGTGTGAATGTGAGTGTGAATGGCTGAATGACTGAATGTAGTGTAGTGTAAAGCGCTTTGGGGTCCTTAAGGACTAGAACAGCGCTATACAAATGCAGGCCATTTACCATTTAATCAGATACTCGAACCCCTTAACTGGCTCCTTTCAATGTGGAGTAGCAGCATCCGTACTTCGACCTTCGCCCCATCTTTAAGGAAGAGTCCAGCCACCTTTCAGAGGAAGCTCATTTCCACCGCCTGCTTCCACAACCCCATTTTTTCCTCAGCCAAAGCTCATGGTCATAGATGCGGGTAGGAATGTTGATCGACTGTTAAGTGTTAGAAACACCTTAAATTTTTACCTTTTCCCTTTCCTTACTCATTGCTTGGACATTTTATTTTTCATTAATTTGATATATTTGGACTGTTTTTTATCATCATTATTATTATTATTTTTTAATATAGACTTATTTAAATTAGCACTGATTTAGCAAGATGCTAGAGAAAAAGTTTTTGCATTATTCTTAGTATTACACGCAGCCTGTTAAGGACAACTCTATGGCCCTTTGGCTTTGTTAACAGTATTTTTCAAAGAGCCATTATTTATGGTTTTGGTTGTCTGGTGGTATTTACTTTACTTTATTTATATTTATTTATGTACTTATAGTGGCATGAAAGTGCTTTATAAGTCATACACTCATGACGGGGGAAGGGGTGGGGGAGTGTGACTAAACCTAAATAAGCATTTGCTTAAATAAAAACTTCATTACTAGTAGTAGCGATACAATGTGAAACCACCAGAACCTTAAAAAAAACAGACCATAATACAAACTTTTGATCACATGTTCCCACACTGCCATATTACATTAATTTCAGCCCAATCGTATTTAAGTATCCATCCATTCGCTTCCGCTTATCCTTTTTCAGGGTTGCGGGGGGCGCTGGAGCCTATCCCAGCTGTCATAGGGCGAGAGGCAGGGTACACCCTTGACAGGTCGCCAGTCTGTTGCAGGGCTAACACATAGGGACAGACAACCATTCACACTCACATTCATTCGCACATTCACACCTAGTGACAATTTGGATTATCCAATTAACCTATCCCCACAAGCTGCATGTCTTTGGACGGTGGGAGGAAGCCGGAGTACCCGGAGGGAACCCACGCAAACACGGGGAGAACATGCAAACTCCACACAGAACGACCCCGGCCTGATGTTGGAATTGTATTTAAGTATTCAAGCTATAATTACTGTTGGTACCAAGTTTTTGTAATTATTATGAATTACACTGTATTACCCCACTATTTCCTTGTTATTATCAGGCTGTAATACACAGTGAAAAGATCACTCAAATCTGAAAAATCCACACAGGGGCCAAAACCTGGGCAGGTATCCCATTTTTTTGAGCAGTTAGAACAATCTCCGTGACAAAGTACCGTCACAACAAATGGCCCAAAACTGCTGTAACGTTCAGCCGTGCTCTCTTTATATAGCACTAAAGTGTTTCACTACAAGTAAACAGCAATTGTTGTGAGTTATGCTGCTGACACCTCCCTCAATCCTAGCACACATACAGACCGAGCCAGAGAGCACCAGAAAACAACAGAGCAACAACATGCTGTGTATGAGCAACAGAGGCAGCGAGAGGGAGGTCTCGCTGAATATTTACTATCACTTTTTAACCAGGAGGTGAAAGTATGAATGGCAGAAGGAAACTGAACACTAAGATTGTTCAGGGGGGACCCGAAGTTAGCAGAAACCTCTCAGCGCAGTTTACTGTCTTAGTCTTCTGCTTTGCTGGTGTTCTCTGCTCAGATGCGTCATTGATTTTGTTTGTGTCTGCCCCGTTCTTGCTGATGGTTTGTTTTTCATCAATAAACAGGACTGTTTCACTTAAGAGTGTGGTGGGAAAACTAATGGCCTGTAATGGATGGTAATGGATTGTGTTTTTAGTGTGCCTTTCATCTGAGAAAACTGCCCTCCCAACCTGAAAATGCTCACATGGGGACAATAGACTAACCTTCATGACAAACAGCTCCATCTATTATTATTTTGTTTCCTCATTATAGAGAAAAAAGTTACACTGCTGCCTAATTCCACAGTGGGTGCATTACTATAGAGTGGACTGAGTTTGTTGGGCCATAATAAATTTAACAAAAGCTAATTCTTGCTAGCTAAAGCTAGCTAACCTTTTCATACCTCTAGCAAATATCTTTTCATAGCCCAAATATCACAAGTGTTGCTATGAACCTTTAAAAATAAAAAAAAATATAAAATGAATCCCTACTACTCCATTTAAATAAATAAACCAAGCATCTGGAATAACATCAGAATTTGCAATTCAAAGACGTCACCACAAAATTAAGGATGCACTGACAGTGAAATTCAGTGAACATACTGAAGCTAACTGCCAACACAAAGAAAAATCTTTAAAGAGAAAGAGATGCTTTCTCTATGCTTTGCATTATCTGAACATGTAGGTAGAAAAATAATGTTGCAGATAAACATCAACCACCAGCACTGGTTAATGTCTCATTATTTATTAACATGCTGATATGAATATCCAATACGGATCCTTCCCTACTTAAAACTGTAGGTTAAAGTTTAGCTGTCTTTCAATGACAATCTGCATTTACCTTAGGTCACAAACTGAACCAACTGTCGCATTCTTGTAATTTTGGGAAAGTTTTAAGGTTTCAAAATAGGACTTAAGAAAATAACAGGTGGCATCGCAGCAGCTATATCCATCTTTAAACACTGCAAGGATCTAGTGAATAGATAAACATGAACGAAAAATCCCAACCCTAATGCCGTCACTCTTCTTACATTTGACTTGCTGGGAAACTTATTGCAACATTACATGTGATGATTATCATCATCTGCCCGTTATCGCAACATGTATTAGTGTGTTTATATATTAAAAACAAACAAACACCTGCATTCTCAATGAGAAAGTAGAAATCTAAAAAAAAATAGCATGACTGTCTTTAGGATAAAACATCTGAGTATTTGTCACACAGTCATCCGCCCAAACACTGCTGATTGGATATCCTTTACATTAAATGTACCAAGATCAAGCCTAACCACTATCATCTGACTACCCATCAATAGGGTCCAGTGCCAACCAGGAAACCAGAGAAAGAACAAATTTTTAAGTGTGTGTGTCTTTTTTTGTGCTTCTCCTGTGTTATAGTGTCACACTAATTTGTCTCCTCTGCTTTGCTCACCATTAGCATAATAGAGAAGCAGACAGGTTAAGTGAAGATTAACACTACTCCACTTGACATACACTTGTGTACATCATTACCGTAAGTGCAATGAAAGCTTCCCCACAGATGTTAATCATTCTAAAACCAAAAGAGACATTGACCTTAACATTTGACATTATAACAATCCTTAAAGCTTTGCAGCCTTGGCAGGGAACCTAGTACAGACCCAAGTATTAGTCCCCCACCGACTTTACAGGACAAAATTTCACCCATATTCACTGCCTGAGAGAAAAAGCACCTTTCTAGACAATGAGGGCCAAACTTGGCACTTTTAGATTCTCAAAACATTCTGGCCTGGCTGGTAGAATATGTAGGTTGCATATGCCAAACTACACAGACAGGGGTACCTCTATCACAAATTCTAGCTAACAGAGACTGGTACAATTGACCATAAAATAATCTCCGTCTTCAAGAAATATAACTTGCCTTTTCATTTTGATGGTTGCATCCACAGACGCGCAGAGATATGGGACAATTGAGAGGGAAAAAGAGGCAGAGATGTCGAGAGCAAGTCGATCAAAGCAAGTCGATAAACTGTATATCCAGACATTGAGGGGATTCTCATTTCCCAGTGGGTCCTTTAGTGAAATTACAAGCAATACTGCTGAGGTGAGACAAAGGCACAAGAGGAATGCCAATAATAGTTAATAAACTGACCATTTTAATCTCAAAAAAGCAAGAAAATAAAACAAATAAAACAAATAAATAAAAAGGAGGCTAAAATAGAGCAAAGTGTAACTGATGAATTGCCTCATTAAAGCTAAAGGGGGGGGAAAAAAAAAAAAATTGTGTTACAGTGGTGTGAAAAAGTGATTGCCTGCCAGAAAACATCTTGATTATCGCCAAGACTCGGGAAAATAACTCTGGACTGACAAGACAAAAGTTGAACTTTTTGGAAGGCGTGTGTACCATTATATTTGGCATAAAAGTAAGAGCATTTCAGAAAAGGAACATCATATCAACAGTAAAATGTGGTGGTGGTAGTGTGATGGTCTGGGGCTGTTTTGCCACCTCAGGACCCGTAGGACTTGCTGTAGTCAGCTGTCTACAAAAACATCCCGAAGGACAATGTCTGGCCATGTGTTCGTGACCTCAAGCTGAAGCGCACTTGTTTTCTGCAGCAGGACAATGATCCAAAACAAACCAACAAGTCCAACTCTGAATGGTTTAAAAAATAAAAAATAAAAAATAAAATGAAGACTTTGGAAAATCTTGAGATGCTGTGGCATGATCTTAAAAAGCCATTTCATGCTCAAAAACTCTCCAATGTGGCTGAATTACAACAATTCTGCAAAAATTCTCTACAGCGCTGTAAAAAACAAAAAAAACAAACTCATTGACACTTATCACAAACACCTAATTGCAGTTGTTGCTGCCTAGGGTGGCCCAACCAGTTATTTTTCCACATGTAGGATTGGATTTTTGTTTTCCCCTTAATAATAAACACCTTCATTTACAAAACTGCATTTATACTTATGCTATCTTTGTCTAATATTTCAAACTGTTTGAGGATCTGAAATATTCAAGTGTGATAAACACCCCCCCCCCCCCCCCCCCCCGCAAAAATGAATAAATTTTACTAACATTTTACTTAACATTCTGCACACAGGAACATTTGACATTCTATTTTTAATCACTATTAGCTGCCAGTAAACCCCAGCAGTGGCATCCTCACACTCACACCTCATTAATAACTCGCAGGACAGACCCAGGATATGTACAACAGACAAGCTCCCTCATTCAAAGAGACACATGCAGACAGATGAACTGGCACTCTGAGGACACCTAACTGTTAGTTTTGGCTCCGGAGGGGTTTGTGAGGACAGGGTCATCCCACATAACAAAAACTGAAAATATGGTCATCGACAGTCACAGAGAAGACCACAGGAACTGTACAACCCCAAATACAGCTCACAGATTCCCTGTTCACAACATTCTTGTACACATATTTCTACCAGACAGAAAGCTAAAGTTAGAACAGTCATTCCTCTGTTACTGCGACTAACGTTAGGGCAACAATTCAATAACAGTGGGCAGGAACTGTTAGTGACTGTTAAAACCATAAGTGTTTCAAAACTGTGTGTCCAAAACACACAGAAGGGCACGATGCCACAATGTTAAGCCAGACCAATGAGCAAAGCAGTTCCTATGTTATCTGACATGTGGTCAGTTCCTCTTTTGATTGCAGTTTAACAAAGGGCACTTCTGACAGCCCATTTTTCCCCAAATGACCACTGAGACCACATCAAGTATTTTGTTGTTGTTTAAAACTCAGCATAAATTTAAAATTCTATTTTGAGAATGAAGTTGAAATGCTAAGAATAAGGTCAGCTTCCACAGTGCTTACTCTTGTTACCACTCTATGTTCCAAAACAGAACTGAATTTCTTGTTGCCAAAAGACATTTTCAAGTATCATGTCATTAATTCATCTGCATAAGGCCTTTTGTAGAGGCTCTATATCTTGGGGCAACCTTTCTCAAAAGTCCAGCTAAGATATCTAGCTCCTGTAATACTGACCATGCAACCATTTTTCTTTAGGTGGAGAGCCGTGTTGCAAGGCTGCTCAATCATTGTAGTTATTATTGTAATCCGGATATTTAAAAACCATGCAGTTGATCACAACAGCTGTTCATTTTTTGTCTTGGTAATAAGTGATGCTTTTAAGTTTTATTTTAACCCAAGAGGGTTGTCATTTAACATAACTTTACATAGCAGTTTCTGATTAATAGATTAATTTACTGTGTTTTGTCTGCACAAGTCCAAATTTAGAATCACAAGGGAAATACCTTTCTTGAAGTATGCCTGTTATGCAGTCACGGAAGTGCATTGCTTTTGTCAGTGAACATCAAAGAGAGGCAGAAATATCAGTAATAAGAAAAAAAGTGAGTGAGTTTTCATTTGTGTATAAGTGAAACGATTATCATCAGTTGCTTGTAACTGCCTCCGTCACCAGGTCTCACCTTGTAGCTACCATGAAGGCCTCTTGAGCTGTGCGAGGTAGCTAAGCTGATGCATGGGCTTCTTTGTGGCAGCTACCCTTGTTACACAGGCTTTAAAGTCAAAAACACCTGTTAGCCCAGGTCTGAAACTCTCTCAGACCTCATGTCTCCTACCAAGCTCATATCTTTTATTCTTTTTTCTCCCTATCAATTTTTTCCCCTATCTTCAAGGAAACTTGCTGTAAAAAGTCTGTTTTCTGTAACTGTACAGTGTTGAAATTACTGACAATAACAAGCAGCATGTTAAATAACTGAGCTTAACCAACAATTCGGATTATTATTATTTTTTTGCCATAATCATTATTTTGCCATAATCAAACAGCCTTAAATTAAACTAATTTCTCATGTTGCATTAATGTACAGTGCCAGTTATCTGTTGGGTTAAAGTTGTTGCAAAGTTACCTGTCGATTGCCGGGCCCAGCGTCCTGGACCCACTCTTCGTCTCACTTTAGTTGTAAAGAAACACAATGTTAGACAGGGCAGGTAACAGCCCTGCAAACCAGCACAGTTCTGTTTTATTTTCATCTGCAAAATGTAGGCCGCATCAAAGTAAACCACCTGACCGGAGACATGTTTATTTACACTATGCACAGGTGTTTGCGAGCACAGAAGGTAGCTCGTCCTAGCACTGTTAATGTTAGCCACACAAGCCACTGTATGGTGCAGACTGACTAGTCTAAAAGTAAGAAAACAAAGTATGATCCAGGAAATTAGTTACCAGGACCATTCCAATTTAAAATATTACCACTACCACTGATAGCAGGTCAACTAGACAGAATGAGCATAATTCACAGAGATAATCTGTAAGCAGGGCTTTGGTTTGAGTGCTGATCAAAGACAAAAATCCACCTGATCCCACATAGATTTCAAATTCCTCAGAGTTAAACATCATGTGATAAAAACCAGTCACCCTTTAGTATCTACCCAGCTGACCCATAAAGGCAACCCCGCCCCCCCAAAAAAAACCAAACTAACATAACTTCCATGTTACCCTCCACATTCCCAGCTGTACCTGGCATCACTTCGCTAAGCGCTGACTGAGACTCAGGTATGCTAAACATCCCTAAAGCTATGAGGGCAAAGGTGACAGTAACACCAACATATTCATAAGACTTCAGATTGTTAGGGGTGACGGAAATGAAAGCAAGTCCCTCGTGCTGCACAGTGATTAAAATTCCTGTCTAACCTCAAAATATGTTCTTAAAACGTCTTGTGAGGAATTTCCAAAGGATTTCAAGTTCGCCAGTAGCAGAGAGAGAGAGAGAGGGAAAAGGCTCTTAATGAAATCAATAAGCTTTCACTGAGGAAAAAAGGAGCCATGTGCCTTCATTTTCATGTGAATAAGCAACCTGGCAACTCGTTTCTTTCCTAAAGCAGAAAGAGCATTTCAAGACTTGCTTTGACTACAAAACAAAATTGACAATGGCTGTCAGTTTATTTCATACCTGTCTTATTTTATTGCTCATTAAGTTGTCGACAACTGCTACTGTAATTTCTGCTTTTCAACAACAAAATGTGCTGAGAGTCTCTACAGGGAACAGTGCGCCCAGCAGAAAATGTGCCCTGTAAGGCAGACAGCCGGGATTTCAAGCAGGCGGGCGGGTGAGGTAAAATGTTGAATCACTGCAGCCACTTGATAAAGACAAGAAACGTCACATCCAGCTGAGCCCTGCACTGTATCCCACTGACAGAGGACAGAGAGAGTGCAGCAGCTTGGCCTCTGTCGGCTGGTGATCTAGGATAACAACAACACTTTTCTTCCCTCACAGCTGCAACATTAAACAGTGAACTCATTCAGCTTCAAACAGACTTAAAATGCTGAGTACCATCACGCAAAACTTTTTTTTAATACAATACCAAAAAAAAAACCAACAACAAAAAAACAAACAAACAAAAAGAAAGCCATAAACCGTTTGCAGATAATCAAACAAATATAAGAAAAGTGAGAAAAGTAGAAAAATGAAGTCTCTTACCCATCCTCTTCTCCATCTACAGTCTTGAGACCAGCTGGTGCTGTTAAGGCACTGGCGGTGGCAGCGTTGCCCTCAGTTTCCTGACCATGGCCAGTGTTGGATCCAGTCTCTCCTCCAGACAGCTTGGGCAGCCCCAACAAACCCGACTGATGCTGGAGGAGCAGCCGCTGGGCATCTTGCAGCTGAGTGGTGGTGAAGCTCGGCAGACTGGCATACAGGGCGCTGGCCTGTGCAGCGTGAGCCAGGGCCTGGGCACTGCTGTGGTCATGGGTCAAGCTCACAGAAGACAGCTGGCTATGGGGAACTCCCTGCGGGGGCATCCGAGCAGTATTCCCAGTGTTGTGAGCTTGGGGTTGGGCCTGGGGATCGCTCTGAGGGTTGGGGGGAGGCACACTTGGTGCAGACGCCTGGCTCTGGTGGGCCGCTGTTGGCAGCTGGTTGCTCAGTCCTTGGTTTTGGATTTGTGTTGGGAGTGACTGCGGCTTTTGCTGCTGGCAATCCAAATGGCCTGGATGGCTCTGAGGCTGCTGGCCAACACCAGCTACCCCGACATGAGAGGGCATACTAGAGGTGGTAGACTGAAGAGAGTGGGGCTGCTGAGGACCTCCCATCATATGGCAGGCTCCGTTAGCCATCCCAGCAGATGTGGATCCAGCTTGGTTGGACAAAGCCTGGGAAGCAGCAGGAGAATGAGGGATGCTTTGCTGCGGCTGTGTGTACTCAGGTGGCCTCATCGACATTGTGTGTGCTTGGGGGGCAGCAGCTGGCTGCTGTGGTAGGGTGGCATAACCCAACTTCTGCTGCTGAACACCTACTGGGGGTTGATTAGCAACTGCCTGGGCATAAGTGAGCTGCTGCTGGGGCACAGCAGTGAGTCCCATGGTAGTCTGGTGGCTCGGCATGGATGGAGGCTGATGAACGTTTGTAGGTGCCGAGGGGGCTGCATTAGTTTTATCATGCTGTTGGGGTTGGGTGTGAGATACTCCCATGCTTAAACCGCTGGGGAGGATTCCTTGAAAGCCCTGAGGAGGGGAGTTGTAATCCTGTGCATGCTGTGGTCCACCAACATCTCCACTGCAAACATTCTCGACATAATGGCTCAATGTACTCATAGTACTACTCACAGAACTCCCACTTGTGCTTTCTCTCTCTGACCCCCCAGCAAAGCTCTCAGAGACAAACTGCCGTATGCTGTGGGACGCAGGATCAGAAGAAGAAGTGGGGGCAGGAGCTGGGGTCTCCTTATCATAGAAATCAGTGCAAGTCCATCTGCCCTTTTTGAAGGGCTCAGAGTTAGAGTCCAGCTTCACCACTCTAAAGCGAGAGCTTGTGGTGGTGGCCACCACAGGGGCCGCAGGAGCAGATGATACAGGAGCTGTGGTCGCAGCTGTAGCAGTTGCACTCACAGGCTGCTGCACAGCTGATCCAACTCTTCCATGGAGCCCGCTGGGGAGCCCTACGCCTCCAGAGGCACTCACAGCAACAGTAGTTGTAGCAGTCATAGCAATGTTGGAGTTTAAGTTTTGGTGTTGCTGGATCATGCTAGTGGGGGCCATAAGGTTGCTCCCAGCTGTAGCAGCAGCACTTTCTCCTCCTCCACTCCCTCCACTGCTGCTCATCACATTGAGAGGATAGCCGCCACTGCTAGTGCTAGCACTCGTGCTGATTCCCCCTCTCACAGGCACGTTGGCAGAGCTCAACATATTCACATTACTAACACTGCTGGTCTGGGGATTAACTATGCTAACTGTATTGCCAGCAGCAGAGCTGTGCATTCCAGGGATAGATCCCGGGACTGCAGTCCCCGTAGGCTGAGTGGGGATACTTGAAGGAGCAGCCTGGGAAACTCTCTCTTGAGGGCCGCCATTATTAGAAGGCATTTTCTGGGTGACACAAGGTAAAGCTCCAGAGGTGAGACCAGACGAGGTGCTCCCGGGGCCAGAGGACAGAGGGTAGACCTGGGCATGGTTAGGATGTGGAGGATGTTGATGGTGTACAGTCCCATTCACCATGGCTCCACCGTGTTGCTTCTGTGCCTGGTTCAAGGTGTGGGGGTGTGAAGGCTGATTTGGAGAGACCGCTCCAGGGGTCTCCGCCTCATGGAAATTATTCAACGTCTCCTCTGAGGAGCTTCTCTCTGCTCCAACTACATCATTAGCTCGGGAGAGGGACACATCCAGAATCTCAGAAGATGACAGATCCTCAGTGTGGGACTCATCCAGGTCGTCGTAGCTCTCAGTATCCTCTGCAATGCTGTTATTGGTACTAACAGATACCTGTGCTGGAGTCACACTTGTGATCTGGAAACCACTCTTCTTTTTTATCTGAGCTCCAGTGGACTGTGTGGGCTGGGAGAGCAGATTTAGGCTGTGGGGGGGAGGAGGATGATGGGGACCCGGGGAGGATGAGCCAGCAGGAGGTTGAATCAACAGGGAGGGCGGGTAGTCATCGCCTGGTACGTGGCTGTTATTAACCACCGGGTTAGCTGATGTTGACAGCCCGGGGCCGCTCCCGCTGCCAGTGTTGCTCCCCCTTCTGTGAAAGACAGCCTGGTGCGCCATCTTTCTAACACTGCCAGAGTCTCCTGCAGGGTCCGGATGATGCATTTCGAGAAGATCCGGGCGGTAGTTGGTCTCTGACAGTATGCAATAAGGCTGCAGCTCGTTAAAGGCGCCGTTTTGACAAAACTACGCTCAACAGACAAACGACCAAAAAAATTATCTAGAAAAAAAAAACAATAGATATTTCAACGAAGTGCGCAGATATGAGGCAAAAGTTGTGCCGATATTTACACCCTTGTCTTCTTTCACTCGCTTCGGCGTTATCCTAGCGAGGCAAAAGAAGCTAGTGGCCGCTAGCGTCAGCTGATGCCAGTTCGCCGGTTAACTACCAGAGCTGTCCGTCTGCGCCTTTATTAAACACAAGCTAACATTTCTGTATGTTTTGTTGAAGAGAAAAAGACGCCACGCTGCAATGAACACAAAAAGCGGGCAAAAAAGCTGCTGAGTAAGTTAGCGTTATATTAAAAGCTAGCTAGCTGCCACTCTCCATCACCGGCTAGCTAAACACAAACTCGGCTGTTTAAACTGCTGGGTTTTTTATTCTTATTCTTTTAACAAGAGGAAACGAAGTGAAAGCGAGCCACCTTTAATCCGCAGTTAGAAGCTTTAAAAGGCGAAACACTTCTAATAAAATCGCCGTACACGGGTTAAATCCATTCCTCTGGGTCCTCGTTTGGGTTTTGCTGTATCACTGGTCCGCCCCGGCGGTAGCGTCGTTCAGTATGGAGCCTCCTGCACCGCTGCCGTGGTCTGCGCTGTCTGTGACGGGGCCGGAGGGGAGGGGTGCGCAGTAATATGGCGACCGCGCATGGCCGCTGCTGCCAGACATAAAGCAGTCTGGGAGAGGCGGCCACGAGCTCACGTCAATATCCACGAAGCGTGCCGGAAAGTGCCGAGCCCAGCCGCTCCCTCCGAAAACCAGTTTAGGGCCATCACAATAGATTTTGTTTGTCTTTTTGAACCAGAGGAAATCAGTATGGAGTCATTATAGTTTTGTAGTTTCTCATTACTTTAAAAGTTTATTTAATTTTGAGTTTTTTGTTTTTCATTCAGTTTGGTTTCAGTTAGTTTTCAAATCGGATTTTCTTGTTTTTTTTATTTTTGTTTGTATAGTTTTCCAAGTTCACAAAATTGTTTCAGTTAGGTTTTATTTTGTTTTAGAATCAGAATCAGAGAAACTTTATTAAGCCCAGAAGAAAATTGAGTTGTTGTAGCAGCATACATCAAACAGACAATAAACTATTCTTATAAAAAGTAGAAGTAGCATTACACCAGTGGTACACTGTAATAACCTTAGTCAAAAGATCCAGTATGTCTCACTCTAATATTCTTTGCAGAGTGGAAAAACCTGCAGGAAATACTCCAGTTTTATAAATAAAATGCATTACTGTTTCTGACACAGGGATGCCAACATAACACAGGAGTGAAAATGGAAGTACATTTAAACATATTTCTAAATCAAGGGAAGTTGTTTGAATTACAAAAACACAAAATACTCTTTAGTTGAAAAAAAATATTTAGACCCTTAACATAAAATCAACATCCACCTTAAGTGATGGTTTACATACCTGTGGAGGTATAGAGATGTCTAGGAGAGAGGGCAAGGGGCTTTTTCACCAGACTAAATCCTAGAGAGAGTGTGTCTGTGAAGAATGGAGCAGAAGTGTGCTGGTACTAGTTTTCAAGAGCAAGAGTGATGTGAAGAGCTGCTGAGCCATACAATAAAGCTATGGAAAAGAGATCAGGAAGGAGTCTTTGTGGACTATAATATTTGCAGATGATGTTGTGGTCTTAGTGCGAGCAGGGAGCAGGTGGGAGAGAGTCCAGAGAGGTGGAGGTGTGCTCTGGAGAGAAGAGGAATGAAAGTGAGAAAAAGCAAGACAGTATGTGAGTGAGTATTTGTAAGACCTGCTATGATGTATCTCTTGGAGACGGTGGAATTAACAAAAATACTTTTTTGGGCGAGTATAATAACTCAGTTACCTACATTAATACTAGTTTAAAGAGAGACAATTGTTAAAAACAAAGGCTTGCCGTTTCAGGCACTAACTTCTAAACAATACAATAATAAACTAAATAATATAAACCTGAATTCTGTGTAATGATTAATTTTATGTCTATAATTAACATACATGGGAAAATAATAAGTAATTCGATTGTTACGTTATCATGTTCCCCTTTTTTTGTACTCATTTAAAGAAAAATGTGATTTATTTTGACAGTGAAAAATACTGAAAAGAAAAGGAAAAATGATGGAGGGTGTAAACATTTGTTGTGGTATGAGCAAAACATCCCCACAGCAGTGTTTGTGAAACAAAGGTAGACAGAGAGCTGCTAGATCCCTCTGCAGACACAGGTGTCAACTACACTGAAGGATTATTCTACATGCAGGTGCTGTTTGGGGCCTCTCTCACCCTCACTCTCTCCCTTTTAAACACAGGAGAGAGAGAGAAATGTACACATTTGTTGGTTGGTAATGTTGCCACAGCAGGTCAACGAACTCTGATCTCAAACTCGAGCTTCTCCATTTTCTGTGTTCCGGTGTTTTCTGTTCACCACTGGATATACAGAACCAGTTCTAGCTCTTCTCAATCAATCTCTTCTTTTCTCTTCTCTTTGCGCTGAAATTTTTTAAATAATATGTTAAATTCAATCAATAAAGGCATAAAATTACAGTGCATGTTTCTTTTGCATGTATTTTGGTTATCAGAAGCACGCTTTAAGGGAAATTGCATTTCTTTCACATCTAACCAGAGGTCAGAGTTCATGATCCACAGAGGTAGATGCTCTAAACATGATGCAGGTTTCAAGTAAATGAGGTCAGCATATTTGCAAGGAATCCCTGACTGCTCCAAACTCTCAGGTTCAGAGATTTGTTGGGTTTTTTTTCCCCAATATTTTTCTATTGGATCAGTATGATGTCAAACAGAGTAGATATATCTAATATGGTCATCTCAGGTACACAGCAATAAGCACAGAAGTCAAACCAACCTGCTGTTCAAACCTTCTGTTTGTGTTGAGCAGCCAGTCACAAGGAAGTTGGGTTAAAGCAGTGGCTTTCAGAGCAAGTCGAATGATGTTGATGCTGAAATGTGGGTTATTTCTTTTTTAAAAAGGGTCATGATTGGGGGAAACAATGTTGTTAAAATTAATGCTGGTGGTTTGAGAACCACTAGATTAACTCAGAATACAGAAGATAAATTGACTGGTTGCACCAATAGGCAGTGCAAGATAATTGACTTGAACTGTGAATGATATAAGAGAAAAAATACTGGAAAAAACCACAATAGGTCCCCATGTAAGAAAAAATAGATGTCTTGTAGAGTTTGAGCAACACTGGCTGTCTGAGCTACTGTGAAATCATACATCATGACGACATCTGTGAGAAAAAACAAAACAAAACAGGGGAGGTAATGCAAGAAATAGAAAGAGGAGGAGCTGTGGAGGCTCACAGAGAGAAAGGAGAGAGTAATAGTTAGTGAAGGAGGAGGAGGAGGGAAGAGAAGAGAAGAGAAGAAGAGATTAACTGTCAGGCAAGCAGACAGGCTATACCCATCGATACAAATGATAGAGGACAAGAGAGACAGCAGGAGCCTATTGCAGTGTAAGCGTCTGGTGCTGTCAGCAGCTTTAAATCACCCTGGCACTCCACAAAAAAAAAAAAAAAAAACTCCAAAAAAACACAGCACTATTGTGCTGTGGCTCTAGCACTAATGATGAGTAATTTATACTCTGAACTCTGCATTGATTTTCTTTGCCCTGCTATGAAGAAAAGTAATCACTCAAAGGGTTTTCAGAGAAAAAGGAGAAACATGTTTTGTTCTTTATATCCGACTGAAACACATCCAACCTAAAGCGATTCTTCCTAATTTAATTCAAGAACACCCGGGCAGTTAGGGAAGACGTATCTCGGGCAGAAGGTGAGTTCGCTTATTAAGTTTGAGCAGGCAGTTTGATTCCTCCCCCCTCTCTCTAAGCTGTAATGTAAATGGGGTTAACAAGAAAATTTTATTTTCCAAAGAACAGGTGCTCATGAGAAGTGCAGACAGAACAAAAAAAAAGAAAGTGGAGCAAGAACACTGCTGGGGATAGAACAAGACTCTAACCCTGATAAAAGTTTAGTGTTACGCTGCTATTTTGCCTCTATGGTTAAAGAATAAATGAATGTGATTTCACTTGAAGATATATTGCCCTGTTATCCCTGCACCAATCAACAGGACTTCCTGGACTTTGTTATTTAATAGAAACTTCATCATTTCTGTCCAATGTGGTTGTTGTTACAATGACAAATTATAAATGAGAGAGGAATAAAAGGTCCAAAAATAACAACGGTAATTCAGCGTTTCCTGATTATGCGCTGCACAGTCAGAGGAACATTAGTGTGATAATGTGCGGACCGCAAAAGCTTTTAAAACACTGCATTTCTTTTGGAATGGGGCCATTTAAGTTTATTATGTGATTGTGTTTTCATCAAATCAGAACTGCGTCCACACAAGCTAGGAAATGCTTTCAGTGTGCTTGCACACAGCCCAGACCAAACACAGACGTGACTATTATGCGAAAATTAAATGAATTGAGGGATGAAAGGCTCTACATAAACAAAAAGAGCCTTTTGATTAACAAGAGATTTCTGAAAAGTGCACTTCAAAGCAGTGAAGCTCTGTGGTGCACTGCACAGTTTTGAGATGATTAAACTCCAAATATTTCCATCTTCTGATCATTACAATCTTTCAGAACTGGGAAATATTTTACTTTGTCCTTGTAACTTTGCAAAATACAAACAAACCTTTAAAAAAAAATGCTTATTCTTTTACAAATAAAGTTTTGATAACCAAATTTATTTGTGAGTACATTTGTATTCTGCTGCACGTTTCCAAAATGTGCGATGCTAGGTAGCACCTCAGTTATATTGTTTAACCAACTGTAGCAGCAGGTAATGATTATAATGATTATTCTGCTCTGAATCTAGTCTTCATTGCTTGTCGAAGTATCCTGGTGGAGCTTTAATGATAAGGAAGCAGATCTTTCAGACACGAGTGGCACTGATGGTGGAATAACTGAGCTAAAATGCTTGAATGCCCGGTGATGAGAACCAGGGTAGCTGAGTCTGTCTGAGGCTTGTGTCCACTGATGTGAATGGAGGCCAGAATAGATGCCAGCTTTATTTCAACCAGAGGAGCCACAACATTCATTCATGAGCCTGTTTTCCCACATTGCTGAGCTTGACTAAAGAAAGATTAGACTCCGAATCCCTTGCAGCAGGGTTGTATTGACACATTACCCCCCAAAATGAATTAACATATATACCTTCTGCTGATTTAGACATTTTACCTGTGATCTATTTCCCTATTCTCTCTTGCACATAAAGAGATGCATTGTTTCTTTGTTACTAATAATAAAATCAAAAAGTCTAGTTAATATGCTATAGATTGTGATGAGTAAAGCTCCTTCTACAACCATCTGTTGCACTTTTTAGGCCAAATGTCACATGGAAACCCAGATATGATGAACCATTTTAAACATGGTCAAAGTTTCAAATACTGAGAGCAGTGCCTGTATAAATAATCCAGATTGTTCAGATTGTTTTTTTTTTCTTCTTGAGGGGGGGGGGGGGGGGGGTCTCCTCTTGGCTGAATATGATGTAAAGAGAGGGCCACAGTGCCACAGGGACAACCGTGTTTGTGTGTACCAAAACAAGAGTTTGCATCGTCGCAGTTCCTTTAACAAAAAAGGCCAATGGAATTTTTTTCACACTTTTTAGATTACTGGGAAAAACAAGCTCTGTGAGCAATGGGAGTTTCTGTTTCCTCTATATTATGTTCAGAAAAAGATCATCTTTACAAAGTGGCTCCGCTTTGATGATATCCAAATGCAATCGCCACACATGAAATGCTATTGTGCATCTCTGTCTATTTTGCTGGTAATAACTGAAATGAGTAAAGAAAATCAGCAGCCTATTTATGTAGGATAATTCATAATTTTACTGGGGGGGTTATATTGGTTGGATCTGATTATTGGGGGGGGGTCATAACCCCCCTATCCCCCCTGGAAATTACACCCCTGTATATAAGTGAGACTTATAGTCTTAGTTTTTTAAATTCCCTGGGATGGTTTTATTGTAAATAAATTATGTCAACTGTTACAGTTTAGTTTTGTACTCCTTGGCTACCACCACATTTTACTTTCTAGCTGCTCGCCACCTGATGAAAAAGGACCTTGTGCTTCCTTGTCCTTTTCCCTCATTACACCATTCAACCTGAGTTGAATTTCTGACATCTGCAGCTCCTTTTAGCCACTTATTACCAAACACATTTTATGGGACAAAGTATAGACATGGGTATTTTATGTTCTTCCACTTGTCGATTTTCAGGCTCACTCAGGGGTTGGAGCCAGTCCATTGCAGGGCTACTGGAAACACAGGCAGCCAGTCCCACTCATATATAGAATCACTGGCCATTCCTGCAACAGTCTGTATGGTCATCTTCAGCACACAATTCATGCTCATCAAATCATCAAAAATTCATTTACATATTAAAAAAAAATTAAAGCCCATTTATAAAAACTCTCAAAAAACCATGAGTACATAAATACACTTTGAAGTGAGTTTACTTTTTTGATTAATCACTGTTTATAGAGGTGGCAAGAGAGTCGATTTTGTTTGTAGTGCTGTGGGTATAGTCGTCATGGTCTCTGAGTCTTGGACTCAGGGTCTTGAGTTTTTAGGATGTTTGAGTTTTTTTTTGGTTCTGTACTTCTAAGAATATTTTGTAATATTCTTGGTTTTATGGTTCTTTATTTTGGTCTTTAGTCTCTGCAGCATGTCTAGTTGTACTACCTCTGGGTCATCATTTGATATTAGTTTCAGCTTTTTGTGTCTTCCATGTGTGAATTCATTGTCTTCCCGTGCTCTTTGTTGCCTTCTCCCTCAAGCTGTGTGTTTCTTATCCTGTGTCACTGGTTGAATTCCTTTTGATTATTTGTTTGCCCTTATGTCAGGCTTACTTTGCAAGTTCCCAGGAATAAAGCTTTTTTTGGAGCTTTGAGCCATGCTTTTGGGCCCTTCTGTCTGCTACATTAGTATTCCCAGTATTTGCAGCTTATAGGAAAAGATGCACCATCCAATGTATTTTGTTATTAAAATGCTTTGATTTTAAATAAAGTAAGATATCTACAGGCTGTTTTCCTATTTTAAGAAGCCATGTTTAGCTAAAAGGTGACTCAGCTGTGGTGTAATGCCTCGTGGGATCATCAGTGAAACTTAAATGCTAACATACTGATTTTTCCTTTATACCAGTGAATAAGGATACACTGTAAGGCCTCGCCTCACCAATGTATAGCTGCTTAATGGCCAGTGAGATTCCCTTTAGAAGAATGAGATGTGACAAAAGGGTTTAAAAAGTTGTGCCACAGTAAGAACAGCTGTTTATTTCTTATTGCATTGATAGAGTAACATAGAGTCAGCACAATGAATTAAACAAAGCAGTAACCTTAGAGCTGCATGCCTGAGTGATGAGTGAAAGGGGAAACCTGAGAGGAGCCAGTGGAAATACTGCACTTAATAATGAAGGAGAGGATTTAAGATGCCACAGACTCACATTTAATGAAACAAAAACATTGTCTGATAAGACTTTAGTATTTTTGACAAACTTAACAGTGAAGAAGTGAAATAATCAAAAACTTTAATATAACCAGATTTTAAGGATTTTCACGCTCAAGCAAGTGGCAGAATTATATTCAACCACCACCATTTGTCCTTGTTTTCATAACAATAATGTTAAATTTGATGTTACTTTTAGCTTGTTTTGATGCTGTACATGCAAAAATGGCATTTTTGATTAAATTTAAATCCCACTAGAAATTCTACATCTGTAGACAATCCTGTCTACCACTTGTACAACAGTATTAACTCCTGTCTTTAAATCTCTAAAAACATGATAACTAAAAGGTGAGATTTGATTACAGCACCCCCGTCAGGTTAGTCGGGGTATTTGATACATCAAAGGTTCAATGGGGCAAAGCAATGCTAAGTGGTTTGACATTTAGACAGGAATTTAAGAAATACAAGAGGAAAGTACAATAAATCTGTAATTCCTTGATTTAATAAAAAGCAGAGACAAACAAAAGTCTTCAGCCTTGATTTAAAAACGCAGCCACGTTTCTACAGAAACCACTTCTGATAAGGCTTTAGTGAATGGTAGATGTGTAAACTGAATGGTCAGATGCGTCGCTCAGGTCCTGTGTCAGCTACATTTTCATGTTTCATACAAATCTACCTCATGACTTTACACACTTTGAAAAAAATGTTCTCATCAGAGAAAGCCACATTCAAGAGAGAAAATATTCACTGAGTTCTCAGGCGCAGAGCGTTACTACACCCAAGCCAATCTCTTGATTAGATTGAGGATTCAGCTTATAAACACATATAATCAGTGGCTTACTTTTTAAAAAATTGCACATACTAATTACCAGCAAACATTCGGCTCCTCCAGAGTGAATCATGTTGTTGCTTTACAATATAATGTGGGGCTGAGGAGACAGTTAGACAGCTGTGTCGCTAGGATATTTATAGTTATATATATTTAATATATATTTAAGTACTTATATATATTTAAGTATGTAGAAGAGCAGTGTCATGAATTATACAATATTGATAGCAAAAAAAAAAAAAATATGGAAAAGCATCATCAAAAGTGACCAGCAGTTGTTGTTGTTGTTGTTGTTTTTCAAATAACAGTTTAGATGTACAAACATGTTCTAATAACTTGTGGTTGACATGCTGTTAGGATTGCTGGATTAAATAATCTTTAGGTGATTACTGCAAAAAAGAAAGTCATTCAATGTTGACGTCATAGATCATTGATGTCATTGTTCTTCATAATTTTGCTTATATATAAATAATAATAACAATTAAAAATAAGCCGTTTCAGTTCGTTTCAGGTGGAAGATGAACTGAGGGGCTACACTCAGACCACTGACTGTAAGTAAAAGATGGAGGTAGCCACCATGATATAATCACTTACTGATTTGTGAAGTCCTGCCGCGAGATAAGTGTTTTCAACATTGCGGTTCAACATTTTTTTAATCCCAAACTGAGGATCATAATTTACAACATGAACTTCGTGATGTGTTCACTAAGACTTGAAACTATAGCGACAACATTTCTGGATACCATCATCACCAGAGGGCAGTGTCTGTGGGTTACTCATCCTGAACTGACCTGTTGTTGGTCCTCTACCCACTTGTAGAGCAGAGTGAGGTTATATCATACAACTTTAGAGTTCACACAGTAACAGACAAGATGACCATTCGCCTACAAATAGGATATTCAATGTGGAGCTACATGCTGTTAGGTCTTTGGAGGACTCCATGCAGGCATGTTTGTGTTGGTTGTGTGCAGTTTTTGAATGTAACTGGCATCATACCATAAAACAAATTATAAAAATAAACAATCAAACAAAAAGGGAGCTGCAAATTTACTGAAATTTATCCAAAATGACAGAGCTCACCCCCTGCTAGCCAGTAGTAAGAATGCAGATTTAAGGTACTTTGCTAATTTTTCTTAAAAGTACAGGGTGCAAAATCTCACCACTAGATGTCAGTAGGATAAATAACTTTGGCTGCCGGTCATCTGTAGCGAGTGTTAGCTGTTGGCCTGGTGTTTACCTCAGCTGTCAACATGTGTCCACTTCTGTTTTCTCTTGAGGAGGCTGTAAAACTTTGTGAAAGGAGTCCACCATGAGTCAAAGAGTTAGTGAAGCTAATTTTTGTCTGATGATAGTGATACATTAGTGAGTTTTTGAGGATATCCTGAACTTTTCTGTGAGTAAGCGCTGCTGTTTTTGCTGCTGTTAGCTGCTATGAGCATCTTTTAGCTGCTGTTAGATGGCTTTGTAACACGTCATTTGAAAATGATCTAACATTGCTGGACTGGGACACTTAGCAAATAAACTCTCATATAATATGAGAATGAAATCAAATTGTTTATCAGAGGTAGGGTGTGATTTTTAGAACACTTGAGCCTAACATTAGCTGGCCTACGGTTAGCTTATAACCAGCTTTTGTTGTTTAGTGGATATGTCCATATTCTACAAAGGGTTAGGGGTTTAGGGGCCTATCTATCTACAAAGGCCTATCTATGACAAAGGCCCAGTATAAGATACAGATATTGAATTGTGAAGCAAAACATGGACATGGAAACATGCATAATAGACTCATTTAAAGCTTAAATAAGGAGTAGACTAAGTCAACCTTTGTTTAACCACAGGGAATAAATACATTAAAAAATCTGTGACATCTATGTCTAACATCTGTGTCTAATGTTGATAAAAAAAGTTTTAATAAAAGCAGTTCAGGCTGTAATCATGTTGCTGGAGCCAGATATATTTCAAACAAATGTCATTTGTTAAATGCACTGGACCTTTACAGGCTTATATATTTTACATTAAATAGAGTAAATTGTAAATGGAGCTGGTCTTATATAGGACTTTTCCACTCTGGTGTAGCACTCAAAGCGCTTTATAATACAAGCCTCATTGATTCATTCACACACATATTAATCCAAACACTTTTTTCTAAGCCTAAGCGGTTTCTGTCTAACATCCAAATGTAATCACACTCCAGTGAACACTGTGATATTTTTATCTGTGGCTATGTATAAATATCAAGTCAACATTCTCTGTTGTCACTTTGTTTCAGTGACCTGCTACATCAGTGTTTGAGTGAAAAGTTCAAGAATCTTTGTTGCCCATGGAATTAATATTTAACAGTAAAGTAGCTGTAATAAACACTAGAAACTCTTTTCTCAGTATCTCCCTCTTCTTCTTCTCCTTTTAAAGACGTCTGTCTAATAGGGGCTGCCATGGCAACAAACCCTGCAGCCCATCGCAAGCACTTAGCTGTAAAAAAAAAAAATTGTAACAATCATGCCTTACATCACACTCACAGCAAGCGTGTCAGAGCCAGGAGATATTCTCATTGAAGTGAAAAAGCAGGTAATCACAATAAAACAACACTTTTCATGTCAGAATGTCTCCCCCGAGCTGAAGGTGAGATCTTGTCGATGGAGACGTCTTAACGTAAATCAAAGCGCTGGCATTTAATTCACCGGGTTAATTATCATCCTTGTCTTTCGCTGATATACATTCAGACTGCACCTAACTCAAAGAGAGGATGACCTTGAGCGAGCAAAGCCAAAACTGCAGCCAAGTTGCTGCCAAGTTCATTTTATCCCTGATGAAAAGGCGTTTTTGAATCTTTCACCCAGCAGAGGACATATAAAGGACTGCAGGATTTTCACAGAGTTTGAACTTGTGTTACAAGAGGAAGTTATACTTAGGATTTGTCGTCTCACTTTCAACACATTCCAATGATGCTGATAATCTGCGGTCATCGGATCGGTCACTTTGGACCCTCTGTCTCTGGGTCTTGATGTAGATGGCAGCTTTCACTGTGTTCGACTTTATGTGAATGTGCTGATGACCGGACAGCTGACAGAGGTGCGGCGGCTCTGAGGCAAGTCTTTGTGTTACAAAAACATGGATGCTGGTTGCAGGTCACACTGCTGAGAGATGTTTAGGAAAGTTACAGGAAGTTCTTTCTGCTGTTTGTTATGAAAAAACACCCATCATCTGAACATGAGGGTCTTGTCTTACATTTAAAAAGTGTTTCTAAAACGTTTTCCTGGCAAAAAGATTACACCTTAACGCTACATTTTTAACCACCTATTAGAGTAGTTTTGCTTGAGTCACAGCTCAGAGTAATCCTTATTAATCCTATACAGTGCTTTCAGTTCACCATCTGCCTGAAACAAGCCATTTTAGCTCCTTCCCCTCTCCTTTTAACCTAACAGTCGTCTCATTGGTTTTCCCTTGAATGTCCCAACATGACAAGCACCCATCCTCCCCAAGTACCATGAATTCAGTTTGTAAGTCCCGGGATCCTAAATATAGCTTACTCTTCATCCCACATTTAGTTTGTTGTTCATTCACTCACTCATTCACTGCATTCCAGTTCCAGTTCTAGGATTTGTCCACAAGATGGCAGTATATACAAATGAGCTTCAGTGCTGAAGTATGAATGCCGCCCAATCCACGACTTAATTAAAGATAGTTTCAGAGAACATGTCGTTTCAGATAAGCTGTGCCCCTCTGGGTGTGCCTCTTTGACTACTCACAACAACATGACGGTGATAAACGACTCTGATTTAGACTCATGATGTGCTGAGAACAGCTCTAAGTTTATCATCACTTATGATGTCACAGTTAATCAAACTGTAAATCAAGTAAGGTGTTTAATATCAAGCAATATTGAGAGCACGTGTTCAGTATCTCCATGAATTTATCAAAGTCTCCAAATTTTCTGAGCCAGTGCAGTGCAGTTTGCGTTAATTACATGCAAGTCACACGCCGATGATTCATGTTAATGACCTCGAAAGCTAATCTTGATTTACTCTGGGCTCAAGCTCTACATGCATAATTTATGCAGTGAAATAATCACTGCAGAGCTCGGCTACCTCGCCTACTGATTCGCGGTCACAGACCTCTTATTTAAGAAGTCATCAGATGTTAAGTCTGAAGTGCAAGTGTGGCAAAAACACTCACCAAACTATCACAGTGCACATACCGGGCAAACGGTGATGTTAGGTTTTGTAATGTTGATTGTCATTTATGCTTAGAAATATCTACTTATATATGCTTAGAGTTTTATAATTAGTTTTAGATTGGTAGAGGTGTTTAAATAATTGTGTAGTGATAGGATGTGTGATCTTTAGCAGGCTGCAAAGACTTGGTGTGCATTCCAGAGTGTTCTGGAATCCACACCTACATCCTGGGAGCATGGGAAGAGGTCGTACCTTGTTTTATTGTTTAATGGTAGGATAAACGTGGCTATATCTGTTTTAGTCTAAGTGCCTTTTGTTTAGATGAACCGCTGGACTTTCCAGACCAGCAGGTTTAGGGAAGTCATTTATGGGGTCACACTCTGACCACACACACACAGGCAAGGTACTCTTTCTTTGTATGTGGACGTCGTATGTTAATGAACCTACGCATATTCATGTAACCTCAATAAAAGAGCAGTGTTACGGGGGAGCGGACGAGAGAAACTGGGGTCAAGCGAAGGAACGGCGTTTGTCCGGTTCTCTCCCGTGCACGAGAAACATGAAGAACTTTGCCTACTTCGTGTCTTGCTTTGCTGTGTAATTATATTGTGTTCAACGTTCCAGCGAATAGGTTCAAGCTACAAACCTATCAGGTGAAGTATCAGAAACAATCTCCACAGCTCTCTTTTGAAGGATAAAGGTCAGTAAATCAGTCATAATCCTACATAGTGCCATCCACATTTGTGTTCCTGTTCCTGATATTTCTGATGATGGTGTTTATCATGGTGCATTAATGTAAAAATGTATTGGTGCCCTTTCATGAGGGTGACGCATGAATAACACCTGCAGGGCTTTTTTTTGTCAGAGTCGCAGGAAGCCGCTGGAGACGAGAGGTTTGAGGCTCCTAGTCTGTTTTTGTCTCCCCTTTCTCAGCTCTCTTTTTCTCTGTGTGTCCAGGTGTGGCTCTCTGTTCCTCTCCTGCATGCTGTTTGCTCACCTGCACACCTGTCGCTTGCTCATAAGGGATCACTGATTCATCAGGTCTTTACCTGCTCTGAGATGACTGTTTCAGTGGACTGGCACTATTTAAACATAAACCTGTGATTTTGTTCTCCAATTAAGCCCCCGCTGGCCAGGCTGTAAAGATTATAAAGGTGGTAGCAGAAGAAAAGACAAAAAACAAACAAACATGTTTACGTCACAGTATCACAACTCTTATTTTGTATTTTCTTCATTTTGTTCATGTTTAACCATCTTCTCCTCATGCCTCATTGTGTTTGTTTGCTGCTCTCTCTCCCAGTTTCCAGAGTAGAGCTCTGCTCAGCTCGCCACTTATAAGACAAAAAATGAAGCACTTTGAAGCACTCAGCCTTCCTGGAGTCTTTGAAACCCTCCATCTTTTCCAAAGACTAAAAACACAAAGCTCAGTTTCACAAAACCTTGACCTCCTTTGGAAAAAGAAAAGAAAAGAAAAACTTCAACCATGCCGGAACAGTTTTATTTTATGCTCAAAACCAAATAAATGTTTCAGATCACACACACAGCCAGTCATATTAAAAACACAGCTGACCAGCCATCGCACACCAGATCAAGTAAGAAGGACATGCGGCTGTTCCCCGTGGTTGGATTCGACTAAAATGGCAACAAAATATGAAGTAAAACAGAAACAGCTTCCTCTGTCAATACAAAGTGATGAAACATCAGAAAACAGTAAAAGTGGCAACAGAGGATCACCAACGGGTGTATATGCCTCATACTATAATTTTCTTTTGAAAGTGACCATGCTTTCTCATAATTATATGAAGGATGACTCAAGTAAACATCATCTTATACAAGAAAAATGTAAAGGACACTTTTATGAAAAAAAAAAAACAGGTTTTATGTAAAATTGCTGTTCTGGAGCCGGCTCAGCAGCAACAATGTGGACAATTTTGACAAAATCTGTGTTGTGGTTTAATTTAGGGCCACCTGTTGTTGTCATTACGCATCACAAGTGAATCACTGCGTAAAACGTGCTTTGTAAAAGGTTAAAACAGATCTGCAAATTGTGTCTAAATGCAGCTGAAAACTGTTTGAGGTGATTCCTTCAGTGAAGTGGTTTAGGAAAAAACTGTGAAACTCAGCCCACAATCTCAAACGGGGACTGAGAGACATGAAATGTGTTTACGAAAACATTATTACATTAAGACAACATGTATATAAACCTGTGACTTCACTGGGTATATTTTGCTTATGTGAATTTGAACCCACTTTCAGCTTCTAGGCATCTTTTCTGTGGAAGCATCTCCCTGTTTGAATTTAAGATTAGGCTTTTTGATGAAGCATTTAGTTGTGGCTGGATCAGGTCACCCTGAATCCTCCCTTAGTTACATTGCAATAGACCTAGGCAGCTGGGGGCTTCTCGTGACAAGTGTTTCTTTTTCACTCACTATGCATTTAATCATTAGCTAATTTTAATCACTGGTACTCTTCCACAGCTTATTTTTGTCCCAGCTTCTTTCCCTTAACCCCGACCGGTCGTGACAAATGGCCGCCCCTCCCTGAGCCTAATTCTGCCAGAGGTTTCTTCCTGTTAAAAGGGAGCTTTTCCTTCCCACTGTCACCAAGTGCTTGCTCATAAGGGGTAATTTGTTGGGTTTTTTCTCTACTTTCTCTGTATTAGCATAAGGTCTTCCTTTTGAGATTTTGGTCCAGCATGCTTCAAACAGTTTCCTGTTTTCCTGCCACATCCCAACGATGCACTATTAGACTGAGATTTGGTGAGTGTGGAGGACGGTTGAGTACTTGCTGTCATGTTCAAGTAAACAGAGATGACCTAGAAATAGCAAATTGGGTCAAATTGTGTTCAATGTGTTATACACTCAGAGATGCTCTTCTGCCAATTTGGTTGTAACAACTGGTTATTTGAGTTATTGTTGTCCGCAAGGCCATTCTCCCGTGACTTCTGACATCACAAAGGCACTTTGGCCCACAGGATTGTTGCTCACTGGACAGTTTGCTCTTTTTTAAACCCCAGAGACAGCTGTGTTGGAAAATCTGAAAAGATCAACAATTTTGGTAAAATAGAAGTAAAGAACCATATCACGTTCAGTCTCACTTAACCCTTTAAAACCGGTTGGAGCTTCAGGCTCTGTTTTGCAACTATTTTTAAATCGAGGTAGCACTGCAACCACATAAGCTAGCGCAATAATTTTTTTTGCATATGAAACCGGAGGAGTTGTACTTACATCTTATGCCATCAGCTTGTCCTAGGTCACAGTTTCCTTCCACATATAGCTTTGCAAAAACTGCATAAAAAGCACTTGCAGAAACAAAAACATAATATTCCAGAAACACGCTTTGCCGATCCGATCAGCTGTTCATAACCCTTCCTACGGTGGAATAGACCGGAAGTGATGTCAATGTAGTTTTTTACCATCAGGGCCTCATGAGCCTATACTGGTGTTTTTAAAAGTTATCTTTGACTTTCTGACTTTCTGTGTGGTTTCTGGGATGCTTAGGACTCATATTGCGCTGCTGGAAATAGTTTATTTTGATGCATATGCTGCTTTTTTGCAAATTTGCATTATAATATTTGTTTTCATTTTTCCTGCAGTGTATAAAAATTGGTGTATTTCAAAAATAAAACTATGAAGACACTCAAAATAAATTTCCTGTGGTGGGAAACTATTTTGTGCAACTTTTTTGTATTTACAGTTTTTAGGGATAAGCCTCTTAAATTTCTCTAACTAAAAATAAATGTTAAAAAAACAAAAACGATTTTCAATTTTTTTGTAGTTTATTGCACTTTTTTGCAATTTATGTAATTTCTATGCACTTAATGCAGACATATTATTAAAATTTGGGCTATAATGGCTGTATAGATGTATAGCAACTTGAAATGCTCCCAAAAATGGCTCCACAGCATGTAAAAATATAATATAAGCTCTGGCGGACTTGGTTCTATGGTAGGTCTTAAAGGGTTAAATAACCTTTCTGCCCCATTATGATGGTCGGTGTGAACTTTAGCAGTTTGCCTTGACCTAACAATCTTTATGTTGTGCCTATATGGTTGGCTGATTTGATATTTGTGTTAACGAGCGGTTGAGCAGCAGGAGCATACCTAATGAAGTGTCAGTGTATTGGGAAAGCGAAATAAAGAAACCTAAGGAGCATGCTGTAGCCAGGCTGATCATAGCGGGAGATAGAGGGCTTCTCCTCTCACCTCCTGCCTGTGACCTGGAAATCAATCTCAGTGCCCCACACTGAAGTGTGTCTCAACACTTTAAATGCATTTGGAGAAGAGAGGAGGCTAACCAGAGGAGATATAATCGAAGCTGCACAGGTCTATCCTCTACAGCAGTACTTTCAGTTTATACAGAAGATGCTGTAATATACAAATCAGGGTGGAAGGACTCACTAAACAGCTCATCTTTGCATTCATAAATTGTTTTAGTTATTTAAGATGGTCACACTTTCAGCTTTTTAAGTGTTCCTGTGTGTGTGATTAAAAACAAGGATAACATTTATATATATGCCATATTTTGAGTTTAATGAAAAGAGGTTCTAGACATCCGTGAGCTCAGTTACACCTGAGATATTAAAACATAGCTGCAGTGTTTATTATTACAAAATAATATCAAACATCACAGTTAAATGACACCGCTTTAAATTGCTGCTGCTCCAAGGCGAGGGTGTCTCATTTAATTAAGCGACCGTCTCTTGTTCAGCTCCTCTACTTCCATCACTGGTGAGAGAGGGTAAGATGCAAGGAGAGGAATCGGAGAAATGAGGAGCTTTCATATCTGAGCACACTGGGCTCAGGAGTAGCTCATGCAGCTAATTGCCCTCCAATCAGCTCCTGCAGGACAAAACAGCACAAAACGACAACACAGACGCCACCTAACCTCTCAAATTGCACATCCTCACTTGATCTCTTTGTGTCTCTGTGCTCTCCTTTAAAGATGTGAGGAAGACCAATAAAGAGAGAGGAGATGAGACAGCAGAGATGTAACAAAAATGAGACATCCTTCCCTTGGAGAATCATTTTTAAGCCTAAGCAAAACAGGGTTTTTTTTAATAGCTCAACTGCAGTTGTTTTTTACGACCACATAGCTAATCACAGGTGACTCCTCCCTTCATGGTTTGTACATTCCAGCTGTGTTCAACACCTATTTTAACACATCTGTGCAGTATTCATCATATCGCTTCCTACAGTGGATAGCTTCTTTCACTTCAAGATGCACTTTTGAGTGACATCGTTCAGCATTGAGCTACTGAGATTAATTTAAGGGTCACAAGCAGGAGGGAGATGAGGAGGTGCAAATTAGAGAAAATAATAATAATTAGTTTCATTTTTGAAAGATTCCAGGTTTTCTGTTGATCCACATGATGATGGTACCAGTCAGTAAATGGTTTTGAATTAACACAATTAGATAAATATGGACATTAGGATTAGGATGAATGAAAGTGGGCAATATAATAATTTTATGATCTCCGTACACATGAAACAAGTCATAAAGTGCATTAATACTTAATATAGTTGATTTTAATGTCCTTTGGTACTGTATTTCCCTTGTTTTTAGACATGTAATGTCCAAAAATGCAGCATTTTAATGCTGAAGACTTGAGGAAATTTTAAACTTAAGGCACAGTAATTTGCAGCGATCATTATTTTCACACCTTTGCAGACTGAGATGTCCGTCAATTTTGTACTTTTCACCAGGTTGTTTATGCTGTGATATAAGAAACTTGGGGGCTTCAGCAGTGTGTCCTTTAAAGCCACCTACAGCGTGCACATATAATGCTTTCATTGCAGCGCTTGACCCTGGACTTTAGTGGCCTGACAATCAGACTCTCTTTGCTCTCTTTGAATGTCGAGAGAGTGATGATTCAGAGGTCTAGACTGTCGTTCAGTCCTTATTTGACCTAAGTATATTTTGCTTGATGCAACCATATGATTACTTGTCCATTATGGCAGAATTATTGTAAAAAAAAAAAAAAAAGTGGACATAATTAGCTGTTGAGCTTCCTTTTAACATTTTAACTTTTTTCTTTTCAATCTAATCTATATATGCACATACTGAAGGCTTATTTTAGAGGAAATAGTCTAAGACTTGGATGGAGAAGGCTTAAGCTCACGACCCTTAATCACTGTTTTGCTCATGGGATGTCATGTAATTTTAATAGGCGGCCTGTAGCTCATAAAATCACACAAGCCTGTGGCATTTGTCCCCGTCATGTCATTACTTCTCCCCCAGCAGATCCGTGATAAATGAAGTCTTTAAAGAGCAAACAGTCCCACATTAATCAAAATGTTGCGAGCTGAAAATGTGTCCACAGAAATGGTCACGCATGAGGGCGTTACATAATAAAAATTAAGAGTATTAAGAGAAACTTTTTTAATCTGTGTGTGAACCTGCAGATAATGGAGGAAAATAAAGTGGTTTTCTTTTCTCCATGAAAGGATAAGAAGCGAGGTATAATCAGCCTCAGGCTATTTTAAATAATAAAGCCAAGACTTGACATTTCTGTGCAAGTATTTTTTTTTAATCATAAAAATTCGTTTTATTTTGAAAGATAGAACAGGAAGTCTTATTTTGAAGCCTCCCTGCCTAATTGGATACTCCTGAGTAAATTGAACATTCACCAGCCAGGCGTCCCTGTTTGTACTTGTTTATTTAGCCAATTCTCGCATTACTGTTTAAAACGATGTCAGAGACAATGGAGGTTGACCTGACTGGAGTCAAACAAAGTAAAGGCGTGTGGCTTGTGAAGGTTTGTTTACCTGAAAATGATCAAATCACGATGTCATTTTACCTTCACCGACGGTAACAGGTGTTATCAGTTTATTGGTACACACAGGCACTGCTTTGAAAAGTGATTTTTTAATAATTCACCTTACTTAAAGGTGTCGGCTTGATTGAAGCTACAAAACTTTTATTGCGCATTCATGTGGCGTGAGAATAATCGGAAAAACGAGCTTCCGGGTGGGGGTAACTTCACATGAAATTGGAAAAACAGCCAGAAAAAACGTTTTTTGTTGTGTTGTGTTTTGTTTTTAAGAAGTGCTCGTACTTATTGTTTTACGTTAGGTGTTTAAGCGGAATATGTTTGTGAGTTTGTGACCACGAGAAAAAACAACTGAAGCGTTGACTTTATTCTGCATTCACGTGGTATCCTAGTAATAGGGGAGGGAAAAAATTACACGAAAGCCCACTTGGAAGAATCAGAGCAAGATTTTAAGCTGTCCTTCATCAATATCTAAGTCTAATAAATATTTCTTGCAATACAAGAAGAACAAATAATTGTGACTTGAGAAGAGAATAAAGAGAAAAGGGATCCATATGCTTGATATTCAAAATAAATTGGAGGATGGCTTTGTGACTTATTTCCTTGGTTTTTCATTGTTTAATTCCTTAACGAGTGAGCACTTCCCTCGCAGATCATCTGAATATAAAATAAGATTTAAAATGACTGCAAATTTCCAATAATAAAATAAAACATATGTTTTCTGTAAATTAATCTTAATCCCAAATAACACATCAAAGACATTTTCTCCCTCAGTCCAAAAAGTTTAAGATGAAAACATTCATAAAAATAAGTATAGAAAATGTCCAGATAATGATGTTATACTCAGTAAGTGGTTTCAGCTTTTCATCAGGTATCTTGGACTCATACCTCTGGGATTACATCAGAAACTGTGTTGTTTTCCAACTTCAAGGCGGCAGCTAATGGTGCCAGCTCCCAGTGCATGTGATACTTATGATTAGAGCCCTTTGATAAAGGGACTTAACTAGCCATTTGATCATCTATCGATATCTGTATTTAAAACGGCAGCAATGGGAGAAACGTCCTTCAACCATGCTATGACCGTCAACGCATAGTTCACCCTAAATATGCACATCGGCAAATATCAGCATATAAATTGGTCAACTAAAATTCAGGTAAACACAACAGTCAGAAGAGCAACTCCCCAAACTCCACCGACCCCAAGAGCACATGAACGCACCCTTCTTATGATGCCTTTAAACTGGTGCATTTCTCTCCAGGTTCCCAAGTATCTATCTCAGCAGTGGGACAAAGCTGCAGAAAAGGGAGAAGTTGGAAAGATTACCATTGGAAAGTAGGTACCGCAGTGTGGATGTGTCCATATTAGTTTTTAGTGTTAGTGCTGCAGTGATTAGCTAATTGTTCAGCAGCTGTTTTAAAAAGTAATTTTTAACAAAAATGCCAGTTTTTGAATGTTTATATCATCGTCATAAACTGAATCTTGGCTGTAGCTGTGGGAAAATTGTAATTATTGACTTATTGAGATTAATGAAATGTTAAATTATTCTGTTTTCTCACAATCCCGACAGGAAGCAAGGCAAAACAGAGGTGAGTCAGCTTTGGATGATTTGGTTTGTTGGTTAAATGTTTGAATAAAACATGCTGGTTTTTAACTACAATGAGATGACCTTTAAAGGCCTTTCCGCCTGTTTTTTTTTTAGATCAGCAGGAACGGCTTGTTTCTAATGATATACACACCTTCATACTAAATCAAGTTAATTTCATATTTTTGGACATGGGTATCATTTTCAATATTTAACTTGTGTACCAAATACTTGCACTTATCTTATGAATTAATGACTTAAAGTGCAGACTCTGGTTTAATTTGAGGGTTTTAGGGATTACACCTTTTATAAGAAAATTTTAAAATATCACAAAGTCAAAAACAGTTTTCTGGTTGGTGTCAAGTGTTTCAGGCTTCAGGTATTTATCGCCTGCAAAGGTTTGTCAACAAAGTATTAATAGTAAAGGTTTTATTACTTCAACGTGTAAAATAATGTGTTTAAAATTACTTTAAGTTAAGCAATATTGTTGTTTAACCAGCTGAGAGTCTGCCCTTCATTTGAGCTGAAACTCGATTGTTGCGTATCTGCTGTGATGGCCTACAGAGCTGGAATTATTAAAATTGTGTCACTGTCCAAATATCCGCAGTCCCACCTATATATTCTATATTTAAAATCAAGGTTATATCACAGCTAGCTTTGTGTAATTTTACTCTTTCTTTCTTCTATATTACATCCCATCACTGTCTGCTGCTGCTCTGACCCACCTCCCTCTGATGGATCGATATAATTTCAGTGCATCGTGCTTGACCTCCAGCTTTGTTTCTCAGGTATGTTTCAGCCTCAGTGATGAGCTGATAGCCTTGGATGCTGTGGGGGAGAACGATGCATCACTGGAGGTCCCAAAGGATCATCCCTTTACAATGCACCCAGTGGGTGGACAGACCATGGCAGTCTTCAGCCACAGTAACACAGGTCAGTCTAAACCAGCTGTTCCAGCCCTCGTCTCCGTGCTGCTTTCGTGCCGGATCATGAAGCCATCTGGATCATGTTTGGTAGCTGGCTCGAGGGTTCAAACTGAAATAGATAGACAGTGCATGTGATTCCTGCTGGGTGGTGCATAATAAAGTCGAGAAAGATCGGCTTTGATATAAGAGGGAGAAAATATAAAAATTCTGTTTTATTTAATAATTAAAGAAACTTCTTTTGGTTTTGCTTTCAATACGAGCGAATCCTTCCTGCATATTCAGAGCAACAACTTCTCCAACCAAACAATCGTGATGCTTTTTTGTTTGCAGTGTTCGTAACAGTCCACATAAGGATTCCTGAATCAGCCTACAAGTGTCTTTCCACTTTTAAGAGGTTATTAAGAGAGAGGTGCAGCAGAGGTGGAACAAACGCGTCTTACTTTTGACCAGGAGATTGACTCTGGGGCCGTTAGACCTCTTTTAAATGAGACCCACTAAGGCCATTTCCAGCTCTGTATTTTTATTCTTGGATTCTATTAAAGTGCTTTGCATAATTCACAGTTTTCAGATTTAACAATGTTATACAAAGCCTTGGTGCAGTCCTGTTTTAGCTCTTGTTTTAAGGAGACCCTTGTTTTTCAGGTAGCTTTCTTTTTATTGGCTGCTACTCACAAACAGAAGGTTTCACTGGCTTACTGACTAATATGAACATGGTAGGGATAACCACATACATCTATGCATGAGGACTAGTGAGTGTCAGAACCACTGTCCAGGATGAAACGACATGCACACAGGAGTAAATCAGGAAGATGGACATAACTGATCAAGTGCTTAGTGAATACCTCGGGCAGCAGAAACCCAAGAAAGAAGAGGGGTGAGAATATTAACCATCATTGAAGGACAGGGCCCTGCACAGCATGTACAGGTAGACAAAGTGGCTGATATTGATTAATGCTATCAGTGGGTTGCTAACTGGACTGTTAGAAAGCAGAGGCACTAATTATGGACAAGCTCCAAATACAAGATTGGTAAAGGCAGGGGTCTACCACATCAGGCAAGACCCCAGGTTTAGGCTGTGTAAAGATGCCATGTAGTTATACCAAGTGATGGCAACATAAGGAAAAAGGACCATGAGAATCTGGAGAAATGTCAAGGACTGAGAGAGGAGCTCGAGAAGATGTGGAGGGTGAAGGCAACAGTGGTCCCTGTTATAATCGGAACAATCGGTGCAATGACCCCAAACTGGGTGCATGGCTCCAGCAGATCCCAGGGATGACATCCAAGAGATGTCTGTCCAGAAGAGTGCTGTTACAGGAACAGCAAAGATGATGCGCAAGACCCTCAAACGCCGAGGCCTCTGGTAGAAGACTCGAGCTACAAGGATAAGACCGCCTGCAGGACAAGAGGGGAATTTCACTTTCAAGTGTTGTTTACTTTTATTTTCTCTTGTGATTTGGTTATTTGCAGGCAGCAAAAGTGCCCGTGCATTTTGCACACACATGCTTCTGATTTTTTTTCCCCTATAATAATCAGTGTTGGGGAGTAACGGAATACATGTACCGCCGTTACGTATTTAAAATACAAAATATGAGTAATTGTATTCCGTTACAGTTACCGTTTAAAAAGGTGGTATTTAGGATACAGTTACTTTGTTGAAATAAATGGATTACACGGCGGTACTTCCCTGTTTCATATTGTGGCGGGACAGGCCTGTTTTGGTTTTGTTTGACAGCTATGTTCTGTTGTTCCAGGCGGCAGCATTACTGTTGCCATGGTTACAGGGTGACGCTCTCTCTGCGTGTTTCCTGGGTGAGAGAGGCCTTTTTGTTGTAGTTGTGCTAAGCTAATAGGCAGAATGATACAGGTATAGCTTTAAAGAATGTAGCATCATAGGCAGTGTAGTCCGTGCTGCAGGGAGAATGGACTGCCATACACGTTATGTGTCTGTGAGCGAGGGAGGGAGAAAAAGGAAAAGTACGATTTGTCATCGAGCAAAAACGGGAGCTGGAAGCATGTAAATATAATAATAACCACTGCAGCCAAGAAGAGTGCCTGACGAGCCCAGTTGTAAGTAAGCTATTAAGACTCGACTGTACACCGTGTTCGTGTTTTCCTCCAAAAACAATAAGTTCCGTTGGAGCAGCCTTTCAACGCCTCTCTCTGTCTCTTGCAAGCAAAGTTGACCCAGACAACAAAGTAAAGCTAGTTTTCAGCTACGAGCCCGACACAGAACCCACCGTATTAGCCAGAGGTCTAATACAGTGACAGTAACTGTATAAATCTGTAAGTAAATGTACAAATCACAGCAATAGTACATTCATGTAGTTGTAAACAGCATGATAATATATTAAGTAATCCAAAGTATTCAGAATACGTTACAGAATACATTTTGGGGCATGTATTCTGTAATCTGTAATGGAATACATTTTAAAAGTAACCTTCCCAACACTGATAATTACACAGTGAAGCTGTATGTGAGGATGCAAATGTCTGACTCAGATGAAATATAAAACCAGTCTTAACCTGCTGGCTCCCTAGTAGAAAGTCAGCTAATTGACTTGGCTGGTGAGTTATTACGCACTCATTAGCTGGTTCCAGCTTCCATGCTCACCGTCCCGCTGTCTGTATCCACACTTTTCCTGGGGCTAGTTCATCCTGCCCTCCAGTTCTTCTTACAAAAAGCGTCCCACTGTGCTGTTCATATACCACACCCGGCCACAAGCCAGCGAGCTGTGCTTCTTATGCATTTAAAGTTGGAGAATAGATTGAGATTGTTGAGGCTCAAAGACCTCTAGTCATTTACTTTGCCCAGTAAAACAGAAAGACTTGGCTCCAGGGATCCTGAAGGGAATCAGTTGCTTGAGAGATCGATTAGTCTTTCACTTCAAATCAGGTCAGGGGAACAATTTGCACGTCAGGACCACTTTGGGTCTTGACCAGAGCCTGGCTTTGCAGAGTTAGGCGAGAATGCAATGCGTATGGAGAATTCACAGCAAGCAAATAGGTATCGTGCGCACTGCCTCCTGTGAGCTGTACCCAGACAGCAGCTTCATCTAAACCTCAGCTAAAGTGAGACCACCTCTGTGCAGACTTGATTTTATCTATTATCTATTATCTGGAGTTCATGTGTGAAAACAGCTTAAATTGGGTTTAGTTACAAAAACGACTATGTTATGGTTAGAAGTTTAAATACTATTTTTTTACTCTGTTAAAATGTTTAGAAAGCTCAATTTTCAAGGTCAATGGGGCGCAGAGTCATTTTCTGAGGCAGCGTTGTCTGATTAAGAAAAGAGAAGTTGTTGTATAATCAGAAAAACAGGAAAAATGTGGTTTAGATCCAAGGCAGGCATCAGCATTAGAGTAACTTCCTTGCACACTTGCAATATATTATGCTAATGCTGTGGAATGAGTTCCAGTCAAAGTAACCATAAAAGCCATTTTCTGGTTCCTCTAATTGTAAAGTATTGATCGGAGAATAGAAAGAGAAAAGTCTTTGAGCTGCCATGTTGACGACTAATATAAGGGGGAAGAAAAGCTGGGAATCTACTCAGGATGTGACATTTAAGTAGCCTTCGAGTCTCTTAGGTTTACTTGCACTGATGGAAAGCTGTTTTTGATATATTCTGCACTGATTGCACTGTAAAATTTATGAGGATACTCGGAGAGTGGCTTCTGATTTGTGGAGGACGTTCGCTGCCAGGCACGATGTGTCATACCCCGTCTGAGCCAAAGGGATTTGTCGGGATTTGCATCAGACCAAGAGCTTAAAAATAGCTGCAACTGTATGGTTTGGTGTCTGGGAGTGTGTGAACCATGAATTACAATAGATTAGAGTGTTAATTTTAAAGGGATAACTTTATTTTAACACTTGAACAAGTCGAGTGAATCAAAAGTAAAGAACAATGAACTGGATTTAATTAACATTTCTAGGCAATACAAAGGGGAATAACTGCAAGTTAAATTATTAGAAAATGGAAAGAAAAGCTCCCTGACGTGGAATAATCTTTTTTTTTTCTCAGTTCAGTGAAAACTTCCATTTAGTGAAAAGGTAAATAAATGGCAGGGGGTGGGGTGCTCAAATCAGCAAAATGTCAAGAGCAATTCTGCAGCTCCCGGGGTGCCGGTGCTCAGTAACAACGAAATTACTGTTTGTGGTGGTGATGCTTTTTTTTTAAAAAACCCCGATAAGGGGGCACGCATTTGGGTGGTGGTGTATTTCGAGCGCTCTCGGGCGTTACCAGATTAGTTTTGACTGGAGACCAGAAGTCTGTCCAGAGTGGAAGGTGTGAATCCGAATGGAGCAGTGAATACATTTTGTGGGCAGATTGGAGAGAAAAAGAACAGATTTTTTTTTTGTGTGGAGAAACAGAACAGAAACACCTTACCGCAAGTAAATTTGAACTTAATCTTTGAAGATATTTTCAGTGCACTAATTGGAAAAACAAAGTTTAAATGCTTGATTACTTTAATGTAGGGTTACTGCGGCTCCTGACCCTTTTCTTTTGGACTTTGAAACCTGAAGCGATACCTGAACATAAATATAACAAAAAAATATTACGGGTAAAAGCCTGAAACTTTTACTGGCTTTTCTTACCATAAAAATGAACCAGGGGACAGATACCTAAAAAATATCTCAGTATTGACTAGATAAAATACAGAGTTGCATATTTGAGTGCACACTAATAAAAAAATTAAAAAAAAGGACCATTTCTGAATGATTTACAGCTTTATTTATAAAACACACAGCGTACTTTCAGCATGAAATTCTTAATCACAAAAATGAATAAAATATATTGAATTTAACTTTGAGATCCACTTTATAGACAAGCATATTGCCCTGGAGGAGTCTAATAACTCAGGTTAAGATTAAAATGTACTAAGAGGCATTAAAACACACATATGTAACAGTTGTCATATGTACAAATAAATAAATAAAAACCATTAAGAGTAATGAAAAAAAGAATTAGTAACTCATTTCATGTGAGCAGCCTTGCAAGGTCAATTTGCCGTGTTCACATACTGAAGCCTGTATTATTGTAGGGTAACAATCCTACAGTAATACAGAGAAAGCCCCAACAATCAGATGGCCCTCGCTGGCGACAGTGGGAAAGAAAAACTCCCTTTCAACAGGAAGAAACCTCCAGCAGAACCAGGCTCAGGGGAAGCAGCCATGTATAGAACGGCACAATATTTGGACTTCTTTTCAGAAGTTTTATAACTCTTCCCATGGATAAAGACTTACCACATGGTCATTCAACAGAATAATGTAATAAGCAACTTTTTCAACTATTTATGTCATTTAAAAAAATCAGTTTTTACAAGGGGTCCACAGTGTCAAAAGAGGGGGGAAAAAAAGAAATGGTGCACTTTCTGTGAATTAACAAAACTATATAGTAGCCTTTAAACTTTTGTTTTATAATTACAGGACAATCTGGGCCATGATGAGATTTACTCGTCCGGCCTGCCTAAGATCAGAATGGGCTGTATGTGGCCCACGATATTTGACATCCCTGATTTGGATGGTCGAGCAGAAAGACCACAATAATCTGAGGTGGAATGACTCCAGAATGAGCTGATGGTGGACTGTGTTACAGAGAAACCGAAGCAGTGCTCCTGCTTTGTGTGACTGACTTGCAAATAGTGACTCAGCCCTGCAGCTTGCATACATGGGTGTCAGTAACAATACATTTTAAGAGCTGGAGCTGACATGAAGATGGCGGTGTAACCAAACCATTAGTACAAACACGTTCACCATGTCAAATTTGCAGACATGTTGGTCGTGTCTAGTTTGCTGAAAAGGAGGCCAGTGTTCACAGAGTAAATTTACTACATGAGCGGTTCAGTTATAAGAATGGCTCCCACATTAGCCAGACATGAGCTCATGTGTTTATATTGGTTAATACTAATTTATACTTTAATTAATAGGCTTCAACACCACAAGCACCATTGGGAAATCCAGTCCACGAGTCAAGTTATTTGTGATACTATATTTATGTCTGTCTGTGTAGGTTAAAGGCCTGAGTAACAATCAACACAGACATGCTTGTGTGCAGTCTGTGTTGGTTATCAACAGCAGCCGTTGGCGCTGCGCGGGGACAGGAAGGTGATTGGTTTATTTTAGTTTAAAGTTCACCACGAAGAGAAAGAAGTGAAGAAAAATCATTAAAGATCAAGAAAGTTTACATGAGAACTCTGGAAAGTGGTTTTTTAAAATTGTTTTTAACACTCATTAAGCTAGAGGACCAATTACAGCACAGATGCAAATGTTAGTAGCCCTCAGACAAGTTGTTCCAAAAAACTTTAACACTGCCCCCTGGTGTGAGTCTACAGCTATAGCATGTAGAAATGTGAAGATCTAGATATCAAAGTAGCATTGCCACTAATGATGCACACTTTAAAACTTTAAACAGGTTCAAGCCATAAGTTTATTTGTTTTTTTTACTGCACGTTGACTTCATTTATTTATTTATTTTTAGCTAAAGTATTAAAAAAAGTTAATTAAAGTAAATCCCTGTTGTTTTAAATCTGAACCAGTCTTTCTTTCAATATAGGAAAATAAAATTTCAATATTTATTTTCCAGTTCACAGAAACTAATCAATTCCCAAATCCTCCACAACTCATGTTTCCAAAAAACAAATATGTCCTCCAGCATTTGAGAGTATTATGCAACCCTTTTAAATGTTTTAATGGGACCCTGTGTGCCCGTGTAGGAAAGAAAATTCAATTTTGGTAAAGAGATAATAGTTTAGGCCACTAGACTGACGGTGATGCAGCTTTTGTAGTTTTGCCTCTGTGCACCGTCGCTGTGGATTTTAAATCAAACAATAAAAATGCGACTGAAGTGCTGACTTTTAGCTTTAATTCAAGGGGTTTAAATAAAGTGATGCATTAACTGTTTGGCAGCATTTTGACAGATAGTCCTCCATTTCCAGCAGCTTGAAAGCAATTTTTACAAAAGGTTTGTTTGTTTTTTAATACTTGCCGTCATTTTTGCCTGAAGTCTAGAACCTCCTTTGATATGCTGTACCGTGCCTTTTCTCTTTAGTAACTGAAAAACATGCTGTATTAGGTTGAGATCGAGTAACAAACATGTAGATATGTTTTTGTTTTTTTAATTTGTTCGAACGGTTTTACAGCATTTGACCAAATTATTCACTTTCTGGGATCTTTTAGGTGTTTCTGTGCTGCGGAGCTGGCAATTGCACTCAGTCCTTTTAAGAATGCACCTGGTTGTTCATTTGGACACTTCTAAAGCCATTCCTCTGTCTCTAGTTTATTAGGTTATTGGTTTATTTTTGGTTTTTCAGCTTGAAGATGGCTTCCTTCACTTGTATTAGCATCTCTTTGAACCTCTTATTGAGAGTTGCCAGCAAACAGCTACAAAATACAAGTTTAATATTTAGAATCAACTACAGATGTTTTTTTAAGCTTAAAAAAATGAGATACCAAGCCTCACTTGGCCATAAAACTGCCTGTCAGTTGTCCAATGACTTTGGAGCATCTGAAAATAATGACTCTGTTTAAAAGGAAATCTCTTTCTTAAACAGTTAATGTGATACTTTTGATGAAATGCTTTAAATAAAGCTGAAAGTCTCTACTCAGTCACATCTGTAATATTTAAAATCCACTGTGGTTGTGCACAGAGGCAAAATTGCGAAAAATTGTCACGGTTCAAAACCTTTTGGACCTAATTGTGTTTATGAATATTTGCACTATCCCCAAATCACAGAATAATAATTAATATCGACGTTATCAGCCATCTGTCTCAGAAAACTATTACCAAACTGTAATGGAAATTAAAATAAAGCGTTGTCCTTATCGAGGTTTATTCTATCACCGCCTTCACGCACTTTAGATGCACCCACACTTGCATGTGCATGTTAATACCTCCTACATGTGATAATGGATATTTCAGTTTCTCTTTGTCAAGGCTTTGTTCTGTTTGTTCAGTCCTTTATTAAAACCAGAAACAGAAACACTTTAATACGTCCTGAACTGAAAATTTTCAGCGGAAGTTTAGAATTGTAATTTTTTAAAAATAATTTATATTTTTTTTAAAGAGAGAAAACCATTATTGCGTTAGTCTGCTGCAGCAACAGCAGCAGCAGCAGTGGGTGGGCACAGGTGTCAGAGGATCACCAGGATTATAATCTTATGTTTGTGAATGTGGAAATGGCACAGGAGGCGTTTAAACCTCTTCATTTTTTCTAGAAGGTGTTGGTGCTCCAGATGGCTGGCCTGACTGCCAGAGTGCACTGGAAACAAGACGTAGGATAATGTCCTCTGAGATGCGGTGGTGTGTAGTCTCTATTTACCTGACCGGCGCTCAGCTCCACCCCCACTCGCCCACAGGAAAGGTGTACTGTATGACACCGATCTCCCACTCGCTTCCCCACAGTCTCGCACTCCGAAGCGCACACGTACAATCACAGCAGCTTTCCAGCCGTAACCGTACCTGCGCACGCACGCACGCCTGCACGGGTTTGATCTGCACTTGCACTCTCGCTCTCACACGTTTTGCCTCACCTACTCAAATGTTAACAGATTCTTGACACCTCGGCCAAAGCAGGTTCAGGCTATATTTTGAAATAATGGATTTTCTGTGTGATACATTTGGGAAATTATATAATCAGCTATTGGCATTTAAATTTCCACTATATTACCTTCTCTTGACTCCTTTTAGAGATTGCAGTGGGTTTGAATCCTCGTTAAACTCAATTTAATCAATGTTTGCAGTCATTGTAGATGTCACATGTTTATAAATTGACCTTTTTTAAGTACAGTTGGTCTGAACTAACTTAAAGGCAGAGACGATCAGAGACGATGCCATTAATTATATCATGGCTGCAGTTCTAGTCATCACTACTAAAGTGAATTGTAACTGAATTTTATTTTCAGTTACAGTTTTGGCTTCCAAACATTAATAAATCGAGAGAAACTGACCGTTGTGCTTTGTTTTGAAAACGTTTTCCTGTTTTGTCTTTGAGCGCATCCTTTTCATTTGCTTTGCTTTCAAATTCTCTTTCTACCAGACTGTCGCATGGTGACTTCAGTTCACATTTTATTATTTATTTATTTTTAATTTGAGTTGTAATTAAGGTTTAAGGAAATATGCTCAATTACAAAGCTAGGTTTCTTCTTTTTTAATGAATCCACTGGTGTTTTTTTTTTTTTTTTGTTTAATAAATACATGGCATGTTTTTTTTTTTCTTTGGTCATAATCAGTCTTACTGCACAGCTGGATTACTGTCAGACCTACACGTGCTGGTACTGTTATCCACAGAATGTCATCAGCTATAGATCCTTATACAGAAAAGTCTTTGATCAGACTCAGCTTTGTATATGTACACATCAATGAAACTGAACTTTTTCTTTACCCTCAATGTACTCAGTAGAATAGACAAACAGAAAATAACAAGTATAGCATATTTATATGTATATTTCATTTTTTATTTGTATGTGCATTTGTGCAGAGTGGAGATTGGGGTAAATTATGGACTAACTGGTTACTATACATGCATGAGGACTGGACAGTGTAGATATGTATGACAAAGCAGAAGTACAGGATGTTGAAATTGCAAGATTTTAAGAAACGAAATACTAAAATGATACCTTTAGAGTGAGAAAATATCAGAAGCGGCATTATTACTAGTCTTAATTTAATAACAGTTTATTCCCTTAAAATCTTGTGATTCAAGTGTACTTACTATTTGCAATCGAGTTTCTTTTATTTTTTTCGTTTGTTTGGTTGATTTGATCATTTGTTTAGTTTTCAGTAGTTTCGATGTCAGGTTGGTTTTTTTTTTGACTGCTCCCTTTAGGGATCATCTCTGTGATATATTATCATTATTAACGCATGACGATGGCCAAAAAATCAAACTCCAGTCTTCAAAATGGGAACCCTCACACCTGCTGTACGTGGTCCGGCTCAGTTCATGACACACTAACTCTAAACTTGATTTCCAGTTGTGACTGAAGTGACTATTTATCACTGACAAACATCGATCTAAAAACCTAAAAAAATGTGTTGTTCAGTTGAAGAATTGGAATAACACGATATAAAACTGTGTGGCAATGATATGCAAATTACATTGTGACGCACAAGCGTTTCTTCCATTTAACGTCCTAGAGTTGGCTGGGCCTGCTTGATCCATCTCTGCTTGTAAGGAAATGTGTAATTTAGCCAACCACGCAGTGTCTAATCCTTATAATCTAAACATTTCAGACTCTGTATAATGCATTCCTCCACCTCTGCTATACAAGTATGCACTGATCCAACAATTGTAAAAGGTTTTTAATTGTGACCATCCATGATTGATACGAGCACAAATGGTGCCTGACATGCCTTTTGTCCTGTAAGGCTGCTAGCTAAATGTTCCTCCATTATTTCCCCTCTCGTTGTTCTGCTTTGTTCCGGCAAAAAGAACCAGGTATTGATTAAGAGGTTGCTAAGCAACAGGCTTAGCTGCCACAGTAGCGTGCAGAAGAGGAAAAAAAGCCAGATGTAATGTGCTGCTCTGCCACAGTAGGACTTTACCTCAGCTGTCTGTGTGAAGCTTTCACTCCGACTTTGCAGTCCTTGAGTTCTTTGAAACTATTGAAAACCACAGAACAGTCTGTGCTCTTATTATCAGTGTTTACACAGCTACAGGATTCACTTTGAGTTCTTTTATAACTTTGCACACTTGTTGAAACACTCGGGTGTGTCGTCCCTTTTCCTTCCGGTATGTTCTGGTTCGCTTTACAGTCTGTTGAGACTATTAAATAATAAAACATCTTTTCTGAATAGATATTTTATTTTGTAGGATTGACTCTACCACTTTTGTGCGGTGTAATCGTGCAATTCTGAACCCCGTTAGTGTGTTTGAATAAATTTTCTTGTAAAAACATTTTAATGCTAATCTATGCTTTAATGCTCCTAAAACTGACAAAGTTAACTTCTAATAAGCTCACACCTGCATACAACAGTCCTTTACCTGCATTTGTTTATGAAACTATAGTTGACTCCTCTTGTTTTAAAAAGTTAGAAAATATCTGATCACTTGATTCGATACAGAAAAGTGCAGGTAGCGCAAAGTCCAGAAGATGTGTAGCTCTGAAGGTAACTATTGATCTTTGAGTCCAAACCCTGCACTGCTGACGAGTGAAGAAGTCGATGCAGAGCTTTGCAGATGCTGCTGCTCTTGTTGTTTCCTGCTGTCTCCTGACACTTGAAGGCACCATTAGAAATATGTGGAAGTCAGTAGGGCTGTGTGATATGACCAAAATCTCATATCCCGATATAAGAATTCTATCGTCCCGATAATGATATAAATCGCAAAAATTTTACATTTTCTGTAAATTCTGTGAATCTCAGGCAGCTCGACTTGCGTGAAGTGTTTCCGGCTGCGTGTCCTTTACCCGGAGTCGAGTGTTTTAACCGATGCATGAAACGATACATTTTTAGGCATAAGTTGTAAAGGCCGCCATTTTCTTTGTTCTTTGTATTTATTACACGGCGTGCTGCGGGGAAAAGCCTGTTCTAACGTTTGAGTCCAAGGTTTATTTTTTAGCACCTGGCGGCTCTTTTTTAATTCTCATCCGTATTTTAGCTGCTCTTTCACGTGATTCAGTTTATTTTGAAAAGTCTCAACAGGATCCTGAGCTTTATTGTGAAAGGTTTATGTGGAACATAAACAAGCGGACACGCGAAGGTGTTACCGTCGCTGTTGCTAACGACAACGCATAAAAACAGGCGCTTGTCCGTCAGCAGTGTGGTTATATTACATGTAAGAGAAAGAGAGAACTTTAAGAAATTAATATAGCCACTACAGTGACCATGAGAACGATGAAAAAATATTGCCGTAAACAGTTTATTTTGCGACACCACGAAACAAACGATAGCGTAAAATGAAACGATAGATGTTTTTATATCGTCATCTGATATATATCGTTATATCGAACAGCCCTAAAAGTCAGAAACATGGGTTTAAAGGTGTTTGTGATGTTAGCTGTCACATAAGTTATGTGCTTTTCATAATTTTATTTTCATAATTCTTTCTTATGCTTTCATTCCCTGTTCGTGCATGCTTACTCCTGCTCAGTGGAGAGGACGGTGCACAAATCATTTACCGTTTTGATTTTTCTTTCTTTTTCTTAGTGATGAACCTTTTGAGCTTTGTTGTGTTTTCTCCTTTTTGGCGGTGATAGCAGCCTGCCCGTCTCTTTTAGTTTAATTAATAATTAAAACCTTTAATTATTTGCCAGTTTTGCCTCCTCGCCTAATTTCCTTTCGACATGGATACGTTTGTTAATTTAAAACATTCCCTAGACTTTTAGGAAAAAGTAACAAATGTACAAACTGTGTTGTTTGGTTCTTTGACTTCTGTCTTGCTGGTAGATGAAACTGAATGCTGAATATAGAACTCTTCTATAATTGTGGGCAAGGATAAATTCTGAGATGATCTGTTTAGCAAGTAAACGGTGTTTGATTTTTCACCTGCCATGTGTGTTGCCTGCTGTTTTTGGAGAGAGGAAGTTGAAGATGGAGCTGCCTGGCAGGAGGAAAAGCGGGAAACCTAAGAGGAGGTTCATGGAGCTAATGAAGAAGGACATGCAGAGGGTTGGTGTGACAGAGGAGAATGCTAAGGATGGGATGAGATGGAAGCCGATGATTTGCTCTGGCGACCCTTAAAGGGAGCAGCTGAAAGAAGGCGATCTGTGTGGCCTGCTGTCCACTGTATTAAAATAACAGGTTTAATTTTTATCTGAAAAACTAGTTAATGACAATAAACTCGAGTACCAGTCCAAAGCATCAGCACACCTCCACATTTGAGGATCTCTTTGTTGTGGAGCTGTATATTAACACTTTAGATGAACAGCTTTGTACACTCTCAACCAGGTCATCACCTGGAAAGCTTTACAACAGCCATGAAGGAGTTCTCACATATGCTGAGGACTTATTAGCTGTGTTTCACTCACGCCAGCTCATCCCAAACTCTTAGTTGGTTTCGGTTCAAGTGATTCTTTTAGGAGCCAGATCAACTGATGTAGCACTCCACCACAGCCCTTGCAGAGCCCGGAAGTCTGTTTTTAGGCAATGTCCAAACAAATAATAGTCCCCCTAAACACAAAAGTCAATTACGGTGCTACGAAAACACATTGCTTTGTTTGTAGAGACATTGTAACAATGCGTCAATGTCTTTTAGTGTTTAATATTATCCACTTACGTTTTATAAAAAGTAATATTTCAGTTCATACAGATATAATCATTCTACCAGACAGGCTGCAGGAGGGCATTTAATACACGTGACAGACATGAGTGCCAGTGGCAGCCCTGCCAGTTCTGGTGACTGTCAGTCAAGCTGCACAGGCGCTGGGCTGTGGGCACAGGTCCCAACGTAGGGCCCTCGTGCTATCTCCATGGAGTCTGTTTCTGACAGTTTGGTCACAAACATGCGCATGTGTAGCCCCCCGGAGGTCGTGTCTTCAGGCTCTGACAGTGTTCCTCCTGCTCCTTCTCACACAAAGGAGCAGATGCCAAACCTGCCGCTGGGTTGATGCCCTTCTATGGTTCTGTTCAGCTCTCTCCTCATGTTACAGCCTGTCTCCTGTTGTCTCATGGTACCACACTCTTTGAAACTGGGGCACAGAGAAAACCTTATGTCGGCACATATGGGAGTGTTTGTGTTATTGAAGGAGCTGGAGTAGCTGTGCAGCCTCAATAGGCTGCAGATATCATCTCAGGCTAGCAGCAGTAATGAAAAGCGAAACGACAGAAAAATCAGTCTGGAGGAAAAAGGAGAAAGCTATAGTCTGTGGCCACCACCTGCAAAACAACCAAAGCAGGTGAAATGGATTCACAATGTTTCCTGACTGGACAGAGTGATTTCCCTGAAGGTTAACAAACTTTGTTATACCGTAAAGATGGCGTGTTTCCTTTAGTTCAAAGAACAGTACTGTATCAAGCTGTGAAGGCTTCACACCACAAATGAATCTATTACTAAAGTCTGTGTGCTTTAGTAATAGATTTACTTATGCTGAAACGATATCAAGTATGTCACAACGTTTGCTAAACACTGAAGAACTTGAAGCAAAGGAAGCAGTTGCGGTGTATCTGGTTTGTTATATTTTAAGGAGCTTATCTTGAATGTGTCTGTGTTTCGTTGTTGATGAGATGTTATGTCACTGTGTAATTTGTTGTAGTGCGTCATCACAATGCTGAGAAATTTCTGCTGAGAAAGATAACCCAGGAAGAAAAGCAGCTGGCAAAGGTGATTTCAGTGACTTTGACCATGGCACGGGGTGGTGGTTGGTGCCACGCAGGCAGAAACTCCTGATCTGTTGAGATTTTACAAACAACCATCTCTAGAGTTTATACAAAATGGTCTGAAAAAGAGAAAATATCCAGTGAGCTGAAGTTCTCTTGTTGAAAATGAATTGTTAATGCCAGAGGTTAGAGGAGAAGTTGCCAGGCTACTCTGAGCTGATTTGAAGGCTACAGTAACTCAAGTAGCCACTCATTACTCATAACATTGCTCTGAATACACAACACATTCAACCTTTGGAGTAGATGGACTACAGAAGCAGAAGACTGCACAAGGTGCCACTCCTGTGGGAAAGGAACAAGAAACTGAGACTACTGTTTGCGTGCACTCACCAGAATTGGACAACAGAAGACAGGAAAAATGTTTCCCGGTCTGATGAGTAGTGTGCTGTGTGAGGGATAGCTTCTTAGCATACTTTGGTACTCTGGTACCAACTGAGCATTGTTTAAACTCCAAGACCTACCTGAGTATTGTTGCTGTCCGTGTCCATCAGTTTATTGCACCTGCTTCCAGCAGGATAACCTGGCATGTCACAGAGCTCAAATCATTTCAAACTGGTAGTCAGATTGTCTCCACTGTCACCAGATCTCAATCCAGTAGAGCACATTTAGGATGTGGTATAAAGGGAGATTCACATCGTGGACATAGAGCCGACAAATCCGCAGCAACTGTGTGATACGATCATGTCAACATGGACCAAAATCTCTGAGGAATGTTTCCAGCACCTTGTTGAATCTGTTTCATGAAGAAAATGCAGTTCAGAAGAAAAGGGGCACACACCTAAAATGGTCATCTCAGACACAGGAGCCTGGCTGTGAGCGCAGGGGTTTTCACCACCTGCTATTCATACCTTCTGTCTGAGAGGGGCAGCCAATCAGAAGAAAGCTGGCTTAAAGGGAGCATAGCTATAAACACGTGTTTTAAATTTTAGGCCACATGTGAACTGAGGGGCTGCACAAAATAAGAAGCATCTTTAATTATCAAGAGAACATTTAAAGAGATGAAATATGGAGCTAGAAATGAGCATAAATCATTTTTAAGTGCGAGTGCAGATGGATTCTGGGCAATATTTGTCATTGCTCACATCGGCCAAGTCATTCTTGGAGGAACGAACGGAGGAAGGCTTTTAAAACTGTGTCTGTAATGGCGATCGTTGCTTTAGGTTTTCTAAACGCTGCTAAATGCCTACTACTGTGATTCCTTATGAGAGCATCTATAAAACCAGGGCCTCCTCCCACTCTGCAGCTCCATATTTAAGATGTGACCCTGTGTGTTGGAGTGTGACAGCTTGATAAAGTCACCATCTGTAGTCTGACTGATAAATACTGATTGGCTTGGCTGTTGTTCCGAACAAGAAGCATCCGTTTACAACAACAATATCAGATCTCTGAGAGAGACAAAAGTGGAAATGTGGGCAGCGATTCAGAGGGCTGTGAGCAGGCTAAATATAAAGCAGAAATTGTCCTGTGTTGTTATTTGAAATCCCTGTTGCACAGTAGCATCACGCTCAAAAGTTCTGGAAGCGCGCAGGCTGCTGGTTGGATCCCGGGCAGACTGTCGTAGGTGTTTTATTGAAGGAGTGCGGGTGGCTTAGCTTTATAGGTTCATTCCACCAGTGTGGTTTATGAATTGCTGAGGCTTTAGAGAGGAATATCTCTTGACTGGATACCTCTTGAAAAAAAGCATGGCTTTGTAGTTAGATGACACTGACAGCCGATGCTTGGTTATATCTGGCTTCATTCAGAAGCATTCAGCAGGCTTTCCACTATGAATTGTTTGTATTCATCTCCAGCTTTCAGCCATCCTCTCGCCATGCTAGAAGTTGTGCACGGATAGTGGAAAGGCTGGGCCGTTTCCTTGGCTGACGTCAAGGAGCAGTCTTTCTGTGTTTTGTTAGGCGAGTCAAGGCTGCGGTAAGCCAGTGGGGAGGCTTCGGACTTGCTGCTTTCACTGGGCTCAAACCTCTTGGGCATCTTTGCAGTCAGGGCTGGTTGAAGCTGTCCGCTCTCTCCTTTTGCACTGCTCTCTCGCAGCACAGAGCATATTTCTGAAAATATAATGTCACAGGTATTGTTGGAAGTAATTTGTTTGCAAGCTGACATTTGTTTTGCTGTGTTTATGTGTCTGGAGACCCTCACTTTCAGCTTTGTGCTTTTATTCCCTCCGTTGTCTCCCTCCTCTCATTTATTCGGGTCACGTTTGGGCTGGTAGCTGCACATCGGGAGCGTAAGAATCCATTGTTACTAATCAACACATACATTTTAAAAGCTCATGCCACCCCACTGTGTAGGAATGAACAACATATTTAGTGCCTGCTCAATTGCTTGCAAGTTAAGCAGAATCGTGAAAGCACCGCCTCATTTACATGCACTCAGTGCCCAATTTATTAGGTACAAATGGTTCAAACTAATGCATCAGTCCTGCAGTGAATCCCTCTGTGATGAAAGTGTTATATTTCCGCTGAAAGTGTTGTAGATTTGCGTTAACTGAATTAATTTTTTAAATTAAAGAGTGTGGTTTGTGGTGCTTTTTTCAACTTTGTTGAATTATATAGAGGTGGTGGTGGGGTTTGTGTTGTTGTTGGGTTTTTTGTTTTTTTAGCCTCTGTGATATAAATGGTTTGGACAGTTTCAGCTAAGTGCACTTGGTGATGGCGTGTGCAATTATGCCTAAAGAACAAATGCATTTGGATTATTTATGTGAAAAACATGTTTATATAAATTACATGTAACCAAGAGGAATGGTGTCATATAGCCAAAACCATAGACTGTATTTAAAAGATGGATGTCATCACCATGATATCACCCACTGGTTTGAAAAGTCCTGTTTTCCTTCTAAAAACAGGAATTCTCATATTGTTTTTAGAAGAAGGTGGAGTGCTAAGCCTGCTACTCACAGTTGCAGGCTTGTTTAGTAGGATGCACCCACTGTGTATGTTAGAGTTGTGGAAATGGGCGATGACTTTGTGGATCGTTAGTGGTCAATAACTCGCAATTCAAAGCAATTTTTCATCTTATTTTCCATTGATGGATTAAATTAATATAATTATAATGGTAGTAAATTAAATCTGCCTCATTGCAGTTTTCATGTCTCCTTTTCTGCACATAAATGACACAACACAGACCCACAGCCCAGATGTGTGTGTGTCTGTTGTACAGCAACATGCAGCCATCATTATCTGTAAATGAGAGCAAGCAGAGGATGTTTCTGACTGCTGATTTGATTTCTAAATAAGAGTTTAATGTGACGATACTTGGAGGGACGGTCCTTTATCTTGTCCCCTTTTTAAAAATTCTTAACTGGATGTTTTTGTTGATTATAATAATAAAAAAATTGCATTTTAAACCATTTAAAACTCAGAGAAAAACAGACTGGATGAGTCAGTAGAACTATAGGTGTGAGGTAAAAACCTACAGACTCTTGTCTCAGACAGTCTGGGCCACAGAATAGTAACAATCAATATAATTCATAAGATCCATCCATCCATTTTCTTCGGCTTATGTGGGGCCGGGTCGCGGGGGCAGCAGCCCAAGCAGAGAAGCCCAGACCTCCCTCTCCCTAGCTACCTCCTCTAGCTTATCCGGGGGAACACCAAGACGTTCCCAGGTCAGCTGAGAGATATAATCTTTCCAGCGTGTCCTGGGTCTGCCCTGGGGCCTCCTACCGGTGGGACATGTCAGGAAAACCTCCCCCAGGAGGTGCCCAGGGGGCACCCTTGTCAGATGCCCAAACCACCTCAACTGGATGTCCCAATTGCTAGTCTTGGTAGCCGGGGATCGGCCTGCCAGGGCCTCTGCTCCTGGCCGCCGCCCAACCACATTGCACCCTATCCCTACGGTGTCTCCTGCGGGTGGTGGGCCTGTAGGAAGATGGGCCCATGTCCCTTTTTCGGGCTGTGCCCGGCTGGGCCCCATGGACTTAGGCCCGGCCACCAGACGCTCGCCCTCGGGCACCCTTCCCGGACCTGGCTCCAGGGCGGGGCCCCGGTAACCCTACCCCGGGCAGGGTGAACTGTTCCCTCGATAGTCTTTTCAGAGGTCTTCTGATGTAATTCATAAGATATTTGCATTAAAAATTCTTTGAACGTGACTCCACAAATCCAATCAAGAGGTCTAGTTTTATGACTGTTTAACTGAAGCAAAGCTACCGGTCCTGTGCGCCTACCTGCCACTCAAAGCAGCCTCTAATAATGTATAATTCAAACCCTTAATAAGGTAAAAATGTTATTTTAAATAGAAAGTCAAACTCTCGAGATTAAGAATCTTTGTGAAAGTGTCCTGGGCTCACATTAACCCACAAAGTGGCATTAAACCAGCAGATTTATTTGAAAAAATTAAGGCCCCAAAAGGCTAACCCAAAAGCTGAGTTGAGTTTGACATAGCAACTTTGTTTTTAAAACTGAACACTACCAAACTACCAAAAAGCAGCTCATCTGTGCTGATCTTAGCTTACCCACATGACCAACTCGCACAACCTGCAAGCCTTACAGGTTGTCAATTTCCAACCCAGTAAATCATTAAGTTGACCTTGAAGATTTTATTGTTAACATGACCCCACTCTGCACCCCTACAAAGTTTTTCGTGCTATCATGTTTACAAACTGAATAACACGCACACAAAAAGCTACAAAAACATAACCTCCTTGGTTTAGGTTGTGAACATCAAGTCCTATTCAGTAACGCTTAAACTCACAATTTAACCAGTTCTCTAATCTGAAAAGGGTTTATTTGGGACATATGACATGAGGTTTCTATTTCCACATAGACTCTTGCAAAAAACACTGGCTTCCTGTTTAGACCCAGAATCAACATCCATCTTTTATATACAGTCTTCTGTTTTTAACATGACTCACTTTTGGAGCCAGCCTCAAGTTTTTTAAACTCTTCCTTGTTCACTGAGTTGTTCACCCCTGAGGTTGGTGTTTGGTTAAATTGTATAAAACACTAATAAATATGAGCACTTAATTGTAAATTATCTGATTCAGTTGCTTATAGGGGATACATGGACGCAGTATGCCATTGTAGCATTACATTACTGAAATATTGGCAATATGTTTCTATTACCCAGAGCATTAGGACAGGTGGGTGGTTTGTGCCTCACTGTGCATAAAAAAGCTACTGCGGAGAATGAAAATCAAAATATGTGGATTAAAATAAAACTTTTTTTTGCACCCTGCAGGTTTCTCAAAAAGGCAGATCTCACTTTTGTGTTTCCCTGTAGTCACAGTAAGGTGAATCACTGGCTCCCATTCTTCTCAGAGAAGCATGTTTTGTTTGGCCCAAGGTGAAAATATGACAGAGTGAGCCAGCAATTGTTTGGCTAGAGAAATGCCATGTGTGTTCTCGTTTCTGTTTTGCTTCTTGAAATAAAGGTTTATTCAACCATCCCCTGCTGCGCTCCCACACAGCCGACACGTGACACCCTGAATAATGATAGAGGGGCTAACATGTGATGTTCTGTCGTCAGTAGATACAACGTTCGCCTCTGTCAGTGGGGTGCTGAAAGGCTGGAAAGGGGTTTTTTTTGTTTTGTTTTTTTAGTAATGCACGCTGGAGGGAAATGTTTTCTGTGAAGTTAGACGCGGAAAATGCTGAGGTTTTGTTACTTTGATGACCCATGCTGCTGTCTACAAAGCCCATCATATTAATGGATTTCTTTTTCTCAACCAGCTTATATTTGGCATGTTGTTTCAAATGCATTTCAGTTTCTCTGGCTCTTTTAGACAAAGTGTTCAAAGCAGCGAAACAGAGAGAGCCTCCATGTCAAAATGATTTCTGATAATTCCCTCTTCTTTTCCCTGTTCTCCAGCTCCAATTTTTTGGAATCTGTCTTTTTGTATCTGAGCCTGCACTGTGCTTTATTTCAGCCTCTCCACAGCTGCATTTAAAATGAGGAATCCAATTTACTCTAACAGCCCATTTCTGTATTTAACATCCAGAGGTCGAGCTGACCTGCAGCAGTGGCTTTTTAGAGGTGTATTAGAGTCAACGGTTGCCTTTTGTAGAGAGTCATGCACGCTGACACATGAATAAAAAAGTATCACATTATTGTCAGGGCTGTGTGCGCGAGCTGGTTGGAAACTCTGGCTGACATTGGTGCTTTTTTTAAAAATGTAATTATATCCAGTCGCAACAAAAATATTACCATCAAATATTATCTACGCACGGGTCACGCAAACCATACTTTAGTAATGCTTTCTGTGTGAGATGTCTGAGAAAGAAAAGTACTTTTGTTTTGTGTGGGAGCGTTTTACTCAGCGGCGCAGAAGCTTGTCGGATTCTGCCTTAAAAAGCTCCTCACCCACCCGCCCGTGTGGATTTCATTAGAGATTTGTTGCTTTTAATTTTCCAAATAAATCCGGTGCTGCGCTCATTGTTCTCAGATTTCTGCCGCTGAGGATGAGCCAGACGTGGCAGGGATGTCTTAAACCGCTTGACTGCTGCATATTTTATGGCAGGCTCTCTTGTAGAGCCTTGGGCAGTTGTTTGTTGCTGTACCTCCTAAAGGCACAAAGACAAAGTTATTGAAGACACACAAACAAATCAAGATTGAACAACACACGCTGCAGGTACACGAACGGAATCGGCTCGCTTACCCACACCTCTACACCGCTGTTACAGTAAAATTAGTAATAATACATGATTGATTGCTTTGCCAATATTATCGGCTGATATTGGTCTATCACAGATAAAACCGTGTTGCCATACACGCTCAGGCCCACTTTATTAGGTACACCTTTTTTGTTGCATTTCAGATTTAGCAAGGTGCTGGAAACAGCTCTGCTGTATTCAGAGCTGGTGTTTGTACAGTGAACCTATTACCACGTTTAAGAAAGCAGAAAACGACATGGAAGGACATGGTCAGCAAAAATACTCAGGTAGCCTCTGTTGTATGTGCCAAAAAATATCCCCAACACCAGTGCAACACCAGCCTGACCCACTGATACAAGGAAGCAGGGATCTATGCTCTCATATGTTTTTACGCCAAATTCTGAAATTACCATCCAACTGTTGGAGCATCTATTGACCCGTCAAACCAGGCAGTGTTTTTCAAATCTTCTGTTTTCCAGTGTTGATGAGCTTGTGCAAATGGCATCAGTTTCCTGTTTTTAACTAACAGGAGTGGGACCTGTTGTGGTCTTCTGCTGCTGTAGCATCAAGATTCTACGTGTTGTGCATTCAGAGATGCTCTTCTGCATACTTTGGTTATAACAAGTGGTTACAAGCTGGGGGATCAGCTTCCCAGCTCCCTCCGCCTGCATGTGGAAGGCAACATACTGAAACCTGTGATGAAACTGTATAGGAAAAAGCATTTTTATGATTGTGTGTATGTGATTGGATGAATGATGCTTATAGTAAAAAGCACTCAGTGCTCAGAGTGTTCAGTTAGAGCAGAAAAGCACTATATCAGTACCAGTGCATTTATTTGAGTTATTGTTGCTTTCTTATTAGCTTTAAACTGTCCGGCCCTCGTCCGATATCAACCAGGCATCTTCACCCACAGATGATCACTGATGTTTTCTCTGTTTTGGGCCTTTTTGTGCAAACCTTAGAGAAGCTTGTGTGGAAAGATTCCAGTAGATCAGCAGTTTCTGAAACACTTGAACAGGTATACCTAATAAAATGACTGGTGAGTGTGTGTTTTCTGATATGTGGCCATTTTTATTGCAGAACATAATCAAAACAAAAAACAAAAACTGGGTTATTTGGAAATGGTGCAATCATGTAGTTTGTTGAACAGCTCAAAGCATCAAAGCAAATGTGCTTCAGCCTATCAGACATGGATGTGGCCACTGTGATGTCACTTTTTGGTTTGTGTTGTTGTCTTTTTGATGCATCAACATTAGCATTTTAGCCATTGCTACTTTGTTTTTGTTTTTGTTTTATTGGAGGCAGAAGTGTCCATAATTGGTCGATAGCGTGGAAGTAACAGATAAATAGAATCTTGGACTTTCACTCACCAGAAATGAAGCACAGATTTCTTGGATGAGCTGTTAAGAATACATAATTAATTCACCCTTGTTGCCAGATAAGTGCATCAAAACACATTCAAAAAGGTTTGCAGACATCTGAAAATTGAATTCACCCAAACTGAAATGGGCTTGTAATAAACAATGCATAATTAATTCATGCTGATTCATATACATTTTAGGCTAATTTCATTAAAGGCACAACAGGTTTGCAAGCAATTGTTGGCCACACCAGTAATAATACATAACTTCCAACCAGTAACTAAATAGATACTCATCAGTACAAAAACAAGTCACCCCTGCTGCATTTCTCATGAATTTCTCATGACTTTATATAATTCCTAAAAATGCCACAGATGGGCAGCGAGTGCAGAGTGTCTGCATTGTGGTCCCACCTGAATAAATTCAGCACAAGTGAACCAGATCGTTTTGTTTCACCGGCGTCATTCCAGGTCTGCGTGTCATTTCGGAGTCCTGAACGCTGCACAGATCATAAATTATGGAACGGAAACAGCGCAGCATTAATAACATCTCTCCAAAGAGACTTTTTTTTTAATCACAGACGTTAATTAATTCACACGGATGCACGTAATGCACACAGCTACGCACGCACACTCAGACACACTCATCTGATTCGGCCTGTGATGTCGTGTTGTGTCAGAGTGCGTTGATTACCACTTTCACACATGCTCTGGAAAGGTGGAGGGCAGGTTTGCTCTGATTTCCTCCTCCACATTATTCCGTCTCTGCCTCGGCTCTGCTGGAGATCCTTTTTGTATCTTTCTATTTCTGATCTGCCCTCTTTACCACTTCTATTGTCTGTGTTTCTGCCTGCCCCCATTTTATTCTCTCAATATTTATTTTTTTATTCAGAGTTTATTCATTATTAAATGCTGCGTCTTTTTCATTTTAGAGTATATGGTCTCTTCCACATTTTCCAGCTTCACACTGGTTCTGTGATATAAGCTTGTTTTCTACAACAGCGAGTTTGAGGATGTTTATTTGTTTCTACAACAAGCTGCAGAGGTGCACTGGGAACTGGTCTCACGCCTAATAAGTGGCTTCAGGGTTGAATTTGAGTAAAAATGCTGTTGCAGGAGTGAGTTTTTAGGCCTTTAGAAAAAAATATTGTTTAGAAAAATGCAACTAATGACATCATCAGAAAAACAACTTCTTGCATCTATTTCTCATCTCTTTTTTTTTTGGTTTTCCAATTTGGAAACTGTTCTGCTGTAATCTGGTTACTTTATAGTCCGTAGATGGTGCTGTCTTTAGGTGCTACCTAATAACAACCAGTGTTTTATTTTCTTGTTTGTGTTTGTTCTCTTTAGTCCTTGCAATGATGATCTTCTTTGTAGTGAAGAGAAACTGAGTATTAGAAACAATTAAACTGTCCACCGTAGCCACGGTCTGTGGTTGCCACGAATGCCATTTTAATCTTTAATGTGTTCTTTGGTTGTTTTGTTTTTTTGGTGCTATGTCCTTGAAGAAGCTCTCAGCATTTGAGCACACCGTTCCACTGCCGTCAGGCTCTTTGATTAGCATCTCTGCATAATGGTTGATTTCCCACAGTTACCCTTTCTGCATTGAGCTACATAAATGTACACCAACATGAGACTGTAAATGGTATTTAACAGGCTGTTTATGCATGTTGTTTCTTTGTAGAGTGACACGGGGTGAAAGTGACATCACAAGTAGTGTCTCGTGTGTGAATGAGTGTATCTGTGTGTATACGGGGAATTTAACAGGAGAATAAAAAGGAAGGAAAACAGTATTACAGCCAGCAGCTTAGGAGCAAAAAGAGCGATGGTAACCCTGGAGTCACTTTTAACATTTCCTGAAACCATAAAACACAGAAATACTAAACCACAAATAAGAATGACTAAATAAAACTAACTAAATAAAATCCAAAGGTTAAGCAAAGAGAAAATTCATAAAGGGATCGTTAAAAAATAAAGTCTTTTTATGGAGCTGCAGAAATACATCCAGTAGCAGCCGCCAACAGAGACCTGTGTCTCTTTTTGGCCTCCAGTCTCAGCGGTGCCGACCTCCTGCGCAGAAAGATCCAACCCGCAGTTAATTATCCCGACACCAGGTCCCGTATTTGGGTGATGAGGAGAAGATGGTACTCACAGGATTTTGGCAGAGGTTAAAACTCAGCTGTAATGTTGATCTAGTGCCGATCACCTTCCCCGTTTCCATCACTGCTCCATGGGACAACACGCACATCTTCCGTGGCATTTTAAAGTGACACAAAACTCTCAACTTGTCCATTTAGAATGTGCACTACAATGCTAGAAGTATTCCCTCGTCTGCCTTCACGTGCGTATGAACTTGAATGACATCCTATTCTAAATCCATAGGGTTTAATATGAGGTCTGCCCACTTTTTACAGCTTTAACAACTTCAACTTTTCTGGGAAGGTTTTCCACCGTTTAGGAGTGTTCATGGGATTATTTAACCATTCTTCCTGAAGTGCATTTGTGGGTCAGACACTGATCTTGGATGAGAAGGCCATAGATTCATCCCATAGATGTTCTGTGGGGCTGAGGTCAGGACTCAAGTTCCTCCGCACCAAACTCGCTCATCTGTGTCATGACTGTCTGGTGTCCAGTCATGTTGAAATAGGAAGGGATCATCCCCAAACCATTCCCACAAAGTTTGTATGCAAGTATGAAATTGTCGAAAACCTCTTGTATACTTTCTGTCATTAGAACAAAGGGGCCGAGCCCAGCTCCTAAAAAACAACCCCACACCATAATCCTCCTCCACCACATTTTATACTTGACACAGTGTAGTTAGTAAGAAGTAAAACTCTCTACAGACACCAGAAAACATGCATTTTCAAAATAAAAGCATGAACATAAAAGCATAGAAGCTATAAAACTGATAAAACAAATAAAAACACCACATAAAATAAAAAAAAAACTTCCTCCAGAGACATGTGCCTGTTTCTGTTGTCATTTCTAAAATACGTCAGTGCACGAGTGTAAGGAGCCCAGGATTTCAGCAACAGTCTGCAAAGATCAGACAAGAAAACCTCAAGGGGGAAGAAACGTCGCAATCTGTTTGTTTCCTGTTTTGACTTCTGTTCCTAATCCTGCAGTGAAGGCTTGTCTTCCCTGAGAAGATGCGCCTCTCGTTTAGGAGGCAACAGCAGTGAGTCATGAGTGCCTCAAGTAGAAATAGTTGTAGACGATAAGCGGTAACCTCATATGTGAGCTGGCTGCTGCTGCTGTTTAAAGTCGGACTCGGATGCAGATATATTTTTAAAAGGTTAATAAAAAGCTAAATAATAATCAGACAATGATCTTTAACTGGTTCTTAGATAAATTTTAGCCAACGCTTTCAAGGTTTCATCAAGTCTATTAAATGCTTCATGTCCCAGCTGTCTATATTTTATATATATATATATATGCACAAAAAAAGCTAGAACTAACAAATGGCCTACTGTTGCATTAGGAGCTTTTACACATATAGCGGGTGAGAAAGGAATAAAGTACCAATGGAAATGTTAGAACTTAACACGTTTGACCTGTTCAGCTGGTATCTGTCCACTAATTACAAACCACTCTTTGCCCTGCGTGAACGGTGTTAACCGTGACTCAGTGCTTTCTCTACGATACAGGCTGTAAAGTGGGAAATTAAAAACCCTGTGCTGCAAACAGGAGCACACGAGGCTTCCAGTACCAAAAAATCCACAGATTCTGCACGTTCATACTTGGATATCTCTTTTTGATATTACTGCTGTCTGCGCTGAGTCTGAAAGCAGTAGGGGCCTGACCTCCCCTCCCCCTCTCCTTCTTCATTTCATCCTTCCTCCACCACCTCCTCCTCCTCCTTCTTTGCTTTTGCTTCTCTCTCTGGGATTGAAAGATTAAAAAAAACAAACATCTGAGGTATGTTAGTCATTTTCTGGCTGAGCGGCACCACACGACTGAGCCGTCATGATAAGGAGGGGTGTGTTGGAGCGACAGAGGGAGTTGAGTTTGCCTGGCAACAGGTGAAAAGACTGAGATAAGATTGATATTTGAGTTTTCCCTCTCTGCTTTTACCGCCTCTCTCCTCATCGCCACCTGCCCCTGCCACCGCTCTCGTTGCCCTTTTCCCAGCTTTTGATGAGGCGTGGATCTCTTTGACTCCCGCAACTAATAAGTGAAGCAGTCACGCTCATAAAAAATGCATGGAGGTGATGTGCAATTAAAACCTGCCTCGAGTTTGATGTTGTTGACAGTAAAGCGTGAGTGACATGCGAGCATCACAGCTTCACTGGGCGAATCTCCTCTTCAAGGTGTTCGCGCTTTACTTTCCTACCATGTGTGTTTGTGTATTTGTCGTCTGTGTTTGTTTTGCGAGGAGTGGGCTGTGGATTAGGTTCGCCTGATGTCAGAGGTCGACGTGGGCGTGTGAGTCATGAGTCGGGGGAGGAAGGTGGTGGCGCCTGGGTTGTCGGTTTGACGACATCTCCCTGCCGGAGCAGATGGTTTCGGCTGCCGTGCCGGGGGGAGCGCAGTTAGAAGTAAAACAAGAGCTGCTAGTCATCAGAAGGTGGCTGATTGTTGCTCTCCATATGGGCATGCTCGGTAACGAACAGATCCAGCAGAGGCAGCGAGAGGCAATGTAACTTGCTTTGTGGAGGATTTTCCACACCTAACAAGAAGAGGAGATGAATGCTTGGCACCATTTGGGACAATTGAATTTAAACATTTCCACTCCCACAAGTTTCCATAAATGGATCTTGACGCATCGTCTTAGCATTGTTTGAATGTACGCCAGGCTGTCTCTGTGTGTGTGTGTTTGCTTTGGTGCTGGAAATGTCGCCCAGTACCAGCACGTTTGTTTGCAAAAAATCCACAGATTCTGCACGTTCATACTTGGATATCTCTTTTTGATATTACTGCTGTCTGCGCTGAGTCTGCGCTGCGTGTGATGCAGCCATCACACGCAAACACTCAATAATGTCTTCTTTCCCCTTTCTCGTTCAATGAACCTGCTGGTTTATAACATGTGGGAGGACATGTGCGTTAAATAGTATGAACGACTGCAACTAAAATTCACTCTCTAAATATTTATTTGGTATTTAGTTATTTCTTTAGGGCAGGGGTCTCAAACTTAAATGACCTGTGGGCCACTGCTGGCACAATCATCTCATGTGAGGGCCACTTTAGTGTTCAAGTAGTATAAAAAACACTCAAACAAACAAGAAAACACCCACAATTATTTCTGAAAATATTCCAGACACGTGGCGGCAGCGCTTCTGCTATAATTTTGTTTGTATTTAACAAAATGAAAATGCAGACGTAAGTGTACCCGTTAGTTTTTTGACTGCTTTTCTCTCGCTGAACTAACACAGCCAATCCTTCAACATGTTTGTACTCTCTGCCTTCATTTTAAATAATGTTTTGCTTTTTAAAGAACTTATTTTAACATTGCACTCTACAACAAGCAAATCCTCCCTAACAAAAACAGTAACTTCAAGGGCCAAATTTCATTACATTTCTTCGTGTCAATACACAGGCCGCGAGTTGGGGTGACGCGGGCTGCAAGTGGCCCCCAGGCCACAAGTTTGAGACCCCTGCTTTCGGGGTATGTGTTTAAATCTCATGTTTAAAGAGAAAGTACAGTAGCTATAGTTGCTACCATGCATTTTTTTCATAATGATTGAAATGACTGCACTACAGTGAATGTTTTGAATACATGTTATATATTTCTCCTCATCAGTGTTACTCAATCTTGTCTCAACTGTGTTTCTTGTTATTGTTTCTCTAATTCATCTAAAAGTTGGCATTAGGAGCAAACTATGCACAGAGGATTTGTTCAGTTAGTGTTGTCGGGTTTTTCATTAGTTTTTTATTTCCTTTTGATGTTTTTTTTATTTCAACTTACTTTCATTTAGTTTCTCGACTTCAGTTGCTTATATCAGTTTAGCTTTTCAGGGGTTTTTTGATTAGTTTGAGTGTTAGTTGAAGTTTAAAGCAAAGACAAACACTTAACTACAAATGACAAACGTCCAAGTCGCTTTATTAGGTTCATCTGATTAACTGCTTTTTAACACAAATATTTTAACAGCCAATCACATGGCAGCAACTCATTGCATTTAGGTATGTAGGCGCGGTCAGGACGACCTCCTCAAATTGAACATCAGAATGGGGATAAAGAGGAGTTAAGTGACTTTGGCATCATCGTTGGTGCCAGTTGGGCTGTTGTGAGTGTTTCAGAAACTGCAGATCTGCTGGGATTTTCCCAGCGTTTACAGAGATTGGTCCAAAAAAAGAGAAAACATAAGTGAGCGCCAGTTATCTGGGTGAAAATGCCTTGTTGATGCCAGAGGTAAGAGAAGAATGGCCAGAGTGCTTGAAGCTGATCAGAAAGCAGCAGCAACTCAAACAACCACTCGTTACAACAATAGTATGAAGAAGATCATCTCTGAACACGTTGGACCTTGAAGCAGATGGGCTACAGCAGCGGATCACCCGATGCCACTCCTGTCGCCCAAGAACAGGAAACTCTCGTTACCAAAGATGGACAACAGAAGATCAGAAAAACAGTGCCTGGTCTTATCAGCGGCGATTTCTGCTGCAACATTTAGATGGATGTTAAAGTTGACTGTAACTATCTCAGTTGGAAGCTGCCATTTGTTTGGAAAGAGATTGACACACGGAGCAAATATCGTCATGCATTTTACATCAGAACAGAGGGAGTGAACATGAAGATCACCGCCATTGAACCAAGCTTGGTTAACCTGATTTATGTGTTTAAATATTTGAATCCAGTTTTAGATTTTAAACCATTTATGATCAGAATATTAGGCTCCGTGTAAACACAACCTCTACTTTTAGATCTGAAGCTAAGTTTGTATTCATCACGAGGAACTTGATTTAAGCGGTTCAGAAAGGAAATAGACTCATAGGAGAAACTAATTTGCATATCTCTTCGTTTGTTGTATTGATTTAGTTCTTTTCCATCCTTTTGTGAAAGTGTAGGAGTAGATATTTGATGATTTACTGTCTAGTTATTTGCCTCACGGGCATATAATTCTACTTCTCAGTGCATTCAAATTAAAGAAGTTCTCCATCACTTAGCTTTGTACCTGTTTAATATCAGTGCCATTGATTTTCATTTTGTATATTATGTTTGAGCCAGGAATGTTTCACCTGATGAAATCAAAGCAGCATCTTCCATGTTTATCATTGATTTGCATTACAGTGGTCTCACAGAGTGCAATATGTTTTCCATTCCTGCAATCACAAACTTGTGAAATTTCTGCATCATCTCCCAGGAGGCTGATTAGATCATTTTACTAATCCACCTGCTATTAAAATAAGCACACCTACAGTTAGCACTTTTGACCAGTACGATATTGCAAAGTTGGACTTTGCAGGTAATGATTACTTGTTACCTGTTACTAGCTGCTTAGATGCATGACACAAATCAGGGTACAGTGATAAAAGGGATAAAAAGAGATTCTCCTTGGGGGAGGAGGGCAGAATTCATCCCAGAGTCTGACCCAGTTTTAAAATGCCAAATATCTCCACTAGAGCTGGACGGGTTTGAAGGGGCTCCCTCGAGGCTGCGGCAGGGGAAGCTGCGGCACTGTGGAGGCAGCACGACTTGGGCTGTCAGTTACTGTAGCAGGCGGTGTGAGGGTGAGAGCCAGGGCATGTTTTGATTAGACTGTGGGACAGACACTGTTGCATAATAATGGGAGACTTTGCTTTAAACATAATGAGCGTTGTAACCAAGTTGGAGCTACTTACACTGAACTCATAGTTTATATTAGAGAGGTAATCTTGCAGGATTCCTGTGAAAATAAAAAAAGAAATGCTGTAGAAAATATGATAGGGATGATTAAAATACTTTATTTGAGAATATGAGCCACATTAGCTAAAGAAGAACATCAATTTAAAACAGCGTCTTTTAGTTTATTGGCCACATTTATTGAGCCTATAGGTTGATTTTTGCTAGTAAAAGCACTGATTTTTCACCTGCAAGTCTGAAGAAGTGCTCTTTGAAATTTTTCACCTGAGCCATAGGAAAAGTTTTTTTTGGCTTTTTCAACACTGTATCCCAGTTTCTCCACATTCATACAGTCTATATTTACATGTAGATTAGTGGAAAGGCAGAAAACTATCTTGCGTAGTTTTCCAGCTATTTTAATATTTTGCAACTTTTTGATTCAATCAACTGTCGTACAGCTGGCAGATTACTTTACGGAAATATTACACTAGTTAAAGACTTCACTGCAATTTTTTACACTTTGCGGATGTCGGTGGGCTGAATTAGGACGCTTTTTGCAGACACACTGGTGGGGACACACAGTGAGCCTCACTTTATCACTGTTGATGTGCAGTCAGAGATTTGTACCAGAGCTCCACGTCAATCTTTCTCTTTATTTAACTTGTATAAATCTTTCTGTTTACGCAGCAGCACATCTGCATACTCTGCAGCGTTATGAGAAGTACTGACTTTTATATTGATGTCAGGTGCTCTCCTTAGAGTGGACCTGTTGCACTATTACTACTGTTTGCTGGCTATAAATATGTTAATGTTATTGCTGTTATTTTCTATTTATTTTTTTAATGTATCTGTATAAGAGAGAGGTTTGTTCATTTAGATATTTTCTAAAAAATATTTAAGAAAGCGCGGTTTTGCCGCCACAAATACAGAGCATTCTAATTCTGTACTAACCGCTAAAAACTGTATCTGTAGCCCTTCTGATAGTTTTATGTGGCATATTGCAAGAAGGCAAATGAAACTATAGAGTTTTGTTTCAGATTAAATCAAAGTCCTTCTAGAAGCAAGTCTTGCACCTTTACTTTTCTGACAATTTATTATCGTTTTGTTAATTACAATTTCAGTGATGTGAAACTGCATTAATACCTGCTTTAACAGTTTCCACACTTTTTCAAAAACAAATTTTATGGCACCTTTTCACCCCCTGGAAGCTCCTTTAGGAATTTCCTGTACATTATATTTCTGAGATCTTTGACTGCTGTGCCTCTATCTTACATTTTTGCTTCCATGTCTTGGAGTTTTTTGCAGTTAATGATGTTTAGCTACTTTGCAGCGCTGCGTGATCTGAACAATACATCGTGGAACAGCGTCACAGAAAATATTCTGAACAAGCCTGTTAATTTCTACAGGTTTCCACTGGCCGGCATGTAAAACCATGGAAAATGACTCCCTTCTCCTTTTAATTTTCCAGATGTGGAAAACAGTGTTTCATATGTTTGGAGAACTGCAGAAGTGCATCATTTATAGCATGGAAAAGTACTGGCTGTAAGCAAGAGCCAAGTCTGTGTATAGCTCCCATTTGGATACGTAACATTAATAATGCTCCTGTCTGACTCAGTGGGTAACAGTCTCACTCTGTACAGACTGTAAGTTCAGCAGGGTCAGGACTAAATGGTTATAAGTGTAGCTTTTAAGCTGTTGTATGAAAGAAAAATAATCTAATACTAAGACTTGCTGCCTGATAGCATAAAATAAGTTTCCTCATTAACGGAAGCAGTTTTTGGGAGGTTTGTCACACAAAAGCAGCGACATTAAACGTCAAAACACTCTGACCCAAGAGTTTTAGTCTCACTTTTATTTGTAAAATACTCACATTGAAAAGTAATAGGCATTTTATTATTTGTGTCACTGGCTTCACAGAGGCTCACAGCACTAACAAACACACAGTTTATTTAGTGCACATGCATCATGCTAGATTCAAAGCCCTTACAATAATCACAGTTCTTTGCACTCAAAATTCAAACATTTGGTTGTGAAGTTCGCTTTGTCCATCCGAATCGATCCGAATGAGCTGTGGCTGTCCCTTCAGGCTCCGGAGAGGCTAATAAACTGAGCACAAGCTATTAAACCAACTAAACACAGCGCACAGGGGTGGGTTTAGCAGCGGACACACGCGCACGCCAGCACACATACACACACGTGTGCGCACACACAGAGAGGCTGTAGTAAAAGCTGAATGGCACAGCAGTGCACATCACGCAGCACAAGCAGTTTCTAAAACCTTAATTCGACGCGCTCGTCTTCTGTGTGAAAGGACTCGCCGTCGACTTTCACTTAAACGTTTGCATGATACCTAACCAGATGCAGTTAAAGATGCTATAAATGTCAAGATGATGTGGGTCATTTTGAGTTCTATAAATACAAAGCAGTGCAAACGGTGATGCTGAAATACCATTCTGCTCAGAACAATCACCCAAAAACATATCCCGTGTTTGTGTAAGCCACTATTGTGCAGTAAACATTTAAAACCTGCCCTGTACGACAGACCTACCCACCAGTTCTTCTATCAATGACACATTACAGCTCGGCACATCTTACAACACTTTCAAACCAATACCTCACAGGGTGGATATAGAAACAGGCTCTTTCCCTTCTCCCTCTATCTTCCCCCTCCCCGCCTCCTTCATCATCTTCATCCTACTTGACAAAATGCAGGGCCTCGGCCACCACCACGGAGCCTTTGCTGCTGTCGAGGCAGGTGACAAGCTTGAAGCCCGATCTCAGTGCTAGCATCACTGTCTCTAGTTTCAGACAGTCAAGTGTGCACAGGAATGTGCTGTCCTCCTTCAGAACGAGCCGCGAGCCAGGCTCCGACTTGATGAAGTGTCGGAACTGTATCACGTTGGATGACACCACGAATTCTTCCGGAAAGCCATCCAGGCGGCTCTTGGAGATCTGCACCAGCCGCCCTTTGACCTTATCGATGAAGGCGGGGTCACTGCAGTACACCTTGAGGCCCTGCGACCTCTCGTGGCTATCCGTCACCTCCAGGAAGGCGGGTTCCCGCTGTGCCGCCCTCTGAGTTTCCCACTCGACCACAGCCTCCACCAGTTCAGTCAGGCGGTAAAAATCGGCCTCTCGTCGCAGGAGCCCCGCCTCCCGGAAGTCATCGGGCAGCTGGAGCTCTCCTGTTCGGAGGTAGTTGAGCACATGGCGAAAAACCGGACCATCTCTGTCGATGAAGGGGTTGCCCATGGAATCGGTGTGCTGGACCGCCTTCTTACCGTTGGCCACCTCCTCGAGAAACGAGCCCTGTTGCTTGGCAAGGGTGGTCCGGTGGGCCGTGTACAGGAACCCCCCTACGTTGAGGGTGATGGTGCCCGAGGAGGGCTTCTTGAAGCTCTTGCTGGGCTGCAGCAGGTCCGGGTTGATGTGCCTCAGTTCACTTTCCATCCTGCTGAGGTCCCATTCCATTCTCCAGACGCCCTCTCCAGCCTCGACCCAGCCTCGGAGCTGGTGTGTCTGCTCAGCTGTGCGCGTGTGTGTTTGTGTGTGCTCGGTACCAATCGAGTCAGTTTTTTTTTCTTTCTCTTCCCCCCTCTCCTTTGGATCTGACTTTGTGGGTCGGTGCGGCAGCAGAGGAAATGAGAAGGTGTTGTCAGCTGTCGGTATAGTGAGAGCAAATGTGTCTGAGAGCGTGTGATGGTGGATGGGTGAGTGCTGCCTGGCAGAGGAGCGACAGTGAACTGGGAGCTGAAAACAGACTCGCTCTCTGTTCTGCTCCGTGTCCCTCCTCTCGCTGTCTCTCTCTCTCTCTTCTACTCTTTCTGTCTCTCTCTCTCTCTTTAAGAGTGGGTGGGCAGGCAGCGTCACATACAGGGAGGAGAGAGAGGGAGTATGTGAGCAAACACCAGAGGAGTACAGACTCCAGAAGCTCGCTCTTTTTCTTTCTTTCACTCTGTCTTTAATTATCTTGGATAAAAAAAAGGTGCAAAGCTCAGCTCTAGCTGTTAGTTCACACACACACACACACACACACATGCACGCACGCCATGCTTTCACCAGATGGAGGGGGGAGGGTTGCTTCCATAATTTTTGTGGTGTGAAATTGTCTCAGCGTGTGTGAGTCTGAATATGAAACTCCTTTTTGCAGCCAGATCCATCTGTTTTACCACACAGCGCTTCATGTGAACTGGAATCTGTCTGAAATCTCCGGCCATGACGGGGAGAAGGAGGCGGCTGGCCTCGCTTCATGTAAATTTATGTGACTCTCCTGCTTTCCTTCTTGCGAGGTAACAGGCAGGCCCTCTGTCTTAGCAAATTGTTTATTGATCGCGCCCGTGCGTGCGGTGTGTGCGCGCTCGCTTTGAGGGCCTTGTGAAGGAAATGGACCAATTACAGTCCACGGTGGTCCGGTCATGAAGGACAGCTTTTGAATTGGTTAATGCTTTTGGCCTGTAGCCTCTTGTCAGGGGGAAAATGGTCCACTGGTCGCTCGGTACTAACGACTCACGCCGTTGCTGTTTATGTGCGTCCGTGTGTGCTTATTTTTGTTCTGCGTTTCACATTTTTTGCGTCTCCTCCAGCGCGAGTACAAATGTGAAAGAAATCACAGTTCATATCAAACACGAGGAAACACGCAGAGCGGCTCCAGCAGTGCTGACTGGTAACAGCGTGTGATAAAAACATAAAAGTCTGCGCATACCACGCAGATGATTTGGTCTGGTGCTTCATGCTTACACTCTAATACACTAAATACTATGTTAAATAACTGTAGTTGGGCTGAAAGTCGAACAAAAATTACCATTCTAGGAAGCTGCTAAATAAATAACGGTAAATGATACGTCTCAGCTTTGTGGTAGATGTTCATTTTATAGCAGAAGCTGCTCTAAAGTGTGAGTGTGCAAAATCAATGTGTACTTCAGCTTCCATGTGGTGATTTAATGATTTTGTTAAACATATAATCCATAAAAGAAACATCTTTGCATCAGTCTTATCATGCAGTCGCCTTTTAAGAACAGGTTTTCCTCGTGTCCTCTTTATTACTTGTTGGCGTTTCTATATTAGAAGTGGAAAATGTCAGCAGTCAGATTGCTCCCATGTTGAACTCCCTGCATTTCTTATTCATCACGCAAGCACTTACACAAACACTCAGGCCCGATAGCCTGCACACTAAATCCATGTTTACTCTTGATTCTGACCCGCGCAGCTACTGCTGCAGAAATATTTCAGTGCAGACGGTTTGTAACCTACTTCAGATGTGTTTTTACACCAGGGAGGCAATGCCAGTTAATTTTCATAATTTATCATCACTTGCACAGAAGTCTGGCAGTGACAAAATACCTGGATCGTGGCGGTTTGTCACCGGAGGGCAACGGAGACGGGGCGCCTTCTTTTGCAGTGGTGTTTATATGTTTGATTACTCACTAGCAAAATATTGTTAAGGCATTTAAATTTATTTGCCTTGTGAGAAAATTCAGTTATACGAGTAGTGGAAGATTAGGTTATCTCGATGTAACATGTAGCGGTAGCAAGCTTGTCGAAAACGAGTAAAGCAGGCTAAAAAACGCCCTTTTCAGTGGGGTAACTAAAGCTAGAGACTCGGGATTATCTGTTGAAGCCCTGCTACAGTTGCTTACCAGTATACGAGTCAGAGGTGTGAAGATATCTCGTTTATCGAAGTTTTTCATGGTAAATTTCTGAAGAAACTACTTAAGGTGAATAAAAATGTGCTCTATATAGACGTGGTTTGTGGTGTGGATTATTGGACACCAGCAGGCTCAAGTTATCCTCTTATGTTTAGTTCCTTAAGGAATCAATACAATAAGGATGCTTTTAAATCAGAGTGGGTAGTGACATTAAAACAAGTATCTGATTACACCGCATTTTCTTATTTATGGGGAGGTACCAATGTGATGAATGACAGCCTCTGCATAAATTATAGAACATTTAGGCAAGGTCTTCAATTGGGAGATTACCCATGCCGCTTAGATTATTCAGATCAGGTCAGAATCCAGCAATTACGGGCAGATTTCTTGGTGCTGAGTATTGCAGAGTTTTGTGAATGAATTGTATCTGCATTTGGGTGCTTTTGGATCTGTTGGTTATCTATTTATTTCTTTTCTTTGTTTTCTTTCTGATACGTAAAATGAAATCCTGCCTTATGCATGGCTTCTCTTTTACCCCACAATGGATCTAATGAGAATGAGGGGAAAAAATTTAAAAGGCAGAAAAGTAAAAAATGCATTATAATTAATTTAAGAGGTTCAACAAAATGATTATTCGTTACACCCCAGTGTCAAAAACCTAAAGCTATTCAGTTTAAAGAAAACCAGCAAATATTCACACTTGAGTTTCTGTAACTACTGAAAATTTTGGCTTTATTGCTTTAAAATATGTCAGCGAATAGCTGTTAAATCTAAATATATTAGAATGCAATACATTAAACTGAATAATCCCTGTGAGCATGAAAACTAGCTGCATTGCTGCACCTTTTAAGAATCAATAATGAGGCAGAAAGGTTATAAATCTATCTTTTTCATGTGTGTCTGCTTATTTGTAGATCCTCCATTTAATTATCCCTGCTCTTTTGCCCTTAATAACAGACAGAAATGAATAAAAAAAAAAAAAGGCTACACTGATTGCTTTTCCACCTAAAAAGCAACAAGTATGTTCCTCTGATGCAACAGGTTATCACCCACTTACTCCTCAGAGCTGCTGCTGCTGCTGCTGCTGCTGTAGATGTAAATGAATCATGTAGGCAAGTGCACTGATTGAAGATTCACTTGAACTGAAACACTTTATTCAAACATGCGAGCGCTCTCTGATTGATGTGACTGAAATGCTTCTTTTCCTTGCCTACGTGGGGTAGTTGATCCCCAAAACGACGGCTCCTGTGCGTCGCCTCTGTGATCTTTCCGTTCATAAGTGATTAGTTGTATCATCGTTAACGACACTCAATTGGAATCGCAAACGAGGACAAGATGCAGCAGAGAGGATTGTGGGAGGTTTGACCTGCTTTCTGCTCTCTTTATTAAAACAGCCTCGCCGGGGACCGTCGTCGTCTTCAAACGTCGGTGGGAATCTGTTAGTCGCGGCTGTTGTCAAAGTGACAGCTTTTTGAATGTTTGAAATAAATTCCCCAAAATGCTGCTAGCAAGGACTCTCCTTCGCTCTTAAAGGTGGTGAATTATTCATAGAGCCGCTCTAAGAGCTTGTGGTGTAACATGGAGTCACTGACTGCTGTGAAGCTGGCATGGCAACCACTTAAAATGGGGTCTTGTGCGAGCTCGGAGCTGTCAATCTCCCGCTTTATTCATCCCAGGGGATTGAGCTGATCAGATGGGAGCAGCGTGTTTTTGAAATGATGACTGTGTGAATTTTGATTTGATCACAGCTACTTTTTCTTTTTATGAATATCAGCACCCTATCACCAATATTATTTTTTCAGTAATACAAACAAGCAAACAGAATATGACCCATGGAGGAAAAGGGGAAGTATAGCATAAACAATGGTTAAATGCACACAGAGCTCCCATCTCTATACATAAATAAAAAATTTGTGATGAAAAACTATCCTGACTTTAATCATCACCGATAAAATGTGTCTGTTAGTTAAAGATGCTTAATATTACACCTCTTAAATATTGGTTTATTAGTATTTGTATGTATTATATGTAGTATTTGCCTCACAGAGCTGCTGGCATGGGTGTAGAGCAGTTTTGTGTAACAAGTCAGAACATCCTGAATAGAAAGAAACTGCTCAGGTATACATTCACCAGCCACTTTATTAGGTACATTTTGCTGGTACCGGGTTGGATCGCTTTTTGCCTTTAGATTTATATAGTGCCAAATCACTACAGTAGTCACCTCAAGGCGCTTTATATTATTATGGTAAATATCCTACAATAATACAGAGAAAGCCCAAACAATCAAATGGCCTATGAGCAAGCAATCGGTGACAGTGGGAAGGAAAAACTTCCTTTTGACAGGAAGAAACCTCGGGCAGAACCAGGCTCTGAGAAAACTGTCCTAATTCTTCATGGCACAGATTACAGCAATGTGCTCAAAACATTCCTCAGAAATTTTAGCTGTGTTGATGTGACAGCATCACACAGTGCCTGCAGAGTTGTCGGCTGCACATCCACGATCCAACCTCTCCTTCTGTCACATCCCATATGTGCTCTTTGGGATTGAGATCTGCTGACTGTTGAGGCTTAGTGCAGTGGGCATGGTCAGCAGCAGTACTCAGGTAGGCTTTGATATTTAAATGCTCAGTTGGTGCTAAGGAGCCCAACATGTGCTAAAAAAATATCCCCCACACCACCAGCAGCCTGACGCCGTATTTAGACTTCTGCAGGGAATCTTTGCAGAACCTACGACTTAATGTACATAAGCAGCCAACGTCATTGCTGGCATTTATGCTGGTGCTGGTGCATTATGTGTTAACTACCATGTGGTAATGTCCCAGTGTTTTATATGCCCTCCACAACACTGATAAGGATAAGCAGAAGGGGATGGATGGATAATTAGTCCTTATATTGAGATGATTATTATTCTCTAAACTATTTAAAAAAACAAGTGGACAGCATGCATTCATGCTTTCATGTTGTTTATGCCAAATTCTGACCCTCTCAGCCTCAGCTTGAAACCACTCAGTAGACATTTTCTCTTTTTTGGACTGTTTTGCGTAAACCCTTGAGACGCTTCTTTGGGAAAATCCAAGCAGATCAGCAGTTTGAGAATATTCATACCAGACCATGTGGCACCAACGAGCGTGCCATATTCAAAGTCACTTAAATCACTTTTCTTCTCCTTTCTGATGCTCAGTTTGAATTTCAGCAGTCCGACACCATAGCAACGTGCTCAGTGAGTACCTGCCAAGAAAAAGAACATAGACCTGGTCGGGAAGAGGCTCAGATTTATCCAAGCTGCTAAAAAGTTTACTTCCACAATCCTGTGTTCTACATCACAATTAAAGCAGTATAAATGAATTTTATGCGTTATGATTTATACATTATTAAAAATGTTCAGAGGTCAAGATTCATTCAGAGGCTTTATTACCAGCAGGTCCACTGTATAGATCGGATTTGCAGAACAACATTATTTTCTGTTGCATCCTGACTGACTCCTTTAATTAAGTTAATGCTGCTGTGCCACATGCGTAAATGAGCACATCACTCTCAATTTAAAGGTCTTATTGTTTCTGCTGCTGGGTGATCCTTCAGGAAAATTTTACACGTGGCCAGCTGTGGGCAACCGACAGGAAGTCACTGAGTTCAATGCTCCTACAAAATCCCAGCTGAGTTTCAGTGATCCCTGAATAACATCATTGCAAGATTAAAGGACGTAACTGTCTTCAATTTTCTTTATGAATCAAGCAGCAACCTGAAATTGAGCCAGGATAAGAGCACATTTACAGGATAGTAAAAAAGCAATTTCTCATTTGGAAACTGACGAGGTTGTTTTGATTGACACGTGTCCCTGCCACGGGCCTCACCTCGAGCAACAGCAGCCACTGAACGGGACCTTTGTACTGTGTTTGCGCTTTTGGTGCCTTTTTGGAGCAGCACAGCAAGCCGGAGAAGTCAGTGCTCCAGTTTTGGTGATTGAAATATTAGTACTTAATTAGTCTGTTACTTAGAAGTAATTAGCAGAATTGTGCTTTTATGTGTTGCACCTCTAACTGATAACCTAACGCTTGACCCTCTCGTCTAAATATGGTGAATTCTGGCTTTAAAAATGTATCTCAGCAGCCAAAATGCTAATGTAGAAGTTTGAAAATGCAGTGCCCAGAAACCGTAGACTGTATATAAATGATGACTGTAGCAACCATGACATCACTCTCTGTTTTTAGTTCTTTAAAACCAGATGCCTCAAACACAGGGCAAATCTGACTGAAACTGTGGAACCAAGGCTAATGCTTTGTTATTCATATGTCAATAACTGATGATTATACCCTTGTTTATCCATCTTAGTGGATAATAATGACCATAATTTACAAAATAAACATCATCTTGTATTTAGTGTGACTTCAAAGCATCAACAGAGCCCATAAATTGGTCAGAAAAGCATTTACTGAGGTCACAGGTCCAAGGAGCCGTGATTATAAGAATCCAGCTTAAAGGCACTTATCCAATGGATTCAGTTTTTAGACAGATCCATCTTTTAGGTAAAGCCTATAATCTTCATGGAAACTGCTCAGCTCATAACTATACTTTCATGGCTTGTATGCATCAATTAAAGTTCAGGTGTGTTTGTACAAAGACTGTCCTGAGAGGCTGGCAAATAATCAATGAAAGCTTCTTTAAGGGGTTTATAAGGTGGGCATATTTCATTTTCTACTGTTCTAGGAGAGCATGACCCCGTCCCAAAATGCAGGATTGTATGATTCCTGTAAAGGCACAAAGGTGAGATTTATAATAAAAGCCACCCTGACATTAAAATTCACCCTATTTTTATACCTTTTTTAAAAACTCTCAATGCTCTGTTTTGCCCAAGAGGTTTTAAGGTGAGAAACCGACTCATTTATGCCAGACCGGTCCACTCGTAATTAAATGCCCAGCACTCCTCTGTGTATTTACTGGACTTCAAAGCCTACTTGTTGCATATGGATGCTGCTAATCAACTTTAAAATCAAAACGAGTGGGTTGAGTAGAAGTGCATACGTCAGAAAATCACTTCAAAGTTAACGAATGGAATCATTAAATTTCTTTAATGAAGCAGCCTCTGGGCTTGGCAGATATGAGCTTTAATGGGAAATTATATTTGGAGATCCAATCAGTGACTTTGGCCCCGTCATGTCCTTACCCACCCCCCACCTTAGCAAACTCAGTGCTTGCTTGTCATTATGTTTAGACTAGCCTGCCACAGCTGTTGTGTATGTATGTGTGTGCACACAGTGTGTTCATGTCTATTTCCCTTTGTCTGTTGTATTTAGTAGCTGATAAAGTAAACTCCCAAGTATAAAAATTTGATGTCTAAAAGCTAGATGCATAAACTTCATTCAAGTTTCCAGACCTAAACAAAAACATCAAAATGATTAAACTTTAATCCCACGCATTTTTGTTGTATGAATTTTTAATAATAATCAAACTCAATTATTCCACATAAAGTCAATCAATTTTTTTAAATATATACAATAGCTTAGGTGTGTTTTAAGAAGCTGTACAAAATATAGCCTTAATAATATTAATATTTTCAGTGTTAAAACCTCCAGAGTACAAAGGGGTGGATCAAAAATATTGCACATTTTAATTCATGTTATTGTTGTTTGAGCATTTATGAGTCGTCGTAATGCTTTAAGTACGGGAGCTGCCTACATGATATTTTCATATTGCAAGATGGCACGGTGGTTAGCACTGTTGCCGCACAGCAAGAAGGTCCTGAGTTCAATTCCACCATCAGGCCGGGGTCTTTCTGTGTGGAGTTTGCATGTTCTCCCCGTGTTTGCGTGGGTTCCCTCCGGGTACTCCGGCTTCCTCCCACCGTCCAAAGACATGTAGCATTTGGGGATAGGTTAATTGGATAATCCAAATTGCCACTAGGTGTGAATGTGCGAGTGAATGTGAGTGCGAATGGTTGTCTGTCCCTGTTTGTTGGCCCTGCGACAGACTGGCCACCTGTCCAGGATGTACCCCGCCTCTCGCCCTATGACAGCTGAGATAGGCTCCAGCACCCCCCGCGACCCTGAAAAGGATAAGCGGAAGCGAATGGATGGATGGATGGATGGATGGAAGATCTATTTTACTCACTCTGGGTGTCACAATAAATTCACAATTCACTGCATTTTTTTCTATAACTTTTCCATAACAAGCTACATTATTATCATGAGATACATCATAGTTTCAGTAGGAAGAAGCTTCACAAATGTAACGTAAGATTAACATTGTAACATTAAAGTAAGAGAAACAAGCATTGGTGCCCTGGATGTTTGATCCATTGTTCTCATAATTCACTGGAACAACTCATTGTATACTTTTAAGGGTCAAATTACCATGTGGGGTTGGTCAAAATAAGTTATAATATATCAAAGGTTTCCATTTGTATGTATGTTCCGATAACAGGCTCATCTTCCAGTCACGATTCCTTCAAATATTTTCTAATACAGTGATATTTTAGAACTTTGTGTGGCCATGAAACGGACAAACACGCATGCTGATCATTCGAATTCAATTCAGTTTTTATGTATACAGTGCCAAATCACAGCAACAGTTGTCTCAAGGTGATTTATATTGTAAGGTAAAGACCCTACGATAATACAGAGAAAACAGAGAAAACTGTAACAATCAGATGACCCCCTCTGAGCAAGCGCTTTTGGTGACAGTGGGAAGGAAAAACTCCCTTTTAACAGGAAGGCATCTCCAGCAGAAACAGGCTCAGGGAGGGGCAGTCATCTGCCATGACCAGTTGGGGGTGAGGGGGAGAAGACTGAATAAATGCATGGTGTATAAACAAATAGTGGGGGGGGGGGGGGGGAAGATGAAAGAAGAAGAAATGCTCAGTGCATCATGGGAAGCCCCCAGCAGCCTGGACCAATTGCAGTAACTAAGGGGAGATTCAGTGTCAACATATGCTTTGTCAAAAAGGAAAGTCTTAAGCTTGTTCTTAAAAGTAGAGACAGCTTCTGTCCAGCCTGGGAACTGTTTCCACAGACTCCCAGTTGTCTAACATAACAGTAATAAAGGCATGAACTAGTGTTTTAGCATCACTCTGAGGTTTCTAATTTTGGAGATGTTGCGCAAATGGAAGAAACCAGTCTGACATATTTGTTTAGTACGCGCATACTAGAGCACATCCTGGTCAACAACAGACTCCCAAGATTCCTCACAGTGTTCACAGTGTTACTGCAGGGCAAGCTAATAACAGAGTACCAGAATAAGCATCTAGTTACACAACATATTTATAAGATTTTTAAAGCCGAGTACAATAACCTCAGTTTCATCTCAATTTAGAAGCAGGAAATAAAGGTCATCCAGGTCTTTAAGGCATTCCTGTAGTTTAAATAATTGGTGTGTTTCATCTGACTCCATAGATTCCACATATTCATTAGTCTAGTTCTGACATATCACATGGATCAACCAAGAAGTAGTACCATCCATCCATTGTTTGTTGCTGATCTGGGTGCATGTTTTGGTTGTAGCGGTCTAAACAGAGACACTGAAGTGTTCCTGAGCCAGCTGACAAATGTAATCTCTGCAGCATGTTCTGAGTCTATCCGAGGATCTCTTCCCAGTTGGATATGAAACGCCTCACCTAAAAGGATTCCTGAAGGCATCCTCGTCAGATCCCCAAACCACCTCAACTGGCTTCTTTCCATCAGTTGTTTGTACTCATGATGTCATTCTTTTGGTCACTGCCCACAGCTCGTGGTCAGGGTAAGGCTGGGAATGCAGATCAAACAGCAAATCAGCAGCTTTTTCCTCAACATTCTCTCTTACAAATAATAGTCTGGAAATGCAAATATATATATTTCTTATCTTTGCCTTTCGAACACATAGAGAGGCCTGGAGAAGCATTTACTGTTTAAATAACAATACTTTGGTCAGAGTTAATAATTTCACCACTTCTGTAGCGCTGTCAAGGTTCTCCAACAAAGGCCAAAGCAGCAGTCGTTATGTGCAGAGCTGTGACTTTTTATAGCCCCATATTATTAACTCATCACATATAAACCATCATCAAGTGTGAAGTCATGAGGTTAGTCATATAATAATGAACATTTCTCAAACACCAAAAAGGCTTTACAACAAAGTATAACAAGCTCATGAGCACCTGGAAAAAATGATCCCTACATCCCTACATGCATTTATTGATGATGGAGTCAAGAAGTGTAAAAAATCTATTTGGATGCAAAAAATTAAGAAGTAAGCCACAATTAACTGAGTAAAATAAGTAAGGAAGTGGATGTTTCAGCATCAAAATGATCTGAAGCAAAGCGAGACCTGCTGAAAAAAACTGATGAGGAGAAATCAAAGTCTAAATCTTTCCAAGGACCAGTGATGTCAGCGTCTTGATTCCCCAGAGAGGATGATCTGAAAGCTTTGCTGCTGAAACGCTGAGCAAAAATTTCACCTATTGCAGAAACGGACTCATTAAATACATATAAAAGCTCCCTTGCAGTTCTTTAAGATCCAAGATCTGAAAAACTAGTTACAGAATGTTGACATTTAATGAAGCCACTGTCCAGACATATTATTCTATATTAATAATACATTTATTTTTATGGAATATCTTAAATATCTTACCTACAATGACATTGAATTTTGGCCTAAATACACATTTTTGGATTTCAGTAAAGTGTCCAGGTTTAACGATATTTTGCATATTTTGCATATCATGTAGCTGCTATAGTAAGTTTATTTGTAACACTTACTTAAATGAGAGTAACACTTCTATATGATGATAGGAATATCTCTGGAAACATTTGAGTTTTGGATCTCTGTTAACTGCAGTGCTTTTCTTTATTGTGCAGTGTTTTTTGTATTTTTTTTAAGCATTGATTTGCTTGTGTGTCTTTTTTCACCAAGCTACAGTGCTCTGCTTTATGTACATACGCTTGTATTCATGATGAAATTAAGAGAGAGACTAATGTAGGATGAATTATGATACAGTTTGCATTGTTCTTTGTGCTGTTACTCTGCAGTTTTAAGAACAAACATCATATTTTCCTGCATCTCAACTATATAAAAGAAACTGTGCTGCTACATGTCTCTCTTTTTTTTTTTTTACAACTCCCATGTCTGCACTGCTTTCCACTGCACTATGTTGTGGCTCTGACTGTGGCACTTTTAGATGGTATTTGTTGTTATTACAATATCAATCATGCTTAACTGTCCAAAAAACTGAACACAGTCACTTTGCTATACATACAATGCAATTTAAAAGCAACCCAAAGCAATAGATCTGCCACTACTACTACTTGGAAAATCATTGAGGTTGTAATAGTGCAGAGTGCAGAGCTGGGTTAGGCCACACAATTTCACTGACACTGAAAAAGAAAAACAAAAAAACAAAACGCTCATAATAACCTTTCAACAAATTTTTATTCAGATGGCATGAGAGGGAATCAGACAGCTATACTGGCTTTAGCTAATCTAGTCTGTGACAAGAGACTTCGGTTAATCAAAATCCTTTCAGGTTATCTGTATGAAAAGGAGCAGTCTACACAGAAGGTAAGACTGTGCAGAGGACTTGAACCTGGGATAACAGGGTTGGAATCTTGTGCAATGCCAAAACTGAGGATTGCCTAATGCTTGCTTTACAGCATAGCTCTATGTGCACCTTCCCAAAAACAAAAGTACAAGTCACAAAGACATAGACCTCAACAAATGTGACTGGCAGGGTTTTAATAGTTTTGCAATTTTCATTAGTTTTTATTTTTATTTAGTTTTGACTTCAGATTTTCAATTTTATATCAGTTTTAATTAGTTTTTACCAATTGTTTGCTAGTTTAGTTTAGTTTTTATTTTTTTGAAAATCCTTAGTTTCAGTTTAGTTTTGATTAGTTTCAGTTATAGTTTTAGTTGTGTTGGCAATAATTAAGTGTAACAAAATCCCAGTTTCATCATATCAGTCATTCTGCTCATCCTTGGGTATGTTGCTATTCCAGCTACCATACTGCACCCTGGACAGGTCGCCTGTCTGTCGCAGGGCTAACATGCAGAGACAGACAACTCACATTCCCACCTATGGGTTCTTTAAATAAATAAAGGCAGATGAACAACCATTGATACCAGGCAACTATAAAATGTATATCTTGGCCCCAATGAGACTATTAACTCTCGCAGCACCGGGTGTTCGTAATTTTGGTTCAAGTGAATTGATAAACTTTTTGAAGGTAATTGACTCACACAGTTGTGTAGATATCCCAGTCCTGTTGTCTCGGGATGCATCACGCTGCCTTGCCTGGGGTTAGCTTCTGTTTTCTGGGGATGGGGGTTGGGCGTGCTCCCTTACCTTCTCAAGGTAAGCTAGGTTAGCCTTCTTGTGTGAGCTTTTCAAGTGCACTTTAAGGTTTGTGGGATTTTTTTCCCTTTAGAAATGTCCCTCATAATTTGTCTGTTTCCACTACAAGACACTTGCTTTATCCAAAACACAGTCATATTCAAAGTAATCCCAAATTGGACTCTGGCTCCCAACTTTTCCTGACATGATTCTGCGCGTGGATGGAGCAGCAACACAGACGACTCGACTAACGTACTGCCACCTGCTGGCATAATGAGACACAGCAAGAAAAAAATCTGGAAACTAAACTTCATTTTCACCCTTGACTATTGTATGACACGCACACATCAATGAAAACTAAACACATTTTTGCTATAAATTCAGTTCATTTTAGTTAGTTTTGTGAACACTCATTATAGTTTTAGTTAGTTTTACTTTTTTTGTTTTTATTTTTATTTCCGTTAACGAAAATGTTTTTTCACTTCTAGTTTTCGTTATTTTGTTAGTTTTCGTTAACGATAATAATCTTGGTGACTGGTATGTTTGGAAATTATATAGAAGGACTGGTACGTGTCTGCGCTAAACACCAAACAGAGACTGAGACTCGACAACAAGATAAAAGGAACATGGAGAAAGCGTGATAACTGAAACAAGGAATATAATACGCACAATAGGGTTGGGCGATATGTAAAAATTTTCCAACCGGGAATCGTCAGTCGAACAACGTGTGATATATTCGCGCATGTGCAGAGTTTTTGATGGGTGGGGCAATGTAATCATGCACGGACTGATTTGCGCGTTTACAACACAAAAGAAGTCCAAACATGGACGAACTAATAATAATAAAAAAACGCTATCAGCGTTAACGCAGCTTAAACGCGGTCATCACAATTACGATTTTTAACGGTCTCAACCCATCTGGAGCGCAGAATGAACAAAATTTGGACAAACTGCTGAAATGTGTTGACAGAGAAGCCAGGAAAGGGCCATTTTTGTACGTTTCTGCCTACTGCGGCTTTAATTGAACCATTTCCAGTTGAGATCTGATCTGCTGCTGCACTACATCACACCCAACTGTGTTTACGTCTTCTTAGTTCATGATTGTAAATGAAGTGGGTAAAACGTTAGTTACCTGTTATAACAAAATTCAGCACACGAAGGTATAAAAGTAAGCAGTGCACAACCAGAGTCTAGAAGAAATCAGCTGGTTTTCACATGACCATACATCGATTGTAGATTCACACCTTATACTTCCATCTCCACTTCATCTTATCACCTACAGCTGGCTCTAGAAAACCATGTGTATGCCCGTGCGTGCGTTCTCACTGCACCATCTGTCTTTATGAACATCAGTTTGTGTGTGAAATTATTCAAATCGTGCTTTTTTTCTGAATACTCGTGTGCCTACAAACGGTTCCTGAGAGCAAAAACTAGTGTAAACCCATGAAGATCACAGTTGGCAATATGACCAGGAGGTCACCGGCCTTCAATCCCATCCCGGCTGAGGTCGGAGGAACGAATGCTGTTTTTGAGCAGAAATGAAATTATAATAATAAAACAGAACCGGGGTCACCTGAAGAGCCTGGAGCACAGTAACAAAAGCTGCTTATGCAATGGGTTAGATCTTGTGTTTGTAAGAGCACAATCTTTTTGTAGCTGCCGAATGAAGCTTGAGGTCAATAAACGTTGAAAAAAAAATTAAAATGGATGTGCTATTAGGCGAGAAGAGAAAGCATCCGTGCCTGATGAATTTCTTTGACGAATTTATTGCTCTGATTCTATATGCAGGCTTTCTGCATGTTAGTGAAACAGATGAGAACAGATGGAGAGACGGTGTTGGTGGATGAAGGTCTAGTGGGCGGAAAGCTGTTTGTTGTTTTAACATTAGGAAGGTCACAGCTTTGAGGAAAGGGCCTCGGAGCAGATGGAGGTAAGAGATGAGCATGAGGGGGTGGACGAGTGACCTCCTCGCCCTCCTCGCGCTTGTGTCTCTCTTCCTCTGCCGTCTTCACTCGGACACTTTTAGCTTCTCTGCTCTTACAGAATTAGCTAAATGTAATGGCATTAAATGTATTTACACATCTGGATTATAGCTGATACAGGTCTTGACTTCTCCGTGGCCTATTTATTTTATTTTTTCCGTCATTTATTGGTAATTATTCAGCTGTTTAATGCTTTAGTTGTTGAATCAGACATGGCCTCGTATTCTTAAAAGCTTTGCTCGGATCTCAATAAATTTTAAATTATCATGCCGCTCTTTAATCAGCTAATTTACTTAATCTCCTGGCTTCTTTTGTATTAAGTGGTGCTAATATTATGAATAGATTGAACTGCAGTAAATGGGTGGGCTTTTTATTAAGAGGGAAAATATGCCAATGTTCTTGGCACTTTGCATTTTTGTCTGCTCGCCTAAATCACTGTGGGCACCACCACTGTGTACAGTAATTGTTAGCTCTGCTGTTCTGTGATAAAATGATTGGTGGTCATAAAAATATTACCCTTGAACAATTGCCTCACTGGAGCTTCTTTTGTCAGCTTTCTTTTGTCTTGGTTGCACTTTCAAACGTGGGGACATATTGAAGAAGTCTGTTTGATTAATAACGATTGGGCGCCTTGGAAAAAGCAAACCCTGAAGACCGCTGAATATATTGAAATGTGCTGCAATTAGAGCCAACGTGTGCGCTGATGGTCTTTGTTCCCAATCTGTTATCTGGCAGAGCTTCATCTGTGAGAAGAGAAAATGTATTTTTGAATGGATCTGTATGAAATAAAAGAACAAGGGTGCGTGAAGCAGTGGGCTAAAAGCAGAGGGAGGGAATTTTTTGGGGGGGGGGGAACACATTGTCTGATACAAATTTCCAGTTCTAGTGTTTGTCTTTAAACAAAGAGATAAAAATGCAAAATAAAAATAGAAGAAAGGGTCCTTGAATTCAGTAAAGCTGTTATAAAAGAAAAAAAATCCTGTGATGCAGATGTGCTCAGCGGACGTCAGCTCTGATGTGGAGACACCTGAAGCACTTTCTATTTTTATTGTAATAATTATGCAACTTACGATGTATTTGGCCTTTTTAAACTGCAGGAACTCGGCACCCAACACAATATGTCTTTGGATGACATCACTGTCAGCGGCTGCACACATACTTTTTCCTTTTGGGGATCGGACTGTGCCATCTGTATTCGGGATGGTGTTGTAAGTCGGCGTTAGGTTCCAGCCATTTTTGACGTTATCTGTGTTAAATTCAGGTCTCTGTAATTTATAGTATGACATGATGGGCAGGCAGAGAGGAAGTGCGAGTGTTACGCAACAATGTGGGAGACGAGTGATTCCAGCTAAAACCTGAAAAAGAGTGAAGTGCATCTGGACATTTCTGTCTCTGCCACTGTTTTCTTCGCATGTAAGAGACGCTGAACCGGTACTGGTCTTGAGTGCACTTTGCAGAGTGAGACTGCGACCTTGAATATATAGAAAGAATAAGAAGGAGTCCAGCAGCATGTGGTATGACCCCCCACAGAGCCCTGATGGCAACATCAGTGAGTCAGTCTGGGATTACATAAAGAGGCAGGAGACACTTAAAAAGAAAAGTTTTTTAGTTTCCTGGACTTTATATGAAGCCAGTTGATTTAAAGTCTCACGTTCAACTCTTTGAACACTGTAAAACACAGCAGAAAGTTACAAAAGTACAGTTTACTCAACTCAGTCTGAGAAAGTGTCTTGATGTAATCTTAAATATCCAGTTAAGGAAATCCCATAAAAGCTGAAATGTTTCTCCGACTGAAAACGCTACGCCCAGACAAACAGAATCAGCTTCTCGGGATGAGTCCGAGATTGTCCTTATCCCCCCAAAAACATCACCAAATTCTTATTTTGACCAACAGTGTAATGCTTTAAAATGAACCACCCTCTAGTGATGATGTGGAGAAAGTCACTGGTGGAATCATCATCTATAGTAGGGTGGGCGATAAAGCCTCAAAATTATTTTATGATTATTACATTTGCGATATATAAATTATACTGAAAATCATTTTATCTGCGACTGTAGTTCGCAGGCAGCAGCAAAATTAAATAAAGGCCATTTTCCACCCTTCTTTTCCAATCAGCTGTTGTCAGTGATGACACACTGCCTAAGTCAAAGTGTGAATCTACAAGCCACAAGCTCCCAAGACCAAGCATTATAGTGCAGTAGCAGTGACACAGCGTTTGTCGAATGTAAGCACTGGTTTTATCTGGTGTAAAATTATAAAATAACTGCTGAACACTTTAGATATTGTTAAACTAAAGTGAACTTTACAGGAGCTGAACAATAATGTCATTAATAAAACTGAAAAATATCTTTTTCACTGGGTTTTTGCATGTTGGATGGAGCTTTTTAATTTTTACCACTGTGTAACCACATCAGTAACTTTTGTCCTTCCTGTCGTATGGACTTGTATTTCCTCCTCGCAGCCATTATACCCCGGTTGTACTCGCCGTCGTGTTTTTGTCTCAGTGGTGAAACAAGCGGTTTTCTTGCATGTTTTGCGAACCACTGGGCTGTTTTAGGTTGTTAAAGTAGCTGCATTTGTAGGTACTAAATCATCATTGAGAGCTGACACAAGTCTTACTCTCAGACATGCCTGGGCTTGTCTTGTTATTGTGCAAATGTATACAGCTGGTTATGTTGCCAACTGTAATCTTTCTGGATTTACGTTAGTTTTAGCTCTCAGAGCAGTTGATAGCTGTAGTTGTCTTGGGTGTTGCAGTTTTCTCCTGTGCAGTACCATCTAATCTCATAGAGTCATGCATGTATTACCTTTCCGTTCTGCCACCTGAGCTACAATAAGTCTATGTCATGGTTGTGTCTGTGGGTTAAATGAATCTAATGTATAGGATCACGCAGGTGGCCTCTGAATCTCATCTCTGCTTTTCACGGATGATGTGGTTCTGTTGGCTTCATCGGGTAGTGGCCTCCAGCTCGCACTGGAATGGTTCGCAGCCAAGTGTGAAGCAGCGGGAAGGAGGATCAGCACCTCCAAATCTGAGGCCATGGTTCTCAGCCGGAAAAGGGTGGAGTGTCCAATCTGGGTCGGGGACGAGTTCCTGCCCCAAGTGGAGGAGTTTAAGTATCTTGGGGTCTTGTTCACGAGTGACTGGAGAAGGGAGCCGGAGATCGACAGACGAATTGGTGCTGTGGCTGCAGTGATGCGGACGCTGTACCGGTCCGTCGTGGTGAGGAGAGAGCTGAGCGTAAAAGCGAGAGCGGTCGATCTGCGTCCCTACCCTCACCTATGGTCACTAGTAGTGACCGAAAAAAACGGGATCGCGGATACAAGCCATGGAAATGAGCTTCCTCCGAAGGGTGGCTGGACACCCCTTAAGAGATAGGGTGACAAGTTCAGACATCCGGGAGGGGCTCAGAGTAGAGCCACTGCTGCTCCATATCAAAAGGAGCCAGTTGAGGTGGTTCGGGAATCTGACAAGGATGCCTCCTGGGCGAGGTGTTCCTGGCATGTCCCACCAGGAGGAGGGCCCGGGGCAGACCCAGGACACGCTGAAGAGATTAAGTCTCTCAGCTGGCTTGGGAACGCCTTGGTGTTTTCCTGGACAAGCTGGATGAAGTGGCTGAGGAGAGGGAGGTCTGGGTTTCTCTGCTGCCCCCACGACCTGGGCCTGGATAAGCGGGAGAAGATGGATGGATGGAGGATCATGCAATGCTGCTGATGTCCAATTGCTCACAAAGATCAAATACAAATAAGGGAGATGGGAGTCATGTGCAAAATCAAACTAAAGCGGAAGAAGACTAAAAACCCACCTCACATTGGGCTGTCTGATTCAGGCTTCTGTTCTAAACCAGTGTTGGTAAGCTTAAATTATAAATCCAAAGCTGATAACAGGACTGCCACAGCCAGTCAGCACACACTCAGGATGAATCAGAGAGGAGAGGACAGGTTGATTAGTTTTTGCTAGCATACAGAGGCATGCACAGCCTGATTCTGAAAACATCACACGATTTTACCCTTGGAGATTCTTTAGCCATCTTCTGTGTTAGACAATGTTGATTTAAAAAAACAAAACAAAGTCATTCGACAATAACGATCACAATTTCAGCTGCTTTATTCAAGCATCCTCACCTGGAGATTTGCTTCATTCACATGTGTTTTATTCCTCAGGAATCCTAATATGGAAAAGGAAAAAATGACAAAGAGAGAATCTGTTCACGTTGGTGTGGTTGTGTTATGTTATATTCATGATTTCATTGATATGGTTGAGTAACAGCCATGACATTTCTGTATCACTGAAGAGTAATGAGGCCCTGTGAATGATATGTGCGTGGGAGAGTTAAAATATCGATCGTCTGTTGAAGGTGTGGACCACAGTATTCATGTAGCGCTCGAGTTTTATAGTAAAGCTGGTGTGCAGGAGTCTGCAGCTCGTCTCAAGTGTTCCGCTACATTTGATGTGGTCAGTCATCATCCCATGCTGGTCCTCTCGCTCTGCTGTTCATGTTTACAAAGGCGCTTCTCTGCTACAATCAGTGTCCTTTCGGGCCTCGGAAAGAGGAAACTGGAAGACTTGAATGGCAGGAGGAAAACAATCCTCTTGTCCTTGAATCTGTTTGACCGCAACTACTTCCTAACAGGGATGAAGGCGAAGGATGCTCAGCGGCGCGGTGCTTGTGTGCACACGTTTCTCATGTGTGGGTGTGTTTTTAGGCGTGTTGCTCTGGCACTCACTGGCCAGTAATTGCACATAATTGCATCCATTGGTGGGGGAAAAAAAGAGAAACATTAGTGAGAAATCTCTGACACCTCAGTGTTTGTCCCCTCAAGATTTAAAAAACGGACTCTTGGCGGGCAGTTGATGAAATGTTGTGTGACACATAATGTCAGGTGGTGGTGTGATGGTTACTATGGTGACTGTGGCGTTGCACCTGCTTTTTGTTCAGCTTTGGTTAGTACTGAATACGTAAACATATATACATACATGCATGCATACATGCAGTCAGGGCTCCATTGTTGAATATAGAAAGTTTTTTTTTGCGAGCCGCAGCACTGAGTGACATGTTCAGCCTCGGTGATCTACAAAGTGCAAATTTATCCGCTGCTTATAATAGTCCCCAACAAATTCACTGTTTCCACCTGTTTTCTAAAATGGAAACTGCACTACTAAAAAATATGTAAAAAATTAAAGGACTGCTTTTTAATCAGAGTGTAGCATCAAGTAATTTAAACTTCTTGAATATTGATCTGGTCGGTTACGTAACAGAGGAGGTTGTTAATCAGTTTCAGCTGATTTGCTGTTAATTAAATTGGCAACAATGAGACAACCAAAACCCTTTTAAAGGTTGAGGCCACAGACTGGTTATTTTTCCACTCTGGTTTTGCATTTGGCTCAGGTCAGTGTCAGTACTGGTAGCATGAGACAATACCTCTCCCAGCACAGTCTCAAGAGCGAGTAGGAGCTCTCAGGAGACAGACAGTTACTCCTGAAGCACATGTGACAGGCGTGAAAAGGTCTGGAGAAGCCCCAGAGAACATTACCATGCCTGTAACATCATTCGGCATGACCGGTAGCAGGTCAACAGTGATTTGGGGAGGGATGTCCATGGAGGGATGCACAGACCTTTACAGGCTAGGCAGCGGCACCCTGACTGCTATTGGTCGAAATCCTTGGATGCACTGTCATACCCTGGGTTTTCTCTCACAACGACGTCTGGCCTTATATGGCGAGAGTATCCAGGCAGTTCATAGAGAAGGAATTGATACCCCCATGCTCACCTGACCTAAATCCAAAAGAACACCTCTGGGAAATCATGGTTCAGTCCATGTTTTGCTTTCTGCCACATGTCCATTTCTCTATAGAAGGAAGCAGGTTTCCTGGATCACAAAGGAAGCGATTACGTTGTTCTTTGAGAGACGCCTGTCCAACATTGTCATGGATTTATGGCTCAGATAAAATAAATAACTCAATACAATAATAATAACTTGATGTGGAGAAAAGAGAAGCCTAACAGAATAAAAATATCTGAACACAAACCACAAGAAACACTTGCTGCTTGTTTGCGGCTCTTGTGTTCTGTGCACCACTCTTTGTCGTCTTATTAGCATTAACACACAACCCCACAAACATGAACAGTGACCAGAGGTCGTTAATTGCCTCAACAGTCTAAGTCATGGTGGCAAATTGGCAGCCACACTCAACGTCACCTTCAGACAAGCAGACAAGAAAACACTGGAGTTCAGATGATAAAGTAACAGTAACAACGAAGGACCAACAAACCATAACTACAATAACTGTCATAACATCTTAAATTAACAGATTAACATCAACATGAACAGTCCCATGAGTCTTTGCACTAGTGACCCCTCAAGGACCCCTCAAGGCTGCTACAAGATAATAAATACATTTATATTGATATTAAATGGTATTAATGTCATTCCAGATATGCTGTTGGAATGATCATAAGCATTGTTTATGCACAAATGCGCACATGTATACAAACTATGAATGAAGCTCATGCGTTCATGCACAGTGAGAGGGGAATTCTCAACCTTGGTGGAGGCATGCAGTCTCACGCCTGTTATACGGTTCTGCATTCATGTCCATTTGCATGTCTATTTGCCTACGCAGAGCCCACACAGAGGGGTATGAAACCTAAGCAGGTGCGCTTGCGTGCAGGCCTCCAAAGACCCAACAGATCGGTAGTCAACATGGATGACATTGTGTGTAAATCAAACACTGATTGAAACGTGAGCCAGAACAGGAAGGGCAGCGACGACATCAGGGATCATCAAAAACAGCAGAGATAGTGGCTCCAATAGATAGTTTTCACTTTTTTTGTACAATCCTATCTGAACCACAGTTATATTTGCCTTGTTTCATTGTTTCTTGCACTTTCATAATTAAAAACTTAGCACTGAGGTTTCCCTCAGAAGGGTTGAGCTTTTTATTAAATGATTCAATAGCTGTTACTTCGCCACAGCGCTACAGTTTATATCAGCAATAAATTAACTTCTAGAGTTTCTTATTTAATATCCTGTTAAAACTAATGGATATGGACAGTACAGTGTATATATTTGGTAGTGTATGTGTTGTTTTTTTATTCAGTATATAAAATCCTAAAATTTTCAGGCAGCCTGGATTAAAATGTAATTGTGCTTTCATTATGGGTTAGTAGAGCATATGCATGAGCTTTTAAGGGCCAACATGCAGAGACATATTTTTTACGTTATTTAGTCATTTGGGAGAAAATCGGTAAAACAATAGCTGCCTCGCAAGCTATGATATGCACCCTTGTAATTATCTGGACAGGATGCTGCATTATCTGCGCTAACGCAGACGAGGGAACAAAAGATGCCGCGGAGCACCAGAAGCCGACTGACAGGTGATCCTGCTGCGCCTCCGTCATCAGAAACTGACGTTTCTTCAGATGACGCCCGAGAGGGAGAGACGTCTATGCCGGGGGGCGTTTCTTTGCATTATGCCCCCGTTTCAAGTAGGAGGGACTGAAACAAAAAGGAAAAATGCATGAGAGGGTTGGCATGTAGCCATCAAGGATTTACAGAATTTACCACCTCAAAGAAGAGCCTGTTAAAATAAGTTTAACAGCTTGTCTCTCCGCTGCACAGGTCACTCAGGCTATTCATTATGAATGCCTCGCCAACTATTTGCTGGCCTCTGCAGCTCTCTGTAGACTCGCTCTTTCTGTTTACCCTTTGAGCGTCTCCGTCTTTCTGCTGGTTTTGTTAAATGATGAGTGTAAAATGTAGTGGCTTTTTGGACCTTTTTGCGCGTCCGGCTACAAACGATGCCAACAATGCACAAAAGCGAGAGCCGCTGCCAATCTGACGCCAACGCTCACCAACTGGACTCCGGCATTTCCTGAACGTTCAGAAAAAAAGAAAACTGAAAACTGCTCCCGAAAATGATTGGAGAGGAGCAGAAGAGGCATCAAACGGTTCAGCAACAAGGTTGTCGGTTGGGCAGTTGGATAATTGGCTAAAGCACCTTATGAAAGAACAGCTTGAAAATAAATCTAACAAAAGAAAAACCTTTGTGCAGGGTGAATGACAAATGGCAGGAAATGTCAAGCTGTGAGTTCTGGCCAGACTATAAGTATGTTCACTTGATGCTTTATGCTAGTTGAAATGTACAGTTTCTTGAAGTGAAACTCTCTGGATGTGATCAAATAAAAGTCCCTTGCATCTAAACGTATGCATAAAGGCAGCTTGTCCGTTTCCAGTCTTATGAGCGAATCCTGTAATTATGCAGTTTGGTGCACTTGTTTAAAAGAGAGCTGTCTCTTTTATACTTGATAAACGAGCTACGTAGTTTATTCAGTGCACTCAGCTATTTGTAGCGCTCCACTGACAGCAATTACGGCTACGAGCATGTTTGAGGCTCCTTCTAGCAGCAGCAGCGCACACCTGGCTTTTGAAGCACTTGTGCTCGTTGCGTATTGTCTCCTGCTGTGACAGATTGGATTGGAAAGGGTTGGTAAATTGCAGTCTATGTCTAAACTGATTTACAGCTGGGTTCAGGTGCTTTGTGGCGGTTGAAGACATTCAGAGGTGTATCACAAAGCTCAGAAAGTGTATTTTGGGAGAAATTAACGTAATGCGCTCCCAAAAAAAGAGTCTGACTAACTTTAATGCTGATGATTGAATTTTGAACAAATTACAGCAAGTATATCTAAACGTTTTAACTGCCCTCTTCAACTGTTTCCTGTACTCTCCCCGTGAGAGGTGCTGAAACGAGTATAAAGAGATGCAAAATGACCACAACAAGTATCTTTTTTAAAAAAAATTGTGTTTTGTGTCTCCTTGTTAAAGCCATGTGTTTGGCTCTTATGTTGGAAAAGCTCCTAATCGGTCAAGGTTGGGCCCTACTCGAGTCTCAATGGTGCCACCGATGAATGCACTCTGACGTTTTTAGAAGCACAGTGAGCTTTAGTTTCAGAAAACCAGGGGGCACCACAGCCCCCACATTACATGACCTTCAATGAGGAATCCTCAAAAAGCTTTTATGCACAGTGGTAGTGAGAGTGGGCATGCAGGCTGGTTGTTTTTGTTGCTTTAAAATGCAAGTAAACACTCAGTGTGAATAATTGGGAATCTTCAGAAGAGAAAAGGACGTGGTGTGGAGCAAAGGTGTGATCTGCTGTCATCATAGACTGTCACATCCGTGTAACGGCCTTTAATTATCACGTTTAATTTCACTGTCGCAGTCTCATCATCATCATCTTCATCTGCCCTTTCCATTTATCCCCCACTCAAGACCTTGAGGTTTTGCAGACAGGAGACTGTGACATGATGTTAACTTGTCAGCTATTTTGAACGTACAAGGTCGCGAGGGAATGAGGCCTAGCAACCACCTGTGGCTAGACTGTTTGCCTTCAAAGTTTTCGAACATGTTGTTTTCAGCTCCGAGGCACAACATTTACTTCAAAGGTGAGCCGTCTCCAGTTCTCCTTTCCATCGTGCTTTTTCAAGGTTTACTACTCCTCAGCTAGTAGTTTGTTAGCAGTCTGCAAACACACAGTCTGCTAGCAACCAAAGCAATCACCAGGAAGTTTCTTCTGCAGCAACATCTGATATCAGCTGATATCACCCTATTAGAGCACTTCGCTCTCGCTCTGCAGGCCTACTTGTTGTTCCTAGAGTATTTAAAAGTAGAATGGGAGGGAGAGCCTTCAGTTTTCAGGCCCCTCTTCTGTGGAACCAGCTTCCAGTTTGGATTCGGGAGACAGACACTATCTCTACTTTTAAGATTAGGCTTAAAAATTTCCTTTTTGCTAAAGCATATAGTTAGGGCTGGACCAGGTGACCCTGAATCCTCCCTTAGTTATGCTGCAATAGATGTAGGCTGCCGGGGGATTCCCATGATGCATTGAGTTTTTCCTTTCCAGTCACCTTTCTCGCTCACTATGTATTAACAGACCTCTCTGTGTTGAATCATATCTGTTATTAATCTCTGTCTCTCTTCCACAGCATGTCTTTTATCCTGTCTTCCTTCTCTCACCCCAACCGGTCGCACCAGATGGCCCCGCCCCTCCCTGAGCCTGGTTCTGCCGGAGGTTTCTTCCTGTTAAAAGGGAGTTTTTCCTTCCCACTGTCACCAAAGTGCTGCTCATAGGGGGTCATATGATTGTTGGGTTTTTCTCTGTATCTATGAAGTGCCTTGAGGCGACTTTTGTTGTGATTTGGCGCTATATAAATAAAATTGAATTGAATTGAATCAACCAACATTAGGAAACCACTACCGACCAGTCGGGGAATACATGTTTCCCTAGCAACTGGTGGCTGTATCGTGTCCCATATGGAGGACATCTCACGAGCAATGTACTCATGATGTCAGAAAACCTCAGTATAAAAAGCAAATAAAAGTAAGAAAGCAAGCATCTACAGCAGTCTGAAGTCTGACCTTCTAACAGAGATTATTCATGAATACCTCATTAAGTGAAACTTGTATCTAAAATGCAACCGTTTAGATATATAAGATAGAAAATAAGGAAATGCATTGCAAGTCCACTTCAAACAGGCTGAAGGTAGGAATGTGTGCATTCACCCAAGTTCTCAAGAGGTTAAAAACAGTTTCTGGTAGTTGTAAACTGATTCTTCTGAAATGTGCACTAAAGATGCCTGCAGTTCAATAAAAATGTGTGTGTGTTGTTTGAGTTACACGTCAATAAAATGTGGATAACAAAGACTTTCCTCCGCTTACAGAATCTGTGTGTCTGAATCATGATTAAGCAGTTGAGTCATTGTCTTTGTTGTAGATGAAATCAGTCTGGAGGGGATGGTGGTGCACCGAGCTGAATGCAGACCAGTCGTCACTGACAGCTACATGAAGCTGAAGAAGTGAGTGAATGCTGAAATTTCTCTTCCAAATGCTGCAGTTTGAAAGCTGTTAAATTCATCTTGCATGAGATGATGTAATCCCCAAAACTTAAACATTACAGTGGTTCTTATTGCAGTCGATTAGAATAATATACAGACGGAAAGGAGAGTTAGGAACTCTATCGAGGAGGTAGGTGTATCATTGTCACATTCTACAACCAAGAGATGCCTTCAAGAATGGAAATACAGAGAGTTTGCAGCAAGGCACTACAAGCTGGTTACACTCAAGAAGTCCAAATTAGACTTTGCCAGAAAACATCTAAAAACAAAGTTCTGGGAAGAAAAAAAAAAAGATGAAGCCACGATTAACTTGTACTAGAATTAGGAAAGAGAAAAGTATGAAGAAAGATGGAAACAGGTCAAACCATGTCATCTGTCAAACATGCTGGCACGGGCATGTACATGGCTGCCAGTGGAACCGGATCACTGGTGTTTATTGATGACAGGCCTATAATCTCTGCTCAGGTTCAGAGCAAATAAGTTGAAGGCATTAGATACAAAACTGAATGCAGAAAAAACAACAAACAAGCGGCAACTGAAGGTGGCTGCAGCAAATCCCTGGCAGAGCATCTTATCTCAGAACACGGCAACTGATTGGTGGTGTCCCTGGGTTCTAGACTTGATTGTATAAAAAACAATCCTCATGTTTAAAATTCTGTTAGTTTGCCTAATTACTTTATATTACTGTATAAAAATATAAAAACAGTCGCTGCAAGTTCAGGGAAGTCGGATACATTGTGGTCCATCAAACGCAGATATTTTAGAGGTGCACTGGTAACAAAGTATGACATTTGGAGAGCATCAAACACAAATGTACGTCAAACACACAAAGCAGTAAGGGTGTTATTTGTTGTTTTGGAAGCGTGCTGTTGAATTAGCTTCTTTCACCCCTGAAAAGCACAAAATCTATTCAAGTGTTGTGAATTAATTCCAGCGTGAGTAGACAAGTTGGCAGCGTGTTGACAGGATCACGACGGCAACTGTTAATTTGTGTACACTAAACACTCGAGTCCACTCTGGCTGTTTTTTTGGGGGTTTTTTTAATTTTATTTTTTATTTCCGAACTGGTTTCTGTCTCCTCTTCATTGGATTATGTTATTCCAGCCAGAGTTGGAGGATGGCATTGCTATAGCAACAGCATCACTGTGGCAGATGCACTGCTACAATCCAACCAAAGGCAAACACAAAACACAGCAGTGTGTGAGACGCTTCCTCTGTCGACCATCAAATCAGCGAGGCACATTAGAACAAACAGAAAGCACCTTGAAAACTGAAGTGCAAAAAAGCAGTCTTACGTCCTCTGTCCCTAACATGGCCGGCGTGTGTTCATAACAAAGCTGAGATCCTCCTTAGACATTACAGGATGGCAGTATTTATCTAACACAGAGCACGGAGCGAACTTAGATCTGTCTGATTTGTACTTCGACACAAACTTGAGAAGAAAATTCTTCACTTTTGGATCCAGTTTTTTAATCTCCCAGCAGCTGACAAATGGCCCTCCATCATTTCAGGCTACAGGATAATGAAGGACATTATGTTGTCATGGTGGCGTCTGTGTGTGTGGACACAATTCAAGAATAGTTTCGCTACATTTTCAAGTGATTATATGAAGCTCTTTGCTACCTTTTTCCGGTACATTAGTGAAAATATTCAATCGAATAAATGTATGCATTAGATCCAATTAGATCATTATTGGGTTTATTTATAAATGGGGAGGACAATCGGCTTCGCTAATGGCAGCACTGAAGCAGGAGTGCTTGTGGCCAATATCAGTTATCACAGTGATTATGGCAGGACATCAGGGAGGCAGAGTGCTTTGCTGTTTGATTTGATGGTCAAACTATAATAAAAAATGTGAGTCAAGATTAATGAAAGTCAAAAAAATAAATAAATAGAAAGCAGGATATCTTCAAGCAAAGCAGCTGCCATTACTTGTTTGCTTAGCTCAAGCCCAAGGTGATGACAGTTGTGTTTTGTGCCAACAGGCCAATCTGTCAGCTGAGATCACATTAGACGTTAGAGCACAGATGATAGAGGAAACTTTCTCTGTGTGTGTGTGTGTGTGTGTGTGTGTCAGATTGCAGATTAAAGAGTCCATCAAGCCTCAGCGTTTGTCACAGCAGCTGGAGAGAGCCGTCACCACCATCTTCAAGCCTGTGGCCAACCATGATTTCAATGTGAGAAATAATATCAGCAGTCCTTGCATGCATGTGTCTGTAACTAGTTTGACTCATTGTATCACTTGTTTGATAAAATGGTTTTAATCCTGTAAAGTCTGGTGCAAAGTGCAAGAAAAGTGCCAAAAAAAAAGAAGAAATTGAATATTAACGTGTATGTGTGAGTTTTAATTTGTATTACTGTTTGCTGCTCACAGTAGCAGGGCAAGGAAAAAATACCACTGTTGATGTAGAGGTCTTAAAAACTCATGGATCTAATATGATACACTATAAGCTGTTGTGCTGACGTAATGTTCCCAGCTGCAAGGTCGTCTTTCATAAAGTAACTTAAAAGTCTCTCTCAACGAGAATGAATCACATCAAACTTCAGACAGCACAGTTTGAAATGTATTAATGACCCAGTCTTCATTCACACAAGAAGATAATAATTTTCTTTGTGTTTTCTTTAATGCATTTTGATCTTCTAATGGTTCGCTTGCTGAACTTGATTCTCCATCAGCACCTTTACTTTTCAGTATTAAGTTCTTTCCCAGCTAAAGACAAAATATAAGATGAGTTCAGGAAGGAACTTTTTTTTGTTTTTTAATTCCTCAGCTTTGTTGTATTTGTTCAGTTCCATCTTAAAATATAAATATTTCATGGAAATTTTAAACTAAATTACTAAAAAACAGCTAAAAATGCATTTTATAAAAGTGCATCTTATTGCATTCTTTTACAGGATTAAGGGGAATTCTATTAAATTATATTTTTATCTATTATAAGTTTTGGAAATTTTACAGGAACTGTTTGTATCCAGATCTTTCACGTGTTAGGTGAATGTCTTAACCACTACGATGTGCTAAAAAAGGTTAAATAGTTCAGTTAAATTTTTTTTTAAAATAAACAAGACTTCTCGTTTCCCACCTGCAGTACCTTCACGGCCCACCAAGAAGTTGCAGCCCACACTTTGCGAATCACTCGCCTGTATTTAAAAAAAAAAACACACACACACATATATATATATATGTGTGTGTGTGTGTTGTTGTGAAGACCTGTGTATGTTTTTTGATTCGCTACGATAACACTGGGAAAATGCACCACCTAGCAAACAATATGTGTTTGTATATATATATATATATATATATATATATATATATATTGTGTGTGTGTGTGTATATATGTATATGTACTTTTTGTAATGTAACCTCCTGAAGGGAATAATTATGGTATGAAAGGTATTTTACCTTCTGTAGGTCACAATTTTATTCATATTTTAAACTAACAGGTTTTCATAGACTGTACATAAAAGATGGACATCCATTGGCTTGTGATGTCCATTTGAGTGTTTTGATCATAACCATTTAACTTTGATTGGTGAAACTTGGATCACAGCATTTCAACAAAGCATAATCCGCTTTATTGGTTAAATTAGAAGATTTTACTGGAAGAAAATCATTCTGTATTAAGGAAAATTTAATGAGCAACAAAGACTTAATAAAAACCTGTTTAAGGTTTTAAGATTATTTCTTCAGGTCAAGTGACCAGTCAGGTCATTTCCTCATAGTTATTTTTGCAGCCAAAAAAGTCGCCCCCTGCTGGCCGTTTGAGAGAATGCAAGTTTAAGCTCCACTTTTGCATTTTTCAGATACAGCCGCTAGACCCATCTGTGATCTGTATTTTCTGTGGTCTTCCAGGTTAATTGCCTCTGGCTCATTTTCCCCTTTGGTGGGGTTAATTAATGGTGATATGACCTCAGAACCTGTTCCAAGATAACAACAAGGTGCTTCCAGGTTTAGGTCCTAGACTTTGGCTTTCAGTAATGCATTTTGGTTCAGTTTGAATTCTATGTGAAAACTAAACAAGCCAAGGGGGGAATGCAACAAGTGTGCCATCAGTTGCTGATTCAAATCAGGAGAAAACAGTCAGTGCACAATTTTTGGTGTTTAAATCCAACTGAAATGATCTTAGCTGTCTTTAGTCTGGCTATATTATATAGTATTTTCACTGTCATTAATGTTACTGTCATCAGTTTTAATAATGAGTTTGGGTCTAAGGTGGAGTATGAGAAGAAAAAGAAGACTGAAGGGAAGATGGTGAGAGCTGAACGTCAGCTCGTGTTGGACATGCTCTTCTCGGCCTTCGAGAAGCACCAGTATTACAACATTAAGGCGCTGGTGGACATCACCAAACAACCTGTGGTGAGCAGCGTGCACGCACACAAACCCATGTGAAACAGGCAACATGTACACACACTCAAACATGCACACATGCAACAGCATCACTGTAAAAAGCATAAAAAAAAACAATACACCTGCCCACTATCCACCTTGCTTTGTTAAATTTGAACAAATCGCCCACGGTGTGACGTTCATGCCTGTTCACACTATCTGTTGTGGCTGAAATTTGGGCCAACGTGTGCACACACACACGCACACATGGCATGAATCGATACAGTGCAGTGGATTCGTTCCAGCACGCAGTGAACAGAAATGTGTAGGTGCTGATGAGACCTTTAGGTCCTCCTCTCCCTCTGATTGCATCTGATTGCATAACCAGTGGCTGAGTAGGAGTCAAACGCCCCAATACACTCCACACCATCATTTCTCTCCTAAAGCACTTGGCTAGCACTCAAATTAACTGAACTAAAGTAACCGAAATGCCCATTATGAAAAGTCTTGAAGCACATTACGGTTATTCATCAGTTGGCGGCCACGTCTTTACAAGCTCAACAGAGACACCTGCTGGTCATTGCAGAGGATTGTCTGATCTACCAAAGAGTAGCCCCTGCTTGTGAGTTCATGCCTGCTGATTAAACCAAAAGTCAATGTTAGCGCATGATTTAAAGTAAGAAGAAACAGCTTTTTGGCCACTTGTTTCAAATAATGAGTCAGTGTATGTACTTGTTTGATATGATCCTTAAATAAGTTTGTTACAATTGCAACAGTATGCTACAGGTGCTTTTGAAAAAAGAATTAAGGAAAAGCATATCAGGTCCACTCTTAACCCTCTGACAGCTAAACCAGGGTTGTTTTTGTGCCTAAAGGGGAATATTTGCTCACTGCACTTGTCTTTGTAGCTGGTTGTTGATTATTAGGGTTATCCAGTTGCCTAGGGTAACCTACTACGTATTTGCCACCCTGTCATATGTCAATCAGTGGCAGTTTTCCTGAAGACACTTCAGTCGCTTACCTTGAGGTTCAGAAAAGTTTGACTCGGTACCCACAAACTGCAGCTATTTCTGTTCTGTTGTCAGTTGAAGTTGCTGATGTCATCTGCTTTTTGTGGTTTCTAGTTTCTGCTGTTCGCTTCCTGCGTGAACGCCCCTGAACCAAGAAATGGATTATACCTAACCTTAGACTAACTACCTCTACCAGTGGAGCTCTTTTTAGTACTCTGGGAATATACTTGATCCATAACTGAAGGGAAAAAAAGGACACCGGAAGCCAGAAATCTCATATTCTTATAGCATAGAGTGATTGTGGAAACAGATCGGTGATTTATTAGACCCCACAATATTTCCCCTGTGGATCTCAGGGGAAATTTTCTAAACAGTGGTCACCACCATAGTGGCTCGGGTCCATCATGAGGAGATCGAGAGACACGCTCTCTCTCATATGCGCTGGGTTTCCTCACAGTTCAACAGCTCACCTGGGAGGGGCCATAGACACGTGCCTAAATCACCTGAGCTGGCTTCTTTGGATGCGAAGAAGTTGTGGCTCTTCTCTGAGCCATTTGTGAGCTCCACACCCCTGTATGTGGGACGGCCCTCCTGTGGAACCACAACATGCAGGAAGAGGCACGTGGATTTGGAGTATTATGGATCAGGCAGCAGACAAAGGCAGGGAGTCAATCACCAGCTCCCAGTAGTGTCCTATACTAATAACTGGTACTTAAAGATAAATATGAGGCCAGTACCGGTTTAGCAACTGGTTTAGAACAAGCACAGGAGAAAGTGGGTGTGAACTGAAAAATGAAGGTGCAATTTTGTCTTTGTGTGGGTTAAAGTAACAAGGTGCAAATGTTTGCTCTTTGTGCTCAGTTAGTTACAAATTGTCCACCAAATCATGCAACACATCTGTTTAAATGCACCATGTTTCAAGCTGCTTCTTGTGTCTGGCACAGACCTACCTGAAAGAAATCATGAGGGAAATCGGCACATACAACAGCAAAGGCGTTCACAAAAGCACCTGGGAACTGAAGCCGGAGTACCGACACTACCAATCTGACGAGGAGGAGATGCAGACCACCTAGGCCGAGCCAGAGTCCACTGAAGTATCTTCTGGGCCTCAAATTTGCAATAAATTTGTTTTTTTATGTTGACAGAATTATGGGGAGAAAAAGCTTTGTGTGCACTCAAACATAACTAATATGGCACGATGGTGTAAAATCTTTATTTTTGTGGTAGGATAAATTTTTGTGTATTCCAAGAAAGAAATAAACGTCCTCTGCTGAGGAAAACAAAGGTTAATGGGCAAACTGGCTCAAAACTTCTAGTAATGCTGCCTCTTTCTAGGAGTGTTACTATGGCAACTGTGAACAGCCTTAAACAATGAATTACACCAGCTGCTGCTGCTGGTCTGACTGCACCCCAGCTATTAAATGTGTGTCAGCGGGTCTCATTCCCATTAGTTTCAAGTGAGATCAGGAGTGAGCACAACTTTTTTTTCTCCTTTTTTTTTTTTTTTAAAGCCATGCAATTCGGTTTTTGTAATTAACAAAAGTATTAACTCTTCTGTAACCAGCTTATTTTTTCAAAATGTGATCTCATCTTCACACAAGTCACAAGTATAGACAAACACACTTTAATAGAATTATTGTCTTTTACTTTTACCTCTTTTATTTTCCCCCACCAGCACAGTGCAAAGCAGTTCTGCTTTGGTTGCTTTTGAGGTTTGAGACCCTTTGAAAATGCCACATAACAGCAGTTGGGGTAACATCCATGGGGAAGAAGACAAAAAAAAACATGTTTGCGAATCCTTGGTGGATTTCTTCTGATAACCTCTCTCTTAGCTCTCAGCCTGGCAGTTTTGTGGTACCATGACAGTGCCAACTCTACATTAAGAGCTGCTAGTGTGTTGGTGTAGAAGAGAAGAGTTAAGTTACAGTCCAGACACCCTTCAGAGAGAACAGATTTCCCCTGCTTATACCCTCAATCTCCTTTAATTCACTGCCCACAGCTCATGACTGTGGGTGAGGAATGAAGATGTACAAGTCAATTAACAGCTCTGCTTTCACACTTACTGCATCATCAAAAACAAAAACATGGGTGCAGTTTGTTTTAGAAATGAAGCCTATGTATTAGTCTTAAATATGCATTCTGTATGAAGGCCACTAGATGGTGATAGCTGTGATTGCAGACATTACCAATCCTATAGAAGTCTACAGGAAAACCTTTTGTCTTGTCAAACCTTGCAACACGTGTCAGTTTCTTTAAAAGACAGTACATATGGTTTATTTAAGGTTATCATCTAGTTGAGACTAAAGACCACCTTAGATAAACTTAACAAATATATTAGATGTCTGTGCTGTCCTAACAACCAGGTAATTTGATAGTTAGCTACACACGTTTCTTTGTACTGCAGTCCTTCAGCAATGGATTAAACTGCAGATCACTAGGCTGCTCTGAATCACTACTGTAAAACTATGGATGATCAACATAAATTAAGTCATTAATAAAATTGGTAATTGATATTTTATTACTGACATTTAATGTCACTAAATTTGGCACTTGTTGCCCTACATATTACCTTCACACATTTAACACCAATCTCATCAGCAACTTCTCATTCAGTAAATTGCATTCAACATACACCCGAGCTTGGGTCAACAGCCGCAAGCACTTTAGTTCACTCCTGAACAACCTCTGTACTACCAGCTCTAGTCGTTCTACTACTAATTTGTGTTTATTCATTACTTTGTATGGCAGCATCTTTTCTTGAATTTCGCTTTTATACATAAGACTCCTTTTATACATGAAGCTCACACATTACATTGCCAGCAGCTACTGGCTGTGACTGTTCTGCACTTCACAAAAATCTGAGAATCAAAAAGGTGAATGAGAAAACCCAAGGACAACTGCACATGAGATCAGCTTGTCAACGCTACAAAAGCATCTTTTCAAGCAATTCAAAAGGGATATTCTGAAATCCAACCTACAAACTGCCTCTTTGCAGCACCAGAAGTGAAGCTTGACACAGAAATGCAGAGAAATGAAATGGAAAGTTGTGGTACTCGTTTTTATTCATTTTCAAATTAAACCATAAGTCTTTTTTGTAGATGGAATCTTATTTAATGCAACCACAAACCCAAACTCAAAGGGGTCTGGTGATGCCAACCTGTATGGATTGTTGCTAAAACAGTATGCAGACAGAAGGAAAACAAACGTCTTCTTTCAGCCAGTCAGAGCTTTGCTCGCTGTCCAAGCCTTTTTGTTTCAATCACAAAAACTGGGCCAATCCTGGGACAAAAATCAAACACTCCAAAAGCCAAAAAAGAAAAGGTTAAAAACTGTATTTGGTGACTAATCATGTTTGATTCACCCCCCAGGTTTGGGAGCGGTTCTGTGGGCCGTAATGTGAATATTTAAGAAATTGGACAATGTTTCTGTTCAGGCATGATGCAAGGTAGTGCTCCTCCAGTCTGCTTTGTAGGCCATTTTGGAAGCAGCAGTCAGGTGAACAGCAGATGTAATTCCAGGTAGTTACTGTTTGAAAGAGAGGAACAGTGTGTAGTTATTAAATTTAACCATCTACACCCAAGTGGACAGCAGGCATGATTTTACAAACACGGAACATTCATTTAGAAATCCAGACTGAATTAGTGTGTACTGTGGCATACTGATGTTCTCCAGCAGAAACACTTTGTAGTTTGAGAACTGTATCAAGTCTTTCCCACTTCATAGCACTTACGCATTTTTCGATCTCCAGGCCATCTTTGAAGAAAAGCATGAATGGTGTGATGCCATCCTCACGGTAGTCCAGCAGACCAACCATGCCCTCTGGGTTCATGGACTCTCCTGTGAAAAACTGCAAGCAAACAGCAACCATTAGATCTTCCTCTCAGTCGTACAGAAAGTCTTTCATTAAAAAAAGAAGTTCAGATTACAAAGATTTGCAACTCTTAAACCCATAATTTATTCACAGTAGAACACAGAAAATGCCCAATTTTTAAAACTAATAAAATCTAATTTCAAATTTGGCAGCTTTTCTTGAATTTGATGGCAGGGACAAGTCTCCCCATCACCCCCAAATGTACCTTCATTGAGTCTCAGATTAGGTACGTTTTAATAACAAGCTTCGGGATGCTGGCTGTCAGCCACAGAACTGACATGTTTATTTCAAACAAGCAAGCTGGTTAAACTTGTCTTTTTGACACTACTTGACATCTAGACTGGGTGCTGCTGTTAAGTATTCACACTACGTTACCACACACAGTCTATAAAGCTACAAACTGACAAATGATAGAGGCAAATCCACCTCCAGGATGAAAACATTAGCAATTGATGATGACTCACAAAAGAAAAACCTGTCAGCTGAGATTCTCCCATAAACTGAATTCTCCTGGTGCCAACATGGTTATTGCCACAGTTTTCAGAGCTTCAGCTGCATGATTCAACTCAAGTGTTGTATAGACACACACTCCGAAAGTGACATGCAGGCCTTCCTACAAGACTTGAAAATGTCACTCAGACTCAAATTCCACCCATTGTCTACACTCCTCACCCTTCCCGTTGGCTTTTAAGGGTTTCCAAAAATACTGTAGTTACTGTATTCGCAAAGCAAAACTTTATATTTGGTGTGAACACTGTTTAAAATGCCATTTCATCTCTGTATAGCTACCTGGTAGTTCTTGATGTTTCCCAAGATTTTCTTGACTTCTGGTTGGATGTCAGCCATAAAGCTCTCCACTCTATCTGGTTTGGTCTCTTGCAGCTTGGCTTTAACACTAGACATGCAAACAGACACGTTCACTTAACAGAGCTGAAGAGCATTCAAAACCAGAACTCCTCCTCACTGGCACATCAAGCTACTCACGCCTTCACATAATCCTTAATGTAAGTCATGTACTGCTTCTTGTCAAAGCCCGTCTCCTGCAGTTTGTGGTTCAGGACGATGTCGACACCGGAGATTGTGGAAGACTCGTTGCCCTCGGTTGCTTCCTCGGCAGAAGCGTTGGCTGCAATTAGAGAATCATCGAACCCTTCTGTCCTGGTGACGGTCTGTAGTTGAGGAGAGGAAGAAAAAAAGAAAAAACAATTATTACTGGTGCATCATAGCAAGGGCAATAGTAAATGATTGGGAAATACCAATAGATCAGTTGGCCTCATATTGAGTATTTTTGAGCCATTTAAAAATGTATAACTAACAAGAACAGCCGGCTGAATTAAATGTCGTAGCCTGCAACAGTTTCCCAACCTCTTCGAGGCTAAACCTCATTACTACAGTATTCGTCATTATACCTGAAGCCCAGTTTATCTGTTGCATTTATGTACTTATGGAAAAAAAAAAAGCACACACATAAATACAGCCCTTCCACATATACATCTTAAAATTTACAACAGGATATTATTTAGCAAAACCGTGATCTGCCATCCTGATCTGAATGGTGTCTTTTTTTGTTTAAACCTAAAAATGTTACTTTTTTTATTAACTTAAAAACAAAGCTTTATTTAAGTATTTGCTTGGAAACTACTTCACCAAATTTCATTGACTAATTTTAAAGTATGCTTAAAGACAAACACCAAGCTAACATGATACTTCAAACTGTTCTAGCATTTAAATTTTTTTTTGTCTGATTCTGAGGCAGGTCGAGGACCTTGTAGTTACGCTATTGGAGACCTGCAACTATGAGTCATCTTCAGTCATAGTCAATATGACGTCATGGAAGTACAGCCAGAAATCACATGACTCACTCCAAAAAACATCTACCAATCTACTTTAAACATAGGTAGTGGCCCATCCCGAATAATAATACAAAAGCTGTAAGAGAAATGACAAAACTGGGGAATAAATTTAAAAAGAGCGTACGCTTTATTTGTCAATTACCATATGATCGTGTCCCGGTGTTTTAGATGCAAGCTCAGCCAAGACAGAAACAAATAAAATGCTAGTACCTTTATTTTTTCCCCACCCCCCTTTGTGGTCAGCTTTCCCCACCCCCATTTTCTCTTTTTGGGTGTGTGTGTTGGTATTTGTCCCTCAAATTCCAATTGCTTTGTTTACAATAAAGAGTTATCTTACATATCCATTCCAACAGCTTCAGCAGTCTTCTTCCAGTAATTAGCTGCTTCTATGTTACATTAATACGATGATTATTATTCATTAGATTGAGATAATGATGGCTACTCTCTCAGTAATGAACTCAAAAAGTGGTTAAAAAGTAGCCAGAAGCCACTCACGGCAGGAATGCACAGTACTGAAAAGGCCAACACAACAGTCTTGGGCTGTATTGATCTAACGTGTTGTTACATTTCTAGTGAGGTCTGCATCAGATAACGGTTTAATTTCCCACCAAAGCATAAATCCCCAATAAGGGAGCAGCTTAAAGCAGCTACTTATTCTCTGAGGTTTTATTAAAACACCTTCGTTTTGGGTGTATGCCAACTACACTTTAAATTTCGCTGCAAAGCAGCAATGAACAAGCTGTTGGAAAAGGGTGAAACTGGCTAAATCCTCTGTTGAACATGTGGTGTCGAACTCACCTTTCCTTCAACCTCAAAGAAGATCCCGTTTTCACTTTCTTTGACTTTAAAGGCATCTGAGAACATCTCATCACCTGTAGAAGGAAAAGGGAGGAAGGAACATATTACAACACTCCAAGCTAACATCATCATTTAAAAGAACAGAAGCAGCAGCAGAGGCTAAAAAGTTATCCACAATTTAAGGCTGAATCTTGTGCGATTAAAATAAAATGTGAGGCGTAGTGGCGGGGAAACACCAACAATGGCAAGTCTAGAAAAATCTGCCGGACAAAAATAAAACTGCAGCAGAGGGGGGGATGCTGAAAGGCCACATTCACCACGTTACTTTACCATGACGAACCCCAACAGGAATAGCCCCAACCCCCGGCAACTACCAAGCTACCTCACCGGTAACTGAGCCGGTGCTCTTTTAGACTTTTATAAAACTTTAATTGAGCCGAAGTGTGGGCAAAGCTAAAAGCTAACCGGCCACAATCACCGGCTAGCCTAACAGGGTGGCTAACTCCACATACTCTTCTGATTGAGTTAGCATCTGGCTAGCTAGCGCTAACTTCCGAACCATGACAACACGAGTTAGCTCGTTAGTGTGACCAACTCTCACCTATAACATCACAACCAACGTGAAATAACACACGCGACCGTCACGTTACCCGGTCAGCGTGAAAGAAGACACGTAAAAAGGTCACTCACCGCTGATAAGGTCCCTGTAGATGATCATTTTGCTGCTTCGGTGTTAATTCTTCCCAGAGACAGAGAGCAGGCCAACCGCCCAAACAGCACGGGAGAGGAAAAAGACCGATCAGGCCGTGAGGCGCTACATTTACATCCTGCTGACGTCACTGTGGGTCGGCTCCTGCTCCGGGTTCTGCCGCCACTTGTGGGTGCAGTGGTCAGACGTGGTACTACAGCTATTCTGAACTAGGAAATTCTGGATCATGAGAGCACAAAAGGGGCAGCTTGTAGAATCTGTTGCATGATCTGAAGCTCTTCTGAGGCTCTTTCTTTGAGATTTTCCCCATGTGACAACCTCCATGGTGGACAAATTCTCATTTCAAGAATCATCTTTACACAATCATTGAATATCAGTCGGCAATCGCCCCCAGGAACCATTAGTTGCTGGGGGAAGATGTGTGTTCCCTGACCAGTTTACAAGTTGTTCCTGGGGAGAATTAAGGGGTGCTGCAGCAAAAGCCTTTAGATTTCTTTTGTTGTTAGCAGTTACTGGTGTAGCTTGCATGAAAGACACCAACCTGAGGAATTGCAAGGAGGTTTTTGGTGTAGTACCATATTTGTTGCAGCCAGTTCTAACTAGCAATTGGCAGCAAACTACAACCATAGTTTTCAGGGGGGTTGCTTGTCTCTAGCCCTGTGTCACTGGGGCTTTATGTTTTGTGCATGACAGATTACAAAAATGCCCAAACTTCTTTTTAATGCTGCAATTATCTGACTAGCTTTATGGCTTAACTCAACACTCAACCATTGAGTCTAGAGTGGATCTTTTATATACAGGTTGTAGACCAGGGGTGGGCAATTCCAGGCCCAGACGGCCAGTGTCCTGCAGGTTTTAGATCTCACCTTGGGTCAACACACCTGAGTCACATGATTAGTTCGTTACCAGGCCTCTGGAGAACTTCAGGACATGGTGAGGAGCTAATTTAGCCATTTAAATCAGCTGTGTTGGTTCAAGGACATCTAAAACCTGCAGGGACACCGGCCCTCGAGGCCTGGAGTTGCCCACCCCTGCTGTAGACAACTTAATGCACAGGTGTCGAACTCCAGGCCTCGAGGGCCAGTGTCCTGCAGGTTTTAGATGTCCTTGATCCAACACAGCTGATTTAAATGGCTAAATGACCTCCTCAACACGTCTTGAAGTTCTCCAGAAACCTGGTAATGAACTAATCATTTGATTCAGGTGTGTTGACCCAGGGTATTATCTAAAACCTGCAGGACACCGGCCCTCGAGGCCTGGAGTTCGACACCCCTGACTTAATGCAACTACTCGCTTTAAGGTTATACTACTTTAAGCTCTGAATTAAAAATACCAGTGGTAATGGAAAGAAAGAGTGCAAGTTTCCAGTTTCCAAATAGTTTGATGCTCATCCACGTTGTCACATTAAATACCTGAATGCAAAATCTTTTAAGTGGTGAAATAAAGTCCATAGAAGTCTAAAAATACCCCGAGTGAACCTGCAAACTGTATCAGAGCAAAATGAAGTCAACAAAGACAAGGCATAAAACCATCGATTATTCGTAAAGCAACTTTATTGTTTAATAATAAGCATATTTTGGTACAAGCGGCACCATTTCAGCCTTTATTTCTCTCAAACTATACATGAAATGGATCCCCTTTGTAAAATTCAAACCAGATTATCATTGAGCCACCACAAAGTGAGATTACTTCAGGTTGCATGGGCACATATGAAGTCCAATTACCTGCATTGTGGAATCAATTGAAACAGAAAAAAATCCTCTGGGCACCCAACAGTTAAAAGTACAGGGAGGCAGCATTTGGAGGAAAAGGCAGGGGAGCAGTGGCTTAAGACTTGTTCAAAAAGGGGGAAAAAAATACCAGAGTGGAGCTCATGGAGGGAACAACTGCATTGAAACAGAGCACATGCAAGACAAAAAGGAGAAACAAACATTTAGAAAAAGAAAAAAAAATAGTCCATGTACATTTATACACACAAAATACACACGAGAATTTATTGACAGATGATAAAGACGCAAGTGCAAAAGTTTACAACATTTGTTCCAAAAGCCTCCACTCCTTTACCAACTCACTTCTGTTTTTGTGAATGTGCCAGGACAGTGAAAGAATATCTAATTCAAGGCTACTGTGGACAAGTTTCTGTGACGAACAACTTAACCAGCAGCCCTTTGATCGGTGCCTTGTGACTAAAGATTCCGTTTTAGCAGGAATGTAAGTACTGCACAGGGTACACACTGCTCTCATCCAGAGTCTCAGCTGATCTTAACTTAATAACCTACACCAAGCCGTAAAGCTTCATCTTAACATTAAAACGCTACAGCTGTCCGCAGTCTGTGATGATGATCTTCTTTGTGGGAGTGCCTGCCTTTGAGCCCAGCTCTCCCATCTGCTGCACCACATCCATGCCATCCCGAACCCAGCCAAAAGCCACATGTTTGAAGTCCAGGTGTTCGGCTTTCTTCAGGGTTATGAAGAACTGCGAGTTGTTGGTGTCGCGCCCGCGATTTGCCATTGACAGGATGCCCGGGCCTGTGTGCCGGACGTCAAAGTTCTCATCCTCAAACTTGTCGCCGTAAATGGACTTGCCTCCTGTGCCGTTATTCTTGGTAATGTCACCACCCTGAAAGACCAATGGAGCACTTGTTAGTGATGTTAGAGATTTTCTCCTGAAAGTTTTCTTTTAAACAACAGGACTGATTTGTCATGGCATCAATAAAATACTTCATACATCAAACTACAGAGCTGTGCTATGATTACAAACAGCAACCAGGGTGTATTTTTGTCAACCCAGAGTAAATTCCACTTTGTTGTAATCAAACAAGTTTTACATTCATCTGATCTTGAAAGTCCAAACCCTGATCTTTCCTCACCTGACACATGAAATCTGGTATGATCCTGTGGAAGATGGAGTCCCGCAGCCCGAAGCCTTTCTCACCAGTGCAGAGAGCTCTGAAGTTCTCTGCAGTTTTGGGTACAATATGTGAGAACAGCTCTATAGTGATTGTGCCCAGAGGTTGGCCATCAGCTGCCAGCTTGAGGAACACCCGTGGGTTAGTGTCTCTGGAGTGCTCCTGAATTCTGGACATCTGTGGCGAGCACAGAGACGAAGCATCACCATCAATTTGGCCCATCCGGTTCTGACACTCGCAGAAGGTCTTTTTGAAGGATTCGGCTATTTCAGGGGTTTTGAACTTGGCCGCCAGCTGCTCAATCACACCTTCGCCATCTGGATAAACAAAAAGGGGGCGAGGAGAAAGAGAGCAGGTGAAGAACAATCCACATGTTGCCTTAAGAAATAAACACATGCAAGTGGTTTAAAAATCCAAGATGAATGATTATTAGTGAGTATTTACAGACAAATCACACAAGGCAGCACAATACAACATCACATCGATGCTGTATGTATACCTGAGTAATCAGTGGCAGTCCAGATCAGTGCGTTTGCTGAGGCGTTCATGGGTTTGAGCTCCATCGCCTCTGAGATGTTGTGGTTGGCGCAAACCCGCAGCACCTGTTCTCTTCTCATCAGGATTCGGTAGAAATGTTTGGTTGGGTGGAAGAGGATCTTGATGTCACCGATGCCGCGCTCCTTCCACTGGCCGATATCCCGGTCCCATCGATACAGTTTGGCGCGCTCCTTGAACAGGATCTCCTCGTCCTCCTCTCCAGACTTTGTCTCCACCTGAGTGATAAATACAATTTTATGGAAAATAAATACAAGTTTACTAATTGTACTAAAATGTTAGGGCTTAGGACATTTATGTACCTCGGGCAGAGATACTATGGGCTCAAAATGAATGTCCACATTTTTAGGAGCTCCTTCTTCTTCATCACTTCCCTCCTCATCAGCATTGGTTTTAGGCTGAGAGGTCACTGCAGATCCAAACACTGTTGCTCCAGCATTTGCCCATGAGAAATTAGCATCTACATTTTTTTTTAAAGGGAAAATTAAAATAATTAGCAGTGAAACAAAACAACAGTCCAGATAAACAACTGAAGAAAATGTTTAATGTTAAAGCCAACCTTTTGATCCGAATGCAAATCCATCTGTATTTTTGGCCAACTCGGCAAAAGAAAAGCCAGATGCATTGAAGCCAAAGGTGGAGAGGTCTACAGCCAGAAAAACAAAGACATTAAATACTTTAAAGCCTTTCCCCCCCATATCTGTCAAAGTTAAAAGGTTAATACAGGGATGACGTATTCTCTAAGGTCATGAAGCATATTAGAATCAAGCTGTGTTCAGAGTGATAAATGAAAATATCTGAAAAGATGGTACCATAATTATAACCTTCACAGGGGAAAAAAGCCTTTTTAAAATCATATTTTGGGGTAACTCATTTGAATAAGTCTTCATAATAACTCCCCAGAAACATTCTGAGTATAAAAGAAACCCTCAGCTGAAAATTCTGTCTGTGCAAAAATGTATTCAATATTTATCATCTAAACTAGCTCCTCATTTTAACATTTTTTTTCAAATTAAAGTTAAAAGTTGGAGCGAAAACCCATCAAGTATGTGGCTGAAGATGGAGAGTTATGTTTCATTTGAAAATACTTATGCCGTTTTTCACACTTTTTTACCTCCACTTGTTGTAGCAGTCAAAGATGCAGGTTTACTCTCAGTGTTGGACTCCAGCTCGACACTCTTCTTAGTTGAGAGGTCAATGGGAGAGCTGCTGCTTGGAGTTGCTGTGGTCTGTTTGTCTGCTGTAGATGTGCTGTCGGCAGCCTCTGCTCTGCTGGATGATGGCCCTGATGCTGGCATTTCAGGGGTCACAGCAGGACTGCTGGAGGCTTCGTTAGATTTGTCTAACTGAGCAACGTGATACACATTTCCAAATTAATAACATGTTCCAAATTAATACCCATCTTAAGATGTCTCTGAGTATTACTGACAGAGTAAAATAATTTAAAAAGTTAACATTTGTTTGTTTTTTTAAAAACAAAAGTTGAGTTCTCTGCTTGTATAATTTGAATTATCTATGTAAATTCGGAGCCATTACCAGGACTTCATGTACTTTGCGGACTTCTGTCTCAAAGTCCTCAGGCTTATCCTGGTCCGGGTCGCTGTCCGTGGTGCTCAGGCCACAGAAGAAGGTGGGTGGAAGCTGGAGGCTTTTGGCTTTTTTCTCCTCCTCTGGTGTTGGCTTCTTCTCCCAAACCACTTGACAGTCTGACTCTGAATGCAGCAAACAGCAAGTTTAGACTCAAAATCAACATAACATTTATTAAGGTACACAAATTTTGGACTGTATGACTATAACAGATCGACATAAAAGCCTTTAACATAGTAGCAGAATTAAACCAAACCATTTGTCTTTTGAAAAATGAGTTGGATATAATAACATGTAACAGGGTTTAGACTACATACCATCACCACAAGCTGCAGCGTTCTTCTCAGGAGGATCAGGGTAGAGCTTTCCATTCAAGGCCTTCACTGCTGATTCGTAGTCTTCATCTGAAGTTTAAAACAAATGTTTCCTTTAATTATGTTTGCAAAGAAAATTATAGCGTTTGTTCAGACTTCAACCCATAATGAATTTTCAGATTTAAAACCAAAAAGGCATTACTGAACTTTGATGTCAAAGGAGAACCCCCCCCAAACAAACAAACAAACAAGAAGTCCAATAAGTCCTTTCTTCGCTTTCTGAATGGGACAGTTACTAGTTTGTCTTATAAAAGCAGAAATTACAGTTTCAATTAATAAAATTTAAATAAAAATTCACTCCAAAAAACATGTTTTAATTAAGGTTAAGGTTCCACTTTGATATTTATGTCAGGACAGATGTATATCCTTATAGAGAACTACCGTGCACTACTGCTACCTTGTGGCTCTAATAGCTCATTACATCATATGTGGGAGCAGTTCAAATATTCAAAACAAATTACCAATTATTAAAAAAGAGTCATGTACATCTCTTATACCACCCTTATTTCTCAAAACTGTCAAATAAGGTGACATTTACCAGTGCCAGCAGCACTTCGGCTGTCACATTCATTTTTGCACTGGATACATTTTTTGGGGTTCAAAAGAAAGGAATAAAAACTGAAAAGCTAACAAAAAATGTCTATATAGCATCTATGTGCTATATTGTTATTTTTAACACTGGTATCCATTTCTGTCCAAACCTTTAGCATTCTCACTTTCTTACATTGTCTCCTGGGAATGTTAACAATTCACAAATAAGCAGATTTATTTCAGCAAGTCATATGTACAACCGCTGATGTTCACTTTAACAAACCCTCGTTCCATATCTTGGGTCTCACCATCAGTTTCGTTATCACTGATGTAGCCTGGTTCATTCTTGTAGCAGAAGAAGGTGATGGGCAGCTGGAGCTTCCTAGCTAAAGCTGCCTGCTCAGCTGTGGGTTCTCTGACGTACACAATCTCCACCTCCGAATCCTCATCCGACCCAGCACTGCTTCCCTCTGCCTGAGGGGATCCTATGATAGATGGATATGATAGGAGTAAACAAGTCAGGCTGGGAAAGAACTGTTGGAAGACAGGCCAAAATGTAAAAATTGAAAGCCTTTGCAACCACAGGTGTTAATTACACACACACACACACACACACACCCACACAAAATCATGCACAGCAAAACAGAACATCATGCATTTGATTTACAACAGTGAGACATGTTTTATAAGCAGAGTATTTCTGCATGGTCTCGTTTACACCACTTACTCTTGGACACATGGTATCGTAACGTTAAACAGCATAAATACCTGAGCTTTAACTCTAATTAGCCTTTGCTGAGGTAAACATCACTGCGAGAAATCAAACCAGATGAGGAATTACATTCCATGCTGTTGCTACAGACCCAGCACTAAAAATGGCACATGTGACGTTTGCACAGTACATTCCTCTCTAAAGCAACGCCCTTTGCTCTCAGCTCACCTTTCAGAAGACCTTTCTGCTGCTAGTCTAACTGCCCCACACTGCAATTGTGGCATTGCTGTACTCTTTAATTTGGCCTCTCTGGTATATACAGGACATGAAATGAAGCGCAGTGTAAGACCTTCAATCCAGACTGAAGACTCAAATGAAAGAATAATATAAATATAAGTGAACATTTGTTTTTTGCCAAGTCAAATCAAAGAACCTACATGTTTCCCTTTTGTACAGATTGTCTATAAGAGATGGATGTAGCCACCATGAAGTCACTGACCAGTTTGTAAAGCTTTGAGTTGAGGTCCACACTTCTCTCCAAGTTGAGAAGTGTGGATCCAGCCATGATGCCACCCATTTGTTAAAGCCTCGAGCTGAGGACTTTCATTATCTAGGTGTTTTAAAGCTGAATGTGACAAAACAAGGATTTGATCTGGCTGCAAACCTGAATGCTCACTGGTCAACAATTTATGGTTGACAGATCTTTAATTGTGGTTAACCCTGCTCCAAAATTGAGTTAATGTTATAATTAGTATAATCTGATACTAGCAACTGAGCCCATAAAGGCATCAGGAAAGTGATTCTCTATTCAAACCCAAATCATTTTGAAACTACTGGGCGCCCCCTGGTGGCCACTAAATAGAAATCTGTAATGTTCTGTGTTGAAGTTGCTTTTAAGAAACGTCCATCTTTTATACCGACTCACACAATTTGTACAAGTGCCTATACTTCACTGACATTTGGTCAAAAAAAAAAAAAAAAAAAAAAAAAAAAAAAAAAAAAAGCTGCTTGCCTGTTCCTGTTTTGACACCCCTTAACGTAGACCAATTTCCAGATTGAATATATGAAACGTGACGTTCAATGAGGCTAAAAACTAGCGACTGAGATCTTCAAGAAATTACTTACTGATGTCATAGATCAAGGGAGTGGTTGTAATTTTCCCATTCAGGTCTACACAATCTAAATTCTTTCCGCAACCAGAATAGTTGCCCCCTCCTGGTCAATCTAAACAGTGCAGTTACATTTCAGCTTCACCCTTCAGACACAGGGGCTACCTCTCTTTCATCTACTTTCAGCTAATATAAACAAAACTGCGAGCCACACTATGAAAATGACACTCAAATGAAAAGATTGTTACATTTAATTCCAAGTTTTATTTTTTCCCTTAAATATTTCAGTGCTTTAAACACCATTTCCATGATGATTCAGATGAAATCAGATTAAATATTTTCTGCTTTTTTGCATTACTTGCGTGCAAAACTGTTTAATCTTGTGATACAAGTGCTACTTAAAGAACTACAATTAAAATTACTGAACAATAAAAACTGCACCTTCACACACTTGGCATGCAACACATTAGCTTGACCGTTTTGCTTTTTTTCCCCCCTCCACTCCGTGCATCCAGGTTATTTCTTTGTAGTAGTAAGGGCCAGTCACGTGACAGCTGAGAAGTGTTAACACACACTGCAGTGATTAGAGTACCTGGGGGTTCAAATTGGGTGGTTGATGAGCTGGTCCAAAAAGCCATTGGGTTATCTTTGAAAAGCCTAAAATCCAGCCCTAAAGGATGGTGGGTTGTTGAGTGAAGAGAGACTAATTGTGAGGCTGGTGTCAATCAGAAAATGCCAAAATTGACTGAAAAATGTGAAATACTGTAGCTGTGCAATGATTGATTTGATAACAATGTTATTAACCCTATGGATATGTAAAATATGTGCAGTATAGTCATGTTTTTTGTCTCTAAAACTTCCACTAAATGTGCATGTTGCAAAACAAATATAAAAGGGGAGCATGTCGACGGAGGAAATACACGTTGTGTTCCAGTTAAAAATGAAAGGTGTGGGCAATGATGAAGCAGTGAGATGCAGATGAAATAGGACGATCGGGTAAAAATGAAATGAACTGAAACTGTTGAGATACTCATTCAAAAGTAATGCAAATATAATTCAGACCTCCCTTTTTTATTCTTACCTTTCTCTGGGATTTTGAATGCAGGAACTTGAAGTGAAGTCTTGGCAGTATAACCAGAGTCGTTGGCTTTCAAACCAGATGCTGTAGATTGCTCAGGTTCAGAATGAGATTTAGGAGAGCCAAAAATCTTCTGAAGGGTATCAGTGCCAAAAACAAACTTTGGGGGAGACACCACAGTCTTTCCGGGATTGACAGGACTGTGTGACGCAGATGCATTTGATCCAGTGTCTGTAGGAAGCTCAGTACGTTCCTTAGTTGTCTCTTCAAGAACGGCAATGGCTGCTTTGCCACATACAGCTGGAGTGGTCTTTGCAGATCCTGGTGTTCCACTGTCTTGTGGTGCAACCACTCTAGATGTCACTGGAGTCATGAGTTCTTTTTTTCCCTGAGAAACATTGGCTTCCTCAAAGACTTGTTTGAATGTATTTGCGGTTTCTTGCAGCTTGAATCTCACAGCCAGCTGCTCAAGCTTGCCCTCTCCTTCCTCAGCAAAGTCCAAAGCACTCCAGACCCAGGCCTTCTCTGCACCCTTCATAGGTTCCAGCTTCATGATTGGACTAATCCAGTGGTTGGCACAGATCTTCAGCACCTGATCCCTTCTCATTACCAACCTCGCTCGTTTGTTGTTATAATTCTGCAAGATCTTGAGGTCTCCAATTCCTCTCTCCTTCCACTGTTTTGACTCTTTATCATAGCGATATAGTTTGGCTCTGTGACTGAAGACCACCTGCTCATTTTCCTCTCCTGTAGAAGTCTCCACCAAATCTGGCAAGGGGACCACAGGTTCAAAGTACTGGCCGTCCCGCTCTTCATCCTGGGTGACATCCTGCTCATCATCAGTACCCACTGAAGCTCTGCTCTGGTTGAGCTTAGCAGGAGACTTTGAGGGGCTGATGCCAGGTTGAAAGCTAAAGCTGAACCCACCAGTGGATTCCCCGAAGCGGAATAGGTTCTTTCTCAGGGGGCTGCTGGCAAGAGGGGAGGCATAGACGGACGAGTCAGCCGTGTCATCTAAAGCATCTTCTCTGAGGTCGTAGTTGTCCCACTCCAAGGTAGGGCCGGTGGTGTCACCTTGGGGCTTGATTACAAGGCTTGAAATGTCACCAGCTGTTGCAATATCTCCCTGTGTGTCATTGTCTTTTATCTTTGTTTTCTCGTCAGTCAAAAATGATTTCAGGTCTTTCAAACCAGACTTCATTTCCTCTGCCTTCTGAATGAGGTGTGCTGTTCTACCTGTGTCAACCAGCTTGTGGGGGGTTTGTAAAGGGATGTCCAAGAGAAGCCTCTGACACTCTTCAAACTTTTCCTTAAACTCCTGAGCAAGCTCAGGGCTTTTAAACTTGGCAGCTAACTGTTCGAGTTTAGCATCTCCATCAGAGAAGTCATTGGCCAACCAAATCCAGGCTTTGTCTGAGCCTGCCAGGGGTTTAAGGTTCATGGTGGTGGTGATCCAGTGGTTGGCACAAACCTTGAGAACTTGTTCCCTTCTCATCAGCACCCTTAGCCGACCATTTGTAGTGTTTTTCAGGAATTTGAGAACTCCCACACCACGCTCTTTCCATTGACTGGTACCCACATCAAATCTAAACAGTTTGACACGCTGGGAGTAAAGAACCTGTTCATCCTCCTCCCCAGTTACCAGGTCCACCTTCTCAGGCATCTGGATCACTGGTTCAAACTGGATGTCATCATTTTCCTCTGTTTTATACATATCATCATCCTCCAGTTCATTTGAGGCTTCTGTCTTGGTGGGGGTTGCTTGGAATGATGTGAACAACTGCTCACCAGCTCCAGAAAAACCTTTGAATTCTGGATCTTTTGTGCCAAACTGAAAGTTTCCTCCAGCAGATTTAGCCAAGTCTGCAAAACTGAACGTATTTGCTTTTCCAGATATTAATGGATTTTGTTCTTCCTCTGTTTCCTCTACTGAGGGTGTAGAAACAGTTTCTTTCTCCTTGTGCTTGTCAGCTATACTTTTGAGCATACTGGAGGCTGACCCAGTTTGAGTCTGATTATCATTTGAAGGGGATTCTTTTGGAGGGTCTTGAACACCAAACTTGAAGCCACCAGGCCCAATGGGCATTGAAAAAGAGAAGCTTGACGAACTGATTGTACTAGATCCAGTCTGGGGAGCTTCAAATTTGAAAGAAGCAGGTGAGCTTTTATCTTTGCTCTGACCAAACTGAAAGGTGCCCCCACTTACAAAAGGTATTGTAAATCCAGTTCCAGCAGGCTGACTTGACGAACTCTTTGTTCCAAAGGTAAATTTTGAGGAGGACGATGAGGAACTAGTGCTGCTTGTGCTTTTAGCGTTAGGATTTAGGGTCTGACAGGACACACATTTATCAGCAGAGGCTTCGTTTCTCACGAGACAAGTGTTGCAGTCCCATTCTCCATCCTTCTTACCAAATCTAGCTGCTAAAGATGCATTCTCATTTGGAGCTTTGCAGGAAACACATTCAGCAGCTGATGCATCATTTCTGACCAGACAGGCATTGCAATCCCACTGCCCATCTTTCTTTGCAAAATCAGCTTGTGGTCCCGACACTGTTGGAAGATTTGACCCTAATGAAGCCCCCTCTGTTGGCTTAGCAGCAGGGTTTGGACTTCCACAGGATACACATTTACCAGCAGAGGCTTCATTTCTTACTTCACACACATCACAATCCCACTGTCCAGGCTTCTTACTAAACTTGGCAGCAACCCCAACAGAGTCAACACTGGACAGAACGGGTTGTGCTGCAGGTGCACCAGCAGCTGGTGCAGCTTGTGCTGCGGCAGCTGTTTTAGCCGAGGGTTTAAGAGCTTTGCAAGAAACACAACTGTCTACATTAGCCTCATTTTTTATAGAACATGATTCACAGTCCCACTGCCCTGGTTTGCTGGTAAGTAGGGCTCCAAAGCCACCAAATGTACTGGAACCAGTGTCTGCAGGTTTTGAGGAGCTGAGACCGAATGTGAATGAAGAGGCTACAGAAGATCCAAAACCACCAAATCCAGTAAATGTGGAGCCAGAACTACTTGGTTTTGCTGAATCAGTGCCAAATTTGAACGTAAAAGAACTAGGTTTAACTTCCCCAGCAGCCTGAATGTCTGGCTTTGAAGAGGCATTGGGATTAGGGCTTTGACAGGATACACACCGTACATCTGTGGGTTTATTTCTTACACAGCACACAGAGCATTCCCATTCTCCTTCTTTCAGTGCAAACTGGGCTGCAATCGATTCAGAATCTTTCACGTTTTTTTCTTTCCTCTCCTGTTGATTTGTCTTGTCAAGTGATTTGAGTACAATCTTCTGGGCTTCCTCAAACTTGGCTTTGAAAAGTGCTGCCTCATCTACAGTTTTGAAACGGATGGCCAGCTGTTCAGGTTTAGGCTCCTCATCTGCATAATCAATAGCATTCCATACCCAAGATTTATCAGAGCCGGCATTTGGTTTCAACAACATATCAGGTGTTATGTAGTGATTTGCACAGATCTTAAGGACCTGTTCCCTTCTCATTAAGAGGCGGACCTTGCCTTTAGTGCTGTGTTTTAAGATTTTAACATTGCCGATGCCCCGTTCCTTCCACTCTTTTGCCTCTGTGTCAAATCGATACAATTTTGCCCTTGTGCAGAAAATCTCTTCCTCTTCTTCCTCACCTGTTTTCACATCTACCTTATCGGGAAGAGGGACAATAGGTTCAAAGTGAGGCCCATCTTCATCCTCCTCAGCATGAGTACTATCATTGTCACTCTCCACTGCCCGTTCCTGCTCTGCTGTAGGCTTTGACATTCCAAACGCTGGCTTGGACATGTCCCCAAATTGAAATGGTTGATCCACTTTCCCAAACAGGCCTCCAGTGGCTGTGCTCTGTGCAGAATCAACAAATGAAAAGCTGGTAACATTTTTGTTTCCAAAGGTGAAGATGCCCGTTTGGGTGGTGGGCTGCTCCTGAGTTTGTGGTTTCTCTGGAACGGTGTCTGTTTTACTGGGAATGTCTGATGTGAGAAGGCCAAGCAAACTTTCACTGTGCTTATTTTGAGAAGCTGAGAATGTAAAATCACCATCATTGGATTTAAAATTGGAGTTGAATTTAAAAGCAGGTGAGGGTGTTGACTGGGCAGTTACACCTGTACCAAAACTAGGCACTCTGGGGACTTCAGCGGGTGCCTGCTGGCTGAAGGAGAGCTTTCCAAAGTCCATGGGCTTTCCCTCAATGTTCTTTGGTTGTTGAACTGGGACTACAGGTGGCTTGGTGAAATAGCCAGGTTCAGGTAAGGTAGGGTTACTGGTTTGTTGGGTAACACTCTGGCCATAAAAATCTTCACCATAGGGTGAAAGAAGACTTGTGGCTGGTGATTCAAACCGCAGAGGTGCACCAAAGACTTGTTCTTGAGGAGGGTAGATGCAGGCTGGGGCTGTCTGCAGTGGAGGTGTATGCGTGGGCTGCTGGTAGGCATACATATGCTGCTGAGGTGGCATGCGGTTTACGCCATACATTGGGGTCTGTGTGAAGATAGAATAAAAATAAACTTACAAACTCCATTTTTTAAAGCATTAAAGCTTGTTCAGCATTAAAATGATGATTACCTTGGTGGGGGTTACATTTGCTGCTGTGCGCAAGAGATACTGAGAGTTGTAAGCTTGTGACTGATTGTAGTACACAGAGGGGCCTGTGGTGGCAACTTAAAAAACAAAAGAAAGAAAAGACATCCAAAAATGTTTTATGTCACTCAACTGCTTTGGTAAAGATGACCAAGTAAATTAAATCTTGTGTTTAAATATACAATTAATCATGTTTCAGATCCGCGTATCATACTGACCTGTTAGGGGGGCTCCATGATAGGACTGAACCGGGGTAAATGGTTCCTGCAGACCCTCAGCCCCGTAAGTCTCGCCATACATTTTATGGTGAGGAGAAACTGTAGTGCCTGATGAGTTGTGTCTCAGATCATGAACCTCGTTCTGTAAAACAGGAGCATCATGTGAACTCAATCTGAAATGTATTGATTTAATCCAAACTGAAAGTAACACAACAAGTAACAGTGATCACTGTTTAAAAACAAGGGACAAAGTTACAAAATATTATCTTAAAAATGAATTCTGACCTTAAGGGCTTCTACTTGCTGACACAACATCTGAAGAAGACTCTTCTGGTCCTCCACCCAATGAGGTTGTGTTTTGGGAGAAATCTAAACAAGGGATGTGAATGAATTATAAAGAGTAATTGTCTTTTGTGTTTGACTGAAAACACAAAAACTGAGTCATTTAAATAAATAACAATATGGACCTACCAGTCTTTTTGAAGGAGAAACAATGCTTTTGTTTGGAGAGGGAGTGGAGAACTTAATGTGGGATATGGTTGCACTAGTTTCGCCGAGATGAGCAGGGCTGGAGTGGGCTGGTCCTCTTAGGCCCCCCTCTTCCTTCTCATCCTCTTCATCCATGACCTCCCCGTTCTCCCCCAGCTGCTGGTTCACATCATTTAGGAGGTCCACAACTTCCTCCATAGACACAGGCAGCTGGGAAAGAAAAACTTAAGACTTTAATTTCACACTGCTTCTACTTTAACAAAAAACAAACAAACCCCAAAACAAAATAAAGTGTCACAAGTTAAACATCAGTCGTACAAATTTATAGTTTTTGTTTTTTGATTCTTCCATATTGGGACTTACCTTTTCAATGTCATCTGCATTGGCGCTGTAGATCTTTGACAGGTATGCCCTGAACTTTCTCAAGAACATGATGCACCTATCTTGAGTCTCCTCAACACCATTGCTGGCCTCTTCTGACAGCCGCTGATAGATCTGCCAAAAAATAAATTATAAAATCACTATACACTCTATATAACACCTCTACAAGTGTTAGAACCACTAACTTGAAACATCTGAAACCACATAACAGAGGCTGTATGAGGCTTAATAGTCAATATTATTTGAAAATCTGGTTTTTAAATCTTTTGTTTTTGTGTCCAAGTCTATCTCTTAAATGTGTCTTTAAAAACAAAAAAACAAAACCAAAACCAAACAAAAACCATAGTACCCAAGTGCTTCTTGTGGTGTGAACAATAAATCCAGGTATATATTTTTTATGCTTACCTGAGCTAAATGCCAGATGGAGGACATGTTATTGATGCTTTCCAAGGTAGAAATGGCCTCCTCTGTTTTCCCTTCAATGTCAAGAAGAACTGCATATGCTATCCTTGCTTCCTCTTCATAACTTTTCACAGAAGAAATCTGAAAGGAACACAAAACATAAATTTATGAACCAACGTGGTACATCTTGGTGGCAAATCCTTCAATATAAAAATAACTTCTATTAATGTGAGGACATAAAATTTGCTATGGTTAGTTTTTGTGAGATTTCTACAGACCCAATGAGGTGAAGTGCTGACCTAAAATCCTTTACTGAAACTCACACAAACCTTTCTGACCTGACACTTCTGGATTAAATGCAAATGAAAGCATTTCACTACAATATGTCACCACAGCAAGATCATTAAACAAAGAGGTAAACTCAAACTGATTTTCAGGTATAGCTGAAAGTGTCAAGGTCTTTAGGGACTAAACCTGAGGCTAAACATGACAACTCTACTTGGATGCAAAAAGAACTGAGAACATTATTAACCTGAATATCTTTGGAGGGAAAGTGTATAAAGAGAGGGTCAAGAGGTTCTGGTATACTGCGTCTGTTTTTGATCTTCTCCAGCAGTGGAAGGGCAACTTTCCAGTAGTGGACACTGCGGCCAATGTACTCCTTCTGGTCATAGTAGGAGTTCACTCCATCCCCCTGGTTATTAAAAAACAAACAAACAAAAAAAAACCCACACAGAGATTGAGTCTGGCACAGGAGCAGAATGGTACACAGAAGCTTTTTGTCACAACTCATTTCTTAGTGGTTTTAAATCCAGCAGACACACAGCCAAAGAAGTGGCACATGTGGCTGTTTGGACATCTTGCACTTAATTCTGTTTAGCAGCTGCAGACTGAGTGACAGAAAGGAGCAGGTGTGAAAGCCGAGAGAGCTCCGAGTTACCTACATGCTTTTAACTGTCAGTGCAGCTTGTGACTGTAGATGACTGCTGTCTTTTTAAAGCATATGGACTTACTTATTAATAAAGTAAGTATTAAATAAAGGAAGTTGATGACATTCATGCAGCACAGTCAGAATATGCTGGTTTTCCCATTATAAGCTACAATACAAAAAGGTACAAGGGACTTTCTAAATGCCTTATTTTATAAAAAAAGCATTCAAAAAGAGATACATTAGAATTTTAATCACTTTACCATCCGGCAACTCACTGAGTTTAAGCAAACAGTGTATGCATGTGTGTGTTTCTGTACCGTCTGGCTAAGACAGTGAGCCCAGTGGATGACCAGTGCTGGTTGAAGCCCATGTTTTTCTCCAGCTCTCAATGTGCTCAGCCCATGCTGCACAATCATTCGTAGCTTTCCTGACACACCAGGTCTGCAAAGCAAAAGGCCACACATCAAAAACACTGAATATATGAACATTGCCAATAATGGGACTATAAATTAATTGCAGTTAAATGTTAATGTACTGTTTTGATAGGTTCATATCACTTATTGAAATGAAATGAGGTTTTAGAAATGTATTTTTTAAATGAGTTTAGCCCTGTTAAGCACAGTTTTCTAAGATTTAAAACAGACTACAGATAATGACCACTGATATGAACCATTTTGGGGAAATACTGAGGGAAAAAAATGGCTAAATCCATCAAAAAACAAATTGAAAACCAGAATAGAGAGTTGTTATGCAATTATATAAATCACAGAGCTAAACATACAGGAACAAGACAACACCAATTTGAAACAAACTAGATTCAAATCGGGAGAGATCCTCAAAATAGTGTTTAAATCAGTTTAAGTAAACACAACAATAACCAATCATATCCCTTTTGCTCCATTTGGCTCTCGACAGCACTAGTACTCACGCTGCTCGCTTGTGAATGAGGCTGTAGATGGCATCCCACCACTCCCTCTGTCTGTCAGTGGTCAAGAGGCGGAGGAGAGGAAGAGGGAGGCAACGAGGCTCAAAGAGCTGTTGTTGTGACTGATTGACTCCAGCATTGATCTTTGCCATCCTCTGAAGCTGACAGTGGCTACAGAACACCACACCATATAGAAACACCTTGATGGAGCAAACACGAGAGAAACAAAACTTTAATACTGAAAGAAATACCAGAACAAAACTGTGTTTATAAATTAAAAGCAGTGCTGTTGGCCTGTCGAAGTTTAATTTTACTTCATTCTGTCTCCTAAGACTTTTCCACAGCCTGCTGTAAGTAAAGTGCCAACATAAGTTCATGAAAATGAACCAAAATGCAACAGGAAAAACTCCAGAAGTCCAAGATCCAGATTTTCATTGAAGTAAAACTTTTTATCTATTCATACATTTTTCTGTGCTTTAGCCAGGAGGAAGTTTACAGAGTATGTTAGACCAGTACACACAGAGCAGGAGCAGCACCACCTTACCTCTAGGTCCAGCAGGCAGATTGACTCTGGCGCATTGGTATCTAGTTTAGAGGTTTCCAGCATAAGCCGAGGAAAGAGCTGCTGCAACCATTCCCGCAGCGGTGGTCTTTGGTCCAGAAAGTTCCACTGGAGTCCCAACCAGCTCAGATGTTGCAACTGACCACTGTGGAGCAAGATGGAGCCTAAAGAGAAAGCAGCAAAGTTATTATACTAGTCACTACTAAATGCTTCTTTAACTTCAGGGGAAAACAAACAGAACTGTTTTTTTTAGTATTCAGGTAGCTAACTGGTTCGTACCAGTGTCCCATTTGGCCATTTGAGAGAGCTCTGGAGCCATGGCAGTAAGGGAATGAATGTCATCATTGGCGATAAAAGATAATCCAGCAGAGGCCTGCGGACCCCGCAGGAGGTCAAACAGGGAGTCCTGACCACTCCGGTTCCCGAAAGCTTCCACCACCTACCAAGAGAAAAATAATTAAACAAATAATATAATTAAACACTGACGCACGAATGATTGATGTTCATGTTGACATAGGAACACTTCAGTGAGAATCATGTGAAATCACGTATAACCAAGGTCAGACCTCACTGATCAAGGCAGATGAATCTGTACTCAGATTGAACAACATGTGGCCGGCCTGGCTCTGTCGGTCATTCGCCAGCAGCTCCAGAAGCTGTGGGGCAGTCTGATCTCTTTTGGTCACTTTTGTCTTTGGTCTGGGGACCTGGAGGAAAAACTTTAATTAAAACAAACAAAAACAAAACTGCATAGCGTTCACTGAAAGACCACGACTAGGTCCCGAACAAGTTCATAGAACTGTTCAGTCCTTTACCCTTTGCAAGTCAGGCAAAAAAAAAAAGGTAAAAGGGACAGCACAGTTGCACGATGGTACAACTACTGGAATATATTTAAAGTAATGACAACATAAGTAAATAAGTAAATGAATCTGCTCATTTGGTGTGTCACTACCTGATATGCCAGTAGGTAGCACAGTGCAGCCAGGTCACGAACAGCCCTCCAGGTTTGTTGGCGATCCTGAGCCAGCTTAAGCAGCAGCGTGCCTGCATGCAGGTAGAGGTGCCCTCTCATCTCCACAAACACCTCAAGGAGCTCGTCTGCACTGTGGCCTGCAACGCTGCTCACTTCCTGCATAGCTTGGTCAAACCTACAAGCACAATGCAGATGAACAGTTTACAAAAAAGTTGGAATGCTAAAAACACAACTAACAACAACAATGTTAGCCTTTGTTGAAACAGCTGCAACAATTTGCCTTTTTGACTTGTAAATAGTCTTATTTGCTTCTCTTTCCTGTAGATCAGGTGCAAACAACGCCTAACACAACGACAAAACAACCTGTTACACCTAAACAGACTGAACTTTTACTAAAGACCAGAACTTAATGTGATTCAATTACATTTTATGAGGTTGGCAAGTTTTTCTGACATCAGTAATGTTTGAGGAAAAGAATCTGAATGTTAACTTTTAACTATATAACTTTGGGTTTTTTTAAACTTTACTACAAGGACACGTGGTCACCAGAATACATGGGAGAAATTAGGTTGTAAATTACTCCTTAATTTAAAAAACAAAACAAAACAAGCCTCAGATTTTAGTCCAGTTCTCTTGAACAATCCAGGACCCGACTTACTCTCTAAGTGCATCTACACTTGGCTGCACGCTGCTTTCAGATAGTGTGATTCTCAGCAGGCTGCAGCGGGCCAACAACAGCTCTCTCTGAATACATCGACTCATCTTCTCATTGCTGAGCTGATCCAGGTACTCCTGAAACAAAGGTCATCCATTCTTTAGAAAAGTTTATGCACTTATAAAGGTGGGAGGATGAGTATAAGGCCCAAAATAGAAGTACTTAAAGCATACTGGTCCTGCCTATTCAGGTACACTTTAATTTAGCAGGACACTAGTGCAAAGTCCATACTAACCTTCAGTGTGCACACCACCTCAGTGTACCAGTCCAGACTGTTGCGCAGCATGGCTCTTTTCTCAGCAGCCAGGCAGTGTTTAACAGCCTCTTCCAGCCGGCCATCCTGACGGAACAGCTGAACCAACTTCACGTTCACGTGGGCGTCAGCCGGCCGCGCTGCCAGCTCGGTCTGAAGGAGGTCGAACAACTGGTTCCAACCCTGCTGACCCTGACGACTCAACAGGCGCTCCTAAAAGCAGCAGTGGCAATGAACAGAAGACATTCAGTGTGGCATTCTTTCTACTTTTAATTAAGTTGTACCCTCTTCTTGGACTGTTTTTGTAAACCTAAATGACATTAAAACTCCCACTCATGAAACTGGAAATTTTAATTTAAGAATATTAAGCAAAGTGATGGACGGATCAGGCTGTGAAGTAGACAACAGTTTGTTAAACAACCTAAAATAGTGGGATCAAATGACTTCACAGCTGACAAAGGCAATGTTTAGTGGATGTTACTGGAGCTAAAGAAGAAAGGAGGAGCTTCACCTTAAGGTTGAAAACCGCTGGGTTTCCTGGTAGCAACTTTGCAGCTTTCTCCACCCAAAACTCTGCCCTGCTGTCACACTCCTGCTTACTGACAAGCAGCTCTGCAACCTTCAGCACCAGGTCTTTCTGGGCTGGATTCAAATCCACCGACCGCTGCAATAAAAGCAAAAAACATTCAGTCTGAAGCTGAACATATGCATCAAAAGCTCTGTCAGTTTTCTCTCTCTCCCTGCTTTATGCTAAGGAATTAAAAACTGATCACCTCCTCTTCTTTCTCACACGGTGCTGATTATTAATTTCTTTATTACAGCAGCAACTGGAGCCGTTTACGTCCAAGTAACAGGTTGCACTACAGTCAGCCAACTGTGCATAAAAAACTGTGTTTTAAGTGGGCCATTTTCACCTCCCACAGGTGGACAGAGCACAGCTTGAGTGCATTTAAAAAGATTGGAAATGTACAGCAATTATATAGCTGATAGTGTTTTGATGAGTCTCAGCACTGACTGAATCACTGTGTTTCAGCTCATTAACTGAGAACCAGCTTCATTACAGTACACATCAGTTTTAGTGTTCAGGTGCGAATGAATCAGTAAAAAACTCCCTCAAGGTGAGTTTAATGTTCTTAAAAGTTACTGCTACAAGAAGGGAGAGCAAATAAATCACAGTTTATTTTTCTCAATTTTCTGTCATCATTCATCTTCTAGATTTGATGCTATAGCAATAAAACCTAACAGTGCCTTTGGGAAGCTGATTATTGATTCCCGAATGTCAGAGAGAGCTTGGTGATTCATCTTTTAAAAAGTAAAACAACAAAGAGCATTTAGCATTCAGTTTGATAGACTACCCAGTGCATTTAAAAAAAAGAAAAAGAAAAAAGAATCACACACCAAAAGGCAGACAGAAATCACATCTAAAGCCTTGTTGTTTGCTGTGGGAAATTACCCATAGTAACAAAGAGGATACTTATTTTTAACTTTTTTTATATTCATTCATCACAACTAACCAAATTTATTCAAAATGCATGTGGGTATTTTCCCTTTCGTGTCCAGGTAAATATATACGAGTTTGGCTGGTCCATTTAAATTGGTGTGAGCATGAATCAGCAGTTGCACCGACAGCACTTATAGAGCAGTTTTTAAACCCACACACATATTCACTTATGTACATAGACAACTGGAGGAATTTTAGGTCAATCGTCTTTCTGATTTCTCAAACAAAAGGAAGCTGAATCTGAAAATCAAAGATTGTAACTGACAGCAAATACAGGGTTTGTGGAAGCTGTTCATCATTTTGTCCTTTAAACAATGTTTCCTCATTTCATACCTGAATCTTATGATTTCTTAAACCACATTCTGACACACCTTTAAAGGGAGAAATGCTTCCACTAAGATGTTCTTTTTACCTTGTAACATCCAACTGCTTTGTTGATATCTCCCTCTCTCTCGTAGAGCTGTCCAAGGAACTTGTGTGCTTTAGGATCCCTCTCTTGGACCTTGAGATAGTCTGACACATGCCTAGGAAAAGCATGAAAGACAGGAATTACAAACAATATAGCGACACACAAGCATTGGGTCAAAACAATGGAGAGGCTCACATGCTTACCTTTTTGCAAGATCATATTCCTTTGCTTCAAAGTACAATTTAGCAAATAAAAACCCTTTGACTGGCTTCTGTGGAGAGAAAAAAAAATATGTGGACCAGGATGAGGAAATGGATTCATCTTGTTATGATAGTGAGAAGATGCAATTACACATGTCCTGAAGAGTTATCTGGCTTACTGGGATTTAAATACTCACCAGTACTCAGTACCTGCTTAGTAACAATACCCAAACCCAAAGGCCCATTTTTAGCCATAAAAAAATCCTGCAGACAGAGCTGCCAATGCCTAGTTAATCATGCACATCCATAATTTTTATAGATGGTTCAAGTAGTTTGTGAAGTGGGAATACATCAGAATAGTGAAAGATACTTTTGTTCATTATCCAGTTTTGATCAAGTGATCAGCTTTGTGGTATTACACACCCCACCCCCGCAAAAAGAAGAAAAACAAAAAACAAAAAACAACCAAAACATCTTTTATCCTGAGGAATTAACTAAATTGTAGTTTTGGGAAATTATTCCTCCCAGGGGCTAAAGTTAGTAACATCTTAGCCATCGTGATTACAGCATTACCCATTGTCAGATTTACTGCTAGCTTCTCCTACCCACCACACTACAACTATTATCATTAGGGCTGGGCCATATCATACCGTTCACGGTAATACCGGTATAATTTTGGGCAACGATAGAAAAATGAAATATCGCGATAGAATATGGGTAAAACGCGCATGCGCAGTGCCTTTGTTTTCATACGCACACATCGGAAAAAGCATGGCGGCGAAAGCAAATCGTTGAATGAAACGGATGAACCAGAATTGGTTTGTAAAAATGCTGCAACTTCAGTGGTGTGGAACTGGTTTAGCTTTCGTCCCTCAGACACACAACAAAGCACTATTTTTGGTAGCGCATGCTAGCGGGCCGTCGTTATTACCGTGTTTTTTGGAAAATACGGCACACTTAAAATCAATCCTTTGATTTTTCTGAAAATCGACAGTGCCCCTTATAATCCAATGAGCCTTATGTATGAATTCTGGTTGTGTTTACTGACCTTGAAACGATTTTATGTGCTACATGGCGTTCGAAAATCTGTCAAATCTGTCAAATGTTACATACGACTTTGCTAAGCTATGAAGCCGCACCGCTTGATGGATTGTCGGAGCATTACGGCTATCGTAGGCAGGAGCCTGGCGGAGTGATACTTACTGTGGTTCAACATAATATTACCGTATTGTGTGTGTATAACCTCTTTTTAAGTTTTGTGGATATTATACATGGTTATGCTGAGGATATGTCGGCCAATTTCCACTGGAAATGCCTTTTGGTTAAACTGTCAGCAAGGAATTTGCACTGTTAAATTTTTATATAACTTTAATGGACATAAAAAACAGCTGCTTGTTTAAGTGAAAATACATTGATGGTTTTATTTTGCACTAATAAAGTTGTGGAGTTGTAAAGTATTTTGTCTAGTGTCAGTTATATCGTCAATTATATCGTTATCGCAAATTTTCATATGTGTATCGTGATAAATATTTTTGGTCATATCGCCCTGCTCTAATTATCACTGACTTTTTCAGTGTCAGGTGAACAACGCAGAATAAGTTGATAGTAGATAGTGCTCTTCTGGCTATTCCACAGACCCATTTCAAAACAAAGAGGGATCACGCTTTCCAAACCTTAGTGTCAAAACTGTGGAACAGTTTACCTCCCCCTCTATGCACTATGACTCTTTGGTTTCTTTATAGTAAAAAATAAAAACAGCTGAAAATTCATCTATTTAGACAGGCATTTGGGTAATGCTCTTGTGCAATACGTTGTTTTTGTCTGATGTATTTTTAAAATCCCTGTAACGCACTTTTTAAAAATAGATTCCCATCTATTCATAATTAAATTTTACTTACAAATCACAAAAACATTTAATTTCTGTATGTTTGTTTAGGAATGCATTTTGCTGATGAGAATACAGGTTTAAGCTCTGAACAGCATGACACCCAATCTTGTGATTTAATTCTTCAGGCAAATGTCACCAGACTACACACACTACTGTACACAACAAAATGCACAAGGAGACATTTTGCAGGTATGTGTAGTAGTGTGAATCTATTGTCAAACAAAACTACATTTTTGGCTTTACTGGTGCAACTCTACAAATACCATTGGGCTAGACTGTTAATCTTACAATACCAAGGTTTCTCCCAACTGAAAACAAGCCTCTGGGAGGGTGACTATGCATGTAAGCACAACGGGACCACAAATTATTAAGACAGAGTCTGTGTGGCCTAACTTTTTTACTTTTACCAATACATATTTCTGTACATTGTTACCTGTATATATACACGAACTTCAGTTGCTTATGTATGTAGGACCACTCTGTGTCTTCCTTTTATACTTTATATTCCCCTTGCTCTAAGAGCTGTAACACCCAAATTTGTCATTCGTGGGATAATAAAGGTTTATTCTATTCTAGAGGGCCGTGCATTTTTTTAAATTACTTTTGATCTTAAGCACACAAAGTGTATTCTAAGCTTGAGTACATTAAACCACACACACTACATCAATAAAAAAAACAAAAAACAAAACAACACAATCCTGATGACTTTACTTTGATGTAAGACCAAAATATCATTGGAATTACGAAAAAACAAAACCCTGACTAGGTAAAGCAACTTGAGAGCATGGTTAGGACCACTGACCACATAGCACCACATTTACTCAAGTAATTGACTGATCGACTAGCATATTATGCTGCCATGGTGTAGGTGTAGATATGTATAAGCAATTAAACCAACATTTTCAGCTGCAACATTAAAAGGATATCTACAAAACAAATTATCACGATCTCATAATAACACTAACATATATTTCTGCATTTTCTGTCCTTTCAGTACACTTTCGAACTAATCACTATTAGTTAAGCGTCTTTCAGACTGTTGATAAGCCTGAATTCTGATGCATTCAATGTTTTCTTACACTGCATTTATTTCTCATTAAATATTCTGATTTTTTGTGGGTGTAACAGTTTCCCCCGTGACATGCGATCCAAATAAATAAACGAATAAACAATGCTTAAAAAGAACGAAAACAAATCAAGAAACCTTGGAACTGTGCCTGATTAACAGACAAGTCTGGTTGCAATTAAGCTAAAACCACCAGTTTTTCAACAAAGTTAGGCTTGCTGCTCCTGATACGATGAAGCAACGAACATTTTTAATTGTTTTCTGAACCGAAACCTCGCTTTTCCAGAGAAATGAAACTTGCACACCCTATCCAACTAGCTTTGTCTCGCTGTCGTGGCTAACTAGCATAGCTGATTAGCTGGCGCTGTTCAAGGGATCCCATGCCGCGCATTTTCCCGAGTATAAAGGGGAGGACACGACGGGGCGTCATCACGCCGGCCGGTTAGGTATAGTCTTTAAGACTATCCGGGGACGGGGGTTATACAGAGAACGACATATGAGTCAACCGAAATACCGTCATCATAATTAAAAAAGCAACGAGTGCTCATTGAACATGTGAACAGGTCGTACCTCATACCGGCTGATCTGACATGATGGCAGCAGCATGCTAACGTTAGCCTCGGCGGGCTTAACTTACCTCTTTGAGTGAGGGAGAGGAACTCTGTACAGAGGAAACGTAACGGTCCACTTCAGCCTTACTTCGCCGCATAGCTTCCAAGGTCAGGGGCTTCTACAGCGGCTGAATGTGACACATAGAAAACCAGAAATTCACTAAATATTTAAAACAAAACTGACGCGAACATCAGCTCGCCTGACGTAAACTCCCCATGATGGTATTGCGCAGTCTCAATGCCGTCAAATGGCAGCTGTCACGTGACTTCTTAACCAATGAGAACAAGAATTCAGTTTGACGCAGACTGACGCATTTCAGTTTGAAGGGTTCTGTTACAAATACCTGAAAATCCTAAATTCTCCAACAATTAAGCCTTAATCCTTAATTTGATAAATATTTTGGCTAACTTTTGTTACATAAATTAAATTAAACAAACAGATATTTAAACCCTGTATATGTGTAACCAATACTATTAACTTAAACAAATCATGCTATATCATGCCCATTTTTATAGGCATGTAAGTAATTTTATACCTTTGCAGATTTTTCCTGTTTGTTTCTGTTGTTAAGCTTCAGTCAAGTATTTTGTTTTTAAGAACATTTTTTAGTCACCTGATTTATTCCAAAGTGTTCTCATCAAAACCTCTGCACACGTGAATGAGTAGCAGTTGTCAGAGGAAAAGCTGTGATATGCAATGCCCATTTGAACTTTATCTGCTACACACACATTCATCACCCATTATAAACTGAGCATCAGAATGGAGACGTGATTTGGGTGATTTTGCATGTGACGTGGTTGTTGGTGCCAGATGGAGTCAACTGAGTATGATTTCAGAAACTGATTATCTACTAGGATTTTTACACATAACCACATCTAGGTGTCTGTGAAGGTTCTCAGTCATCCAGGTCATCGTAGTCAAAGGAGCTTGCAAAGAAAAGTGTCTGGACTTCTTTAAGTTACTTGAAGATGTTTCACCTCTCATCCGAGAAGCTTCTTCAGTTCTAAGGTCAAATGGGGGAGAGTCCCAGATATAAACCTAGTGGGAGCCAAGATCCCTTCCCAGACACCTTAACGCCCACTCACATCCTGGGCCATCTGACCTCAGGAATTCGCATGATAAGGTGGGGCCAGGTTTCACAATGAACTCACCCGAAACTCTGGCCCACACCCAGTTTCACACCTTGGCTCAGGCGATTAGAGGATCATCAGGGGGTCCTTTTGTCCCTCTGTGAGGGGACACTCCCACTAGGTTTATATCTGGGACTCTCCACCATTTGACCTTAGAACTGAAGAAGCTTCTCGGATGAGAGGTGAAACGTCTTCAAGTAACTTAAAGAAGTCCAGACGCTTTTCTTTGCAAGCTCCTTTGATAACCACATCTAGGATTTACTAACAATAGTCAGAAAAAGAAAAGTCTTCAATGTTCCATTGCACAACAACAATAAAAAAGATTCTGATTCTTGTGATGCTGTAATGGTAATTGTAGGCACACTTGGGGCCCTTTTGTACCAACTCAGTATTGCTGAAATGCAGCAGTCTCAAGTGTTGTGTTCAACATGAACCAAAATCTCACAGAAATGTTTCCAGAACTTTATTGAATTCATGCCACAGAGAATTAGGGCAGTGCTGAAGGCAAAAGGAGGTAGAATATAAATGAAAATACTCCAGCTGGTGTACTCTGAAGATATGTATTAATAAAACTGATGTTCTTTTGTCTGTAAGTATGTATCATCTTGGATGTTGCCTTTCTTTAGTTGATATTGTGCACTGATTAATCTTCCTGTATTTTTTTATCTTTAACTTTATTCCCAAAAGTGTTATACTCTGCATGATTGTCATTGTATAAACTTACAGCATAATTCTAGTAATAAATATTTATTCTATCAGTTTATGTTTTGAACTGGTATTTTAATAGTCAAACATGTTGCAGTTGTATTTCTAATTACTTTCTGTTAGCTGAATGTGACTGAGAGTTAGCTAACATCTGGATATAGCCAACAATTTTGTCTTGAACTCTATTGATTTGTGCTCTTAATAACTTCTGAAGTTAGATGGATGCTGCTTCAGATTATGATTGTCATATTGACTATCCTGCAGATGCTAATGGCTGTTTAGTGTTGCACACATGTGCATAATGTCCATTAGTAGTCCTCTGAGTCATTTCATATGTGCGTGTATATGAGAATGTGGAGATGCTGCTAATATACTTGATAAACGTAAAAATCAAGCATGTTCCCATTTAACGTGGACCCGAATGCAACATATGTGAAAATTGGGGTGTCATTAAACATTACGCAACACTTGTGAATCCTGAGCCTGCTGCTGGTTTCACGTTACACTTCGAGAATGGTAAGAAGCTGTAAACCAAATAAACTACACACACACACAGGTAGCATTGGCATATGTGTTTATTCCGATGAAGTGTCAGAACGACATTAAATATAATAAGAAACAACTTTCCAAATTTCAAGTTGACAACATGCACTTTGGTGTATTAACATGAATAAATCTGCTCGCAAACATTGCAATGATGATATCCAGTATCAGAGCAGTATCTGTTTGCACAGAGTCATCTCAGTCCATCAGAGTAGTAAAGTATCAAATAAAACCATGCACTGAACTATTTGTGGCTCGAGGTGCCGAAGTTCTGCCTCACAACAATCAGCCCAGCGGATAGTTTCACTTCTATATGACATAGAGAAAGTTGTGCCATCTGCACTGAAATGCACAGCAGTAACATACACTTTATAATGATAAAATAGTGGAATGTGTTTATCTATAGAGCTTGTATTTTAAGCAAAGCTTTGTGATAAAATGCAGCTCATGTGAAGCATTCTGCAAGAATGAGACCAGTTTGGCTTTCTTTCCTAAGTGGGTCTGAGCCCCGAGGAAGTCGGTACACCTCCCTAAGAGGATCACTTTCCCTGGATTACAAACAACAAAGGAAACGTTCAAATGTTCAACATCAATCCCACATCCGGTCTCTGTACATGCTACAAGCCGTCATGTTGTAACACACAGTGAGTTTGCAGTAACCATTCAATAAATCCTGTGGCTCAGACGCTTGTTATGATCAATATTTGTTGACAGCACATCGGTTTTATAGAACACTGACAGGTAACAGTTATTCACTCACATGTATTTAATAAATCAAAATTTCGCCCTCGGCACTTTGGCTGTATTGAATTAATTCAGATTGTAAACGCAAACTTAAAAAATGCAGAATAAATACCAATTTGCACAGAGATCATGCCACACAAAGATGCATAGCACATACAGTAACAAGGCAATCCAACATACTGCAGGTGATGGTCGACTCCACCTCTGTAGCATGTTGTATAATATTAAAATGTAGGTCCAAAAAACAAAAAAAAGGCAGACAAAATACTTATTATGCATAATATTAATGGAAATAAACACTACTATTACATAAAATGATACAAGTTGGAAATATTTGAGGTTATTTACACATTTAGGACATTTTCTTTCTTTGGGCTTACTTGATTGTTATAATAATGAAGCAGTAATATTTTTCAATAAAGTTTTTTTGGCATCACAAGACAAGGTGGTGGCAAAGCTTTTAAGTCATCATATTACCTCCAGCTTTCTATGTACTCTTAAAACTCATATGTCACTTTTTTAAATACAGGAAATTAGCAGGCATGTGTAAAACACACAGTGGAGCAATTCTGCAAAAATGGTACAAGGCACAATGTTAAAGCTGTCAGACCGACAATGTGACTGCGGAGCTGCCGGCTGCAGGCACATGAAATTGAAAGCGCAATGCTTTCTAGCTATAACCAACCTAAATGCAACATAGCAGTTGCAAAACATACAAATTCTATATTTTAATTCTGGACTTGTACACGGCCACCTCACGGTCTTGTCTATCTTTCCCTCTCCAGCTGCTCCACTGTGTTTTTACTTCCTTGCAACAGTTTCAGACAGCTTTTTCAGTCTCTTCTTCAGCTCCAGGGGGAATTTCTCATAGCACTTCTTACACACCGGCTTCATGTCAAACTCCACAAACTTGTTCCTGTGGGAGAAAGAGAAACAGCTGTATTTCAGAAGACTGGTCAGTGATCAGTAGAGGATATTGTCTCCAGGTGAGAGGACCTGTTTGCTATTTTGTAACATATGATATGTGTAGAATCACTGTATTGATCTCATTCCTTCCGAAGCCCGTTTCTGACAAGTCTCAGACCTACTGAGACTTGAGATTACTTTTAAAAAACAATTTTTTGAATACATTTTAATCCCATCATTAAAACTCTGATTCCTGCAAAAATTGGACGTAGCAACGTCTGAATTTTTAATGTTATTTTTCAGACCTTTATTTCAAAACCCCAAATCCTGGACAAAGATACACACCTTCCCATGTGTGTTTCTGGTAGGGTGCTGCAATTAATCATATTTTTTTATCTTTAAAGACAATACACAAGAAGAAGACAACTGTCTTAACTTAAGACTTAAATTTGGATATTGATACTGGTATACGGGGATTCTAAAAATCACATTATACTCCGCATTCAAAGTATCATGTCACATTTGACTTCTGACCTAATATTTACATTTCGCATCTGCCTTTCTTTTAACTTGACCTCATCTTTTCCCACCCTTCATAACAAAAACTGACACCCTACAAGGCTGAGACATGATCAAGGTGACAGAAACATGCATCCCTCTTTTAATAATTGCAGTCTCAACTTTAAATGAAGTCATTCTGATCATTGTTTTTCAAGCAGTCCTAATTTATGTCTGTTTTAGCGTTGGGATTCATGGGCATTCTTAATGCCTTTTGACGAATAACAATTCCCTGAATGAACAGAATCTTGGCTGTGTTTTCCTTGACAGAAATCACTGTGTGTGCTGAAACAGAGTTACAAGAAAATATTTACAGAGATGTCAGAGGTCTTTGGGTGCCTTCTGATTGTGTTCACTTCTACTAACTTGGCCAGCTCCCTAACCAATTCCCTCCAGCTGCCCCTGAACAGCCTTCCCTCCCAAAGTAGATAATCGCTGTATGGAGCGGCGCACGTGTCATAACTGTTAGGACCTCGGAATTTCAACAGCTGATGCCAGAAAGCTGCCGGAAACGATTACGGCTTTGCGCCTTACACCAGACAGACTGGGAGACCCATGAAACAAAGCTTTCCCTTCAACCTGTGATTGATCTGATTTTCCTGTTTGCACAGCAGAGGTTACAAGAGTACCGGCTTAAATCCTTACTAGCATTTCCGACTAGGAAAAGAACATTTTGCTGAAATGTTCCCGGTCTTACGTCACTCAGATATACTCAGTCATCTACAATTCTCTGCTTGTATTTTTGTTTCATACCTTGGAAGCCAACTGAACTCAGTGTATCAGTGATCTAAGGGTTAAAAGTGGCATGGAAAGCAGGAAAAAACTGAAACAGATAGCAAGGAAGACAAAAACTGACCAAAGAAAAAATCAGCTGAAGTAAGGAGAGAGCAGAAAGAGAGGGATCACAGACACATGGGTATCAATTTCTTCTTCTTCTCTTTTGAGTCACGTTCTCGCTTGGCCAGCCGACGTTTCATGTCATCAGGGAGGCGCTCATAGCAGTGTTTGCACACCGGCTTCAGATCCACCTCCACAAACTTATCCCTGATAGAGCAGGGAGGAAGCAGAGATGGAAATGTGAAAGAGAAGGAAGACATGAGGAGGGGCAGAGAGAGAAGATGAAGGGAAAGGAATGAAGGAGAGGGAAGGGGAAAAGTGGGACAAGACAGGAGGACGATGAAAGGAAGGTGAGGTGAAGAAATAAGCCATCAGAGACACAGCATAAGAGAAAGGTAAGAAAAAACAGTTTGGTAGCAGCAGCAAACAGTCTCATATGGAGGATAGCGAAAATAAACGTGACAGACTACACAGAGAAACTGTCAGACATATCATATGTTAAAGTCCACAGAGAGCCTTCAGAGATTCATAATTCAGTTTGAATTGTCTGCGAAACTTACTTCAGGGTGAGCTTGGTGTTGCAAGTAGAGCAGGCAAAACAGTTGACACACCACGCCTTGTTAAGAGCAGACACCACTGGAAAAAAAAAGCAGAAGGAGCAGCCACATGAGGGAAATTGTCGACTTATAGTTTAAATTAAACTAATGTCGGTGTGAAGTTCAGGCTACGAATAATTCTCAAGGCAAAACATGAGAAGAAATCAAGTTGAATTCAATATAATAAAGAAGCATAAAGTAAAAAAAAACAATGCTGATGTAAACAGCCATTATACATTATATTTATTAAAATTAACTTCCTCACCATCGCCTTCTATAACACGATTGCAGTGGTAGCAAACATCTCCAAACAGCTGCATGTGATGAGGAGAGAGAAACAAAAGGTTAACAATGCACTGGAACATCTTATCAGTTTGTATTAAGGCTCATATGACACACAGTACTGTGCTCAGAAGGCACAGAAACGAGCGCAGGCTACAAGGCATTTGGAGTGAAAAAGAAAAAAGATCCAATAAAGCTTTCGAACACTAGGTGGAGTTGTTACATTGACAATCATCTTTGAGAGCCACTGAAGTGAACACGAATGTAACGTGTCTCATATACATGTATGAGAAAGACGAGCTTTAAGCTCCTTTACGAAGAAAAAAAAAAAAGATCTCCTGATTAATTTTTGGAAAGCCCGCTTTCCTGATTGCTTCCCACCAAATCAGTGCCTATAATAGCAAACTCCTTACGATCATGGAAGTCTGTGCCGAGCTCATTAGTAGAAAAAACATCAGAAACTGAGAAACCTGAGCTTTTTGCTCAGCTCGCTTCTACATGCGTTTATCTCATTATTGAGATTTTAGTCAATAATGATTTAGATGATAAAGAGATAAAGTCCACCAAAAAATGTAAGCATTTTGATATAATATTATAGATCTATGATCATGATCATGCTAATTGCATTGGGACAAGAGAAATATCTCTTTCAATGTTACACATATCTACCTGTGCAAGTGGTTTAGACTCACTGTACAAAAACGAATGCGTGTATATCTGGAACAGATCCATAATGCTTACATACACTTATGGTCACTTTATTAGGTACACCTTTGTTAGTACCTGGTTGAACCTCCTTTTGGAATCTTAACTGCCTTAATTCTTCATGGCAAAAATTCAACAAAGTGCTGTAATAATTCCTCAACGATTTTGGTGCATATCGACATGACAGTATTACACAAATGATCTTCCACTATGTCCCAAAGGTGCTCTATTGGATTTAGATCTGGTGACTGAAGGCTATTTGAGCACAGTGAACTCGTCATGTTGAAGAAACCTGTTTGAGATGATCTGAACTTTGCGACATGGTCTGTTATCCTACTGGAAGCTGCCATCAGTAGATGGGTACACTGTGGTCATAAAGTGATGGGCATGGTCAGGAACAATACTGAAGTATGTGTTTTAATGATTCTCAAATGACACCAGGAGCCTGAGCTGTTGGTACAGGGCAAGATGGGGCGATACTTTCATGTCAGCTACACCAATTTGTTGATCAGGTGTACCCAATAAAGTGTCCAGTAAGCATATGAAAAAAAAATTGTCCATTTCGATGTTCGACTGCAAATTTTCACGTTTTCATCTTTACTTTATACTTCAGCAGCTGTGGACGAACACACAGCCCCAGTTCACTGCTAATGTAAACTCTGTTACTGACACTGATAGAGTCATGCATACCATAAACTAGGACAGAGAAATGCGAGTTTCACAACAGGCTAAACATAACAGCATGTTTCAATTTCTATTTTGGTGTTCCACATTAATATTTCGAGTACCAGTGTGTGTTACCTGGTTGTAGTGCGTTTCGCAGTAGGCCAGGCCCTTGCGTTCGTAGTGACGGTGTCCCAGGAAAGGTTTCTCACACTTAGCACACACAAAATGCTGCAAGCAAACCCAAGCCAGGCACACATGGTTAGCACAGCCATCAGTCAGTACAGTACCACACTCAGACTGTGTTAAAGGTAGCAGCACAGTCCGGCTTAGATATTATCAGAACATAAATAGATCAGTTGTTTCAAATGTTTTGTTACTGCATCCATACAGAGAGTTGAGAAGTCAGAATAGTGACCTCTAGAGGCTATTGGAAAAATACAATATTTTTATGATGGTAATGAATAAAAATCATATCTCAGCTATGAGATATAACATATTTTTGATTAATTAATGTGAGGGAATGGATTTTTTAAATAGCTGATTTTGGTTTTTAAATGCTAACATTCATTTACAAAATAAATACTATATTCAGCCAGTATCTTTTTCTGGTAGCACATATAAACTCTCAGACAGAGCTCTAGATGTCACAGGACAATAAAGCTCTCTAGATACCCTTAAATGTTAAGTCAGGAAAAGCACCTCGTTTGAAATTAAGGTGGAAGTATGATTAGGCCCCAAGAAAAAAGTTTGCCAAGATATCTACTTTTTAGTTGAAAGACTGATTAGAAAACTTTTATACTTGTGTAACCCCTTGTATGGAGGCCGGGTGACTGTAGCCAGGCAGGGAGGCGGGGCGGTAACCAACGTAAGGCCGGTGCTTAATCCCCTCACCATATCAAAGTGTCTCTCACAATAGGCACGACCGCCTCGCTCATAAAACGGGTGACCCTGAAACGGGCGCTCGCACACAGTGCACACATGATGCTACACGTGGAGGAGGGAAGACAGGAAAATATGCAAGGAAATATGTAAGAATTGAGATGAAAATAAGAAAAATAAAGCCAATAAACGTAACTGTGGAGGTAAAAAATATGGATAAAAAGTATGGCACATTTTTCACTAGGATAAAATATAGATAATAGAAAGCAATAATTTTCTTTTCTCTATGAAATCCAGCTGAGAATTAGTGTGTTTGTTCTAAATACAGAAAAGGAAAATAACCAAAGAATACATAATTTAGATTTAAAATAGATCCACATACAATCTGACGAATCATACAAAATAAATGAACACACTGAAATATTATCTCCTTCAAGGTGACTCTATTTTCAGTGAATAAATTGAGCCAAGTTAATGTAACTAAAGCTGTTTTCATATGCTTTTCGGTTGTTTTATTATCACACCTCCACATGCCACTGCTTGCCCATTGCATTAACCACACGGCCTTCAATGGGTCTCCTACAGGCTCCACAGATCGGGACGCCCATCTTGTCGTGGCAGGGTAGACAGTAGAGCTCCCCCTTCAGCTCCCTTGCATCAGCTGTCAGCTCCTTACTAAAAAAGGTAAAAAAAACCCACAATAAACAATCCCAGTACAATTTACTGTAATTGAAGAGATTTATTTAGCTGTCATTTACGTACACAACACAATAGAGCATATGTGAATATGATCGGATAGCTGCAATAACACAACCTGTCCAGCAGAGAGCAATAATACGCCTTTCTGAAAATGCTCCTTGTTTAACAATTGTTTCAAACATGTTTGATGGTGATTTTCTTTTTAATAGAAAGTCTCTGTTTACCCGCAGTTGTTGCAGTTGAAGTGATCAGGGTGGTAGGGGTCATTCTTGAAAAGCAGAGGCTGCTCCTCAATAATGGCGTGGCACTTCTGACAGATGTACTTGCCGAGGCCCCGAGCTTTCTCTCTGTTGTGACATGGGCGGCACAGATGCCTGGTGGGACAGCAAGGGGGAGAGAAATATAGAAAGACAGATGAATACTTGTTTAGATGCTTTATCACCTATTTATGAGTATTGTAGATCTTTAAACATCTGGTTTTGTCTTCTGTGATTCAAGTGAATCAAACAGAGCCTACAAGTATCCTCCATAAATCCTTCTCACAGGAGTTGTGTCCATGACATGTTTTTATACATTAACTGAGGCTAACAGTGAAAATTAGGTTGGGACTTTCTCATATGTAGAACTTCTAACTACTTGAAATATTTTGGTTTAAACAAAGGTGCTGCCTGTGCAGAGCTTGCAAGAAGCAGGAGAAATGATGCTTGCTCATTGGTGTGAAAACCACCACACATTTATTTCGGTTGGACAATAGATTGACTATTTATTACGAGGCTAGCAAAGTTAAAACTGTTTAATATGTTCCAGCTGTGCCAGATATTTTGGTTTTCACATTCAGCGCTGTTGGAAGGTGTTGGGAAAAATTCAGGGCTGTTTTACATCTATGAGCTTTGGTGTAAGATTTCAGAGCTGAGCCAAGACAATATAAAAATCAGGGGAGAGTAAGACAGGCTATATATAAGGTACCTGATAAAAAGCATTACAGAAAAAAAACTGTAGCTTTCTATATCTGTTAAAAGACATCATTTAAAAAGAATCGCAACCGAAACTGTGGTGACTTGATGTAGATGACTGACCTTCCAGCATTCTTAACAAATCCAACATCTGCGAGCACAGCCTGGCAGATATCACAGCAGAAACAGTCTGGATGCCAACTGTTGTTCATTGCCTTGATCACACGGCCAATAATGAACTCACCTGGGGGAAAAAAATATGTTTAAATAGGTGTGTTCATGAGCAAACGTTACGCAGACATTAATTATGTCAAGTGAAACACAGTCTACATCCTCCCTTTGAAACAGATGTAGCAGGTAAAAAAGATGGATGGATTTAATTAAGTCCCTGTACTCACCACACTGGTGGCAGCAAGGTGCAAACAGCATCTGGAAGTCATGCTCACAGTACTTCCTGCCTTCAAACTGCCAACAGATCACATAAATAGATTAGAACAGTCATAACACTGATAAACAATATCATAAAAAAAAAAGCTCAAATAGCTAAAATATACACAAACTTCTAATTATTATACTGTGTGAACCACTGACTGTAAATAAAAGGTGGATGTAGCCTTGAAGTTCTTTGTAGTGGCCAGCAGGGGGCGATTCTGGTTTAAAAAAGAGATCGGACTGTATTGGGGTTTCTTACATGACATCATCTGCAGATTGCTCGAGAGACGTCTGCCGTTGCTGGTTGCTTGGTCTTCAACTAAACTAAAGTGTTGCAATAAAAACTTCCTAGTGATTGCCACGGCCACTGTTAGTACTTTATTGTTATCTGGACAAACTATACCTGCTAACTACTAGCCAAGCAGCAGTACAACAAATCTGTGATTTTGAGGGCAAACTGTTTGCATTTCTGGTTTGTGTTGCCCTTTCCACAGTTTTACTACTGGAGAGTAGCTGTTAAATGTTTGTAGACAAGTCCATCACTTCTATTCAAAATACAACTGGAGCAATATGCTATACCTCAAAAAAATCAGTTTGGAGGTTTTTGCCATTTTGCCTTAGTGACTTCCATGTGGCTTCCAGGGGTTCACTAACCGGTCTGTAAGTTTTAGACATTATTTACCCAGCAGCTGCCATAAACCTCAAGCAACCACTTGCAACCACATGCATCACTAGTTTCAAGTGTTCAGCACAGCATGATGTTTATTTGGTTATTTAAGGTGCCAGTTAGAGTGAACTTTAATGAAAAAGTACATATTTTGATTGACAAGTTGCTACCTTATGAGTGCACAGTGTCATTGTTTCTCAGTTGGAGTCAACTGAAATGCATAAATTGACTTCACGCACCACTGGGTAATCTCTCGTCCCACTGTCTGGGTGTAACAGCAGTGTCATGACCGAGCTTTCTAAAGGTTAATCTGGATGAGTGACTGCCACAATTTATATTTTATTATATTATGAATGTGACTGGAAACACTTACAGGCTACAATCCAGTAACAGGCATGTCGGAAAAATGGACCGTCTAATGACGAAAAATGATAATTCCTTTGAACGATTAAAGGATATACAGGAGAAGAAAGTGGGTTTGGGGGTGGGGCCAGTTCGGCAGGTGGAAACCCACACTGTTGTAACCCAGTTTTAGAATATAAAAAGAATAAACAGGCTTTTGTACATATTTCTTTGTATACATTTAACTGTATTTAAACTTTATATATTAAGTCTTCCCTTTAAAACAAGAGTTTTATTATCATTCTTATCAAGAGGGTTTTCTTTTAAATCTACATTTTACAGTTAATATGTATCAACTGACACAGCAGTGATGAGCAAAAGCTGACAAAATGACAAGAAGTATAGCACAATCATCAAGGATGCACAAGTTGTGAGGCTGATACGGATGCTGATACTTCAAAAGCAAAACAAAAAACTCATTACCAGTCATCCCAGTATTTACTGTCACACAATGGGGCGGCTAATCTTTATCTGAGTATTTATAGGAGCATGTAGCATGAGGAATGACATCTAACATCCTTGGCTTTGATGTTTATTTACTGATCAGAGCTAACATCTGGCCCTGTGTCAAGTATGCAAACGGTTTACTGGAAGAGAGCTTCTAATAGTCCAATAATCCTTTAAGGTTGTGCTCGCCCATCTTTATTTACTTTAACTGGACAGTTCCCTCACACTAAACATTGATCTAACTATATAAAGAAGGCCAATTTATTGTTAAGCTGCATTGTAAGCTTTGTTAGGCAATGAAGCATATCTGCTATAAAACGTTGACACAATTAGCAGGTGTTTATTATAATGCACAAATCTGTCAGGTACCATCATGCATAATTTATGGGATTAGTAAAGAAAAAGATGTTACCTCATAGAAGAGCCCCTCTGGGAACTGCTGGAAACACTGGGCACACACGAAGCACTGTTCATGGTAAAGTTCCCCGTTGCTGTTCACTATCTTCTCTACTGGGTCAAAGCCACTCTTGCAGCGCTCACACATGGCATTGGCCAGTGCATTGGCCATGTTGCTGAGGAGAAGAAAAACAAACTTAAAATCAAGGACAAAGTATATTTCTGTACTCAAAAGATTAATTGATATAAACCTTAAATACAATATAATCATTACAAAAAGCTTTTGCAACTGAAGCAAAACTCGCTTCGCTCAAGATATTATTGGCTTCAAATAAAGAAATAGTGCCATAGCAACAGGTCGCTAGTAACAAATGACATTATTATTCCCTTGGACAGAAAGACACATTGTGCTACCATGTTTGTTGATCTATCCAAGGCATCTGATTCTCTTGAGCAAACCGTGTTCTTAGGCAGACTCAGTGATGTTGGTTTGTGTTCAGGAGCTAGCTTGCGGATATATCTCACTGTGTTTATACAGATGGATACAAGTCAGGTTTTCTGGACAATCCCCCATGGTTAAATTTTAGACCCCTGTTTTTTTCTATTTTTAAAAACACAATTTAAAAGAATTGATTTACTGCTAAAATGCAGCTTTATGCAGATGACACCATACTTTACGCTGAGTCAGGGCATTGCCTTTTGTCTGTTGCAGGCATCATTGTGTGGTTTAAAGGTGGTTCATAATGCTAAGAAAACACATAACTGTGTATTCTATAATCCGGTTTATTGGCCTTCATTAATCCTAAAGCTGGGAACCAAGTCACTCCGTGCATTGCTTTGACGGTGACTGCTGGTTGCTTGCCAACATTCCAGGCACTAGTATCCAAGGTAAGCCCTCTATTGTATTAAGTACCAGGTCATATCTCAGTCAACAGTATTCTTTACTCTCATTCATGGTTGCTTCAGTCAGTCGCAAAGTTTATCTCAGCTGGTTACCAAATATTCATTCCCATGGTCTCTGGTTGCCACTTGCAAATTGTTTTTGCCATACTGAGTAAACTACTTTCTTATCTGCATCAACTCCTATGGCTTACAAAGCAACTGCTATTAATGTATGAGTAGTCCTCTAGACGGCTCCTCTTTAGGGTACCCGGGGTTTTCCCCCCTATTTAGTCCAACCTTACTTCTCTAACTTAATTATAAAAAAATATTTTATTGTTTCCTACCATTGATTTTACATCTGTAAGGAATTTCTTTCTGTAACATACTTCCCTGAAGAATAATAATAACATAATAATAATAGGGTCATGCCAGGACACACCTAACACCTAATGTAGTATCGTCCACCAACATGATAACAGTTGAAAGATATACTGAGTCAAAAGAGAAAGTAATGTGGGAAAGACCAGTCACACACACACACACACACACACACACACACACACACACACAAGGTTTGAGGTTTATTTTGGCTCAGCTGATTTGGGAAACAAACTAAAGTTACTGCTCATCCATCCAAGAAATGTGACTAAATCCACTGACATGGATTCATACAGAAAACAAAACAGAATAGTGTGGTCTAATGACTTTTTTTTTTTTAAAAAAAGCTTGAAAACCTAAGACAGGCAGCAGCTATTGCTGTTTTGGTCGACAATCAGAATTGTTTGTTTTGAGAAACTTTGTGTTTCTGTGGTTTTGTATTTTTGATTACTCTTGGTGTCATGGTTCTGTATTCTGTTTGTTGAAATTCGGGCTTTCTCTTATGATCTTATGGTTACTGTCCAATTATCTGTGCATTTAGTTAATTGAAGGTTGTGTATCCCCTTTGTGTATTCCCACTCTGTTCCTTGTCGTTGGTCTGTGTTAAGCCTGGTTGTCTTAGTCTTAAGCTGTGTCCCAATTCAGGGTCTGCACACTTGAAGTACGCATTTTAAGTGTGATTACGTCACCGGCACGCGACGACGGCTGTCCCAATTCGAAGTGTACTTCAAATGCATACTCCAAATGCGCCGCCGATTTTCCCAAATATCAAGCGTGGTCCGGTGCACGCTTCCTGGTCCCATATATCCCACAATTCATAGCGCGACGGTGGGTGTGGATAATTTTGCCGCAAAATACGGCAGAAGGGAGCGGCCAAGAGTGAACTGTCAAAAGTAAGTACTGAATATGACGTCACTTATTTATGTGCGAATGTTTAATAACGAAGAACATTAAAACATTGCTGTTGGCCACACGTTGGCAAAGTTGTGTGACATTAGTGATGTTTGTACTTTCAGCGTTAACTTAGTTGTAAAGTATGGAACGCCAGGACTGCCATAATGAATTCATTAAATACACTATTAAATAATTAATTAAATGTGTCATTAATTAATTAAACATTTCAATAATTAATTAAATGTGTCAATAATTAATTAATTACTTGTGTCATAAATATTTATGTAATTAATTATTTCCGATTTTAATTAATTATTGACACATAATTAACTACTTAATGGTGTATTTAATTAATTCATTATGGCAGTCCTGGCGTTCCATAGTAAAGTATCATGTTTTACAGTCCTGTGGTCTCAGCCTCAGATACTCAACTAATCAAAGTGATGTCATGACAAAAATGAATGACCAACAAAACATTTTTTCTCCTTCATTTCTGTCAAACAAAGCTGTATAAAAGTTTCTCGCGGTTAGTATCATGGTTGCTAGGCAACCTGAACAGCATGACGAAGGCTAGACCGTCCCATTTTACAAGCCTATCACTTCCACACTTCTCGTACTTATAGTACGCACCGTACGTAGTACGCGTAGTGCGTGTACTTCAAGCGTGCAGACCCTAAATTGGGACACAGCCTTAGTGTCTGTTCCTCCCTGTATCTTGTGTCTAGTTTTACTTCCTCCTTAGGCATTATGCTAGTTATCTCCAGCTGTGTTCTCATCTGTTTCCCATTCTCTCGTTATCCTTTGTTTGTATCTATTGCCTCAGTCTTCCCTTGTTTTTGTCACATCTTTTCTCATGGTTGTATTCTCCCTCGCATTATCTTTATTAAAGGGTTTTTTTTATACCTTCCTTAGCTTGTGTTATTTTATACTTCGTTTTAGTTTAATAAAAGCATTTTTAGCTTAGTTTAATCCTCTTGTTTTCATGTGCTGTATTCTGAGTGCAACTCTGACAGCCACACAACCAGTCCTTACATTTTTTTTTACTGCTGTACTGCTAAAAACACTGTAATGCATCACTGGGGGTGGGCCCCAGGCTAATATTTCCTTATGTTGCAAAAACCGGTGCCAGAACAAGCAGCACATTATGAGGCACACCCAAAAACCTGCAACAGAGATTCGTGAAACCATCCTCAAAAAACAAAAAGAATTATTTACAATCTTTTCTTCTGTCAACCATCACATCTGCAAAATTTGTCACAACACACAGTTAAAACCCCCAAACTTTTAGTTCATTTAAATAAAAAGAAAATCTGACACATAAACAGCTGGCACACAGCTGGATGTTTTGATTTTGATTTACAAAATGGAAAACAAGCCAATCTGATCTGGCAACGGGCAAACTACGCTCTCTATCAAACTGAATGAATCTATTATGAAAAATGTGCAACACATCTGTCAAACAGTCAGCTCAAATTTACAGCATCTCGTTTTTATAGATGGTGACAAGTTTTGGCTATGCTATCATCTAATAGTTGGCTGATTGGTCCTGTGTGCATCTGACCAGTCTGTATTTACTCCTAAAGGTAGGATTTGTTAGACCGAGCACCGAGATCTGACCAAATGAATCCGGTATGGCAATCTCTACACAATTCTCCCCTATCTGATCCTTTATATTGTCATAACTCTCCAAACCCACTTCTGTTACAAATTATACTCAGGCTGAACTTTGGACTACTTTCATCTCGACCTCAAACACAGAAAGCAATCAAATGCCAAAACTGCAACATTCACTGTTAATTAATAAAAGCATATGCCCCCTGCTCAGAATAACAACACCTCCTAACACTTAAGACAAACTGGAGGTATATGGGAATGTGCAGACATTTGCAGAGATAAAGGAACAACGACAAGGGAAAAGCGGGACTGTCCCGGCTTCGCTGCTTTGTTTTAAAGGTCACAATACCACAGTGTATCTAAGCAACAGAAGTACGCACACAAGGCCGTTGAAGGATGTTTATGGAGTGGTGCCATCTGTTCATTTAAACTCACACCAACTTGGGAATCATCAAGAATTCCATAAACTTCAAGACATTTTAACTCACTGTTTAGGGCTTTACTCTAAACTGGTCATCATTCCAAATGTCTGCCAAATGGCTTTAAGAATGCGCGCTACATCAAACGGGTAGAGTGAGTGGAGGTTCTTTTAACATGAACACATTGAAACAAGATGTTTCCACTCCTCACATGCTTATCAGACGCATATTGTTTTATATGCCCTGTCTGGGCTGATATCAAACACACTGAGAGCCCTGCCCTGTCCACAGGCTTGGTGGGAGGAAGTGATACATCCTTTAGGCATTTCCACTCTGCTATCAGCTTCTAGCACTCTGTGTGAGCCAAAGACAAGCCAGAGATGCAGATCTCAGACAAAATACGTTTTTTCTTTAAACCTGGTGCAATCAATGACAATCCGGCTCTTTTTAAGGCCGTGTAGGCTGAAAAACAATTCTCACCAGCTTCTGCATGAACTGCTCATATGGACAAGTCAAGAGAGGGCAAAATGATTTCTAATACAATTAAAATGGGTCCAGATTTCTTAAAACTCCACAGTGAATATAAAGTGGATAAGAGTGGATAAAGAGCACCATCTGTTCTCTCTACTCTGCCTTCTCTGGTCACCATTTATCTTCAGGTCTTCTGATTTGATTTTTCAGTGTTTTCTCGTTCTTCTTATATCTTTAATATAAAAAAAAACCCTGACTGTTCTGACCATGCAATGGTAAATTTCAGCTTTTCTTACAATGATTTCAACACAGATTTACAAATAAGAATTGCCTTATTACACTGGTGAGTGCTCACAGTAAAAAATAGCTTTAAAAAGTTTTAAAAAATGAAGTCAGCACATGTGCCAGTAATCCCCGTGAACCAACAGCTCGGTTTCCTGACTCGGCCCCTGTATGATGTCATTGAGAACGGATATTCCTAACATGACCATTTTAGGCTGTGAGCACTGAAACCCCACCCATCTGCTGTTCAAACTTTTTGTTTGCTAGGTGCAGCCAGTCAGCGAAAAGTTGGTTTACATGGAGGGGCAGGCTCAAAGATAGAGCTAAAATCAATGGATGAAATGACTGTCTTAGCACGTGAAAAGAAATATTATATTGAAAAGTTCCATTTCAATGTTTTACACGACTGACACGGCTCTTGCTTTCCTCAAAACAAAATCTCTTCTGTCTCTATTGACTGCTTCCGATGAGAGTCTCTAAGCGTCCTTTGGAGAAACCTGTGGGTGACCCTACATTCATGCTTTCCCACATGTGATGATGTACCCTGATCAGTCAGAAATAAAGTATGTATATTTAGCCTTCCTGTGTTTCAGGCACACATACTTCAAATGCCAGCCAGCATATTCTGCTTTGCATAACAACTCCCCCCCTTGGCACAAAAATAACTCTTCCTGTGTGCTCCCTCCTGTAGCGCTCAGAGCTATCCCTGCACAAACATGGCACCTAAGGAAGCTTAAGCTGATAAAACCCAGTAAATAAATCAGAATTCTTCACATTCTGTAACACGGCCGTAAGCTCGGGGTTAACACACTAACGCTACGTCAGCAAATGAGCAGAGTAAAGTCCTTAACCCACAATTTCTCTGTCATAATCCCTTTTTGTGTGCACTGCTACCACTTCAATTGGCATGTTGGTTACAAAAAGCATATTCTTAAGCTGAGAATGAGATGATACCAGTCATCATACAGCCAGGCAAAGAAGACAACTCTTTAAGTCCTGTCGATATTTTGGCAGTGGGACAGCTGAAAGGGGAACGCAGAAGACTACTACACACCTCAAGGCACAAGTTGCACATTCAACATCCTACACTGAGGTATATCTTTTCTCACTACACTCACAGAAATCTGTGGTTAGAGGTCTCCGAGTCACAATAAAATCTTACTTCCGATCTACTTACTAGCGAGCATAAAAATCACAAAACTCCTTGTAGACTTTCACATCACTCTTCCGCCTCTGTGATTTGGACACGGGGACCTCATCCTCTGCTCCATCTCCTCCACCGCCCTGAAGCCTCTGATGGTAGCCGTTCATCTCGCTGTGAGGACTGTGGTGTACAGCTTCTCCATCCTCAGGTATCGATGGAGGCATTCCACGTCCGTTCCTATCCATGCTTATCTGAATTAACAGCAATAGTCCGTCTACCGTCGGCTCAAGGGAAATGCTATTAAAAGTCCTTTCACTCCAGTAAAAATGCTTTGGGATGCTTCAGTGTTCGTTTCCAGCAGCAGGAATGCAGTAGGCAGGGAGAGCCGTAATCCACATAGCAAGAAGGAGAGCAAAACACCAATCACACTACGCTGGGAGTAGTCTCTCTCTCTCTCACACACACACACACACACACCCTCTCTCATGGACATACTCCCCCCCTTTCTCTCACACCCCCATCAACTCTCAACACACACACACACTTTTCCAAACTCGCTGTCTATTCTTGGGCAGGTTGCTGAAATTGAAAGGCCCACCCTGACGCCTGTCCAGGCAGAGGTCACTGTGTCAGATCGCACTTACACACACACAGCATTATTTTAATTTTTGAAATCCCTAATATATAAACTGTCTTTGCCTGATATCTCCTCATGCTATCAATCTCTGTGTGTGTGTTTGTGTTAAACAGCTGGAGCTCTCAGCTTTCTGGGAGATCTAACAATGTGGCTCCAACTGAGGATTGCGCAAAGCGGGAATGTCAGACAGCGACACAAAGAGCCTAAAAGAGTCCAGTACAAACCAGGAACAGAGAGAATAACAGTGTAACAGATTACTGTTTATTCCATCTCATGTAAGACATCATTGGATAAACACAGTTGTGAAAGAAACCAAGCAGCAGGGGCCAGACTTGAATGCGTAATCAGCCTCCTGATACGAGGTAAGTAGCTAACACATGCAGGAAAAAACAGAAGTGGCTTTAATTGCGCGCAATTGCCTTTATTATTATTATTATTATTAGTTTTACACACAAACATCCCTGTTTCTTCCCTTTCCAGCTGTTGTGTTGTGCAAAGCAGGAAATTCACACACAAGAAAAAAAAAAGTTTGGCATGATGTGAAAGTCTTTATCAATGCAAGCTGCCTCGCTGAGTCAGAATCCCTGAACACTTTCATATTCACTGGCTCCAAAAACACCTTTTATGAACTGCTTTTGTTCTTTAAAAGTCTCAGGAGGATTCACACTTGAATTCAACTGAGAAAATAGTAAGAATCTTCTCCAATATCAGTCTGAAACATCAGAAGCTGTCTAGGGCTACAATTATAAATTTGTTAATCATCTTTCTATCCTATATTGGTCCAAGCCAAGGGCATTCCTTTAAAGCCACAATTCTCTTTGATAGCTCTTTATGTGGCTACACTAAGCTGCCATCTCAAATTAATGACCACTTCCCCAACCATCAAAACAACACCAGGCCATATCCGCAAATACGCTCCAGTGAGGCAAACATGTTTGACTCTCCACACTGGGGAGCAGCCAGTGTGTTAATCCAGCAGGAGCAAGGGATGACTGATGATTGCTTAAACCTGTAAAGCGTCAGCACCACGATGTTCTAGTCCAATGTGTCATTGTGCGTCCAGCTGAAACATGTCGGAGTCCTTCAGTATAAGTCTTACTACATGACTCCATTCTACAAATAGACACCCAGTGGAGCCTCGACTCCAAACTAGGTGCTGGCAGCTGCTGTTTTGTGTCTGTGTATGTGTGCGAGAGAGTTTGTATACATGATAGAGGCCAACTCTGTCTTCGGGGTAGAGGAAGGCTACATAACTTCACATTCAAAGTCTATTACCCACATTTTTTTCTTGCTTGTTTTTAAAAGCATCATAGCTGTCGATTTGTTTTCATGCCTCTTCTCGATACCAACGCATACGCTTGCGACTAAGTGACTGGTGCTTTTGCTAGTCAGCACCAGAGATACTAACTGGTGTAAAGACATTGTTCATATTTTATTAAAGTACGATAGTAGTTTTCCAGTGACTGAAAGATGTTACGAAACCACTGGCCACCGGAGAAGATGCCTATCTGTGATAGGAAGGTGCAAACGAGTGAGAAAGTAAGCAAAGTAAACTGAGGAGGTATAGTAATCAAAAGGTTGCCAGTACGCAGATGCCTTAAACCTGCATTCTTTCTTTCCAGGAATGGGAGACTCCTCTGGTTGCAAAAATCAACTGATTGTATCAAAGTGTACAGACTTTGATTTATAACCTGAGGCAATGAGTTTCTTGTGAGTTTATGGTCTCAGTTGCTAGTTTTAAGCTTGCTGAATAATATGTGGTGTTTAATCTGTAACTTTGTGGATTCAGGTAAAGAAAAGAGGGGTAAAGTACTGATAAGCGGCTCCTAGTCATATTTACCCCACATGTGTCATGCCTGCTTTCCAAACATCAATATGGTGAAAAAGCTCAAGGCTTCACAACAGGACTATACTAACCCTTGGATGACATCTTGGTAGGTATGTCTGAACTATCTGGTTGTCATCAAAAGACAAAGTCTGGATTCATACATAGATGACATAATCAGCCAGACATATCACCGGGCACTATTTAAAGCCTCGAGAGCTTTTTCAGAAAAGAGCATTGTCTGTCATAATGTCACGTGGTCTGTGCGGGGAATCTTAGCCACTTAGAATCAGTATTGAGTGACCGGGGCACAATGGACGCAGGGTGGGTGCTGAACAGGAAGCTTTCCTCCTGATTACAGTCACAGCACAGTGTTCCACCCTAAAAAATGAAAGACTTGAATAAACAATTATTCAAGTTCTCTTGTGCCCACACTGACCATAGTTGTCTTTGCAAGTTGGTTATTTTCTAACCATAGTGTCAATTTGAAAATATTGAATGTGCCAATATTGAAACTGGAAAATTCAATTGTTATAACTTTTCTTCTCTAGATATTATTTAAAGGCCAAACAAGTGACTTCAACCCAGAGTAGAGTTTGTCATTACTCAAAATGACTGTTTAGACATGTGAGGAGATGAAACCGCTCAAACTGTGCCTCTCGTTTTTGTTGATCATTGTAGACACACCTAAACTAGAAAATGTGAAAAAAAAACCTTCACACAGGACTTTCTGTCTTAGATTCCTGAAGCATCCAAGACACAATACTGACAGAGTTTTGTTGCTCTTTACAAGTCAGATTAGACAGTTAGTGTATAGTCTGATCCCAGCACTCAGCCAAAGAGCTTCTCAATACTAGTGAAAGAGAAAGAGAGAGAGAATGTGAGTGTTGATATGAACGTCAAACTGAGCTTAAAATTGGCTACAGCAACTGTCAGCAGTTGGATAAATGTCTCTGGTGTGTTCCTTTAGCACGACAGGATTTTTAGGCTTCATTCACTCCTTGTTAAATCTGACGTAATAGTGTCAAGTACTATTGAGGGTTAAAAAAAGATACTCTAATACGGGGATCAGTGTAGCTGGTCTTCCAGCAGTTATAATCAGGTAAATAATCAAGGCATCCATGAAAGAGATTTGCTGTTTCTTTAATATTAAACACAAAAATGGTCAGCTCTGTTTTAATTTTAGAATTGAACAAAGCTTTTAAAAATCTATTCAAAAAGTAAAGACAAGATGGAAAAAACAACCTTTAACCATGTTATGAGTATTGATGTTGCATAGTTTGCCCACCAGAGGGCACTCCACAACATCCCTAATGGAAACAGAGTGGATGAGTAGAGCAGAGTCAGAGTTATCTGCGTAAACAAGTAATCCGAGACTTATCCTGACACGTTCCCAGTTGGCAACATGTGTTTGGAACAAACACAAAAAACTGTTTTTGTGTTTGTTATGTTTAAACACGTAAATAAATAACTAAATAAAACAAATGCTAAGGCAATGTGTTTGTGCTTTGTGTATCTGAAAGAAAAAAATATTTTCGTAGATATGTTATTGGTTGATCATATTAGATTTTTAACTGAACAAATATCTGTGTCAGCATCGGCTGCATAACATAAAGTGAATAATAAAACATCAAAAAATTATCTAATCTAGTTTTAAGCTAACATTAGCAACAGTTTTCACTTAAATTAAGGGTCAATGAGTGTGGTACAGTGTCAACATCATCATGCGGGGGCGAAAGCACCAAAAAAGTAGTTTTGCAGTGTTCTGAATTATGTCATCTATATATTTGTTTTGTGGTTTGAATTGTTTGCCACAAAAAATAGTGTGTCGGGATAGTGTGTCCAGCATTAGCTTGAAAGAGTGCTATAAATGACCAGACCAGTGCTAATAAAAGTCTGGAGAGGGGGAATCACTGGAGGGTTCACAGGTCAGGTTCCAAACAAATGACTTGGGCTTGTCTCCAACTGTGGAGCATATTTAGACATTAGACAGAAAAAGGATAACAGATTTTTTCTTTATGATTTCTGTGTGCAATATTTGAGACCTTTTCTTTTCTTTCTTTCTTTCTTTCTTTCTTTCTTTCTTTCTTTTTTTTTTTTTTACAAAAGGAACATTAGATGTGCTCAACCAACATTTGATCCCTTTATAGACTCTATCACTGTCCGAGCCCTTGGCACTCATGATAAGCATCATTGATTACAAAGGAGCTGATGTTTAGATGTGCACTTTTTTGACTAGCTTATCCTAAAAACACAAATACAGGTCCTCTATTTTTCAAATGAGCCAATAAACACGGCAGAGCTTCAGCAGAGTTCGGGAGCATACACCGATCAGACATAACATTATGAAGATCTGCTTAATATCGTGTTGGTCCCCCTTTTGCTTCCAAAAGAGCTCTGACCTGGAGTTTACGAGACCCCTGAAGGTGTGCCGTGGTATCTAGCACCAAGATTTTAACAGCACTGATCAGTGACGTAGGGCCTTCATAGATCTGACTTGTTTGACCTACACAGTCAACAAATGCTTGATTGGATTGATTGAATTTGGAGTCAACAACTTCAAACTCATTGTTGTGCTCCTCAAACCATTCCTGAAACATTTCTGCTTTGTAGTAGGGTGTGTCATCTTGTTGAAAGAGGCTATAGCCATCAGGTAGTACTCCAATGGGTCGGATCCACTATTGGATTTGCAGCATTGCTTAGGTTTGTGGTACGTGTCAAACTAACATCCAGATAGATGGCAGGACCCAAGTTTTCTCAGCAGAACATTGTCCACACTGCCTTCATCCTTCATCCTCCTATTTGGTTTTTAATCTTAAGATGGAACCTAACCAGTTTTGTTGTTTTTATGTATATATAATAACAATGCAGGTCATTTATTCATACAATACAATACAGAACATTTAAATGTATATTACTGTAGGCTTAATTGGCCTCTTTCTGCAGGCACGCTTTAAAACTGGAATCAGCAGCAGTCCTGATTCCTCTCAGCTGATGGAACACAAGGAGTCTCAGATCAAAGAAACTAATCTGACACACCACCTGTAACATACTCGCAGTGTCAACAGCAGCCATGGAAACACAGACCTGACGTCTCTTTGAGCAAAACCTTTGGCACCGAGTCAAGTGTACACACACCAGCACAAGCATAGAAGTGCACACAAACATGTAAAACTGAGCGAATCGATGAGTGTGCAAACATAATTCATGACTAACATTTCCTTTGTTTTGGGCGTTTTGTCCTGAGGGCCACTTTGACCTCCACTATCAAATGTTCAATCCCATTTAACTGCCCAGGACAGGAAAAACACACAAAGCATAACAGCAACATGTCACATGCTCTTTGTTATCAGTGCTGAGTTACTAGCAAGTTGCAATCTTCATCTTCGTTTAAAGATTATTTAACATCACCCCATCCCCAATAAATATGAATCAACTGATGATTACATGTAACGAATAAATAATTTTTACATAGTTATGGATGTTTTTTTGGTTTGGAAAATGTAAATGTAATCTAATCTTTGAAATTGCTGTGTTTGTTTTCTTTGTCAACATTGCAACTGCTCCACCTAATTCTGATGACGACAAGTGGAAGTGTGTAGGCGGATCTAACTGCAGGGCCGGAGGTAAGGGGTGGCCATGGCCACTGACAACAGAGATTAAAATGTGGCCACCCCTTTAGCCAAACCACACAACCAATAGTGAAGTAAGACGTTATGCACACACTCATAAAACTCAAATTAGACTACTATTTACCGTTCTTCAAGCAGAACCTTTTCTGTGATATTAACTATTATTCCCTCACACGGATAGTGAACAGCACATGAATTGTCATAGGATTTATACCTATATAAACAAATGATTAGGCAATCAAATAAAAACTGTTTCCACCCAAACCTGTAATCAGTTTGATAAGTGTTTCCTTCTTTGTGTTTTTAATGATTCATTTTGCTCTTCTGATTTGCTTGTTAAGGTTCTCTATTATCAGCTTTACTTACAGCATCTGCTTCATTTCGGTTCTGCTGAAAATTTATCGGACAAGTCTGGCACCAAAAAATAGGTCAGAAAATTAAGAATAACCTGCCACTGTTAAATCCTTTAGCACTGTTTCTTTGGTTATATTTCTCTCTGAAATATAAATATTATCTCTTTCCCGCTTGGACGCCTGCTAGGAATAGCCCATGTTCCTCTTACTTGAACTGTGCAGGTTGTGTCATATTTCAAGCCTGCTTCTAGAGGAATATGACTGAGTATGCATGAGCTGTGCATAAGCTTATTAGGGCTTGAAAAAACCCAGACCCTGTGGTCACGCCAAGCTGTGTCTTTATTGATATATGTTGACGTCAAACTCGTCATTGAGAAAGGTTCCCAAAAAGTTGATTTTGTTCATCTGGACGTAACGTTTTCAGTGGGATAAAAGTTTCGTCACTCATCCAAGTGACTTCTTCAGTCTCAGCTGACTGCAGGTTTCTCCAACCTTATAAACAGTACATTTGCCCAATGACTGAAGCTAGCCCAGTGAATGAACAATGGTCTGTGAGGTCAGTTCCTTGATCATTAATATGCACTTTGTCATCCATATGACAAAATATGGAGAGTGTCCTCTGCAGCCAGATCGGAGAAGGATGCCACGCTGAGGATGTGGACAAATGGGTGAAAAATTTGTCTGACAGACAACTCATCCAAGCAGAGAAAAACATCCTTGCTAAAGGGTTGAACTTTGCTGTGACGCTGAGACAAATCCCGCTAGTGGAACTGATCACAGCCACAGAACAGCGATTCAAAACAACAACATTGCAGACGTGGAAGAAGAGCAACTACGGACAAAAGTTTCGGCCTGTCTCAGCAATGCAAAGCCCCCAGCATCCAACATCACCATGGAGGAGATGAAGGCACTCACATCACTTAGTAATGACAACAACATTATCATCCTTCTGGCAGTCAAGGGTAGGTGCACGGTTGTGCTAAACCAGAAAGATCATCATGAGAAAATTTTGTAACTGCTTAGTGACAAAAATGCTAATGAGCCCCTGAAACGAGAACCAGGAAGTGGTTACAGGAAGAGGGTGATTAATTGTCTGAAGCCGTTAGCTATTGACCAGACCTCATACCACAGGCTATACCCAGGGGAATCTACACCAAGTCTGTATGGTTTACCGAAGATACATAAACAGGGTGTACCAACTGTCTGTGTGATCAACTCAGTCACCTATACCATCTCAAAGTTTCTGGCTTCAATCTGCAACCTGTTAGTAGGCAGCTCTGAACACCACATCCAGAACATCCTGGATTTTGTGGAGAAGGTGAGAGATGTCATTATGGAGGCAGATGAAACAATGGTCTCGTACAACGTTACAGCTCTCTTCACTTGCATCCCAGTCACAGAAGCGTTGGAGGTAGTCCGTAAGAGATTACAGGATGACACCAACCTCAGCAACAGGACCACTCAGCATCGACCAAGTGTGTTTGCTTTTGAAACTGTGTCTTCATTCCACCTGTTTCAGTAATAAAGGCAGAAAAATTGGTGTGCCATGGGTTCCCCAGTTTCACCCATTGTGGCCAACTTGTACATGGAAGAAGTGGAAAAGAGGACTACCCTCTATCCTACCCTGGAACACCACCAAGTCATTGGTTCAGATATGTGGATGACACCTGGGTGAAAATCAAATCTCAGGACGTACCACAATTCACTGATTACATTAACTCGGTGGACTAACACATCAAATTCACCAGGGAGTATATGAAAAGTCGCAGGTTACCCTTCTTAGCCTGTGAGATTTCCATCAGTAATGGGGGACATTTACAAGCTAATGTGTACTATAAACCAATGCATACGGACCAGCATTTAATGTTTGAATCACAAACTGGGTGTCATCAGGTCGCTACAACACAGAGCAAACACCATCTCCACAGACAGAGCGGCCAGGGAAGCAGAAAAACATCACATCAAGAAGGCCCTGGGTAAATGTGGTTATCCCTGCTGGATATTTGTTAAAGATGGGAAGGCACCTAAAGAAAGCTCCAGCCGATGCAGGAAAGAAGGACAGCTGCTGCCTAAGCGAAAACCCTTAGTGATCCTTTCTCTTTCAGGAGTATCGGAACAGTTGAGTTGCGTCTCACATGACAGAGTGGATCAGAAATACAAGAGTAAATAAATGCACACTGTCTTTCTCACCTCCGTTTTCTGAGTGTCCTAACTTTTGACTTCTGTAGTTTAAAGCAGTCTTGTCATTTATTGATGTTGCCTAAATTTAATTCTAGATAAATACAAACACTGCACAGTCACAACTGTCAGAGAGATTTTATTAATTTGTTTTTTTTATGCACTATATTCATATAAGCTGTCTGTGACACTGCATTTGAATACCTGTTAAACACAGCGGCCCTGCTGAGTCGGATGTTATTGCCTCACCAAAGGTTTGATTTTAATTTAGTTGTTTAAATGTTAATTGCACCGCCTGCTCCTCAAACCCTTTTTCAGGGTTACAGGGCGAGGACGGAGCTTTTTTTTTTGGGTTAGGCTCAACACGCCTCTGAAGAGAGCCCTCTTTCTGTCCGCATTCCTGACATTTTTGCATTCCACATACGACTCAGCATCTCACACACACTCGCAGAAACACACATCAGAGGAGAGCGACAGCGCAAGAGACAGAGAGAGAGGCGTCTGACAAAAAGAAACCAACAGACATCCAAAACTGATGTTATCATATTATAAAAACCAATATTACAAAACTCTGCACATGTACACATCTGTTGCTGCTGCTGCTCACATAACTCACAGGAATTCAACCATCAACCACAATACTTACTGTTCAAACACCACGGAAAATATCACCTTATCCATCCACGCTAATATGCAACACATCGGTAAGTACTTTTCTTCAAAGAGCCTGTAGTAAAGATAAGTATCTGTAGTATACCACATGTGAGACTACAAGTCAGTGCTGATGATAAGGAAGTTGATAAGTTTGACAACACTTGGACCCCACACTAAAAATCAGTGTTTGTGAACTGAGATTAAACCCTAAAAGAAACATCGAACAAAGACTTCAAAAACAGATTTGAAGAAGTTAATCGTTTGTTATCTCGCCGAACACTTCTGTCAGCACACTGCAGTACTTGACATGACCTTTGAAGAACTTGCACACTTTTAATGGTTTCTTATTTGACATGCTAAGTGTCATTGTTCAGCCATTTGAAAACCAAAGTGGGCTCAACGCCCTGCGTGGACCACACTTACTAAAAACTGAGTGCTACAGACTGACAATCACATTTGGATGTCGGCCAATACAACACACACAATGACACAAGAAAATTGTGTGCGTAAATCGTTATTTCTCACCGTAAATGTGACCGTTTGCACCCACCTGTAGCTGTCCCAAGCCAAACTCTCGCTGACATTTCCATTGTCTGGTTTTTCCTTCCTTCGCCTGTATAAGTCTGAGTTTGACAACTCTTTCAGCCTCAAAGAGTTCATCTCCCCTTCGCCTTGCTTTCTCTCTCTCCCTCCCTCTCTTCCTTCCTTCCTTCCTACCTCTCGTCGGCTGAAAACGCTCAGTCCCCAGTACGAATTGTTGAGTCTCGTCTCACTCCAGTACTTGTCTCTCACATACACCTCCAGGGCTCAAACCCTTGAGCACACAGAGGTGTGGTTATGTGGTTACACACCTATCAAAAAAGATATGCTCCCCCTCCCCCTCCTGCAGCAGGTAGAAGGGGGGGGAATGCATCACAGGAAGGAGGAGACAAGAGAAGAAGAAGAGTCCTCGACCTTTCAACACTGTCAACGCAATCTCTGTTCACCTCCTACATCTCTCTGCCTCAGCACTCTCTGTACAGCAAATAAAAGCTGGAGAAGAAAAGGCATGAACAGCTGATAAAAAGAAGATTTATTTTCTTACACTTAGAAGGCACTCATACAGACTGTGAGTGCCTTCTGCATAATCCTGAAGAAGGCATTCATGTTGGAGCTTTAAAGTAAAAAAATGTCAATATTGCCAGTAAGTATTTGTAGATGTCTTGTTTGTTCATAAAGAAACTGTAAAAAAAAAACCTCCTTTATTATGATCGATGACAGGAATATAAAACCAAACTTCAAACTTCTTGTACTTTGGAACGCAGTAAGGACCAGCGCTGATATCTGATCACGGGAACACGGGTCGGCACGGATACTATTTTCACAGCTCCGGCTTCTCTTTTGTAAACTGAAATTATTTCCCAGCAACAAACAACAAACTATTGAGAAAAAGCAAAATGTCACTCTATGAATAATTCATCACAGAACTATGTGGGAGCGCTTATGTGGGAAGGGCTCCTCTCCAGCGAACACAAACCACAACAGATATTCAGGCGCAGACCTCTCAAAACATGTAGCTGTGATGTCATCAAAGAAGGGACGGCAGCATTCACAGCCATCAACTGACTATCTGCACGCTCTGTCAAGGAAGCTCCCTCACACAGAGCATTTCCTGAGATATAAAGTCGAATGGTGCGTGACTTCTTTTCTGTGTGCTTATATGTGCTAAAGTGCAGTCTAGCGATCACGTGCATATTTCTTTGTCGGCCTTGAAGCCCCCTGATCCTGCTGCGCTTTGCCACAGGTGAGTCTTTTGTCCCACACGTTGCATCTTGTATGAAAAGGCAGGAAGGTTGTCTTTAGCTAAAAGAAGACTTTACTGCACAGATGGCCTGTTTACCTCTGCCCTGCGCCTAAATTTAAATACTTAAATGTCTGGTCGCAGGGCACACTATTAGCAGTTACTCTTAATCACACTTAACATGTAAAAAAAAACCTAATTTAAATATTTTACTGCCCACAAAACAAATATAAGGTTACGTTCTCTTATTTCATTGGAGGATTTTAAAAGGATCTATTTATGTATCTGCAGCTAGTCTTGCACATGCCTACTGAGTCTGCTGGGCTTGAAGAAGGTGCTGTGTTCTGAACTAGTAGATAACACAGAGAACTTACCAGCATTCATCTTTGTCTGGGCAGTTTTACTCATTTTATGGCTAGTTCCTAGAGTTTGTCTACTCTAAACATCTGCGGTACTCTGCTGCATGCCAGAAAGCATACCTGGCCACAACAGGAAGGTGTTTAGTTCAAACTTGCAGAGCACAACAGGTAGCTGGGTTGGATCATGGTGTCACCATAAATGAACCCCTTTGGAGTTCATGTGACTCATTCATTTAACTCCATCTCCTCTAAAAGTGTCCCGGTGCAGCTGGTTTGGTGTTAACATCTGCACAACGCAACCACAGGTCGAGGAGAGGTGTCAAAACCCCTTTGAAACAATTATTTCATTTATTATATTATTGTTTATTAGCACATTTTCTAGAAAGTTAACAGCTCAGCTATAAAGGTGCTGGTTATAGAACAAACTACTACTTCTCATGAGTTAATTCTGATTGCTTTCTTAGGAGTTCTTTTTTATGATGTTTATATTAAATAAAATGACCATTAGAGATGCAAAGGTACAGCTCAGGTTTGAAAGCTGTTTGACGGCTGACAAAAATCATGGATCTCCTCATTATGAACAGACAACTACACGCAACATTTTCACCAGATTCACCTTCAACAGCCTGCCTTGACCTATTCAGCATTCCACGTAGCCTTAACAAACACTTGCTCTCACACACACATTCATGCACAGAGTGTGAATTTTGAAATTTAATGTCAGCTTCACATCCTGGATCAGCTGGAACAGGGTCACAGCAGCTCCGGCTGACATGTCTCAGTATGCCATAACACTCATGATGAATCCCAGACCGTTCTCTCTCTCTTTCCTCCCCACTCTTCACATGCTTCAGTCAGTTTCTAAAAGTTTCCTTGGAACGAATAAAAGCGTGCTAGCTGTATTTCGAAAAGAGGAAAAGTGATGTTGTGCAATGACATTGTGGAATTTAAGGGGATATGTTGAGTTGAGACTGACTCATCGTCATCACCACACATACACACAAGCTGAGCAGACGTTTCCCACAAGCCCAACAAGCCTTCCACCATGAACACACTGCCACTGTGTGGCCGTTGCTGATATTACAGCTACTCTTACTGACTTAGATCCTCCGCTTTTCCTATTCGGTTTGTGTGACATGCACCACTGCAGGTAAGAGATGAAACACATCACAGTGGGATTAAGAAACAGTGCTAACAGTAGCACAATGTTGCTTCTCGTTTAATTTAAGGTGTTGCATGCCAGCTCTGCGTGCCTATGTGTGGTTTACGTTCATACCAGAAAACAAACTTCATCACAATGATGATTAATATGTTATACAACAATAAGCTGACAGTGGAATTACAGCTTTTTAGTACACCTAAAACCACTGATATACACTCACTCGAATCTCTGCAGAAAAGAGGAATGAAAGTCAGTAGAAGAAACAGAATAAATGTGTGTGAATGAGAGGGATACAGGTTGAGGGTAGATGAATTTTAATACCTGGGGTCATCCAACCAAAGCAACGGACTGCACAAGAGAGATGGAGGCGAGAGTGCAGGTAAGGAGGATTGGGTGGAGATGAGTGTCAGGGCTGATTTGTGAGAAAAGGATGGGAGCAAGAGTGAAAGAGAAGGTGTACAAGATGGTAGTGAACCCTACTATGAACAGTGTTGGGGAGTAACGGAATACATGTACCGCTGTTACGTATTTAAAATACAAAATATGAGTAACTGTATTCCGTTACAGTTACCGTTTAAAAAGGTGGTATTTAGAATACAGTTACTTTGTTGAAATAAATGGATTACACGGCGGTACTTCCCAGTTTCATATTGTGGCGGGTCAGGCCTGTTTGGGTTTTGTTTGACAGCTACGTTCTGTTGTTGCAGGTGGCAGCGTTACGGTTGCCATGGTTACAGGGTGACGCTCTCTCTCTGCGTGTTTCCTGGGTGAGAGAGGCCTTTTTGTTGTTGTTGTGCTAAGCTAATAAGCAGAATGCTACAGGTATAGCTCTAAAGAATGTAGCATCATAGGCAGTGTAGTCCGTGCTGCAGGGAGAATGGACTGCCATACACGTTATGTGTCTGTGAGCGAGGGAGGGAGAAAAAGGAAAAGTACGAGCTGTCATCGAGCAGAAACAGGAGCTGGAAGCATGTAAATATAATAATAACCACTGCAGCCAAGAAGAGTGCCTGACAAGCCCAGTTGTAAGTAAGCTATTAAGACTCGACTGTACACCGTGTTCGTGTTTCCCTCCAAAAACAATAAGTTCTGTTGGAGCAGCCTTTCAACGCCTCTCTCTGTCTCTCGCTAGCAAATTTGACCCAGACAACAAAGTAAAGCTAGTTTTCGGCTACGAGCCCGACACAGAACCCACCGTATTAGCCAGAGGTCCCTTTACTACGGTTCGGAGCCGCGGACCTTCAGTAACAGTAATAAATCACAGCAATAGTACATTCATGTAGTTGTAAACAGCATGATAATATATTAAGTAATCCAAAGTATTCAGAATACGTTACTCTCATTGAGTAACGTAACGGAATACGTTACAGAATACATTTTGGGGCATGTATTCTGTAATCTGTAATGGAATACATTTTAAAAGTAACCTTCCCAACACTGACTATGAAATATGCAGTGATGGTTTGCAGGGCGTGGCAGTGAAAGAAAGATCGGAGGCAGAGGTAAAGATTTTCATTACGTGTAACCAGAAGGTACATCAGAGGGACAGCTCAGGTTGAGGGTTTTAGCGACATAGTGGGAGACACAAGACTAAGATGGTTTGGACATGTGCAGAGGAAGGATAGTGGATATACTGGACAAACGATGTTAAAGATGAAGCCGCAAGACAACAGGAGGATCAAGAGGAGATTTGTGGCTGTAGTAAAGGAGGACATGCATGCATAGGTGTGACAGAGGATGGCAGGGTTAGGATGAGATGGAGGCAGATGATCTGCTGTGCCGACCCCAAAAAAGCAGCAGAAGAAGAAGGCAAAGACTTCAGGCCCTTCAACTGTGCAACATTTAAGTGCCACAGCCTACCTGAGTATTGTTGCTGACCATGTCCATCCGTTTATAACCACAGTGTACTCATTTTCTGTTTCCTGTTTCCAGCAAAGCCACAAAGCCCAAACATCTCAACCTGTTTTTTTTGACCACCTAACAATATGTTCATTGTACTCCACAGTCACCAAATTTCAAACCAATAACGCACCTTTGAGATGTGGCGGAAGACAGGAGATTGTGCAGCTGACAAATCTGCAACAACTGTGTGATGCAATCATGTCAATATCAGGTCATTTCTGAAGGCAAAGGTGGTCAAATAGGTACACTATATAATGTTAAATTAAAATAATAAATTGATTCTTGCCAAGATTCACACCTGCTTGAGGAAGCACAGACAACTAAAACAGACGAACACCCTGACACGTCTTTCATTTGTGCACGTAGTAAAGTCTCGCAGCTGCTAAAATCACAAAAAGTGATAATGAAATGTAAAAAAACAACAACACCTTACCAATATTTTGTCAGGCTGCAGTTAGAATATTTCGGCCGTTGGTGCAAAGTCCGCTTTGCTATAACTGCAAACACTCTAACAACCGTTATCTCGGTCGACGCGGCCACATCACTTCCTGTTCACAGCTGTGTGTGTTTGTGGTCACTTGTGTCTACATGTCAACACTGTGTGTGTTTGAGAGTGATGGGGGAGTTGTTCAGGCCACTGGCTCGCAGACTGTTTGCCAGGATGAAGGCAGGGTGTGAGGAGGACAGATAAAAGGTCACATGGAAAAGGGGGAAAATGGAGGAACGAAGTGGCGCGAGGAGCCGTCGACAAAGGAGCGTAATTCTCACAGAGCTGCGAAATTTAGTTTTTCTCTCAGTTTTAATCAAGAGGAAAAACCACAGGCTGAGCTCATGTTATATTGTGTGTGTGTGAGGGATTCATCATAGTGATGGGTGTGCCTTCATATGTCTAACAACAGGCTGTTTCACTGTGATGAGACAAAAGAGATTGCTAAATATCTCCCTGCTGAAATAACCAAGCGTCCATTTATCTCTACCAACAGTATGATTGGTTCAGTTTTTCAGTTCCCTGATTCAACTTAGATGAACTCTCTGGATACATAAATTCTTTGGAAAGATTCACTACCATTATCACAGGATACAGAGAGAGAGAGAGAGAAAATGTTTTCTCACATCTTCACAAAGGCATATCACATTAAAATAATAATTTTTAAAAGTCCTGATGTTCAGTACAACATATTACAAGCTAATCTTGATACAAATAATCAAGGAGGAGGAACTCAAGTCATGCACGGCGTGTAGGGAATCTTTAACTCGCAGTCAATTGCAGCAAAAGATTCCCGGTTTGATCCCAGGAGGAAACATAGATCCCTTTGGGGATGTGTCAGGATGAGAAAAAAAACTGCCAAATCAAACATGTGGGCTATAAACAACAAAGCAGCCAAAAGTAGAGATGGCACGATACCACTTTTTTATGTCCGATATCGATACCGATATCATAAATTTGGATATCTGCCGATACCGATATGAATCCGATATAGTGTTTTTTAATCAATAAAACGTTTTTTTAATATCTTGCTGCATTTTGTATAAGTTTATACTCAAGTTTAAATAAATAACAACACTAAAGCTATTCTGTTATACCTGTATGTAAAAAACACACTGCGCCCAAAATATTTCATAGTTCAGCAACACTGATCAATCTAATAAACGTAAACCTGCTCCATCCTCCCTATTCTGGTATTTTAAAGAGTACTTAGCAGAAATATCAAGCAACCTAACTAATAAGGTTGCAAACTCCCAGCAAAAAAAAATAGGGAACCACCCCCCACCCTCCAGCTCATGATGCTTAATCGATGTAATCAAATTTAATTTGATGCAGGGGGGAAAATGCACAGAAATAAATTATTTTTCAAGAATAATTAAATAGATTCAACATCTTTCTTCAACAGAATTGCAGACTGCACAGATGGTATCTTCCCAAAGGAAAAAGTAGTATAGCTTACTAGGGTATATTAGACTTAACAGTTACTATATACAGTAATGGACTTCTATGTATTTTACATCTTTGGGTGTAAGAGTCAGATAATTATTTATTAAAAGCTAGACATTTTAAATGAGAACAAGAAAGAAAAGTATGTCTTTGTGCCCCCTTTTCCCTGTTAATGCCCTATCGGGCCCCCTGGCTAAACTTTGCTAGATCCGCCCCTGCACAGTTACCAGCCGTCAGCTACGTAGAAAAGGATCTTGGTGTAGAAAGTAATATTAAATAAATTCTAACAACAGCTTATCAAGCTTAATAGTGCTGCTGTTGTTCAGCCGCTGGTTTCCTCTTTCTGGTGCAAAGTGGGCCAAAAACTAAGAAGAGAGACGGACTCGCGAGAGAAAAGCCGATCAGCTGATCATTAAGCAGTTTCATATTGAAGTAGCAACAGAAGAGGGAGGGAGAGAGAGGCAGTCGCTCCATATATCTGTTGTTAAGCTTAACGTGGGAATGCTTTACAAACATTCAGAGATGAACTTACACACTTGCTTTACTTCTCTCTGGGAAAACTTCCTCGGAGATGAAATGCTGGTTTGCTAGCAAGGCTACAAATACACACAGCCGCTCTATCACCTGATGCATACTGCTCCGACTGCTACAGTTACGAGCCGCGTTACTCCGTGTAGCAAGTTTTGTGAGGTGCTTTTTTGATATTTAATGGATCGGATTACATTTTTTATTTCTCGCCGATATCCGATCCAGTAATTTGGGTCAGTATCGGACCGATACCGATACGTAATATCGGATCGGTCCATCTCTAGCCAAAAGTAGCTACTTCTTCTTCTGTCTGCAGGATTAATAATAGCTACATCTGCCTCACCCTATTTAAAGGCCATTTTTTCCACACACAAACACACACCACTGAGGAACTTCTGTAATTACTGTACCATCATTACACATCCTGTTGGTCCATACTTCCCCATGCATCGGTCAGGCTCCCAGCTGACTAACAGAAGAGTTTTTCTTGCTCTGAATGAGCCTTTGAGAGGTGACTACACATGACAGCAGGCATGAGCGGAGCATTTATTAACCCTTTACCTCTTAAAAGCCTTCTAGGAGTAACCTTTCAAGCACTCTTCTGAACTGAGCAGCTTCTGTCCAATTTCAGGCCTGCTTATAGAACAAAATGACTGAGTGTACATCAGATGTTAGTGAGAGTGGTCTCTGCCTCTGCAGAGAGGAAAAACACAGAAACTATTCTAATGGCCATGAAATTGCATCTTTATAGATATATCCTGAGGTATCAAAACTCATCATTAAGGTTACAGGGGAGGCTGTCAAATGTCATCTTTATGGGGGAAAGAGTTAAAGGCAGAAGTCTGTGCTTTTTCCTGTCAAACACTTTAATACGTTGCAAACCAGAGGCTAAAAACATCAGCAGGGTTTCATAAAAGCCGCAGACAATCCTTCAGCGTACTTACAAAGAGGAACCATAGTGTTTTAGAGCAGCACTGTGGCGTGAATGGTTTGTACCTGTAGGAAAGAACTTTGGCGCCCCCAAAAGGAAAAAAACAATAAAAACAATTGGGGTTTTTTTTCCGTTTTTTGGGGGGGTTGATTTACTTAAGTGTAATATAAATGTTTGCTCATTAATAATAATTTAAAAAAGCAACAGGAAAATGCAAAGACTTCTGTTAGATAAAATAACACAACCTCATTGCCTTTAATGTATTAGTAGCAATTAGTCATTAGCCAAGAAAAAACTCTTGCTGTGGCGACGTTACCTTCATTAATTACTGTGACTGAGGCTAACTGCTGCATCAGTTGCAAAGTCATCTTCTTTTTATTTGGACTTTATTTATCAAAAACAGCAGTCCCGACACTTTTAACACTATGTTGTTTTCTTGTCATCAGTGGGTGGCCATAGCTCAGGTAGAGCAGGTGTAGTAATCAGGAGGTTGGTGGTTTGATCCCTGGCTGCGCCAAAGCATCCTCAGGCAACATACTGAACCCCAAGCTGCTCTCCGGTGCATCCATTGGAGTGTGAATGTTAAACAGAAAGCAATCAGGTGTAGAAAAAAATTAGTTGTATAGATGAGGCATGCTTTCAGTCCTGAAGTTGAGTAGAAAAGCTCCATTTGAGTTTTGTCAGTTTGCTGTTCTGGAGGATTCGGGTGTGTGTTAAGGCAATGCTACAATCTTACCAGGAAAGAACGTCCCAGCAAATTCACCCCAATGCCAGAATGCACAATGCTCAGACAAACTGCAACCCCCCCCCCCCCCCCCCCCCCCCCCCCCCGAGCTACACTTCAGACTTTACAGGCCTCATTTAAAGAATGAATAAGTATGTGTTGTTAGGAAGGGTTTCCAGGAGAAAGCCTCCTCTCTCTAAAAAACAAACAAAACAAAATGTGGCGGCACGAACTTAGGTTTGCAGCGCTGCATCTGCACAAACCACATGATTTCTGGAAGACATGAATCCAAAGTTAAGACGTTTGACAATAATGCACAGCTCCACCTTTGGCAAAATCCAAACACCTCATACCAACTGTCGTGCATAGTGTGAAGGGAGGGGTGTGTGATCTGGCACCTGGGTCGACCAAGAACTCCTCTGTGAACCAAAGTATTCTAGAGTCAAATGTGAGGCCATCTGTCCAACAGCTAAAACTGGAATCCTGAGCACAGCAGCGAATCCATGACAGAATGGCCAAAAAAGAAATGAATCTTCATGCTGCAACAGCCCAGGCGTGGAAATCCTGTGGTGGGACCTTAAGTGTGCTGTGGATAAACAAATGCCCGCGAACCTCAGTGAACTGAAGCAACGCCAAATTCCTCCACAACGATCTGACAGACTGATAAAGTCACACAGAGAACAATTCATTTGACTTATTGCTGCTAAATGTGGCTCTACAAGCTACTGAAACATGGGGTGTACTTGGTTTTTTCCCGTGACTATAAATACTTTTTAATGTGCAGTAAGAGGTAGGTTCTCACTGTGAGGCAACTGTGAGGCAACAGTGTAGACAATTAGAGAAAGCTGACTCAATAAATTACTTAATGGTGCATGGAGATTTTTCCAACAATTAATGATCACATATATAAGAAGGAACTGTGTCGGAGGAAAAAAAAATACCGAACTTATGTTTCTTCTTTTAAAACCTGAATTGTTTAAATAACTCCTGCATTTCAGAGTGATTGAGCACAGAATGAATAATCGCCCACACAGTTAAATCCACCATCACACAACTTGACTGCTTCCAAACAAGGACAAGTCCACACTGGAGACGGAGACGCTGGTCTAAGCTCTGGTTGTATCAACAGAATGTGGGATCAGATAAAAATGTAATGCAATGGGAATGCAGCAATCCTCAGGCTTTTAGAAGGGCTAGTCATCTTAGAGCTTTTAGTGCTTTATAAAAGCCATATTCATCCTAACCCATAATTAATTCTGCAGAAGCATTCATGCTGTTTGGAGAAACTGCTGCTCTGAACAGCAGTCCCAAAGGGACTGTTTAGCCAGGAAGTGATTTGGAAAGCAGTACTGTCCAGTTTCTTTATATGAACATTCCAGGGCAGGGTGGAGGTCACAGAGAAGAGGAACATCCTCCTCCGTTTTTTTTTAAAGAAAGAAAACATCCACAAAAATATATAATGCCTCCCTCTGGAGAAAAATATTCTCAAGGTTTTGTGCTTTTGGAAAAACCCACATGTCTGTTTTCTGTGTGAGAAGGGTATGCATCAGTGACTTGCACACATGAGTACCAGGTCAACAAAAATGTATTAAATATAAACCCAAATTTTCAAAAAAAAGCTTGTTAAAAATCAGTCTTGGAGATTTTCATTTGGTGCGAGGCTAAAAACCCCAGATTTTGTGGCCTAAATTCTGCACCGTCATCTAAAAACTACATCTTTAACAGTGCAAAACGGAAAACTTGGATAAAATTGAAAAATTAAAGTCGTTAAAAAAAACAGTAGTGCTCTTTAGAAAATTTGTTGCAATTATTAAAAATATTCAAACATAAGGTAACATCATTTTCAAACCTCCAGACCATGTCGTTGGCCACACAGAGCAACAGACCAAACAGATTAAACCGCTATTTAAACAGAGGTTTCTTAACCCAAACCCACTTCTGATTACGTAACATTTTACACGTGACAGCTGGACGTGTTTTATTTCTAATCATATGTTATAAAAACTACGTTACCTTTTCCCACATTGAAAGTAGGTAGGAGGCGCTAAAGAGGAGCTTAAGTTGTTCTAAAGATGCAATACAATAAATATGACTGTGTTACTAATTATCTTTACTATTACGTCTATTTTAGAGCATTGCCTCTGGAGTACATTGTGTATTTAAAAAGGTAAAACCGCCTTGGATGACTTATAAATTACCAAACTGCAGTTTTCCACTCCACAAAAGAACAGAGGATGGCGGACTGTCAACTTTTCAGACCAATTTCTCTCTTTTTAGAAAAAAATAAAACTTTTTAACAAATCACTCACCCGTTTGTCATTTCTGTAATGCCGAGCATCACTGTGCCCTCTCTCCCACCAGATGTGCGTCACCCGATCACTGTTGCAGCTGTCCAGATGTTGTGCAGTCCGGGATGTAACGTTGGTTTTCGCACAGCGGAGTAGAATGGCGAAAAGGGGCCTCGCCTCAGTCCGGCCGATCTCACTCCAGTGAATGAGCCACTTCCAGGTGGGACCTTTCAGTGTAAAACAGCAGGCTTGCAAGATTCAAACAGGACCCTAAAATAGGTTTTAAAAGAATAAATTCCTCCCTTTTTGCACAAACTCGAGCAATACATCATCTTACGTGGGTCTCCCACGATATCGCACGAGACTATTAACACAAATTTAGTTTCCATTTAAGCTAATGAGGAGTCAGGAAAACTGCCTTAAAATACAGCAGGAAACAATTTTCCTTTATACCTTTAACCTGTATTTGTTTGTGTGTGTTTATACTGCATTCTGTTTGCCTCGTATTTACTATACAAAGTTTAATGCACATTAATATAAAATATACAGCAAAAAATATCAATGAATGAATGAATGAAAACATTTTTAAACATTTTTTATTTAGTATTGGTGCTAAAATGTTTTATTTATGGAATTTAAAGATTTTATTCACGTGCCTTTTTGCAAATATATATTGACATTGGTCCCCATCCCCGACCTAAGTCAATAAATCACAATAATAACTCAAAACTGAGAAAAGACTTGGATTAATTGGGTTATTAAGACGAGATTCTAAGTTAATAATTTTGAGTTACCTTTTGGTTTTTAAAAAATAATTTTTCAGTGTCAGTGGGTTTTTGTGTTTTGTTTTTCTTAAGTGTATGATGCAAAGAGCTTGTTGGTCACTCTGAAAGATCTTATACTTGTTGCTCTTTGCTTAAAGAAAAAAACACACAAAAACAACAAAACAAACAAAAACTGATGATACTGTAAATAATTTTCCTTTTTTTCGCTACTTCAGACTACTACAGTCGCTACTACAGATTTCAGAACTGTTAGAAAGCAAACAATTTCGATTGTCTGCCTTTCCCCCCTAATTTTATTTTATCTTTTTTTTTTTTACATTAGTGAGGCGATAAAACAGAGTCCAAACACGTTTGGGAAGAACAGAAAGCCAGCGTTATCACATCAAGTGCTTTTATTTTGGAGACCAGAGGCTCGTGGATTGTTGCACGCGGTCCAAGTGACTTTGTGTTTTTTTTCAGGTTTTGTTGGCAGGATGCACCTAAAACCACCCAGTAAACTCAGTAGGTTCTCTGCGCTCATTATCTCACTATAATATAAATGAGACGGATGCCGAGAGCCGCTTTTACATCCGCTGCAGCTTTACGCTGGGCTGTATACACATGAAGTATCTGGTCAGCATTGATAGAAAATCTGACTTTCAGTTTGCCACCACTGGGAGGACTGTAACTACAGTTCAACATGGCGGGTGGGAGCCCTGAAAAAACATATCACAGAATCCATCACATGACAGTAGCAGGCAGGGAGACGGGGCTAACAGCATGTTTACATTACTTACAGTAAAAGATGCAGGAGTTTGTTTGTCATTTCCTCTCCCGATTGCGTCATGATAATGCACCCACCATTTTTTTTCCTTAAAAGGGAAACCCCTAGACCCTGCTCCCTCCTTCCAGGGGGATGAAGGACTTTCAGAGCAGCACTGCATCTGTTCAGATGCCCAGCAGTAACACCAAAAACAGGAGGATTATTAATGATGTAAATTAAGGTTCATCTTGTAGTTTTTATCTGCTCTTTTTGATTTAATGTGTGAAACATGTCCATAAAAGTGCTTCCTCACCACATTCATGTCCTCAAAAAAAAAAGAGAAAAAGAAAGAAAAATTTAAAACATCTGGCTGCTGATTAGAAGCTGTAGATGCAATGCTGCACTTCAAAAATCAATTATAAATAAAGGACACGGACTGAATGCAAAGCATGGAATCATTTTAATCTTTGTTAAGTTCTCTTTTTTTTATAGTTGTAAATACACCAGAAAAACATACAAACAATCACTGCTGTAGTCTTTCTTGAGTACGATTTTGCAGTTCAGGTAATCTCTCATAGCTTCTGCCCACGTTAAGCATCATAAATATAAAAGTTTAGATATAAATACAGTCCATTGTGCTGGGTGAATCACCAAAAGCTGCCAATAGGGGGAGAAAATAAACCGGTTAATAATTATTTTTATCACTGGTCAGCAGAAAACTGTATTCATATGAGTAAGTATATGTTTCACTGGGAGCGGGGTAGATATGAGGTGTTTTTCTAACTCAAAGCACAGGTCAAAAGTCAGAATGTAAGAATGTAAAACCAACACCATCTATAGGTCTGATGAGGAGCCTTGCTCAAGGACACTTTTGCAAGGCAGATGTGCTTTCAGCAATGGAAACTGCAAGATGCAACAAATCTTTGTTAAGGTTCAGTGATTAAATTGCAACACAAATGACCAAACTATAAAACACTCCCATAAAAGAGAAACAAACTATTAAAATAATGGTCCAATATTAAAGTCGCAACTAATATTACAAATTATTACAGGTCACAATGAATCAGAACTCAAGACATGGAAACTGTTAGTGCTCCTGAGTTGAGTATGTGATGATTTAACCACAAAACTGTAAAACCAGCCTGGGGAAAAAAAGGAAAAATGTTAAAAGTGTTCTATTATTGTCTGTTTTATAGACATATATGTATGGAAGTTTGGATTAAACACAAAGAGTGTATGTGCAAATAAGCCCAGACTTTATACTGCTTTAAACACTCATTTTCTTACTCTTGGCTCTGTGTGATGTCAGTGAGGGGTGAAATCACTGATATGATCACAGGAGGTCCAACCTTTTGCTAGTGAGGGGCAGCCAATCAGAGGCTGTCTTAAAGGGAGTGAGAATCAAAAGTGGATGAAGGGCTGCATCAAAGCTGAGTATAAGACACAAGCATTTTTTAAAACCATGAAGTCTGAGAAACTACTCGAAAATAAAAATATACAGGTGGGAAGGAGCATAACAGGTCATCACAGTTCCTCACCAACCATCAGTAATGTTGAGGAGAACCTCAGACTTATAAACACGCATCCCAGTGCAACTGAAATGAGATTATGGCAGTAATCTGTAAATTACGCACACGTTTCCCACAGCATACTGCGTTACAGATCACCCAATGCTTTCTTTACCTTCCGGGAAACAACCAAGTTAAAAGTAAAATCAGAGAATCAAATTTTTGTGAAGAAGGTTAATTTCTATACGGCAGAGACCAGTAGAATGGCTGATATGAAGGCAGCTCAATCACATTCAACAGCCTATAAGTTTTAGAGGTACCTCTGAGAAAAGCTAAAATGTAAACCGTGTAAATCAAGCCCATCATAAAATGCAGGTAAAGTTGTCTTGAGAAGTAATTAAAGATCTATAAATCATATCAAGCAATACACCAGCACATATTTCTTCCTCTTGATTAGGTTTCCTCTCACAATTAGTTTGCACCCTTTTGGATTCAAAAACACTGCGATCATCACGTAACATACACTTAATTTATTATACCCATTCATTTTAGTAATGATGCTTTGTAATGCCTCACTGTGTAACCATTACGTCCAGTAAATGTTTGGAATACATGTTTACAGCACGCTGAAGGAAGACAGATATTCATCACAGTTATCAGTAAGAGACCCATGTAGCTATTGCACTGCAAACTCAAATTGTTATACATTTTGAATATTTTGGTTTTCTTCATCTTAATCATAGACTCCTCTTTATCTGATACATTCCTTGGTCCCATCTACTGCATCCCACCAAAGTTGTAAGTGCCCCCAGTTAACCTCCCAGTTGTCACTGTTTTAAAAGTGCAGCTTCAATGATGAGGACAGGTTTTCACATTAAAAATAAAGGCTCAGTAATAACGCCGACTTTGTGCTCCCAGTGTTTTCTTGGCTTTGATTTGTGGTCGGTTTTATCTGATCCCAGACCAGCTGTGGAGGTAGGAGGTCCAGCCTGAGCTCCGAGACCCAGACGCCTCCTCCTCACCTGCAGAGAGGAGACACAAGAACAGGTGGTTAGACATTTATGAGGTATTCTGGATGCTATAACCTGCAGCACTTCAGAAAAGAGGAGACTAATTGGGAAAAAAAAAAAAAAGGGTTTTGTCTGAAGAAACAAACAAACAAACAAACAAAAAAAAAATCAAAGACAAGTTGTCGGTGTGTGTTTTCTATTATGACTCAGCATGAAAATCAGTGTGACGCTGCTCTGTACAAAACACAGCAGAGACAAATTCTTCCAGCGGGGCCGTGCGCTCCTGTAAGTGAATTGGAAATGGTCTCTTTTTCAGGGTGGAATACAGCACACACCTTTAATGACTTGGCAGTTTCACTTTACCATCATAAAATGAGAATAAATTATTTTCGGAAATCACCAAGGCTCAAGCCTGCCACGAGCTGGAAACTTGTGGAGAAATGTTTGTTGATATATTTGGAAGTGTAAATGTGAGACTTTCAAACCTAAGACCACTGTAACAGCTGTCATGCATGGTGGTGGTAGCATATATTAACATTAGTTGGAGTGTATGCATATATTTCAGTTTCCAAGTATAATTCTGGCCCTATGTGGATTAGAGAAAGCCCAAGGTAAGCTCAAACTTGTGCACCCAATTCTTGCTTTTAAATTAATTAAGAGACATATGCTGTACAATCATCCCTCACATCAACAAAAGAATAAGAAGAGCTCACATAAATCATTAAATGTCCAAAGTTCCCATGGAATTCTTTTCCATGAGGTGTGGATGCAAATTTCTGACCAAAAGGTTTCTACACTTTAAATCATACATAATAACCTTTTGAACAGACCATGCGGTGAATAAGACTTTTCTTTTTATAAATGCATGCAAACAAGGTTTACCCATTGCATACCTTGTGCAATGGCAGACAATTTGCTTTTCTCCTCTGGGCTGAGCTGCAGCATGGTGTGGATGACGGGCAACAGAGCCTGCCTCTCGCTGCCGGATCGCAGGAAGATGAACTGCAGGAGGACGTTCTTCAGGTACTCCAGGTTGGCCACACTCTTCTCCCTCTCCTGGTTTCGCTCCAGACGCCGAACTTCACTCTTCAACAGCTAGGAGGCATAACATACAAGCGCTTTAAAATTTACAAAATCCGAGCGTCCCTTCGGCTAATGCTAAACGGCAGCAAAATAAACTAATGCACAATAGCTTATCGAGTCCATTTCAGGTTTAAAAATATGAACATAGGAGGTCAGCTCAGAGTTTTTAGTGATTACTAGTATCTCGAAGGGATAACATTACATTTGGTCCACGCTACTTTCCGTAATCGAGCACCTTACGTCACATACAACAAGCATGGCGGCGTCCTCTTGTCTACTGAATATGAAGCGTTGAACGCGAGTACAGCAGCGACTTTTAAACCCGGACTGCAGCTGCTCTTGTGCGAAATAGCTTTAAAAAACTACAGCGACAGACAAAGATGGGCTTCGAGCAGCTGCTGTGGTGTTACTCCAGGCGGTTTCGGTTCCGTAGCGTTCAGCTAAACCAGGTTGGAAACACGTCGTTGTCGGCGCACACTACGTCTCTCGGCAGCACGTCCTCCCGGTTTGGTGCTTCTCCCGGACTGTTGGGCCGGATAATTGCCCACACAGGCCCCCAGCTGGCCATACGTCGGAGGATGTGCACCTCCACCCAGCCGCCCAGAGATGTCACCTTGTTCGAGCACGACAGGACCCGCTTCTTCCGGCTTCTCTCGATCTTCTGCGGCGGACAGTTCGTCTTCTGGACGTACTTGGCTCAATTCGCCTACACGGGGCTCAGAGACACGGGCGGCACTAAAGAGAAGGGGGGAACCAAGACGCCTAGCACTGCCACCACGGGTCTGGCGGGAATATGGAGCTTTGAGATGAATCTGGGTTCAAACACCTGGAGGTATGGTTTCACGCTGGGATGCCTGACAATAGGAGCAGGCGTAGTGGGACTCGGGGCTCTGTTCTGTCGGCGCTCTGTCAGCAAAGTGGTTTTACACCAGGGTGGGAGGATGGTGACAGTCTGCACACAGTCACCTCTGGGACCAAGCCAAGGGAGGAGGATAACAGTCCCTCTGTCTCATGTAGCCTGCCACGCCCACAGGCAGGAGGCCACTTCCTTTATTCCTCTAAGGGTCAAAGGGCACAAGTTCTATTTTCTTCTGGACAAAGAGGGGACTGTGAACAACGCCAAGCTGTTTGATATTACCGTTGGTGCATACCGGCCACTTTAAACACAGCTGCCACACCTGAAACAGCAGTCTACAGGTGTGTGCTCAAGTGGCTGCCACACTAATATATCAGTGTGTTTTTCATCTGATCTGTACAATCCGAATTAATTAAATGACTGACAACAAATACTTGGCTCATTTAGTTCATTACATTGAAAACCTCATGCTTTTGACTCAGTATTATTATATAAATTTCCAACAATTTAATATTTGAAGTAATGAACTGGAATTTTTATGTATATTGCACATTTCTTTACGTGTAAATGCAGTGTGCTTTACCTAAAAATAAGAGATTTTATAGGCAGATTAAAATCAGCCCCTGGAGAAAAGCCACAAAAGCCCTGGAAAAAACATCTCTGCAGGCCTGAATCCAGGACCTTCATGCTTTGAGGTGATATATAGCGAGTACACAACCTGCTACCCGAAAAAAAGACGGGTAACAGACAACACAAATATAAGCATGAGTAAAAATACAGATATTTATCAGTAGAGAAGAACAAACGGTTAGAAACACAGTTACCTTTAACGACTTTCTTAACAATGCACAGATCAGTAGCACATACAAGCATGAAACTGACCACAAATCAAAGCCAAGAAAACACTGAGTAAGAGAGTTGAGCCTGAATTACAGCAATTCTATATGTGCCTTATAAAGTGCTAGAAACCAGAGAACAGACCTTTTCCTTTAATAACACTTAATAAATATTGCATATTCTAATGTAATAAAACCTATAATGTAAATAATGTAAATAACTTTAAAGATGATCTTTATAACTCAGAATGTATGTAAAATAAATATTTAAAGTTAATCTACTTTTGACTGCTTTCTTATCCTCAGCGGGTCGACACAGTGGATATCTCCACATGTTTGATTTGGCAGATTCTTTTCTTAATTAAATGCTGAATGCCCTACCCAACCTGAAAGGGGAGGTAAATAAGAAAGTAATCTGATGGTTTAAAATTATGCCATTCCTTCAGCTAACAGTAGTAGTACAGCAAATGTAGGCAATGTGTTTGCTCTCAGTCTTGAAGAAACATCTTTCAGTGATTTTAATTGTATGTTTTTAAATCTTGCAAGTTGTTCGTTAATAAAGGGGATCATTCTCTTTGAGTTTTGTAACCAATGCTTAGGAGTAGGTCCTATTTATTATAGTGGATGTGTCATATAGTAGATTTGCTAAGTGCGCAGGGGAGGCAACTTTAAAATAGACAACTTGTCTGGGTTATTAGCTCTAATAATTATTTCGTTTTGAGCAACAAAAAAATGTTGTTTCTGTGTTTGTAAAATTGAGGAAGTATACATACAGTGATCTGCTCCATGAGAATAGCGTTGGTAGCCTCAGTTTCATGCAGCAGGCTGTTCATGTGCTCCATGCTGCGGGTGGCTGTGTTCAGCTTTTCACTTAACTCTTCTTTGGTTGGCTCCACTGTCCACACAAATGGCTCTAGAGATATAACAAATGCCACATACAGGACGTGATATAATACATTAAACTCTGTCACTCTATTCTTTTTCCCCAAACATGGTCATTCATTGTTCATTGTAACTCTCATCATTATATCTTGTTGAATAGGTCACATATGCAGTCCTTTTGTAAACTGAATGTGCTTTTTTTTGTGGACCTCTGCTTTCAAACACACCTTGTTTGGGTTCTGGAGATGTGAGAAGCTGCTCCAGAGAGGGTAGGGATGTAGGAGCAGGGGAGAAGCTCTCAGTCTCAGTGGTCTCCATGCCCTCACCCTCCTCCCTGGCCATAGACTGCAGGTCGCTGAGGGCCACTGGTCCCACACCCGCCTGGTTCTGGTCAGTGTTTCTGCGCTGTGGATCTGATGCCAGCGGTTTACGGCTGGACTGGACAGCAACTGAATCTGAGTGGGTGTAAAAGGTTGGGAGAAGAAGATTTGTGTGGGTCTTCTGGGCACATCAATACATTAATATTGAACAAGAGAAAATGAGGAGGTTGGATTCAAGATGTGTCAAACAAGAATTAAAAAAGAAAAAGAAAAAAAAGACTTTCTACTCATGGCCTTAAAATGTTTAAGTAAAATCCCTGGTGGAAAATAGTAAATAAATAAAGGAATTTAAAAGGGTTTCAATTGAAAGCAGCCTTCAAATCTTTTTTTAAGCATCTCTGGATTCTTATGTACAAACAAGTCCGATCACAGCAGCTGTGAGTTAGTGTCCTACTTCACTGTAACATGAGGGGGCACCAGACTACTCCAGGTCTTAACCAGTTCAGCTGGCATAAATGGTGATGTGGGAAGAGAAGGGTAGAGGGAAAAATGAGAAACTTCAGAAGAATAGATTGTGATTAATGAACCTGAACTGATCCAAGAGGCGAGACTCGCTACCAATCCCCCTCACCTCGCCACCTCCTGTCAGGCTCTTTACTTCCCTTGTCATGTAGCCGAGTGAGAGGAGCAAGAAGTCTACCTGCATACTGAACACGTTTCATAATAGTTCAAGTCCAGTAAACTCAAGAGCCCAACATATTTACCCAGTTCTAATCAAACAAATCATGACAACTGCCACTCAAAAGAGTGAAGCATACAGGAGTCCCGATTCAATAGTACATCAGGCTCTAATAGAAAGGTTTAAAGAAACCAATAAGGAAATAAAAGCAACTAATTTACAGGAAAATAAACACCCTGGGGATCATATGTATATCTGAAAAATACTGAGCAGTGTTTCTGCAAAGCCATCACAACTGCAACAGAGGGAACAGCTGGAAAGGCTTAAACACTGACTGATTTCTAATTTATAAAAGACTTTTTTATGTGTGTGTTTATGTGCTGCTTGAAGGTTTGGATAAAAGATTAGACAAAATATGACAAACGGCATATATAAATGTTACATCTGATTTATTAAAGAAAAAAAAAAAACGAGGCCAGTAGTTTTATCTCCCGTCTGTCCGATAGGGCAGTAACGCATTTAATCTGGCGTGAAATTGAAGCATAGTGGTAAAAAGTGGCTCAAATATGACTTCAAATTAAGGTTAATATTGGCTCCAGTTTCGAGCTAATCCTTGCATCCATGTGTGAGCCACTAATGATGAGTCTCTCCAGATGCCACAGTGAGCTGTTTGCCACACTGAGAGGCGGGGATAGAGCTGAGGAACCTTGCCAACACCTGGCGTCCTCAAGTGACAGAGAAGACACACACACACACACACACACACACTTGCCTTTCCTAGTCATTACTGTGTGTGTTTCTGCTGTTTGACTCCAGCGGGCAGCTGTGTGGGAGGTGATGAATGAGCTCTCAATGCTGCTCTTCTGATAAACACACTGATGCACATCACTCCTCTCATGGAGGAGAAGTGCAAGGACCATGGAAAACTAAAGCACTTGATGATTTCATTGATCTCTATATACCATACCTTTCATGTACTCCTTGAGTCTATTGCTGTCTGCTCTTTAGTAAAAGATAAAAATGTTACCTCACCTATTTGCTCTGTTACCTCTTGTAGAGAATCAGGTATTGGCTCAAGTTTACAACCCCACCCCCATGCTTACTGTTCTGGCTCTGCAGAGTAAAGAGCTGCTCCTCGACACGAGTCAGCTGGCCCTGCAGGGTCTCTACAGTGGCCCGGTGGTCATCCTGCAGCTTCCTCAGCTGCTCCCTGTAGGTCTGCCGCTGGGCCTCAACCTGGGAAGACAGGTCAGCCTGGGCCTGGGACAGGTCTGACCGCAGGGTCACGTTCTCTGACTGCAATGACAAAAGCCTGTAGGTGGACAGAGCAGGAAGAGAGTTTAGAAAGTGCTCCTTTAGGAGCGAATCAATATAAAATGCTACAGGTAAGTAAAAAAAATAAAATAAAAATGGCGCAATCAGGTGTTCTCAGCATGTGCGATTATGTCTCCTGATTGCAAAATCAAATGCAAGGATGAACAGCTGAAAAGCTGAAAACGTGCTGTGTATCAACAACGTGACAGTACAATGAATTCCTGCCAAGACAAGATTAAAGAACAACATAAAAAATAAAAGTGTGTTCACCTCTCACGGAGCTCAGCTTCCTTGCTTACAGTTTCCTGAAGGATTTTATTGTGTCTCTCCAGAAGAGTGTCATGCTCAGTTTGGAGCTGCTGCAGCTCCGCCGCGCTGCTCTGGAGACTCTGCTGGCTCTCCACCAGTCGCGTCCTCAGCTGTTCCACCTGAGAGACCAACTGCTCCCTGAAAAACACACCACACGTTACTCTAACAGTGATATTTTCTTTTAGAAGAATGAAAATGAATGTAAATTATTTCTCATGGGGGACTTCTTGTAGGCTATACTGTGTCTTCAATAATTCAGCTTTGGTCATTGTAAGTACATGATGTTTGTGTTCAAAATCAATTAATAATTTGACATTTTGCATGTTATTTAAGTTTTCTTGATCACATCTGAACAACCTAACCCTAACTCTGGGTGTACTTTGAGTTTTTCATGTGCTTAAAAGTCTCACACAGAGAGAGAAGCTCTAGAACAGCATCCTTAATCAATGCAGTAAGATTTAAATTCCTCTAATGTAAAGCCAACTGAATGTGTTACCATTAATTTTACATGCAACGATCTGCATCACACAGTCCACCACTGGTTACATACATTTACCAGCTGTCTGTTATTCCAGTCTTTGTAGACTTCTATCATTCTTGCATGCCTTTACCTCTCTAGTTTGCCAGAGTCTACTTCATTCTGGGTCGTCTTGTTCTTCTGCTGCTTGAGAACATTGTGGACTCGCACCTTGTAACTCTCAAACTCCTTGGTTGTTGCCTCAAGCTCAACCTGGAATCAATACAAAAGGTTAACAAGACGTATACGATTAAAAGACGATTGATTTTCTAATACATTGTTGGTGAACAAATTTATTGTAGTGAGTCTTGTTAGAAAATCTAATAAAGAAAACTATTGTTGTCTCACACATTTACAAAAATTGAGATTTCAATACCACAGCTTACATAAAACCAGTTTTTCACTGGATGAACAATGATGAACAATGTCTTTTACAGAAAGAAAGCAATAACTTTACTTAAATTGCTCTAGGCAAACAACCTATTCCCAAACCTCTCTTACTGTCTAAAAATGTAAAGGGGAAAAAGTAAAGACTGAGCCAGAGGTGGCAGCAGCTGACTAAAGCATTTATTTTACTGTCAGTCTTGGATGTCACCAAGCATTGGAGATTACAGGTAAATCAAGGTCAGATAGATAGTTGGTTGGTCGGGTATTTACCAGAAAGGACTAGTTTGCAGATATTTGTTTCTTGTTGCAGAAATCTATGGTTATAAAGATTTACAGTTTCTAGATCTAATTACAGAAGTTTCTATAATGCTGTTTAACTGATCTGAGCCAAAGAATCTTCCTCCATTGACTTCAGATTAGTAGTATGACCTTAGTTAAATTCAATTTATTCAAATCAAATACATTTTATTTGATTTACATAGCGCCAAATCACAACCACAGTTCCTACAAGATACATATAAGATATAAGATATAAGGTAAGACCTTAAAATATTCTTAAAATAATCAATAAAATTAAAAACGTCATGCATAAATACATTACCCAGTTCTCATTTGTGTTATACATATAGTGGAATTTGTTTTTTTCAGTGTTGGTGACCCAATAATGAGTAATTAAAAGTTTTTACCTTGAGCACTTTTCAAAAATTCTACATACTACAAAGATTTGAGGATTAATCAAAAATAATTCAGATATTAATAATGGAAGTAGTAATTAGTTGCAGACTCATATAACACTACTGAGCCTGAGCTGTAGAAGCCTTCGATTAATTTAATCAAAGCTGGACGGGTCTGACGTAGCTACAGCACCTCAGAATTTACAGTTAAGGTGTCCTTGAATGACTTCGGTGTTGTTATGGTTGAGTTATTATAGCGTAAACTGTCAATTCAACTGTTACAAGTGAAAAGTCAACACGCGCACCTTGGCAGTGTCTCTTTCCTGCTGCAGACTCTGTATGCGTTGCTGCAGAGAGCTGCTGGTTCTCTGTTGTTGCTCCAACGCAGACTTCAGCTGCTCCTGCAGGCGATGGCGCTCGGCTGTCAGGTCACACACCTCAATCTAAATTCACAAACACAGGCTTTATTAAGTGCCACAGGTACGAAACAAATGGGTTTCTACAGTTTATTGAAAGGGATAGTGCTAGGTGTGTTACCTTAGAGCTTTCTAGCTGCTGCTGGTTAGCCTCCAGCTCTCCTTTCAGAGAGGCCTGCAGCACCATGAGTGAGCTTTCCTGCAAACATGCACACGGAATATTTAAATACATACAACCAAATAGGAAAGCACACAAAGAATTCCCAATAACTTCAAGGCCCCCCTCCACAGTCATGTCCACACATGGCTGCATAACACTATTTACATTCATCAAGAAGCAACATTACACACATTCATAAGAAATCCTTGGGGACACACCTCAAATACACACAGACACACACAGACCTGTTTCTTGGCATCAGCCAGGTCCTTCTTGGTCTTCACCAGCAGCTGTTTTATCTTAGCGTTTTTCTCCTCCCCCTGGTCCAGCTGGGACTTCAAAGACTCTGATGACACAATTGCACATTTGAATGGGCATGTGCACACACACAAACAGCATAATTTCTCAACTGTAGTCTTCTTATTTTTCTAGTATTTTGCTGTCATTATGGAGCTTGACAACATGAAGCAACTAAAGGAAGAAGGAAAAAGCTCTAACATTTCCTAAATAATGATCCTACTGATCCCATGTACTGGCACACAGATACACAGGGCTATGCAAAAGTAATAGATAGAACATAAATAAAACTGAAGTTTTGCTTTCACTGAGCAAAATTTCAATTAAAGATTATTATACGGTGCAACGCTAAATACATTTGGATTGTATTATTCAGTGTGCCAGTCATTGAGTGTAAACCTGAACTTGTTATCATACCAATCTCCTGTTTGAGCACTTCTTCCTTCTGGTTGAGGCTGTTTATCTGACCCTTTAGCTCCTCAACACACTCATCTTTTTCTGATAGTTTGGTGTTGAGTTCTTTAACCAGACGTTCATAGTCGGCCATCTCCATGTCCAACAGAGAGCTCTGCTGCGCTTCCTGCAGGGAGAATCAACGTATTACAGCTTTAAACGGAGCACAGCTAAGACTCATCTTCAAGTCCATTTATCTGAAACTCTGGATTTCCTCCTCTCTACATTTAATTGAATTATACTGAATATATTGTGCAGTTAGTATTTTTGAAACTTGGACAGCTGAAGAAAGTGGATGAAATAATCTACACACACATTGTTTTCTTAAAGAAAAGTAAGGATCTGACTTTTTAAAGTCCTAAAATCTAGTTAAATTAAATAATTACAATCACAGCCACACAATACAATCCCTCATCTTCCTTAAATTACTGAACTAACATCTACATATTTCTGCTGCACTTAAAACATGCTTGTTTACTGATCTAAAACTGCCAAAATGAGATTAAAAAACCTTTATAAGCATTTAATTGTCTTTCTACTATCAGTATCAACCTGAAAAATCCAATCTTTGTGTTCACATGACATAGGCACCTCCTGGCAGCTTTCATGTACACGTCTATACTATGTAGGTCTCCACTAATGGAAAAGTAACAGCGGTCCCTGTACTGTGGGCTAGAATTACTCTCCTTCTCTCCATCAGGTGCTGCTGTAGCTGCAGGCCGGCCATCACCAGCTCAGTCGCTTGACTGGATCGGCCCTCTGAGACGCGCTAGTGTCTGAGAAGCATTTGTGTGTTATTTGTGTGTGTGTGTACCTTGCGTAGCTGCTCCAGCTCCTGGGCAGTCTGCTGAGACTGCTGCTGCTGCTTGCGGAGCTGGGCTGTCAGCTCTTCTGCCTCCTTCATGGCAGATGACAAATCCTAGAGGCAAGCAAGTGCACATGGGGGGGGGGGGGGGGGGGGGGGGGGGGTATATTTAAATGTAATACAGATTACATATTATAAAAATAAATTCACTGTGCACGGCTGTTGTTATGATTATTTAAAAACATAAAACATAGAGTAGTTGCTTGCACAAAAGAGGGAGATGACATCCATCTCTCTTCATTTCTACCTTTATCTTTTGCTCTTTTATTGCTCTCTCAGCCAGCAGGTCTCTTTCCAAACTTGCTGATTGCCTTTGCATCTCCTGATTCTTGGTCTCTAACTGTTTCAATGTGCTCCTCATGGTTTCCATACCAGCCAGAAGGTCCTCCTTCTCGCTGCTCAGTGTCTCACCCTGAAAACAAAAAAAAAAGACTTGTTTATTGCCGCTGTCAGGTGAGTGTGCAGTGATACTCTTGAGGAAATCTGGTGTATTCTCATTTGATTTATTGCTCATAATCTGTCAGCTTTAGTGACTCTACAGTGTGAACTTCATTCTGGTTTCAGTTTACTGTGTCAGTTAAGAACCGCAGGAAACAAAAAGGATGATATACAAAGAGGAAAGCTGTCTTTCATATTTTGTACTCAACATTCTCATTTATAAATACACCAGTTGGCATGTGACACCTAAAAAAATAAAAATAAAAAAATCATTCATGCAAATCTGACAGTAGCAGGCTCTATGGGCTTCCTGTGCAGCAGCTCTCTCCCATCATCTGTCAGCCAAACAGAGAAACTATGATTGGTAAACAGAGATGCCCAGACGTACTCTGAGATCCCCGACTAGCTCCAGTCTTCGCGCTTCCCCTGAGATCCATGAGCGCACACAAGACTAAGCCTGTGCTTCAGAAAATGGTGTTTCAGTACTGCACGCAGCAGATGGAAGCTACAGCCCGCTCCATTTACCTGCCTTTTTCTCTCATTGGAGAGAAACGGTTATGAGCTTGGGGAAAAGAGTACATATAAAAACAATTTCTCCCCAGCTCACCCAGTCACATCTGATGGGCTATTTGTGGGCACCGGGCTGTCAGATATAGCTGGGTAAAGTGTTGTCGGCTAAAATGACTCCCTCTAAATCATACAGAAACTGAATTATGGGGTAAGTATTGAAGAAATGTATTACTGGACAAAATCCCCTGCTTTGATTTAGTGGAGGCCGAGAGTTTGTGTGTGTGTGTGTGTTGTCGTGCGTGAGACTGAATGTGTGTCTGTGTTACCTGCGTGACAGCACTGCTGAGTCGTTTGGTCAGCTCAGCAATCTGTCTCTCTGCCGCCTCCACCTTCTCCCTCTCCTTATCCAGTTGCTCTGTCTGCTTGTCGTAATCTATCTGCAGGTTCTAAACACAACACACACACACGCACGCACACAAACAAGTCTTCAATATTCATTACTAGAAACCTGATGAACAGCTCAGTGAAGGTAAACACTATGCATCTCAGTTATCAGCTGCATTTACATTTGAACGTAGGACAAAACTCTCATTAGACACAACACAGTGGTTTTATTCTTTAATGGAGACACAGTCATAAAGCAAAGTGCAATCTGGGGGCTGTTTACGAAGACCACTGGGAGCAATGTCTCACACAAAGTCTTTTTTTAAAGTGAGCGTGCCTCTACTTGCCAATTAGAAAGATTTTTGTATTAGTAATGCATGAAAGTAATTAAATGCACAATGGAATCTGTCAAGTTTATTTTGCTTTAATTCATGCTATGCTTTTATTTTGATGAAAAGCTAATGACATAAAAAGGTCCATGCGAAGCAGTAACATCTGATACACCCGGATACAAACCTAATAGTTCTGCCAATTTCAAACAGCCATTGAGAAAAAGAGCCGCAGTGTAAACATACCTCACTGTGGCGTCTCTGTTCTGATACATCTGACATCATAATCCCGAGAGGAAAACAAACATTTTTCCACTTGGAAATTTCAGTTTCATGAAAGTCCCACTACAGGATCCTAGTGTCTTCAAGTAATATAGACAGGATCTAACATGTAAACAACAGATGCCTTACTTACACCCTTTATCTTAACTGTTCGGAGGTCAGTCCTATTAGAAACAGTGCAGGATTCTTCTTGCAGGTACTGTAGCAAGAACATGTTTGTGAAGCCTTCCCAATTACAAGTAGTTCTCCAGTGCTGGCTTATAAAATGTGCCTAAAAATTACTCTTATAGACAAACAGCCTGCAATGCAAATCATTACAGTGTAAAACTGTATATGTGTTATTACTTTATTTAAATGCTGTTTTTCAATCAGTTTGATCAGTATCAAATTAAATATTAAATGGACTGATTTATTATAGCACTTTTCTACTCTCCCGGAGTACTCAAAGCGCTTAATATAACATGCCACATTCATCCATTCACACAAGCACTTTCTTTGATTTTAAGTGCTTACTAACATTCACACACGTTCATACTCTGATGGCTGCATCGGAAAGCAACTTAGAGTTAATATCTTGCCAAGGATATCTGGCATGCAGACTAGGGGGAACCAGGGATCGAACCACCAACCTTCCAATCAGTAGATGACCCAGGAAAGTCAGAAATCCCAGAAACTCCAAACAAAACACCATTTTTCATTAAAAACTTCTCCAGAAAATAATTGATTGAATTGATTGAATAAATGGTGCTGTATTAATGGAGTCAACCTTGAAAGATTATCCCTCAGCTTCACTGTCAGGTCAATTACTCAGAAACAAGCAGAATCACTACGCATGTTAAAATATATATTCTCACTACGTAACACGCTAAAATCTAGAGCTTGTTGGTGAGCTGATAAATTAAACTTTGAACCAAAATATGTTGAGGGTACTGCATCCAATGGGAAAGAAAAAAGTGGCTTCCTGGAGTTATAACGCTCTAATTATATAAGAAAATACAAATTTCTGCTTTGCATTTACTTGTGAAAGTATGGGCTGTTTTAAAAAGTTTGCTGAATTCGAGTGTGATGCTGTAACAGGATGCTGTCTTAGATATTCCATGATCCACTTTGAAATACTGCCACTGAGAACGTTAGTGTTTAGGAAGTGTCAGCCACATAAAGTTACAGAGCAGATTTATCGAATGCAGACACTGAGTTACTTCAGTAGCTGCAGAGCTCCAAACCTCCTCTGGGATTAAAATCAGCACAAAAACTGTGGGCCAGGAGCTTCATGCCATGGTTTTTATGGCATTAAACTCCCGTAGGCATTAATATGTAGTTGTCCCAGTCTTTTACGTTTGTAAAGTGAGAAGACAAAACTGTGATAATTCACATACTTTGTGCACTACTTCATGCAAACTATTTTCCTTTGTATGCTACAAGTCTTTTCCAACCCAAGATTCCTACCTTGTAGCCTTCAGCACCGTGGATGATATCTTTCATAGAGCTGTTCACTTTCTCCCTCTCTGCTTTCAGTGATTCTACTTCCTCCTTCAGGGTTATAACCTGAAAAACAAACAAACAAGAAACCCCACCGAGCATTCATTTACTGGCAAAAAATATACTGATTATTCCTGTTTACATAAATCTGTAAAACAAGAGAATGTTGTGGAGTTCTCCTAAGGATCAGTATGGAGTGCAAGTTTTCTACCACAATGTTTGCTATTTAGAGAAATCTAAAGCTTTTCATTATAGCCTTATTGTCTGTGTTGGTAAATGATAACATTCTTCATTCTTCACAGTACCTCTTTCTTACTGGCGTCCAGCTCCTTCTTTGCTTTGACAGCGACTGCCTTGATTTTATTCATTTTCTCGACCTTTTCTTTATTTTCTTTCTCCAAAAGAGCTGCAGGAAGTTAAAACAAAGAAGAATATGATTCATCAAAAGTCCGGGAAAGTAACTTTGGTTCTTTTCTGCATGATAACTTGTAGATTAGATTGCTTTTATAAATAGCATGAACAGAAATCATCTCCACACCTATTTTCTCTGCAGTCTCATTCGATTTATTCTCCTCAGAGGACGCAGACTGTTCTGGAGACTCCTGAGAGGGTGACTGAGGAAAAAGAGAGAATGTTAGAAAGAGCACAAAAACAAATTGTCATAGTAACAGTTCTTTTTCCCCTCACAGATGCATTAGTGCTAGCGTGGAGAAGCACTTACTCTCCCTATTTACAGAAAATAAACACACATCACGTGCTCCACTCACCTGGATAGAAGCCATTTCGGTCCTCAGCTGCGATATGAGTGAATCCTTTTCTGTCAGCTGCTCTTTGAGCTCTCTGCTCTCTTTCTCGATGATCTCCACCTTTCTCACTATTTCCTCCCTCTCTTCCTCCTCTTTGGTCATGAGAGAAATTTGAGCTTGCAGTTTCTCATTCTCCTCGATGATCTTCTCATTGACTGATTTCATATCCTGCAGGTCTTTCTGGAGACCCTCAGTATCTTTCACCACCTCCTCTATGTTGGTTCTCAACATGTTTCTTTCTTGTTCCAGGTCTTTGATGTGGGCCTTGAGCTCTGTTTGCACCTCCTCGAATGTTCTCCCCCCTTGAGCTTCTTCAAGGCTGCTTCTCAACAGGGCCCTCTCCTTCTCCAGCTCATCAACCCGTGCTTGGAGGTCTTTGACTTCTTTCATGGACTCTTGGAGTTCTTCACCCAGATTTTCCTCCATTACTCCAAGAAAACCAGAGATTCGTTCTGCCTCTGTTTTCATTGAATTCAGCCTTGCTTCTTGTTCTTGCTTTTCAGATGTCTCCTGGTTCAGCTGAGCTTCCAGGGCTGCTAGCTTAGAGTCTAAGAGCTCCCTCTCTTCCTGAGCTTTGGAAAGCCTTGAGAGAGCCTCTTCCATTTTCTGCTGGAGATCAGACTTTTCAGTGTAAAGCTCTTTTATAGTCAGCTCTAAAGTGGAAACTGTCTGTTCAGATCTCACAAACTCCTCTTTTAGGCTTCCCTCTAACTTTTCTCTTTCCTCCTTTAAACGTTTCACTTTATCCTCAGTTTCTGTTTTCAGGCTTTTCAGCTCCGTCTCTTTTTCCTCTCTTAGCAAAAGCACCTCCCTTTCTTTCTCCTCCTGTAGCCTCTCGATTTCTTTTGTCCTCTCATTATTGAGCTTTTGCATTTCCTCTTCTTTGATGTTCAGCAGGTGTTGCATTTTGTCTCGCTCTTCAGTCAGTGTTTCGACCCTTTCGTTCAGATCTTGAGTCATGTTCTCCTTTATCTCTAGCTGGGATATGATCTCCTCATGCCTAGTAACGTCCTCCAACGACTGTTTCACTTCGCAGGCTGAGGACATTTGCTCTTCACCTTGAGAGCTCTCAAGCTTCAGTTTCAAGTCTTGCATATCCCCCATCAGAGCATTTTTCTCATCTGTAGCTTCTCTCACCTTCTCCAGCAGTTCATCCCTCTCCTTGCTGAGCTGTTCCACCTTCTCATTAAGGTCTCGTATATTATTAGCTGCCTGTTCCTTCATGGCTTTGTACTGTACAATAAAATCATTTGTCTTCTCTCCCAATTCTGTCTCAAAACTCTGAAGTATGCCCCTCATATGGTGGCACTCGGCCTGGGCAGAGTCTCGCTCTTTGGTTAAGACCTCACATTTTGTCCTCAGCTCCTGGTTTAGTTTCTGCTGCTCCTCCTCTGGACTCTGAGAGTTTTGCTCTTTGGCTAGAATGGTCACAGACTCTTCAGCTTCTCTGAGGACACCTTGATGATCAGGATCTTGGGTCATTGAAGCTTCAGCAGAAGCACTGTCCTTGAGCATCTGCAGCTCATTAATTTTGAACTCCAGTTCTTCTCTTTCCATTTGAAACTCTTCTTTAACCCTCTCCAGCTCTGCCTCGAGCTCACCCTTCACATTACTAAGCAGGGTCATCTCGTCCTGTAACATGGTGTTCTGGGCTTGAACATCATCCAGTGTCGCTTTTAGTCTTCCTGTCTCTGTCTCCTCTCCATCACCATGGCTCGAGTCACCCTGACTGCAGCCAGACAGCTCAAGCATTTTGGCGATCCCCGAACCACGGGCAGCTTCTTCATCTTCCTCCTGCACATCCTGCAGGTAGCTCTCTGGAAATATAACAGTAATATTTTGATTTAATTGAAACTGAATTTAAAGAAAAAAAAAAAGGAAAACACAATATTAATACTTTGATACCAGAACAGACTTAACTAAAAAGAGCTTTTTTACCTTTGAGTGCAAGCTGCTCAGTTAGCTCCTCTTGGAGCAACAAAAGACGTTCCCTCTCAATCTCGTAGTCCTCTTCTAGAGTCCTCATTTCCTCTTCGTGCTGCAGACTCTTCTGAGCCAGCTCCTCCTTCAAGTTCTCCACCTCTTGCTGGGCCAGTGTCAACTCCTTTTGGTGGTTCTCCTGGATCTCAAGAACCTCCTGAGAATTTCGCTCTTGCATTGTTTGCAGTTCGGCTCGAAGGGTCTCCAGCTGAGCTTCTAAGCAACATCGGACTTCCTCTGCACTCTCTTTTGCACTAGCAAGATCTGCTTGGCGCTCCCTCTCTCTTTCACTCTCCCGTTCTCTGTCACGCTCCTCTCGCTCTTTTAGTAATTTCTGAAAATGAGACACCTCTTCTTGGTGTTTGCTGGTGCACTCCTCAATGCTGCTCTCTAGGGCTTTGATCTTCTTTTGGTGCTCTTCTATCGCCCGGTCAAACTCACCTTGCAGCGCTGCCAGATTATCCTGCAACAAACAGCATATGTGTTTTAAGAAGATCTGGTTATAATAACAAAATACATTTATTAGACTGCACAAATGTCAAAGTGTGTTCGAATAAACCCGTTTGAGTTTCTCTGAACACAAAACATCAGGCTTACACATCATACAGCAGTGTGAGTGTTATCTTTCACCTTGGCTTGCTGTTTAGTCTTCTCTAGTTCTTTACGAGACACTGCAAGACTTTGCTGAGTTTCCGCCTTTTCCAGCAGCACCGCATCCATCCTCTCAGTCAGCTCCTGTTACACACAAATAAACAATTCACGTAACGCAGTATGAAAATGAAGCACTGCATGTTAACAGAAGAAGCTTTTAGCAAACATGCGAACCTGTATCAAAGAGTCATCTGAACTGCTGTTGTTGCTGCTTTTGGATTGCTGTTTCAGGGCTTCAACTTCTTTTTCCAAATCTAAGAAGACAAATAAACAAACTCATGACATAAACTTGAATAGTACTGGCACAACACAAACACAGGATGAATGTGTAATGATACCTGTACATCTGCTCTTCATCTTCTGCATGGCAGCTACCTGCTTTTTTGCATACTTGATGAGATCATCTTTAGAGAGTGTGTCCAGCTTAAAATAAGACACAAAGTTAAAAGGAGGCTAAAATATCTTTACCAAAACATCTCTAACAAAACAGAAAAAAAATCCAGCTGAAGAGTGTTGATACATATAACTCTTATGTGTAAGTCGTAACAGTATGCAGGACAGTAATGACAAATGAAAGGAACAGAATAAGTTGAATTCTCTGGGAATAAAAGGGGGGTGTCAAGGTTTTCCTATAATTTCTCACAAGCCTGTAGACAGCTGAAGTACAGTACCTTTGACTTGGGTGTGCTTGCTGCTGATGGAGTCGCAGACTCAGCTCCGGTACCACCAGGGTCCTTTTTTTTTTTAATAAAAGGAAAATATGAAAAAAAAATTGTTTTTATGATCAACTCCAGATTTATTCCACAAAGGTCGCATAATATTTCCTCTGAATTTTACTTTAATGTCATTTTTTACCAAAAGTCTACCTCTGGTGGCGTACGTTTTCAACATTTTATGATTAATGACAGACTTATTGTCAATTCGGCAAAGACACTAAGCAGAAGAATTTTTACTGAAACTGCGTAAGCAAAGTTAGTATCACCAGGTAACGTCTCGATATTAAGCACATTTAAAATTCATGGTTGTTACAGTAGGACTACTGCATGTGACTTTTACTGTTACCAGCACAGTTCATCGTGATAATTAACTATGCATTACAACAACAGCTATTAAGAAACAGACGCACATACATATATATATATATATATTAGCTAACCTCGAGGTACACATCATTACTATCTGTGAGACTAGCTAACGCTAACCCCTCCACAATGATCATTTACCTCCATCCCAGCTTTTCGGACTTTTTACTGCTTCTCAATCGTCTGACAAGCTCAGAGAGATTGCCGGGAACCTGACCGGACAAAGTCGAATCGATTTCCAAAGTATTTTACGATTCGTCACAGACTAAACACGGAAAACATCTCCTCTGTTATGGTTTTGAGTTAACAAGCTAAAGCACACGCTTCCGCATTCGTCAACCAGGTGACGTCGGTATAATTGACGTCACAACTTTAAACACAGACACCGGCAATCACTAACAATTTAACATTGAAGAAAAAAAGTTAACTGTCTATTTTGAACGTAAAGACAACAAACGATGTATTATTGATACATTTCTAACTGTTACATTGTTTCTAAGTTGTGATTATTAGTACTTTGAGTCTTATAAATTCATAACAAATAAAAACATGTCAGCAGCTAAACTTTATAACGAACTGCCCCCCATATGCCTTAATAATAATAATAATTTACATAAAAAAAAATCCCTTATTTAAATGTTTGAAGCATTTAATTCAAATTAAATTTAGTTAAAAAAAAAAGAAAAGAAAAAAAGAGCATAACAGTAGTATAAGTTATACTGATCCTGGCTGATCATTGTTCATTTGCTATGTTCATATTTAATTTATTTATATCTAATTACATTATTTACCAACTGGAATTTGAGTTTCTCCATCTCACTTTCACCAGCTCAGCACATCTGTCTTTTAAATCAGAGCCTTTTGCATTCTCTGAGTTGTGCACAGACTGAATTCCTGTTCACTTTCACCTGTTAGATACAAACAGCTCGGATTTTAAAATGTGGAAAAGGCAAAAACTGAAAATAATTTAGATAATAACTTGATTAAATACTGATTATGGTAAATAGTCTTAAATGGCTACATAGATGTGATGTTTGGGTATGCTATATGGCAGCAAAACCTGTAATTAAGTGCTGGCCTGATGTCTGAGAGGAGAAATAGTAAGTAGCTGCCTGCAGCAGGGCTTTCAGCATTTAATAAATTATTAACAGAATTTAGTATTATGGTCAAGAAAGATTTTATTCCACTGTAAAAGTAAAATACAACTGCTGTTTATTATACACATACGCTGTATCAAAGCCACTCGATCTAGCCGTAGGGTGAACAGATACCAACAAACTACATGAGGCAAAGCGTATGTTTGCATGGGACAAGGCAGGACGGGGTAGAATTAAATTTTGATATATAACTTAAGAGATTAAGACAAGGAAACTATGCAGGTCATAAGTTTGGAAAAATAAAGAGATATTCTGTTATATTTATTTAAATTAAATGGTTCAGACTTTTATTGATGGGTTTTCTGCCATCCTGTATTTGGCTTTTGTATTGCAACATCTGTTTAAACAGTTTACAGTTATTTCATCTGCTGTTCTCTCTGTTAATCATCTTTGGGTTTCACGGACCATCCATAGATTTGCAAATCTCTTTTTTAGACACATTTTTGTTTTTACTGAAACCATTTGTTCTGCAGTCCCACTAAAGAGGAATACCTTATCAACCTATAGAAAACACATGCCAGTAAGACAAATTTAAAAAACAAAAACAAAAAGCATGACTGCATAAGAAATATTCAGGAAGAAATAGGCAATGTAGAGTGTGGAGTCACAGGCTACATAGGAGTTGGTTGCATACTATAGCTGAGATCCTAAAAAAGACAGACTTTTTTTTTTACTGTGTGTGCAAGCCTATAGTGCCATAAAATCATCCCAAAGCTGTCTGATACTACAATGATGTTTTTGGGACTGCTATAGAGAGGTTGGGGGTATCTGCCCTCCTGCTGACATCAGGGCTGTCATAAACCCAGTGGAGAGCCTAGCTCTGTTTCAGTATTCCAATCACGTGAGGTCCAGTTTTATCTGTTGAATATGGAGAGCGTCTGTTTTGACACAAGTGATAGAAGCACTGACGGAAGCAACTTAGCAAGATGCCTCTCATCCTGACAAGGCTGAGATGCTCCGAGCAGGGGGGTGCAGAGACTCTGCCGACTCCCTGTCTCATCTGGAAGAGACCCATCTCTACCTTCCACCCCGCCTGGGTCAAACACATCCATCCATCACAGCAACTCCCTTGTTTTCTCCCAGGGCATGGAGCAGTATTTTGCTGCCATTTTTCTCCCCCCACTCGTGGCCGTCAGTCAGGGATGGCTTTGCCGTAATATAACTGACACTGGCTGGCGTTCCGGGAGTAATGAATAGCCTGACTGGGTCTATCAAGAGGAGCAACAGACGCTCCTTCATGCTTCTGCTTTTCTTTATTTCTATCTCTCTCTCCTGTAAGTTCTGCTCCCACATTTCAAACTAAACTAACAAGTGAGACACATTCACCTTTTCTTGCTGCTCTTCCTCACCTCATCTCGTTGTATAAGAAGAGGGAGCCACAGGAAGTGTGCTCCTCTTATGCTTTATACGCATTCATGAATTGCATTTGTGACTTTATAAACATAGTAAATATGAAAAGCAGTTGTTTTTTGTCATTAAAAAGCATATACTCATGCTGTCACAAAAATCACATCTTTCATCTCTACAATTTAACTTTAAATATTTATGTCATGTCAAATTTATCTTTAGACATTTTGTGCTGCATTTACACTACTGATAGTTGTGATTAATAGCTGGCAAGGACAACAGCCATTCATCATCACCTTAAGCTATGTTGATGTGGCTAACTTGTTACTAAATTTATTGTTCAGATTTAGTTCAGTACAAATTTACCCTACAAAATCACAACCACTAATCAGCAACAGCTGTCACATAATAAATGTTTCTGCTGATGAGTGTTTAATGAGCGAGTAACCTATGAATGAGAAGACTTTTGAAGCTATTTTCTGTCCTCACCAGCTAGTTGACAGTAGCAAATAAAAGGATTGTTAGAGCATCTTTAGCATCAGCTAAAGATAACCAACTAACTACAATAGGCCTAGGCTGCTGACACGGGGTGTTTCTTCTTCACTCACCTCTTTTTCACTCTCTGTGTGCACACTACTTGGCATATTCATCTCTGACTGTCTTCCACTCTTCTGTCCTGTTTCCATCCCCTCACCCCCAAACTGGCCACTGCAGATGGCTGCCCGTCCCAAACCTTGTTCTGCTGGAGGTTTCTTCCTATTAAAAGGGAGTTTTTCCTTTCCACTGTCACCATGTGCTTGCTCATAGGTGGTCGTTTGATTGTTGGGGTTTTCTCACTATTATAATGAGGTACTTACCTTAAAATAGGGGAGGCAGGGAGCCACAGGAAGTGTGCTCCTCTTATGCATCACACGCATACATGATTTGCATTTGTGACTTTATAAATATAGTGAATATAAAAATCAGTTGTTTTCTTGTCATTAAAAAGCATATACACATGCTGTCACAGGTATTTACCTTAAAATATAAGTGCCTTGAGGTGACAGTTGTTGTGATTTGGTGCTTCATAAATAAAAATGAATTGAACTTAATAAAATAAAATAGTAAAGTTGTAGGAAACCTGCAAGAAAACTATAATAATAAGGTTAAAGACACACAGCTCAGTCAAGCTTAGTGATCCAGCAGAGTTTGGCGATCATCCTCAGTGTGTTTGTCGCTACATTAAGCAAGTATTTGACAGTGTAATGGATTTCTTAAATCAGTGATGTGTAAGGTACCAACTCGGATTTAAACAATATGGAAATCAGTGTAGCTGTAGTGAAGCTGTAGCAGAGCTGAAGGGGAGATAAAATAATTGGCATCCGCGCCCCATTTCTGTCTTCGCTTGCTCCCCCAATCAATTCCACTCGACCTCCTACCCAATCATTGAAAGGTGACTTTGGGGGTGGCGAGGTGGAGTGCTTATGTCACTGACCCCTACAGTGTGATTGAAGCCTCCCAGTGGGTACCCTTCAGAAGTCAAGGCAGTTGTTGATTAGCTCCTGAGTAAGCAACAACTTCACTGAAGACAATGGCATTTTGATTTAGGCTTAAACAAGCACAACTAAGCTAATAAAGACTGAATGAACAATTCAGAATACAAGATTTCTACTCATCACTAACTATGTACAAAATTCTTTACACACTCTTCAGATCATAATCTGTCATCTTTAATCACCACAGCAGTAGCGACTTCATTCAGTTATTTTTTTTTGCTAATCTCTCTCGTAACAAAGTATTTGCATTTGTTTGAATGAGTCCTCGAGATAAGATTGTTACCTTTACTCAGTATTTATACTGGTCTCCCCCTTATTTTCTTCATTGTTTCCTGCATTTGTTTCCCTCTTGACATTTTACCTTTGCAGACTGGCAGCACCATTAATAGGGTTGGCATTTTAACATAGAGCTTTGACATTTTAATGTATTAATGTGGGAACTGAACCTCTCAGATTGTTCTTTTCACCACAGACCCGGAGAGCCCAGGTTCTCTAATAAATGACCAAAGCGTGAACACCTGAGAGATGACAGAATATGTCATTATGTTCTGAGCTGCTGTTAATAACTCTGGCTCTTTATGTAACAGGTTAATAGTCAAATCAGTGTGTCAGAATTCCCAGAAGAAGCAATTTGTCAGTGGCTGTATTTCATTATTCAAGTAGAGATGAGAGATAGGTAGTTTTTTTGCATAGTCTTTTAGTTTCTAATTAAATTTAAACTGTTTTTATATGGTGCCACGTTGCAACAACAGTTGCCTCAAGATGTTTCGTAGGTACAATGAGAATGTACAATAATGAAAAGACAACTCCAGCAGTTAGGCAAGCACTTGGCAGCAGTGGAGAGAAGAAACTTCCTTTTCACAGGAAGGAAACACCGGCATAATCAGGTTCAGGGAGCAGTAGTCATCTGCCGTGACTTAAAATGCCGATATTAAGGAAGGGTAATGATAACCATGTTTGCCATCTTAGTTTAGCATACTGAATGTTCATCATTATAAATGGCTCAGTAGAGCTCAAGGTGATGTAAATCACATCAGTGCACCTATAATGATAAATCAAGGCACCAGACAAAGACAGCATTATGAAACATCTGGAGCTTTGGAGACCTAAACCTCGATATCAAACCATGCATCAGTAGTTACAACGCAAATAACAATCCATGTCAATGCTACTGGGCAGCACAGTGGCACAGTGGTTAGGACTGTTGCCGCACAGCAAGAAGGTCCTGAGTTCAATTCCACCATAAGCCTGGAGTCTTTCTGTGTGGAGTTTGCATGTTCTCCCCGTGTTTGCGTGGGTTCTCCCCGGGTACTCTGGCTTCCTCCCACAGTCCAAAAACATACAGTAGTGGGGATAGGTTAATTGGTCAATCTAAATTGCCCATAGGTGAGAATCTGTGAGTGAATGTGAGTGCGAATGGTTGTCTGTGTCTCTGTGTGTTAGCCCTGCGACAGACTGGTGTACCTGGACAGCTGGGATAGGCTCCAGCGCCCCCCGTGACCCTGGAAAGGATAAGCGGAAGCGAATGGATGGCTGGATCAGTGCTACTAGTCATTATGATAGATCATATGTAAACCATAACACAGTGCATAAATATATAGTTCACTAGTGATTTAAGTCTGGACTCATCAAGAGATCGTGAGTCATGTAGGAAGCATGAAAAGAAGCATCATGAAAGGTATTTTGTGACTGTTAAATGGCCTCCATCACCTAACCCCATGTAGCTTTGCAACAGGAGGTGTTCTAGGCAGGTTGCTAAAAAATGCCAAACAATTTCAAGTTAAAAGAATGACTGCCTAAATGTGATAAGTTAACAAAAATTGGTGGTGGATCTTCTCATTGATTCTGTGTTTCCAGATGTGGTGTAACAGAAGAGGTGGCGCCCCTTGATCCCGGTGATGCTAGTATATTATTGATGTTGCATACAGGCAGCAAGGCCTCTGATCTGATGAATCCAAATGCATGGGTGACCTTTGATCTCATCAGGATTTTGCTCTCTGGTTAACCCGACTTTTTGAGGCAGATGCCCCTGGGTCCAGAACACCAGTTACCACAGGACAGGGTCAACTGCTTCTGGAAACACTTTAAAATTTTGGGAGAGAACAAGTCTTGGACTTTGCTTTGTGTACAATAGCACACAGTGAGGTATCGAGCAATAAGGAAGAAAGAGTGGTAAGTGTAGCAGTTTTCTCTTCCGTACCTATAGGCTGTCAGTGTCTTGTATATAAATAGTTTGGTGGCTCAGCAGGAGAACAGCACTTCATCAAGGACCACGGGCACAACCTGCATCCGTCTGCACTTACACTTGATACACTTGATTACAACCGTCTTCCTCTCTCCCCCTCTTCCTCCACCTTTGTCCCCACTCCCTGCCTGCCTCTTCCACATGCTTACACCACATTTTGAACATCCTGCACAGATACTGCAGATTCACTGAATTGCTTCCTCCAAAGAAAACTGAAACCAAACAGTCATCTTAAAAATAAAGGTGAAATTAAGGATCAAAGCACTTTTGTATTCATATTCATACTGGACCTGATGATTTTGGAGAAACTGCCAGAAGAGCTGTAAGGGGCAGTTAACATATCATTTTTCCATAACACATATACTGGTTATGAGAAGATTAAGTCTGCAGCCAGTAGCACATTTTCACATCGGACATTTTCTGAAGTCTGTGCACTCAAACAGCCAGCTGTAATGCAAATCATTTCAAGACCATCAGTGAGTGCAATTTTTCACTGTCATTTTGTTATACACGACCCTGTTGCTTAGTCACCACAGAAGCTAATGTACACATTCATTCAGCCTAGTGAGGCAGCCCTGAAACGTCAGCTCTGTTTAATGCATGAGCCAAACAACAACCCAAACTCATAAATGCAGATACAAAAAACGCACACACGCGCACACAGCAGGCCAGTGTTGATTTCATTAGCGGCTGTGGAGATAAAGCGCTGTAGCTGAAGGCTCAGAGAGTGATGAGGCATCTGGATTCACCAGTGACAGCTGTTTGCTAAGTGTGACTGAAATACTGCCTCGCTCTGTGTCCTTCTTATGCTTCTTCTCTCTCCACCTTTTTCTCTCTCTTCTGCTTCTTGTCATTCATCATCAGTCTGGTGGAGCTGTGACCTGTAACCATTGGCCTGTAGCTGTACGCATGAACATATTTTCCAGTGTGTGTGTGTGTGTATATATATATGTGTGTGTACTAAAGAGATCTCTTAGCCTTCACATATTTCATCTACATGGTTCAATTTCAATCAGAGCTAATGGAAGTGCTGGCCAACCCTCAGCTTAGCCCTGCTCCTTTGCACACACACAAGTACAGGAATGTGTGTGTCAAATTTAGTGAAGTTCAGCATTCAGCATTTGCAGTAAAAGATAAAAAAAACTCCTTACATAAATAAAAAGCTTCTCAGCAGTGAGACAGTGTCTTATATATAAAAGCACTGTATAGGCACTTATAAGCAAACTGATTTTTTTTTAGACTAACTGGGGCAAATAAAAGTAATGATACAGGACAATGGTTGTCGTTCAAAATCATTAAGCCTGACCAAGATTCATGTATGCTAATTTTTCACCATAAATCAAAGAAAATGTCAGAGCAGTGAAACATGCCAGAGTTCTGACTTCATTTTCCAAACTGATGAGCAAAGTGCCAAAAAGAGTTCCATGTTTGAAACCACGTAAGGCCCTGCTGTGTTTGCATTGTCCATGCTTGAGTTGGGTTTCCTGCAGGAGTGCTTGCTATTGAAAAACATGCTAGTTTAATGTGCTTATTTGAACCCAGGAAAATCTCTTAGTGTAGATTCTTAATTCCAAGAGGTTCATTTAATAATTAACCATAAAATCACATATATTTAAAATATGATGAGGCTGCACTGCATGACCTCACCTCTTGTCCTATGACAGGTGGGGTCGGCTCTAGCCTCACAATAGGTTAAGATAGTGGCTGGGGCACTGATTTAACTCCCTGAGGCGAACAGGTGTCCCAGGTGCTGTAAGCCTAACGCAAAGACCCAAGGCCAATTACTGTATGTTATCCAACTGATCTTTCACCCAGGTTCACTGGGTCTTTTCTCCAATGTCCTATTGAATAAAGACTAAAAAGTCCCAAACACATGTTTTAAAAATATAAAATGGATGTCACATATTTCTTTGTTGACAGTTGCCACAGGAGCCTAAGCTGAGGATGGTGTTTTGTGTGCATCACATCAGTAAATAGATAGTAACGTAACATAGTGCTGTTTCTGTTACTAACATGTTACTAACATGTTACTAACATGTTACTAACATGTTACTAACATTTTTCTGCAAGCCACCAACACTGTGTTCATAGACCTGATCTGTTTTACTCTCATGCAAATGCACTATTAGGAGTCCAATATTCAGTCTCTTTTAAGTCTCTTCTAAAGGAAAAATCCGGCTTGTCTACCTGCTTAATGCTCCATACTGTTTATATTAACTGTTGCAAAATTAGCATTTAGCATTCAATTATTTTAGTGACTGTATTCACAATACATATGAATACATTCTCTTTTTTCTTTTTTGTTTTCGCTGTGCTATTATAACTCAGCTGCAGAGCTCTGCAAAATAATGACTTTTGATTTTGTTCATGAGAAACAGAAACGCCTGGTTCAGCATTAGTGAGTTCATTTCATACTGTTCCCTTGTGAGACCGGCGGTGCTTGAGTGTAACATGTCTTGGCTTTCATGATGAGACTGCCTTCCCTCTCTGTAGCTACCGTTATGCTTAAGCAATAACTGGGGAACTGCTCTCGTTTTTCCCCCCAGCAATTAAGCAGCATCAGTCACTGTCAGAAAACTGGCCCTGAATCGTAAGCACTCCATTAGTGGAATTACAGCAGCTTCAGAGTACTGCAGATAGAGGTGACTAATGAAGTCCAATTAGTAATCCATCAGCTATGGTAGAAAAAGACCATTGCCAATAACTTAAACCTGCATTTCACAAGAGGGTGTAAATTATGTATTGCTAACATATTCAGGTGGATGTGGGTAGAAACAATTAGTATTTGATCCCATTTGATTTGTGCTGATTAGAAGATTTAGTCTGAGGTTTCTGTGAATGAAAAAGTCGTAGAAAAGCTCCTGGTTCAACAAGTTCAGAGCTTTAAATAGGAATAGATAGAAAGTCATTATTTACTGGAAGGAAAATTAGCCTGTATTTAGCTCAATGTTTTCACTGTCCTGGCTCAGTTAATAGTAGAGCTGATTTTTTGATTGTTTAGACCTTTATAGGCTTTGCTTCATTAAATCACATTGATTTTTGTTTATAAAATGTAATGTTCCTACAAAACCATTTTAAATCTTGTTTCTAGTGACAAGTGGCATGGTGATGTACTCACAATAAGAAGAATTTTTGGTTTGAACCTCTTGGTCACCTGGGGCCTTTCTGTGCAGAGGTTTCATGTTCCCCTGTATATGGTCTCAAGGATGTGAGCATTTGAATGCTATTGACTGACTGGCTTCATAAATATCCAGAGTCTTTAAGTGACAACATATAACACTTAGTGGTCATGCCAATTAGTGTTTGCTAGTGTCTCTGGAGTACAAGCAATTACTGTGTAAATTCAAAAATGTTAACAGATAACGATGCACAGGGATGCAGTAAAAGGGTAGTTCAAATCCAAGATGGGACTTTCTGTGTGAAGTTTGTATGTTCTCCCCGTGTCATTACAGATTTTCCCCAGGCGCTCTGGCTTCCTTTCATAATCCAAAGACAAGCATGGGGCTTGATTAAATTGGCTAAAAGTGTAAATGGTTTACTCTTGTCCTCAGCTCAGATAGTAAGACTTGGAGAAGCAAAAGAAAATGGATGGATGGGGGGGGGGGGAAAGGTGGTAAACAAATACATTAGTGAGTGTTAACTTCTGCAATCCCTCCATTTCTGTTCTCTTTTTCAGAATCATAATAGATTCTGATGAAGCAGCACAAACAGGACTTTAAGGTGAACTGTGAGCTGACATGATTCACAACCACAGCAACAGATATATGACCAGGTGTCATCAGGTATATGCAGTTAAAGATAACACACGAACAGGATGTCACACTCACATCATAAACTAACATAAGTGTAAGCTAGTTCCTTTATCTGATTCATGACATCACATATTGATGTCACTCCAGCTGACTTTATCTCTGTTTAGCACTGTGTAAATGGTACTCCAGTTTGAAATCAAGTGAAATTTGACTAAGAAAAATAAATAAGTCCCGCTCAGAAAACACGTTTGTATGTTTTAACAAGTAAACTGTTGGTGCATCTTTGAAACAGACTTTGCTGTGTATATTTTTCTGTGAAAAACACGGGGAAGGTCTATTTAATCTCCAAAAGCACAAATTTGCTGTTTACTGAGAAACGAATTATTTATTAACTGGGTGTATTTTTGCTGCCGTCTCCAGGGATGGTGTCAGTTGGAACGTCTGACTTCTTTCATTCAAGTAAATACTGCGGATGATAGATCGAATTTAATCACCTTTAGTGATGATGGTAATTAGCAAACAGATGCAAGTTTAATCAAAATTTGGCTGGTGTGGTCCAAGCAAACTCTGATTAATAAGAAAAGGGTTGCAGTATCTCCATAATAGGAGCTCTCCTCTTTATGTTACCATCAGAACTCCACCTATGCCCGGTCCCTGGGACCCTGCTCTCGACTCGTACCAGGGTGGCCGGCCTCTAGAGGGGTCGACTCCCCGGCTTCTGGGGGCATCGCTGCAGCTTCCCATCCTCATTATCAAGTGCATTTGTGACAAAGAGACAGGCATTCTCACACTCACTCATACACTCTCTATCTCACACTCACTATAGAAAGATTGTTGATTTATGTATGTGTGTGTGTGCTGTAGGTTTATTTAGTTTAGTTTTTTTTGTCTCTTACAGGTGCAGCAGTAAGAGATTACTGCTTCGTCACACAAAGATCTCTCTTTTTTTGTCACTTGCCTGTCTTGCCTTGGACATCGTCATACTATTGTAATGTCTGAAGTAACACAAAAAGAATTGAATAAATAAACAGATAAAAGATTCACATGAACAGGGGGAGCCTGTAGAGATTGTATGTAGATTTGTAAAAGCAAAATGTGTTCTGCACCACCACGCATTTGGATCACAATTCTGATTGTAAACCTGCCAGAGGGACAGGAAAAAAAAAACAGTGGTTTTGTAAGTTTTTTACCTAAGCTGCAACACATGTAAGTGATAAGTTAGCACAGGTAACAAATGACAGTTAGAATAACTTTGTGTTTATTGTATCCTACATTTAATATATGTTGGCGATATCAATAAAGTATCAATAAAGTGATTGTAAATCACTTAATTTAAACCAGCTCTGATGGTTTAAAGCTGACTTTGAATTTTAACCTTCCTGAGACTAAATGTACCCTCTGTAGTGCAATAATTATTACACTGCTATTATAAAATCAACTGTTAAGAAAGGAGCCTAAAAAACTCTACTTACAGGCTACACAACTCTAGAGCGGCTGTAAAGTAAGAAGCCTGGTACAGTGCTTTTCAGATGTTGACAATTTTTAAAAAATATATTGATCCATGCACCCATGTGTGACAGGGTGTGATGGGGGCAGGTTGTGTGTATTTCTTCTTCACAGCCACTCACCCTTCTCCTGGGCTGCTAGAAGGATCTTGGTGAGCTTGGAGAGATTGTTAGCGAGAAGGAAGTTGAGAGGTTGATTACTGCATGGCACAATGGCAACAGCAATGTTTCCCATTTTCATTTCCTTTATTGTGCAATTCACTGATGTAAATGAAAGAGTGAAAAAGGAGAAATCGTTTGTGAAGCGTGATCCTCCTTTTCAGCCTAATGAGCTAAAAAAAACGTGAACATGCATTGAATAAACTAACTCTTACCAACATACACGAGAAAATTACACCTCAGCAAAGTCACTAAGTAAAATAAGCAACCGGCTGCTCCCTCAAAGAGATGACATCAGCTGAAATGAAACGCAATCAGGTGGTCTTACTGAAAACTGTAGTACCCTTTTGATTATCGCTATTCTCCCTCAAGCCTCTTCTCATTATTTATTCTTTCTGTGACAAGTCTTAGCTTTAAAAGACAGCCTCTTTCTGCCCACTTATTCATGGCTCAGTCACCCCGGAGTAAAAAAAGTAAAATGAGTGGTTTGTGACTGGATTCAGATTTTTACACTTGGCAACCAGTTGCAAGTAGTTGCAGTGACCAACAAATCAACAAAGTGACACCAACAACAATGTGAATATAATGCGAATTGATGTGTATGTAGATGGCAACAGATTTGTGTGTGTGGGTCAGTCGCGTAAGCTTAAAACCAGAGACCTTATTTGTATTGGTGAAATAGACTAATAAAACAACATCTTACCAGAATATGCAGTGTGGAAAAGACAGGTATAATAAGCTTAAGTTTCAGGCTATACTATATAGGAACACATTTTGTGTTATTTCCATTTTAATTCATGTCTTATTGATATTCATTCAGTTTGATTTCCTTTTTTTTTGTTTTTTTGTGAAAAACAAAAACAATGGTTTGAGCTACATGCCATCCTCTCTTTCTCTCTTCCCATCTTCCTATTGGCTCTGTACTGCCTTTATAGATGCAAAGGCTTAAAAAGTAAAAAAATATTCAATGCTAAAAAATACACATTATTATTTATGTGTGATATGTATGTACTTAGAAACCTGGTTAAGAAGGTCAAACGTAAAGTGACTGAATTATAGGGACCTCAGCCTATGGCTTTTTATCAAGACCATCACTGGACAAATGGAGCCAAAGTTTGTGATGGCCTTTTCCCAGTCACATTGTGTAACCTTCTTCATTTCTCAGCCTGGCAGTTTCTTTAAAACATATTATCTTTCTGTTATTTGGACCTGTATGAGCATCATACACACATTTCCAGGGGAATTCGTTGGAGCTTCTCCCCCTTGGCCTGCAGATCAAGATGAACTGTTGTGTGCAGCCCAAATTTAATCCAGCAAGACCCTGGCATCAATAATATATTAGTGTAGCAGTTAGCAGCCTAAAGATATCAGTATTGATCTCCTATTTAGATTCAGCTTGTTTGGACCAGGAGACAAATAGCCTTTCTGACTCTCTCGAAGAATCCATTTCATTTTACAGAAAGAGTTACTGTACAGTGGTGCATGCCATCTACTGCTGATGTCATTCACAGCATCTACTCTGTAGCAACACCATTACCATTGTTTGAAAATGGGTTGAGTAAAAGGTATTATCCATCAGCCCTGAATGAAACAAGTATAACACTGGATGTGTGCATATTTAGACTTGTTTAAAGGTGGACAAATGTCACAAAGGGAACTTTGCATCTGACCGATGGAAAGTACTTTCTTCAGAGCTCAGGGCATGGCTTCCTCACTATTTTAAGAATGGGTCAATCAATACCTGCCCTGTTTTCTCTTTGACTTCCTTTCTGTCAAGCAAATCAATGCAGAGGGATTATTTTAATAGACTGAAAGGGACAAAAAACTTAAACCCTTCCAGATCAAAGCTGCATGCTAATGGTGGCATTTATTATGTATTCCTTGTTTTGTGCATCCTGCCTTTTTGGATCAGCATGTTTTTGTCTATTTTCTTATTGTGAAAAATATCAACCAATAAGACAGCAACTGTTGCAGTGCTGCATTTTTTTTTTTTTTGCCAAAAAGGGTACCTTCTACCCAAAGGTGTTAGAACAGGCTGCCACACCCCAGTTAGCTCCTGATACATGGTAACTTTGACCACCAGTGTGTGTGTTATTGTGTGAACAAAGAACACATTTGTTCACACACTGGTGTAGCTCAGGAGGCAGAGCAGGGTCATTCAATAATTGGAAGGTTTGTGGTTTGATCTCTGGCTGCTTCAGTCTGTTTGTCTGTTTGCCAAACTATCCTTGGGCAAGATACTGAACCCCAAGTTGCTCTCCAATGGGTTCATCGGAGTATAAATGTGTGTGAATGTTAGATAGAAGCACTTAGGTGTAGAAAAAAGTGCTGTGTGAATGAGGCAAGCCGTATAAAACGCTTCAATTGGTGGATTAGAGGAGAAAAGCGCTAAATCTAAATACAGTGGAACCCCGACTTACGAATGCTCCATTTAACGAAAAATTCAAGTTACAAATATTTCTGCCCGTGTTACGGCAAAATGCCCGGGTAACAAAATCCGCTGGCTCTGATTGGCTGATCCCAGAATGCTCACAATGCCTTCCGAATCATGTGACAACCCCCTTGGCTTTCGTACTTGCGCTTCGCTGTTCGACTTGAACGACGTAGTGTTGTTGCAGTTAGCAGTTAGCCTATAGCCTATCGTTCACTCAAAAGGCGCAATGGGTGCTTCGACTTACGAAAGACCCTCGGGAACAAATTAATTTCGTAAGTCGGGGTTCCACTGTATTTGTCTACTGAAACCATTTGACATTAAAGTTTGATAGAAAAAAAATCTAATGAGAAAATGTGTATTTTATTCACTGGGCAGTAGACATTCACGAATATTTTCCCTTCAGGCCAAAATGCAGATCGAACTCTTTAGCTAGTCATAAAGGTGGTGGTTTGAGTCTGACGTCTGTCCTTTCTAAGTGTCCTTTAGAAAGGACATGAACTCTAAATTGCTCCCAGTCTGTAGAGGAAATAAAGAAAATAATGTTTGCCAAAAGTATTTGCCAAATGATGGTAATATAATGCTTTCAGAGGAATAATCCAGTCTACATCTTTAGGCTAAATACATTTCTATGCGTTCAGTTCATTTTTTTGTCATAAAACATTAAAATCTGAAGCACATGAAAGGGTGTATACACTCTTATACAACAATATATACTACTCAACTGTATCCTTCTCAGTTAGTGACGGACATAAAATGTGTGCGACGCGACATCAGCACTAATTCTGGGTCAGCTTTTGTATCTAGAGCAGACAGTCCTTTTGAAATTCTGAAACATTGGTTTTCCCAGCTTCATCACAGTCTTAAGGGCTTTATCCATTTAGCTTTGCACTCTCACAGCCTGAAACCAAAACCTACTTCTATTGTGACGCAGATGATGCACTTTACTTCCTCAAAAAAATTCCAAGATACAGAAACATGCAAACAGAGAAGCTGTACAGTGTTTATTTTTTAGAAGAAAGCAGACATTTGCAACATTCACATATTTACCATGACCCTAATGCAATAAATAAAGATTCACACAAACCAAATATGTGCAAAAAATGTCTAATTTTATCCAAACAAAACGCATTAGATGTAAACACAAAACCTATAACAAAAGCAAGGATGTGAACTGTGCTGTGTGGGAGCTACATTTTATTGATCTGAATTTAAGGGTCATTCCTCTGCATTCAGGGAGGGTGTCCCAATCCCTAACAGGGGCAATAAATTTGTAAATGGGTTAGCTCATGTTTGATTTAATTATCTTTCCCTATTCAGAACCGGTAATCTAATTATCCTCTGCTGCTTCCTGTACAGAGTAGAAAGAGACAGAAATACAGGGGAGTACTGAAAGTACTGGAGTTGTTTGTGAAATGCCTCCCTGCTTCCAAGAATTTGCCTTTTATTTATTTGTTTATTTATTTATCTATTTACTTACCTTTGCTCGCTTGGTGTTCCAGAACAATATCAAATGTTAACCCCACAGTAAACACTCAAGTTTCCACGTGACAATAATCTATAATTAGTGGAGCTGCACACTATTTTAAATGTGACACCTTAGTGTTAGATGTTTGGAGCAATTATATTAGGTAAGCCCTTTTTTAAACAACACATAAATATTTCCAGATTAGCTGCATGGTTTATGGCTGAGATAGCAATGAATCAATAGGCAATTTAATAAGCAGAGAGCCACAAATAGAGTCTCCTTGGTTGAGCCAAGGCCATTAATTTAAAAATGTTTTACCTTCCCTTATTTTCTTGTAGTTGAAAACAAAGTATACCTTAAAAGATGTTCAACTACTTCAAACTCCAAATGTAAAAATGACCAGACCATAAAAGTTTACTTAAAATCCTAAAAGTATTACAGGTACTTTTAGGCTCCTGTAATTGTTCCAGGGGAACCTTCTGAGATAGAAAAATGAAGATCTGTGTTACAAGCTAATGGTGAAGATGGAAAATACTGGTATCTGTATACTCAAGATATACACTGCTTGTCTTAAACCATATTGTAATATATAATAATGTCTCTCTAGTGAGTTGCGTATTGTGAAGCTGCTGTAAATCATTAGTATTTTAAGCTCAGCCAGCTGATGCTTCTTCTATCAGTTGCTTCTAACAGGCAAGAATTAATAAATAAATACTGAGAATCATATTCATTTTCTTCTTCTCAGCCTCCTAGAAGATACAACTATAGCATCAATTTCAAAATCCTTGCCGACTTCCCTCCTGAGTTATTCATAATAAGTTGTTCATAAGATTTTCAAAAAACATGACCTCTAACCCCTGACTTTGAGGTCGAGGTCACTGAGATTTAAACTAGCGTGAGATTTTAATTAGATACAACTACGGTTTCAATTTGAAAGTCCTACGCCGCTTTGTTCTCACGTTATCACATTCACAAACTTGGATGTCCATGTTACCCTGCAGGGTGATTACAAAACCCCTTCACAGTTTATGGATCTGAAGATCATGCAAAAGTGCCTTAATTGGTCACCCTACACCTGGCTTCAAAATTAATTAAGATTGTGTAGAAGAAACTTTGCTTCTCACTTGATTTATGTCCTCATTAAACACTTTTCTAAGAGTTTAGGGTCTCAACCTCTAGTTTCAGGTGTTCTTTATGAAAGCAGGATGCTGTTTTTGTAACATATGTGTAGATATTTATAGAGTACACTAGACAATAACACGGCCCCCGGTTTAGCCCTTGGCTACTTGGAGATTACAGTATTGTAATCTTTTGGCTGTTTATATTTTTTAGTAAGTACTTTTTGGTTTAAGCCTGATTTTCAATCATCAAAACGATCATGTCAATTAATTTGACACTGAGCAAAGAATGCACTGTGCTAACCTAGCTGGTTAGCAACATGCTAGACCTAGCCCCTTGTTAAACTAGAATACCATTCAGTTAAAAAAAAATGTTACTGCCAAAACAAGAAACTAAAGACTTCCAAAGTAACACATTACTTCAATCACATTGTATTTTTCAGTGCTGTATGCATGTTAATGAGTTACTGTACCTGTGTTACAAAGGTTCTTTATTTATCTGCACTTCAAAAGTGATTTTTTCTTCCTGCTCACTCACACTACAGTCAGATGATTTCAATTTCTGTCCAGGGAGGAGGACAATGGTGAAGCCTACACCTTTTGAAGATTGGAGATATTAATATGACACTTTTTTATTGCATGAAAGGACAAAAACGTGATGTTAAAGTGGATACTGTATCAAAGACGGCAATAACTGCAATTTGTTGCTAACACAACATCAATTCTTTGCATACATCTGCACAGACAGCACGCTAACACAGAGCTAGCCAAGAATCCAGAGTGACGTTAAAGCGAGTGAGTGTTCGGGGACCCCATACCAGCAGAAAGAACCCGAACTTCATCATGTAACGATGACAGTGATGAACACGTAGGGCTTTAGCATTGCTGCCTCCATTTGTACATGAACATGTTTCTATAGTAGAGTCAATGTGACAATCACTTTGAAGTCGCTTTGGTAAGCTTTTCTTCACATTGTATTGCAGTCTTTGTGTTCGGACTTAAACATTAAAGGAAAGTCTTTAATGCACTGTGACAGTGATTGGTCAGATCTGTTTATTCACATGCAAAATGTTGAAATTGATTTAAGAAAAATAAATGCCACAAATTCATCCTGTGAAATCACGCGGTTAATGTGAATGGCTGCATTAAGTATAGGTGAATATAGTATATATTTTTAATGCACAAAACATTTGTACAAATGTTATGTGTTCGCTGTGTTAAGATCTTAATGCAAACGTAATGCAACGACAAGTGTGACTTAATATTGTCTGCAGGGAAAAATTAAATAACATATGCATTACTTTTAAGAAAAGTAACTTTCTTTTGAGTAACAAGCCCAAGACTGGCTAAAGTTGTCATTTATATACTCTCTATGGACCCATGATGTTAAGGCAACTGAGCACTGAGACACTTGCTTTAGTCAGTTAATAAATGGTTATTTATATGTAAGAGTCATTCCCTGCAGGCTGAGTTATGGTATAAGAATACATTAATGTAGCAGTACAGTAACCACAATCTCAAGCTACACTCAAAACAAGAGAAAAAATGCTTTTAAGTTAAAGCTTTTCAAGTTTATCTATCTATGACAGTGTGCTTTCCCTGTGCTGAGTACTATAAATAGGTTCCATTGTGCCACTGGACTCAGATTTTCTTGTTAATTAATCAATTATTAATTGATTAGTTAATAAGTAATGTGTCTCCTCAGTTAATGATTACCTAAGGGGCCGTGATAATCGCCCAGGCTTGACACACTGTGTATTGTGTTTGAGTTTTAGCCATGTGCCAGTTTGTGTCTCAGGCACATCTAAAGCACAAACATGCAAGCACAAGCGTCAGCATAAACACACATAACAGAATAAACAGCCAATACCCAGAGTCACACACAACCATTGCTCCTGATTCATGGAAGACGTAAAACTGGAAATAAAAACCAAATAAATAACAGAGACTATATATATATATATGGCCAACAAACACACACATACACACACACCACAGAGCAGCCGCTTATTAATCTCTGCCTCTCTTTCCGTCCCGGGTTGCCTCCTCAGCAGCTGTGTGTGTGTGTTTGTGTGACGATGGGGGATGTTGGCGAGCTGAATCCCGCTTGTATCATATGTCATTTTTAAATGACAGTGTCGTAAAGCATTACGGAGAGCAGAGTGGAGGAGAGAAGCCCTGTCAGGGCTCTGTTAGCCAGATAAATGTATCTCCCTGTTAGCCTGTTAGCCAGCAGCTGGTATCACTTCTAATCAGGAACACATCCTGCCTGCTGCAACAGGTGCACATGAGCCAGGGGAGGATGAAAAAGCAATTTTGAAAATGGCCCGAAATTTATCCACTAGCCCTGCTTGGTCTTTAACTATCTCTCTGGGTCTTCTTGCTGCAAGATCTCACCTTGTGCCATGTTGGGTGACTTGTCATGCTTTTTCATTACTGAACCTGTCCCATGATATCTCAGTACCTGAGAGTAGATTACACTTGCTGCATGGCTTTTTACAGAGTCCAAATCCTCCAAGTTGCCAGTATGGGATTGGTGGCTCATATTGTAGTAGCTTGAGACTAAGTTGGACTCATGCTCAGCCTCATTTTTGGGCATTTTTACTCTAAAGCGAGACTAAAGGTAAGCAGAGTCCCATACCCATGAAAGCTGACACTGCTCAGGCAGGAAGGGAGTTCATTCTACTTTTTAATGTGTGAACTGATTCTTCTCTCCAGCTTCTCAACTGTACCAGCTTTACCATTGCTGAAGACATTTCATCAATGTAGATTCTCTGGTGTCAAAGATAAACTCTGGTAACAGTCAGTTAATGAATGGGATGATTGAGGTCAGGGTGGTCATCCATGTAGACATGAATAGGAGCCATGTACTGTCCAGCCTGTAGACGCTGTCCTTCTAAAACTCAGCTGGAAGCTCAGATGATCACTTTCATTGCCATGAAGTTGTGACGCAATTGCAAATTCTGGAAGTGGTTTCTGTCCATTGTTATTTTTGGGGACCCCAAAAAAGCTGAAAGCTGTGCGGATGAAATGGATCTAAAAAGCATTGGCTAGGTCTAGAAATGCAAGATGTAGCTCTTGTCTTTGCTTTCATACAGAACGGATTTGATGCCATGTGATGCTAGTGTGATCTAAACATCTAGAGAAGCCTGGTATAACAGCCTTTTGTACTGATGGGTCAATGACGCTGTTCGGTTTCAGGTAGGTTGTGTGCTGTAGTCCCTTGAGTTTCAGGACTTTTTTCGATTCACGGTTCACTGATCAGTAAGAACTGGTTGATGTTTGATTCATCCTCTACCTTAAGGATCATCACTCACCCAAGATTTTGCTCAATCTCCATCGGTGTCTGTTGATCTTTCCTAGTTACTGGATTTTGGTGATTTCACTTGACCTCTGTAGTCAGTCGTGCCTGATTAAGGTCCAGGTGTCACAATTGGGTTTCTTTCAGATTTCGTTCAGTTTTATGTATAATGGATTTGTTATCACTGAATATTGATGATTATTTTATAGCAGAGTTTGTTTCCATTCCTCCTGCAAAGAGTGACTAAAACTGGTTGATGTGGGGGAAATAGGGGCTTAATTACCTTTTCTTCAAAGATGGCACAACCAAATTTTTTTTTTACATAAACCTTCTGAATTATAATTTCAAATGGGATAAATTATTTACTTCACTGTTCAGCTGTCCAAAACAGAGTGACGCTTGAATAACTGATCTTTTCATTTTTTGCCAAGCGATCGTGTTATTAAAGGAAAACTGACAGCCTTGTTTTGGGAAAAAAAACAACTTTGTTTTTTCCAAATTAATGCATGTGAATCTTTTCACCCGCCAGCTTTCATCATTGTTCTTATCCCACTGTTGGATGTTTTTGTTTTTCTTCGCTTTGTCTCAAACTAAGCACGAACCCTAACTTGTTTGGTACCTGCTTGAGGAAACCAGATGTGCAGCAGCAGTGAAGCAGAAACCACATTTACATGTGGACACATAAATACACGCTCACAGAGGAAGCCTTAACTCTAACACACACATGCACAGCCTTGTCTGCAGCTACTGCATGTGTCTAATATGCAAGTCAAGGCTGCAGTGCCTTCCCCCACTCAACATTCATCCAGTCCAGGCATTAACAAAATCACTGTAAAGCCCCACCCTCCAAAACGACACTGTAATACAATTTGTGCATCGAAGGTTGTGTGGGTTCAGCTGATTACGTTAGCGTTGCTGTGACAAGAGTCAGCGCCTGTCAGCTCTTCAGAAAGGAGGAGGAGCGAGCTGGATGGTGTAAATTGAAAAAAACAAACAAAAACAAAAACAAGGAAGTAGGCTTTCCTCTGTGACTAACATTACATATAAATTGTGGGACAAATACTCTATTGTCCCTTAGGGGGTTACTGTGTATTGATGCTCAGTTACTGTGAGTGGAAAAAATAGACTTTTCTTGAGCTTGTTTACAGAAATATAGGTAATTATTCTTTCTTACAGGTAACCCTTTGCTTCACATTTCGTGCACTTCATCTTCTCCTTTTCTCCCATGCCGATTAAGGCCTAATTGGAGCCAAGCAACTTACCACTGATGGGATCAATGGGAGGACCGGCAGCGGATACACACCATTTTCATTACTTACCGCAGTTCAATACACAGGCAGCCACCGCAGCAATCAGTTAGTGCTGCGGTAATAAGAAAGGCTACAGAATCTGTCAGAAGGCAGAGGCACTTGTGCGAAATGGCAATTTAGTGTAGCTAAATTATACCCTGTAACGTGGATGGTTCATATGAATTTTCCATGAGTGAACGAAAAACACTCGAACAAGGTAAAAGTGCATTAAACGCATGATAAAGAAAGAGAGTGAGTGAGTATGAGGTTTTCATTTGTGAAATGTATACCATGTAGGGCACACACACACACACACACACACACACACAAAGTGCCTTTTAATTTTGTGTTACAGTGACAGAAAATCAATAGGTGTAGTGTATCGGTCAAATGCCCCCAAAAAGCAAAACAAAACAAAAACTCGCAGTCATGTCAGATGATGAGATACAAAAGCTTACACAAGCTTCTGTCAGTCCTCAGCACTGAGTCCAGTTATAGCCTCTTCACAGCAACTCTGGTTGTTAATGGTGGGTCAATATATGAGCACTGGTAATAAGTTTTAATTAAATTCATATTTTTAAAAAACCCTGTCAAAATATTGAAATATTGATTATATGCTAACTCATATCATTGACTATAATAAGCCTCAAACTAATGATGGAAGGATACGTAGTAGCTAATTAGCAGTTACCATTTCTTTGACAGTGAAGAATTTCTCATCCTTTACCTTCCAAACAGCAGCATTATTGACTTATCCAGATCAAAAATGCTGCTTCTAAGTGATAAAAGTCTTGGCTTTTGAACATTTTCATCCTGGCAGCAGTGTGAGGTCATAAAGTGGAAAAAACCCTACTGAACTGATGGTCTAGTTATGATTATATATTGTGGCAGGTGCTTTATATTGTAAATCACAACCCAAAACTTGTACATTTACATAGGTTGTGTCTTTTTCCTTTAAAAGGTGATCTGAATATTTGTGGATGGCAACAAATGGAAGATCAACAGGTTTTATAGTGAGTCTAGTATGTAGAAATAGTCCCCTTTAGGGCTCCAGGCTGGTCACATGACTGAAAACTATTAAATGGAGTCAGAGTTAAACACGGTAAAATCTACAAACATGTTAGAAAGAATAACTGATTTGCTTCACTGGTGAAAACATGGTTTCTTTGGTTTTCTAACCAAAAGAAAAACAGCTTGACTTCTTTTACTAAATGACAACATTTTTTTTATAAGAATAATGAAATTAAGGTGGGTTTACCTCGAAGACTGTGTAGCAACGTCGCCCCAATGTCTTTCCCATAAGCTAGCTACATCAGCACTACCAAATCTTAATGTGGGTCGCACAGAGAAAGGCAGACTGAGTAGAGTGTAGGCAAAGCAGCGCTAAGCTGCAAATGCTAACTCTACATGATGCCAATGGATGGTGCTGTCTGGGCTGGTGAGATCTGGTGACTTGTAATGCTTTATAAAAGTGGAAAATATTAATTTGGTCTACATGAATAGAAAACCGGTTTATGTAAGAGCAGAGTAATGAGAAGTCATATTCAAGGACATAAAAAAATGATATTAAAAAGGTTACTGTAAAAAGTCGCGACTGTTTCACAAACTGCTATGAAACTAATGTCTGTGGAAAATAGTCCATAAAACCTGTCCTCCATGACCTCAGTACACACTTAACTAATGAGTTTATGGCCCCAGTTGCTAGTTTCCATGACCAGAATAAGATATAAGCAATGCCCCCCCCCCCCCCCCCCCCCAACAAACAAACAAAAATCAAAAAAACAAAACAAGAAACCATTAGCTATACTTTCTTGTAATGTGCTACTTTTTAAAGCTATCAAGAAAAAAGTTTTGTCAGTGAGTTCAAGAAGAAGAGGAGGAAGAGAAAAGGGTGTGGCAACTAAAAGCTTAATCTTTACCAAAATGGGAAAAGATCAAAAGCATGTGTAGTGCCCCCCCCCCCCCCCCCCCCCCCCCGCCCAAAATATGCCATGATGGTAGCAAGTATTAAATTATATTTGCTGCAGCTGTTTGCTATTTATGACCAAACTGATTCTGTATCTCAAACAAATCAAAGGCGACTATAATAGATTACACTGAACCTTAACACTATTACTGTAGACATGATATTCCCCATGGCTTATTATCCATCCTGATACCGTACCTATCCAAAGGTATTGTCCAGAGTATATCCAGACCACACATATAATTTAATTGCACTCATTAAAAACCTGCTTTGGGCAGAGCTATATTAGACATTATCAGCTACGATAATGAATGACCGTGCTTACATGAGTGAATCAGATACAGTACTTTATTATTTAAAAACACCTGACAGTTTGTGAGGAAATAGCTTTATTTTTTATAAAGTAAACATATTTCCTTTTAATATCAACAGCTACATCAATGTCCAAAATCTGTTTAAGTGGAAAGTGTTTATATTTTTAAAGAAAATCTTCTGAGAAATTCAATTAATTTCAATGAAATGTCACTAAAGTATAGATTGTATGTTATTATTGCAGCTACAGGATCAAAAAGTAGCACAGAAGATATCCTACAGATTGCACCTTTAATTTTAATTTGTTACTTTGTTCCCAGAAAGCTGATTCAGATTTTTCTTTTGGTTCAGGCTCATGCTGGTGGTGTAATGGTTTGGGGAACATGTTCTTGGGACTGACCATGTCGCGTTATGACAATAGTGGTTCCATCTTCTGATGGCTACTTCCAGCAGGATAACACATAAAGTCACAAAGCTCTGATTATCTCAAACTGGTTTCTTGGACATGGCCTCCATACTCACCAGATCTCAATCAAATAGAGCACCTTGGGAATGTGGTGAAACAGGAGATTTACTTCATTAATGAGCATCCAAAAACTCTGCAGCAGCTGTGTGATGCTATTATGTTAAAATGGACAGAAATCCCCGAGAAGAGTTCCCAGCAACTTATTGAAAGCAGTTCTGAAGGCAAAAAGGGGTCAAACTTCATAAAAGCAAGGTGTACCTAATAAATTATCCAGTTTAATTAGCAATGGTGTCAGTGCCACACAGGAATGAGAACATTACATAATCAGTGATATTCTAGGATTCACAGGATTGCTCTGAAAATATAAAGAACCAACAAATTTGAGTGTTTGTAAGGTTTTTGCAAACGTTCTGCATTTTCTCTTGTTAGTGTGAATAAAGACATTTCTCCTTTATTCCGAAATGTGGTTCATTTCATTTTTAACTAGTAAGGACATATCAAAAAATAAATAAATAAATAAAACCCTCTGGTTTTATCCACTTTTCCCCCATGAGATCTGCTCTTAAGTGGTGAAGGACAGAAGCAAGGACATAACTGGTAGGCGGAGACTCTCAGTCCAGGCAATCTCTCATATGAGCTAAGGGTGCCACAGTAAATGTCTGGCCTTCCCATTTATTTTGCTCTCCTTCTTTTCCCCTCCCCTGTCCAGAGAAGTGGAGCACTTAGTCTAATGTGAATAATGACGATGACTGTTTTCCAGACTGGCCCTCATCCACTGCCCTTATTGAGAAAGCACTAAATGGGCCAAGATTTACTTCTATAAACGACATCATCTCTCTCGCTCTCTTTTTTCTTCATCCAGCTCACATCTTTCTTTAGCATTCTAGTTTTTTCTTTTATGCCTTTATGTCTGTTATTGCATTTTATCTGCTACTGTTTTCATTTTTCCGTTTGCTTCCTAACTTAGGCTGATTGCTTAACTGTTTACTTAACTGATTTAACTGATTGCTCATGATCATTTTGCACAGTGTCTTTTATTCATTAAGGATAACGTAGCTTGTAGCCAGAATCAAAGTGAGTTCTTTTTCTTCCACACCTTTCACTCTGTTTCCAGTAGGCTACTTGGCTCTGAGCTGTTCATGCATTTTACCGCTTATTCCTATTAACCTATTAGTTTAAAATGTATGCGGCTATCTAGTCTTGGCTCACACTGTCTCATAAAGAATTATGGATAGCTTACAGTATTTCGCCCCTCCATCTTTCTCTACAGCCAGGGATGCCTGGGATGCAGATTAAAAGTAAAACCTCCTCCACCATTCAGAAACAGACCATTCAGCAGTCCATTCAGAAACAGACAGCCTTTAGATCAGACGCCATGCAGAGCTTGTCTTGTTTGACAAGTCCAGCTCAATATTGTAAAAATGCTACTTTTGGCTACTCTCTTATTAATAAGGGGTCACCACAGCAGGTAGCTCCACATATTTTTGATTTGACAGATTTTTACACCCAACATCATTCATGATGCAACTCCCAAGGGATAAATGTCTCCTATTGGGAGCTTTTGTTTGCTAGAGGCTGCAAAAGGATGACAGAAAAGAGCCAGACAGGCCTTCTCTGACTCCATGTTTCATGGTTGAGTTAAGAACTCGGAAACACTAAATTTGAGAAGTCCCAAGAGGGAGCTTGTATTAGAAATCTTATTTAGCCCCATTAAGAGGAGGAGGATTGGCTATCGGAGGCTTGTGATTCGCTGGCAACCTCTTTAAGTCATACCAGGGCCTTTCCTGGACACGTGGATATAAAGTAATGGCATGGCAGGATTGTTATTCATTTAATTAAGCAGCAGATACTTTTTACAAAATATGGTTTCTAAAGGAAGAGCTACTTGAAGTTCAGTCAGTGTGTCTGGAAGCACAAAAACAGCTGCACTTAAGCACTGAGCCAATCACTTATTAAACTCTCAGTCTCAAAAGCATTTAAAATGTAAAATAATCAATAAATAAAAGATGTGAGTCCAAGTCTGTAATTTGTTGTTTCTTCATCAGCATTTTCAGCTGGCTTTCCTGACTTTTTGTCATTTTAGAGAGAATAAGTCATGAGTTGTGCTGCAGGGCTGAAATATGTGTGTGAAGTGCATGCTAGTTCAGGGAATGTTCAGGGAATTCTTTGTTGTGTTAAACACAGAGAAAGCTTCAGTGAGGACAAAGTTTGTATTATGATGCCTGAGGCTAGCCTACAGGGTTAAAAGGGAGTACATATATGGATGCATGGAGACACAAAGACATCAGCTGGGAGTTCAGTCAGAGGTTTATGATGATAAACACACGATGAACATCACAGGGTTGCACGTGGAACACAAAGGACTCTGCTAAGGAAGAAAACATCTACATTACTTATTACACTTTCCAACTTTTCATCTACCCTCACCTTCTTCTATACATCCATGAATCCTCTCTGAGGTCTTCCTCATTTCCACCATTTTTTCACTATCTACAGTATTCCAGCATACTGAAGCCATGACTAGTGGCCATAATCTACAGGGTGGGCCATTTATATGGCTACACCGTAATAAAATGGGAATGGTTGGTGATATTAAAGTCCTGTTTGTGGCACATTAGTATATGTGAGGAGGCAAACTCCTCAAGATGGGTGGTGACCATGGTGGCCATTTAGAAGTCGGCCATCTTGGATACAACTACAATAGGAAGAGGGCCATGTGACACATCAAACGTATTGGTAATGTCACAAGAAAAACAATGGTGTGCTTGGTTTCAACGTACCTTTATTCTTTCATGAGTTATTTACAAGTTTTTCACTACTTATAAAATGTGTTCAATGTGCTGCCCATTGTGTTGGATTGTCAATGCAACCCTCTTCTCCCACTCTTCACACACTGATAGCAACACTGCAGGAGAAATGCCAGCACAGGCATCCAGTATCCATAGTTTCAGGTGCTGAACATCTCGTATCTTCACACCATAGACAATTGCCTTCAGATGACCCCAAAGATAAAAGTCTAAGGGGGTCCGATTGGGAGACCTTGGGGGCCATTCAACTGGCCCACGATGACCAATCCACTTTCCAGGAAACTGTTCATCTAGGAATGCTCGGACCTGGTACCCATAATGTGGTGGTGCACCATCTTGCTGGAAAAACTCAGGGAGCGTGCCAGCTTCAGTGCATAAAGAGGGAAACACATCATCATGTAGCAATTTCAAATATCCAGTGGCCATGAGGTTTCCATTGATGAAGAATGGACCCACTATCGTTGTACCCCATATACCACACCAAACCATCACTTTTGTTGTTCCAACAGTCTTGGAAGGATCCATCCAATGTGAGTTAGTGTCAGACCAATAGCGGTGGTTTTGTTTGTTAACTTCACCATTCACATAAAAGTTTGCCTCATCACTGAACAAAATCTTCTGCGTGAACTGAGGGTCCTGTTCCAGTTTTTGTTTTGCCCATTCTGCAAATTCTGTGTGCCAATCTGGGTCATCCTCGTTGAGATGCTGCAGTTGCTGGAGTTTGTAAGGGTGCCATTTGTGAGTAGCTAATATCCGCCGAAGGGATGTTCGACTAATGCCACTCTCCAGTGACATGCGGCGAGTGCTACGCTGTGGGCTCTTGCTGAATGAAGCTAGGACAGCCACTGATGTTTCTTCATTAGTGACAGTTTTCTTGCGTCCACATTTTGGCAAATCCAACACTGAACCAGTTTCACGAAACTTAGCAAGCAGTTTGCTAACTGTAGCATGGGAGATGGGTGGTCTCGTAGGGTGTCTTGCATTGAAATCTGCTGCACTGACCCGGTTACTGCTTTTTCGAGATATCAGCACAATTTTGATCCGCTCCTCACGTGTTAACCTCTTCGACATGTCAATGGCTGTGAACAAAGAGAAACTTGTAAATAACTCATGAAAGAATAAAGTTACGTATAAACCAAGCACACCATTGTTTTTCTTGTGACATTACCAATAAGTTTGATGTGTCACATGGCCCTCTTCCTATTGAAAAAACAAAAGTTGTATCCGAGATGGCCGACTTCTAAATGGCCACCATGGTCACCACCCATCTTGAGGAGTTTGCCCCCTCACATATACTAATGTGCCACAAACAGGACTTTAATATCACCAACCATTCCCATGTTATTACGGTGTATCCATATAAATGGCCCACCCTGTATAACAAATCTGGTGCAGTATTCGACATGACTCACCTTTTACTGAACGTAATACTGTGAGGAGGAAACAATGCAATTTGAAGATGTCTTCCACCAGCCAGGGGTCATGCTGGGGTCCAGACTGTTTATTTGTGTGTGTGTGCGTGCGTGTGTGTGCGTGTGTGCGTTAGACTGATTGACAGCCTTGACAGTTTTGGCAGTTATAAGATTCGGAGGTGAGCATTTTGATTGATGATTCCATGTGGGTGGCAGCCTGTAGATTAAAACCTCTAGTAGACAAAACACACACACACACACACACAGTCGACTCACATTTATTACTTGGAGGCATACTGTAAGCCATAACTATCATTCACTGTCTTACCGTAATGCCGTTCTGCCGTTACTGTCTCATCTCTACATTTAATACACTATAGAACAAACGTGTGGGTACGCATAGATAAAAGAAGACCAACTCAGTACTTTGCTAAATGAATATAATTTATTCAAGTGACCTCACGATTACAACTATACTCTTATAGACACTGCATGAATAAATAAATAAATAGCTGTAATTTCACTGTCAACAAACATCATTTTCAGTGCTGCATTTAAACTAATTTGTTCCTATGCTTTTTTCTTTTTTTTCTGGTATATACATTTATCACACAAAAATACAGCGTCATTGTTATTTACGACATAGAGCCAAAAACGTGTCAGTCTACCAGCTGACGTTGATTCTTTTCTGCGTGTGCGCTCGGGTTTGTGGATGAACCCTGGAAACTACGCACTCATCTGTTGAGGAGAACATTTACATTCACATTTAAGTCCAATGAGATTGCCTGACACTTTGCATAGCATCAGACCAGACTGCCCTGTTTGAAGCTGAAGCTGAGTTATCATCGATCCCAAAACTGGTTCAGGCCAGATCAGGATCTAGTAGGTCCTACTATACCTCAGCTGATATGGCTGCACATGGGGATCAAGTCCCCTTTGCTCTCTGTAGACTAACTTCAAGGCCATTCTGACATTTTAAAGGATGAAGGCTGGTATTATTCTAGATCTTTTACATTGCGACCTAATTGCCTAAAAAGGCAAAAATCATAAATAATATGATCGTAACAAGTTTTGCCACTGAAGACGAAACCTTAGCTTTTCTACCCCCAAAACAAAACATCATACTTCTGGGATCAATAAGGATCATGTAAAAGGTTGAAAAAATTTGGGAAACAGCCAGTTAAAATCCTTAAACTTTCCAGATTAAAACAGGACCCATCGCCTGTTCAAGATCACCTACTGGTGCAAGTCCAGACAGCTTCCAGCACATCTGCTATTTTTTTTGTCACTCAGTAGCAGTCACATTCACTTGTACCTCTGCCAGTTATGCTTGATCTCCTCCGGTGTGCCAACACAGTAAAGCTTCAACTCCATTTATATTTTGGGCAAGTGCTCACATTGTTTGAGGTCATGTTTTTTCAGATGCCAGTAGAGCAGTAGGACTCCACAATGGTAGTCTCACACTTCCTGTCGTACTCATGAGCTGATGTTGCTCCTTCATGGTTTGAACCTACAAACCTCGATCAGTTTGAAGTAGATGTTGAGGTTTGTGCACAATTTTGAGATCTGTGATAAAATCTCACAGAGCAAGTGGTCATAGCAGGACTATCAGAAAGCAATGCAAAATTAGCAGCAGCACAAGAAGCTATCTGAGAAGGTGATCTTGAGGGAAAAATTTAAACCAGGTATAGTTCGCTAAACTTTTTGAGGTCAGAGAGGACCAAAAGACCGACTAACACATTGTTGATTTCGGTCTCACTTGGTAATAATTGTTGACAAAAACATCTAGAATATTACCAGCCTTATCCTTCAATGGAAAAATATTTCATACATGTCACCTTTTCAACATGTACCTAAATCACTCATTTTTTACCACTGACGTTTGAATTAAGGCAAGTCCATAAGATTCAAAAAGACACTAACGAACCACAACGATGCTAAGAGGAGATAAACACAGTGAAGTCAACTGGACAACAGTAACACATAACAATGCCAAAAATCTTCTTAACTTGACAGATTTTTTTGTTTCTTTTGTTCTTTTTTCCACACAGGGCAGCAGTGTGTCCGGTAGTTTAAAACTGCCAGGCCCGTGACAATGTAAGGACTTAAAGTGAACAATGTATGAGGGTGCTCAATCAAGTAACACTTCAACGTTCATCACTAATATCGCACTGTAACACACTCCTTACAAACCATCATTTTTGAACCTCTGTGCAGCATTAATCAAATGTCCTGAGGGCTGATCGACTTGGGGCCGGATCGATGATGACTGGTGCTACTAACACCATCCTGGGAGGAACAATCATTTCCTGTCCCCACTAACCTGCTGTGGCTGGCCAGTCAATACAGCTTTAGGATGAGAAAACAAACTATCATAGGCGCGCGCACGCACGCACACACACACACACACACACACACACACACACATATATTTCAAAATGGTTTCTGTGAGTTCATGTTAAAAATAAAAATCACTGAAGTGTTCTTGATTACTTTCAAAGTTCACTGTCGCGTCTTGCATTGAGATTTATTTCCAGGCTGCTATTAGGTTCCAGTCATTTATAAAATCTGTTTGCAAAATGAACATCATGTGCTTTTACTGGTGTCAGTGTTACCATTCCAGCTGTAAATGAATGGTAGTTTAAAGATGTATTCCCATTGTATGTTTGACAAAAACAACGAGCAAATTGATTTTCATAATGCATTGAAATGAAGGGAAGACAATGGCTGCCTGGAAAGTACAAGGGGAAAGAAAGGTCACGGGGTGGCGTGTAATAAAGTCAGAGCTCCTGTCTAATTACTCTGATTCATGATGATTCAGCAACACACAATTTAGGTTCAGTGCAGAACTTTAGTGTCAGTAGCAGGAAGCTTATGATCATTCTCCCAGTCTCCCTGTGACCATCAAACTTTATTCTAGAATAAATACTGGTTCAAATGACTACATCACTGAGCTCAGAACCACTCTTTTGTGCTCCAGACTATTGTTGTCGTTTTACTCGCTGTTTTGGTTTTCTGATTTCACTATCACCGTCTCATCAGCTCACATTAAAGAGATTGGGTTAAAGTTACAATAAAGTTGTAACTTTAGGGACTCGTCAGTACTGACAGGAATAGCAAAGATCAAAACAGAGCTGAGCAGAAGCTTCATTAATCTGATGGATAGGTACTTTCGGTGGCTCCCTTAGTTCCACCACAGAGGATGTAACCGCATATTTTATTTGGCATGGATTTTTACAGTGGATGCCCTTCCTGACGACACCCTGCCATTTATCCGGGTAGGGACTTGGGTCAAAATAGTGGGAGTACATTAGCCTGTGACCTCCTGAGGCTGGCTTTGTGTCTCCTCTTAGTTATGAACTGGTGATCTTTCGGGTGTAAGGCGAGCGTGTTAACCACAACACCACTGGGCCACCCATTGCATTCAAATGAATGATAATTTTGCCCTGTATCTATAAAACACCCCCACGATGAATTCTTCTTATGCTGTCACTCATTGATCGCTTTTGTTTAGTGTAATCTTGTCAATACAACAAAGATGGTAGTTAGCTTGCTAAGTGTTGGCAGAATGAATGAAAAAAAATGTTTTTATGGAACGCTGTTTGGGATTTTGCTGATTTAGTCAGTATCTTCTATTTGGTAAAGTCAGGGTTTGGTCATATAATTATGGACTTCAGCAAGAAGATTAAATCGAGCTGAAAACAGAACATAAAACTTGCAAACATCAACTGGTCTTCAGGTTTAAACAAGACATGGTAAAAATCAAATTCAGTAAAATGTATCTAGCTGTACAATGTGGGTCCTAAAAATATTATTGCTCTATCAATAACGTTGTTCTACATGAAACTCAAAGTATGATAAAAGCTTAGTTGTCAGGTACATGTAAACGAACTTACGTATATTATGCTTTAAATAATGACTTGTAGATGTGGACACAGTTTCTTGGTTAGATATTGCACTATTTTCATGATCCACAACAACTCCTTGTAGACTTGCTCATATAGGCCTGCTGTACATCCATCCAAAGTTCCTCCGATCGCTATAGCAGCACTTAAATGAAAATGGTTGAAGTTTCACAGAGTCATGATAAGAAAACATAAGAATGAGTGTGGCATGATTCACACAGGTGATTGAGTCCATTTGCTGTTTCTAGGCAAGGAATCTCAAAAAGAAGGAGGCACCATATTGCCGTCAGAAACTTTTGGAGTCACTTGAAAGCCACAGCAGATGCTCTGTTGATTTGGCTCCCAGTGTGGCAGTAGTAATTTTCCTGAAGAATATTGATGCCTCTTTTGACTGTTCCTTCTTCTTTACATTCCTTGGTTCTAGTTTACTTTGTGCCTTAAATGTCTAATCTTCATTGTGAAAAGCCTCTGGACTAGATGCCCCATCATCACTGAGGACCTCCGTGTTGGTAAAGGTCCCAGCAAGTGAGGCACCCAAGACCTGCCTGACAGGAGCCATCTCTGAAAGAATTATGTTATCATGGTTGCTTACCAGTGTTGCCTTGTCCATTATCTCCTTGCTGTGCTTGGAAACAACAGCATCCAGGAAGTCGTACTTATGTGACAGCATACCACTTTCAAATAGATACTTTGTCAGGTAAGAAAAAAACACATTGGCCAAGAGGGATGCCGCCATGGACACAGACTTGAAGGGGAACCTCTGCTGGACAAAGTGCTCTACATCTCCAGTGAGGTGATGGACCTTCTCCTGGGTCACCCAGCCGGGGTAATAGATGAATGGAGGTAGTTTGAGGTAGGGCTCCCCTCCACCAATGCGCAGCAGAAGACCAAAGATATAACCAGCCACAGAACCATAGGTGTTGGTGCCCTTAACGAACAGTACACTGAGAAGTTGGGGGAATATGATGACATAGACCAGATCAGAGCTCAGGTACCACAGGCCGTATACTGATCCTGTTAACAATGCCATGGCAGTGGCCAGAGCTCCGAACACAAAGATGGTGAGGCGCATCACCCAAACAATCTCCCGATCTGAGGCCTGTAAGGGAGATGAAAGGGATAAAAGAGTAAAGAGAGAAACACAACAACTGGAGGGGAATAGGGTGTTAACTTAAATGAAAGTCAGTTCAGATAAAAGATTAGAGCCTACAGCTAAAGTAGTTGCACTTAGATACGAAAGCGCTTGGAGATGTAGGTTCTGTTTGAAATTATTCACTCATTTACTTCTCCATACTCTTATTATTCAGGGAAACTGGATGTTGAGAAAAGGTGAGCTCAGTGGTACAACAAAACAACACTGTAGGGCACTATTTGGTCTTAAAATCAATGGCAACAGGTCTTATCGAGTGATTAATCCAAATTGTATTTATTTTTTCCCTCCAATCATAATTAATATGTTCAAAGGAAACCAGAAGAGAGGTATAAATATGTGTCTAGCCACTTTTACAACACAACCGAGGTTTGGGTTTGCATTTCAACCAGTGGTGTGGGGGATCTTGGAAAAACTGGCAAGCATCTGATTAGCAATTGTTTCATTTTTCATTTTTTTAGAATGACAATGCTCCCAAATACACAGTTAGTGCAATAAAAGGATGCCTAAATATATTTTTTCCTACCAAAATATAAAGAAAAGCAGGTTGACTTAAGACTTTTGCACAGTATTAGCATGCACAGTAATTTTCACAATTCTGAAAATTAATGTCTGTTACAAATGTGATGGGAATGAATAGCAGGAAATCTCATTGGGACCAATTTAGCAGATTGTCTAACCATCTAACATTATCTAACAAATAATTATAACACAAACAACTTACAAAGATTTCCATCTCAAGGTTTCGAGTATTAAGCAAATTCGATAAAGTGCACATTTAATTTCTGCTGTAGGCTCTTGTTTGGTTGTTTTTTTCGTGTGAAAATAAAGTTGATTAATGGATAGGCTGACTGACGTTTGGAACCACTTGCTGAAATTGTGCAGACGTATGTGTGTGCTAGGAATATTGCTCTTACCGACTGCCGAAACGCCAGCTGATAAATGTTTCTGGCAAACATGGAGCTGGCTGAGAGTATGGATGAGTCTGCTGATGACATGACCGCAGCTGACACAGCCCCCAGACCAAAGAAGGAGATGTACGGTGGGCAGAGGTGCTGAAGCACTATAGGAAGGATCATGTCAGACTCATCCTTATCCTTTGGAGGGAGGGAACCATATGTAGTTTGGTTCCAGTCTGAATCAGGACATGAGAAATAGATAAAAACTGATAATTGTAAACAATGCAAATTTCACAGCTTATTATTACGGCTCTAATGAAACATTTAGCCAACCAGTCAATCTTTGCACTCAACTGTCAAGATTATCTATGTGTTAAATTAGAAAAGCAGTCATCAGCATTTGTCTTAATTATTGGTTAGAACAAAAAACAGAAAGAAAGTGCCTTGCATGAGGTAGTAACACAACGTAACTAAAGCTGAACAAACTGTACCTGGCACACATTCGCATTTTAAGATTAATAGCATTACTTTTCCGGCCACCCTGCAGAAAATTAAGTGTACAGATTTCTTTATTACAATTTTTGATCCCTTAGCTTTTCAGACAAAAAAAGTTAATGCTCTCAGTGGATACACATGCTTTAAAGCTGAGAAACAAAAGGCCTTAATGTGCCTAGGTGCCTTAATAGCAGCACAGATTCAATCTGCTGTTGGTCAAAACACAATAAACAAAGCCACAGTAATAATAGCACGAATTAAACTGGATACTGACTGAAAACTAGACCCCAGTTCAACATAGATGAGGGTAATATACTGGTTTGTTAATGATCCGTGGAAGCATATGAGTCAGTATTAAATAATTATGGACATTATGTTGATTAATTGCATTTAACTGTTGTCGATTAATCATTGATAATGGTTAACATCATAAGGGAGCCAATAGTTCTGACAGGCTATGTTGAACTTATTAGATACAAAAGTATGCATGGACGCTGGCTGTACTGATACCCTCATCTTTGTTAAGCCAACATTCAGACGACTATGGTTTATATATATATGTCTTTCTCTACCCATCCCCAGATATTCATAGGCAGTGCTTGATTAGTGCCAGTTCTACAAGTAACGACTTCAGATGGACCAGATTAATTAACTCCTCTTCAGATGTAATATTCACTAAATTGCCATGGTCTGATGGCTCTCTCTCCTCTGCACGTCGTGACAGCATCTGTCTGCTGTTTACCCTCCAGACACTGTATACTGTATACATCACTGTTTACACATCTGAAAAAGGAAAAGGGCTGCTGGGGAGTAAACAACCCCATGAAGCCAGGGTGCTCTCTTTGATCACACTTTCCCATTTGAATAAAGGATAAGGTTCTTGGATGTTTCGATTGTCTTGTGATGTTTCATTTACTGCTTAATCACTGTGCATGTCTGTGCGTGTGCACATCCGTCTTGGATTAGTCTCTGATTAGCGTGTGTTTGCCTAAAAAGTCTGATTTAACAGCTGCAATCCAGACATAACAGCGGATGTGCATATAAAGCAGCGGTGGCACTGTATAGTGATTCATACTTCTACCTGTCTTTGTTGTCCTTGTAAATCTGGATGCAAATGACAGCTAGCTCCATTACTGCTTAAAGAAAGGATTATATATACTACGCTTGGGTACACTGTTTAAAAAGAACTGTTTCTGCGCACTCATCTAATTCAGTTTATTAAAATATTATGGGACCCCCATTTTAGCTTTAAGAATAATAATGTCTGATGCACCTGTGGGTGCATATTTGTGTTTGTGTCTCTGTGTGTATTATTACCAGTGGAAGCCCCTATAGCTCCTATGAGGACAGAGGGGACAGCCATGACCAAGCAACCGAAGGCAGCGAGGAATGAAAGGACCTGGGCGTAGGTAGCTGAAGAAGCAGAAAGAACCCGTTGAAAATAGACCTGCCAGGGAATCCCCCCCAACATCTAGAAACAGAAACACCAAATCAATGCATTACAATCAGCAGTCTAAAAAGAATACTGTGAATCTCTTTGTTTCTATAAAGAACTCCATTTCAGTACTAAGAAACCGCTACGTGCCACGAATGGGTCTCTTAAACACGATGCTTTCATTTTGACTTCAGTGAAAGTGTGTCTGCAATTGACTTTAGAGTTGTATACTGTCTCTCGGTGAAACTTCAGATAAAAGTTATGGCTTACAAGCAAAAAGAAGTTGTCCGCCCAGAGCCAATTGTCTTCAGGCTCAATCTTCCCGAGCCAAGGAGCTTGATAGATTGTTTTCTTGGCTGTAACACCGATGTCTGACACGGCAGGATTGGACAGAGCAAAAGGCACACTGATCCACTGAAAGGAGAAGAAGAAAATCATAATGCAACATTAATACAATAAAACATAAATATGGAATTATTGTATTTTTATACCATTTCAATATCTGGCTGTTGAAATCAAGTTCTACTCTACCCTGTGTTGTTGATACAAAAGGTGCTTTTATCAATTTCATGTTTTGATATGATTCTGTGTGTATAAATTTAGATCTTTTTTTAAAGTTATGTTACTTAAAAAGTTACTTAAAAATCTTCTAGAACTGATAGAAGATTTGGTTTAAATATTGGCTAAAATCATTAGAGCTGCTGGTCGAGTAGCCCCCAAACTCACCAAACCCAGAAAGATACAGAAGAGCTGGACCACGTCTGTGTATGCAACAGAGTAAAGTCCTCCAACAAGTGTGTAGAAGATGGCTATCAGTGCTGAGATCACCACAGACATGTTGATATTTATATCCACTATCACACTGAGAGTCGCACCTGCATGGAAATATAACCAGAGTGAAGAAGAAAAAAAGAATTCACTAAAATCTGGGTAACCTGATGTTTCACTCACAATGAGTTTGGGCATACAATGCAGTATATTCTAAAGCATAGATTAGATTTAAAGTGGTGAGATTCACAATCTCATCCATTGGGATGCCTACCCAAAGCGGACAAAATGGCTGCAGACCAGAAGATTTCTCCCATGAGTGCAGGGATGAACAGCAGACCACCCATCCTTTTTCCATATAGCTGCTGGAAGGGATCTAGCATGGTCACATATCCACGTGATCGCATGGGTTTGGCAAAGAAAAGGCCCCCTGAGTGATGTCAGATGTTGAGATAATGCAGACAAAAAGCAGGAGAGAAGCATTTTAGAACGTTGTACAGTACTACTAACTTAACGTAAAGTGTGCTGATGCTGTATAATAACCTTAATGAATAGACCAAATTCTATATGCTTCAGCAACACAGCTTAAATTTACATTTACTTTAATATCAGTCTAATAGCACAAATATCAGTCTTTCTACACCTAAATATAATATCAATATGAATTTAATGTAAAGGAATTTCTGTCTTAAAAGTAGGAAAACATTAATTTCTAGGCAAAAAGTACATTAACTACATTTAAACTACATTACATTAACTACATTAGGTGATGCAACTCTTTCCCTTTTTAATCTCGCTATAAGCAGATCTATTTATCCAAGTTTTTCTAGGTTTCCTACCTACTACAAGGCTGAGAGCATAACCAAAGGGTGCCTGTGCCCAGGCCAGGCCGAAACCTGGGAGGTAGACATATTCTGCTGTTCCATTAATGTAGCCCCCTCCCACCCAAGTGGCTGAAAAAGAAGAAGAAAACTTATTTGTAAATTAACAAATCAAAAGAAAATATACATTTCAAGTTTTCTGAACTGCATGAGTATAATGGTGAAAACTGTGATGGAAATTTCTACTTCTGCCCGCTGCGCAATCTGTGCGTAAAATACGGAGCGGAAGACCCTAGTCAGTGGAAAGTTTTTTATTTTTTGTCCTTTTGGACCTTACATGGTATGAAAATTGGATAAAATGCGCACGTGGCTGCCGTCGAACAGACACCAAGAAATACAGATTTAAAGACTCACCGGTCATCGTAAATCCACCAACAAACAAGCCGATGTCCCTTCCCCCAACCATGATATTCTCGCTCCGATCTAAGCCATCGCCAACTCCAGAGTTCTTATTCTTCCACGCAGCCCAGATCCCCACAAACAGAATCAGGACATAGAAGAGCACGATAGCCACGAGACCCTCGACGTGAATGGTCATCTTCTTTTTCTCCGCTTCCCCGCCGAGATCAAGTGCTGCTGCGCGCGGACTGGATACTCATGGAGAAAACTTGGAAGAAACAAAGGAAAAAAAACCCTTTAATGATACATTTGTGCTTTGTCAGAAATAATAAAAACACACAATCCCAACCCGCAGAAACACAATTTAAGGAGTGAAGACAAACTGTAACTGCAACTACATGGAACTTCATTTCAAAAGCTATCAATTTAATCAACCTGAAAACAATAATGTGCGACAAATACATTTCTTAAAAGAAACAAAACAGAAGCATTTTATCACCAGTGTGTCGGATCCTAATACTGGCTAAGTCCAAGTGATGCCAGGTGCTTCCAACGCCGTTAGAAATAACAAAGTATTTCAAATTTCTTTTTCAGGTTTTCTGCGCACATGCACGCTTACTGCAAATATTCAGCTGTTACAGTTTTAATGCTCCTTGTTAACCGAAGTTATATTAGCCTGAACAACTAATCATTTCCCCCAATAATAATAATAATAATAATGATAATAATAATAATAATAATAATAATAATAATAATATTTTTTTTTTTACCAAATGTCAAAGTTAAAATTAGTAAAAGTGAAAGTGTAACAAGTAATACATTTATATATACTCGCCAATTATAGTTTAAACTCTTCAGGTTAAACTATATTTTAGATAAAATGACCGATTTGCAAATTCCTGCTCGGAACTACTGCGACCATGAATCTTACCGTATCCAGCAGGGACTCCAGCTTGTTTCACTAAATCAACAGATCGGAATCAGAAACGACGCAAACTCGATCCAGTGGTATCAGTCCAAGAGTGCGCACATTATTAGTGTTACTTTAGTTAGTTCTTTACAACAGCTGAACGTGTTTTACACGCGTTATCCGCCCTCATTTACAGATATTCCTTTCGGTCACTTGACTTAAGTAAGTAAAAAAACAACGTATTTACAACTTTACGCTTTCAAAGATTTGCACCTACATTTGCATGTTTCTGGTAACTCTATTGTGCGCAAAAGTCGGGCACTCCTTTGTAATGGCGATGCATTGGGGAAAAAATCCGGTCCGTTTTCCAACAGATTCATAAAAACAGCTGCATTAATGAGGTTCGTGCTCAAACTCAAACCTGAGGTTCCCCGTTGCGCTGACACCATGGCACCAAGAGGCCGGTGTTGAATTATTGAGCTCTCTTTAAATCGATTGTCAATGCAGTAAAATTCGGCAACCACATATCATTTTAGTAAAGTCATTACAAAATATAATTTTCTTACCTTTGCTTTGGAAAAACGGGTCTAAATAGATCACAACAGCTGGGACTCCAAAAGTAGATTCAAAAAGTGTAAGAGACAAATTATATTTGTGATATATTGCGGTGCCAGTCTGTAATCCTCCTGGACGACCAAACACCATTCAACTATGTTGTTTTTTAAATCACAAATGCTGGTCGGCAGCAGAGAGGGAGACGGACCAAGCGAGGGAGGGGGAGAGGCTGGAGGTGGGTGGAGGGGTGGAGATGAATGGGAGTGGTGGGTTTATTGGGTGCTGTCAGGGTGGGTAGATGGTGGATAAATGTCTTCCAGGGCAGGACGAAAATAGCACCTAATAGAGAATGGCATGACGCACAACCTCTGCGGAAAAGCTTTCCAATATCATAATATCATATTGGCAATAGATGAAACCTTTACTTTGCCAGGTTACATTTCAGGCCTGATTTATGATCTTGCGCAGGTCCTCGCTCGCTGATGATTAAGGCAAGGCGCCTTTACTGCAAAGGCTTGTTGTATGGCGGTGATGTTGAGTATGTGAGCCACGCACACAGGATTAATTTCCACTTTATAAGTCAGCATTACACATTCAACTCTGACGCCTTTTCGTCCAAAGACACCAATCTACTCGCAGGTTCGTGCGTTTGATCAACATGATGTTGAAGTAAACTTTTAGACATTTGGAAGCAGCACAGTTACAGTATTTTATTATATCGCCTTCCTGCACTACTATCTATTACTGTTAAAGATCTGAAGGAACCCAGTTCCGCTGTCCATGGTACTGAACTAACATTTCGTATTTCTAGGTGGTTTAAATCATATTTGGTTTAAATAAATCATATTTAAACCACCCCCTTCAAAAAAAGTATTTGCTTTGGTGAGTACTTCGCTGAGATGTTTAATTTCAAAAATGAAGTTGTTGAAGCTGAGCTCAACATGTGCACGTGAAAGCAGCAGTACAGCAGGGAAAGCCTGTATTGCACATCCATCAAGAAAGGCTTTCACTGATGCAAGAAGTGCCTTAAATTTGTAATTTTTAATGAGGGAGGAAATAAAGTTACCTGTTTAACAAAATAAAATAAGTTTGATCTAATATCAATTCAAAACAGAGTTTTTATATATCTTGCACATGCCCAGGATCTTAATATTACCATACTGTTTTGCTCATTGAAATCTTTGGCCCAACTCAATGTACAGTTCATGTTTTAACCTGTGATTTCAAAGCAAATAATTCCTATAGATATACAATTTATCCCTTTTTCTGGAGCAGTCCAACAAGGTTTAATGTAAATAATCTTATAGTTTCATGGCATTAAATAGATTTTTTCCCCATTAATTCATAATGTAATTTATCTAATTGATGTAAATGATGACAACGACTAGTCTGATTGCTGAAATAAGATAAGTCACTTCCTTGAATCGTGACATGTCCTCTCATTTAGTGCCTGTGTGGCTCTTTTATACAATCATTGGTCTGACAGCCTGCCAGAAAGAGGGCAGCTCTAATTGGAGGGTTTTCCAACTAATAAGCCTCAGAAAGATGTCCACAGTGTTACATGTCAGTAGGCAGACAGCCAGAAAAGCTCCGCAAGGTGGTAATAATTCCACATATATGGCTAATGACTCACAATATGTCAGAGCCATTCAAACAAAAAAAAAAGTGCTCAGATGTAGCGATGCAACTGGTGTCCTATGCAGTACACCAAACAAGGCAGACTAAATAAATACAAGCAGCTCTTCAAAAATGGTTTGGGATGCCTTTTCAAAAGACCTTTGTCGCCATCGAGTGGCTTCGTCAAGAATTACGCAAATCTGAGAATAAGTTGGCAAAAAAACATTGAAATTATATTTTAATGGAGCTTCACAGACATTAACACATACAAAAAAAGGTTTTCTGGGTGTTAAACTTCTAACAATCTATTATTTTACAAACAGGGTTTTAACGTAAAAATGTCACTTGTGATCATAAATTTGCAACGGCCTTTTCCAGTCCCTTTCATCAGAGGATGCTTACACTAGTAATAATACTTATAGTGTCAGGTTTTATTTTCAGTGTCATGAAAATCATTTAAAACACTGAGTACTGCCATAAAATCTTTTTCTTTAAAGGGAACTGCCTTTCAGAAAGAGTTAAATCCCATCTAGGAAGAAGGCCAGATAAATGATCCAATAACATGAGAGTCACAGCAAAGAACATGGAATATCATTTATATCGTCTTTTCTGTGATGATTTCCTGTAAAACACTGCCACCTTCTGGTCCTTCAGGTGCATATGAAAAGCCTTACAGGGTTAAAGCTTCATAAGACTAGCCAAGGCTCTTGGTTGTTTATGTTAGAGGAAAGACAGAGGCAAATATCTGTTCAAAGCTGACTTTGGTGTTTTGCATTATGGGGGCCTTCTCTTTTCTAGCTGATATCCTTTTATGGGTACGCAGGACAAAAAAGGGTCCGTGTCGTCTCACAGTTATTGTTTCAGTATTCCTCTTAGTCTTAGACATAGTTATTGAGCCTATAGCCACTGCTGGAAGCGGAGCAAAGCGAGGGAGCATGGTTGCCTTTCAGGGCCTCGGGGGGCCTGTAGGGTGGAGCAGGCGGATGTAAGTTGTTGAAGACAGGGGGAAGATGTGATGACTGACCCCTCTGCGTATGGGGGGGACTCTGCCGTGACCTGTCGCCACTGCTGCTCCAACAAAGCACCATTCCCCCGGCCAGACTGAGACAGGCCGAGACGTATCCGAGATACACAGCCAGTCCGATCTCATACTTCATCCCACTGTGAATTAAAGGGTTGTAGAAATTCTTGATGACCTCGTTGGTGGTCCAGGACACGGTGACCAGGCAAAGAAGCCCAGCACAAAGAAAACAAATCCCACCGCTCAGGACCAGGGGAGATTTAATCAACGAACCCCGGGCGAAGCGGGTACATTTCATCCCAGTTACAGAGACCAGAGATGCCAGGACTGAGGTGAGACAGGAGATTACCATGAGCGCCCGGGCAGCCTGATGTGGAGAGGGAAACAGTAGACAACTATTAAACTTTGGACTATAAATGGACTCTTACTTTAACAGGTCTGGGCAATGAACCAGTCAATTAATATACTGCTTTTTAATAAGTGCAAACACTCATATTCTAGCCTATATCAAGAGTTATTAATAAATGATCCCTATTAATAAATATCCAACACGTTACACTAAATTGAAACTATGTATGTTTTTCTGAATAGTGAGTATGCTGAGTTTAATAATAACAGCAGAATGACTAAAAACTCACATAAGAAAATATATTCAAAGATATTAATATTATATATATATATATATATATATATATATATATATATATATATATATAGATAGATAGATAGATAGGTAGTATAATTTATTTATTATATTAATAAAATCCAGGAGTGTAAAGTGATTAAAGCAACATAAATTTAATATTCAAGAGTCCTTAAAAGAACAGGCTTCTTGACCTTCCACCTACCTGCCCATCCTAAAACCTTATTCTAAAAGTGAATATGTACTAATGAGTTGGGCTATAAGTATTATTTTCATTAGCATTTAATCTGATAATTAATGAAAACTGAAAACTTTATATTTAAATTGGTCATTGTGCACATAAACGCCTAACTGGGTGTAAAGGTGGAAAATAACCATATAGCTATAAAGTTTCTGTGCAGCATGCTAATTTAAACTGTGCATTGGAGTTACAGAGTTATGTTAACATGCACGGTTGCTATCAAATGAATTTAAGTTAATGATTTTATATTATTATATGATAAGTTAGTAACTGGTTTTGTTTATGAGATGTCAGAATTCCAAAAAGGATTTTTAAAAAGATGCTTACTTCATAATGATGGACTAAACTAATAAGGTTTTCAGCAGGTTTTCAGATAACTTATTATGAAAAAATAAAAAATAAATAAAATAACCACCCTATATGTGTTTTGAGATTTCTGCTCTTCTCATTTCTCTACATGTTGGTGTTCGTGTAGTACCTGCAGGTCGGGTGGCAACGCCAGCAGAGACCTGTACAGCTCGCACTGGTAAATACCAGTGCTGCGCCAGACACACTCCATCCACAGGCCCTTCATGTACCCGGTGGCTGTGATAATGTTACCATCCACATGAGCTCTGCTGCGCCAGTGAGGGAGCAGGGTTGCAACTATAGTTCCTGTAAACCCCAGCAATCCTAAGAAGAAGCCGAGGAGCTGAAGCGCCATGCTGGCCATGATCGGCTCCTTTCAGAGAGATCCTGAAACGGCAAAGTATGAAATTACCGTCAGTAAAAATATATAAACTCTAGTAAAAGGCAGTTAGCAGCATTTCAATTTCCCTTAAAACAAGAAGACAACTGCATTGGATTCTGATGTTTCATAAAAATCAGCAAACATAAACCAATTTAAATACATGCCACTTAAAAAGAAACTTTCAGAACAAAACTACTGACTGTCCCGCAGGCTGAAATGTGGCTGGATTACTCCTCTTATCGCAACGGTTCCCAGCAGTACAGTAATTCCACTGAGCTCACATCCAGTCACAGAGTCTGAGTCATTCCTCAAGTGTCTCTCCCGAGTGTGGGCACAAATAGCTGTGGAAACTTTCAGTATTCTGGCATCCGTCTCTGGTGAGTGGCAGGTGACTGCATGTGTAACTAATGAGTGCGGTGTTCAGCTTCACCTGTTTAACGCTCTCCTCTGGAGGGCAAACCACAGAAGTCTATTTGTTAAGCTCTTCGCCGCCCCTCAAGAAGGCAGAGAGAGAGGAAATTAAACATTTACAGAAACCACCCAAGCTGAGAAGCACCGCTATAAGCCACTAACTTTGAAATTTTTCACAGCTCTGCAGGGTATTTGAAAGCGAAGGACTGAACGACTTGCTGACAGAGCCTCCAGCCGCTGGGCCCCAAACTCTGACAAGAGAGGATAGCAGTGACTGCTGTTGTAATAATTGGCCAAATTATTTTATTTTTCAATGAAAATTTCTGATCTGACATCCTTTGGCATTTAGTTTTACATTTGCAAATGCATGCTGAGCCCTAAAAACACCATAACATTTAGCTGTAGGCTACAACTACAGATCCCGTACCTGAAAAGTGTGAAAAGGTAAAAAACATCCATGCTTAATCATTTACTTTTGTTCCCTAGACTTAATGTCTCTGAATAATACAATGTGGTAAATAAACGGACCAACAATACTATTAATTAAGGGTGCCTTTTTGCTCCCGCATGAATAAAACTGACTTTAAGTTTCACACCAAAGACCAAACTGTGCTTATACAGACCCATTGTTTTGAATTCCTCAGAGAACAGAAGCTGTTTATGAAGCCTGATTATTGTGCAGTGTTAGACCTGGCACTGCCGGAGCCTCTTAAAATATCACATACACACAAGCTTCCTTGTCCTTATTTAATGATTGACACCGCTGAAGGCATAACAATTAAGCAATGCGAACAAAGGCAAAGCTGTGTCTTGTTTAAAATTTGAAATCTGAAATTAGTCCAGTTTAGTCTTTGACTACTCTGCAAACCACACTGCAATACTTACAATATAAAACACTCAGTCACTGCTGCGTAGCCTTACCTGTACTTCTAACATTTACTTAACAGTGTCCACATTTAAATACTCACCAATAAGAGGACTACAGGACCATCATCACAGGTGTCCAGATGGTATACTCGTCCTGAGATGCAGAGATGTACTTCCAGATAAACAGGGCCTTTGACTCCACATTGACCAGCTCCTTCTGTTTCTGCTCTTGTCTGGACAAACAATCTGTGGATGTGTGTTTGTGTTTGTGCGCTGCAGGACTGTCAGCTGCGTGACTGGCCTGTTTTAGATATCATCTTCATCATCATCATCATCATCATCGGCATTATCCCTGTCAGTGTCGGCAGCATCATGTCAGAGATGACATGAGAGACAGTCCCGCTGCTGGCTTCTTGCTCCTGACAGATAAACAGGGCCAATGTCAAATGTGGACCTGGAGGCAGGGCAGCGCTGCTAAGCTGAGGCAGACAGAACAGACATTGTCTTTGCTGGCTGTGCTGCTTTTGTCTCAGTAAATCAGTTCTGCACCTACAGATCTGTTGATAATAATAATAAAAACAAGAATAAATGAATACAGAATTAAATCCAACAACAAACTTGTAGAGGAATGGTTAATGTTTATTAACTGCTATTATAAGCAATTTAAAGAGACAAAACAAAGCTGCAGCCAATTAAGACTCTTTCTAAATACATGACTTGCACATTAGGTAATTTTAGTTAACTAAAATTAAAACGATGTGTAGATGTAATTTAGATGTAACATACAGCAAATTTATTTAGATTTAGTCAACACTACCAGCACGAGAAGGCTTTGGCTTATATAAATCTGTGTATTGCAGCCTATATAAAACTAATAATAGAAAGTAATGAAGATTTAACTAAAATGTCTGAAACAAACAAAGAAAAAAAACTTACCTGAAAACAAAACATGAATAATAATGAAACTAGTGGACTATAACTCCACTTGTACATACTGTAGGGCAATCCAGGAAATGCTGGTGAATTCATCGAAGTTTGAGCTTCTCTCTCCGTGCTTTTCCTCATTCTGTGTCCCAAGTTTAACCTGCCGTGACATCCTCTTGGTATACAAGAGCATTTTCCCAGTCTGTCCCCTGGGCCCTTCATACAAATCTCTGTGACAGCTCTATAGTGAAGAGATGATCCTCTCCAAGGTCTGCCTGTGGGAGACGCCATTTGAATGTGGAACACTTAATAATCTTAGTTAAGCAGAATAATCCTGTGATTAGCAGCTGAGCACGGGTGGTTTGTTGGACAAAGTGCTAGAGGGTAATGTGTGTAGTACAGGGCATTCTTTTTAAACTGGTCTTGCCTGTGCCACATATATTTTGTCAACACACTTTATGTGGATTAACGACGAAACAGCCTACAAAGTCACATATCTAAAGGCCCCTGCTTACGCACAAAACACACACATAGACACAGGTGTTTTGGCCATTTGGCTGATTAGACCTCTGATATGGGGGTTGAGGTTGGTTGGACCAAGAATGAGAGTTAGGTGAGGTCAATAAATTCTATCAGCAAACCATAATGGGAAAAAAGCATTGGTGTGGATGTCACACAGGGTCTTTCAGGTCACAAATCTGTATTTACTGCACACATTGTGGCTTCTCAAAGCATTACAATTAGTTAGCATAAAAATGATAACTCCATTTAGCACTGGGCCACACCTAAACTAACATAAAACCACTTTGCTTTTCTGACATGTCAAAATGTCTATTTTACATTGTGGCCCACATACCTCCCACTTTGATCTTAAGTGTGATGGACCAGTGAAACTCACCCTTCTGTCAGTGCAAAGAGGTTTATCTACATATGTAATCCTTGAGATATCTTAATATGAGAAAAAATTTAATTTGTCACCATGACTTGTTGGGCTTAATTTTTTAGAAATGTGTAAAATTACAGAAACAGTACTGGTATCCCAAACTGTTTCTGTTAATTCACAGAAAATGTAAATCAACATTTTTTTATTTTCATTTTTACCGTGGACGCATTTTGAAAAACTCACTAGTATATAGTGAGATAATGTATTTATTATATATATGTTTATATTTAGTCTTCATAAGTCAATTTACTAATACAAGTAAACATACTGCCCCCCAACCACCAAAACAAAACACATAGAGACATCACAAATTACTTTTTGCCACAATACTTCCAATTCGAGTCCCCAGGCCTTATATTTGACACCCAGGGTCTATTGGCTTGATAATAGGGTAATGGAACAATGCCACACAGTATACATAAGATGTAGGCTATTTAAAGGCTATATCTATCTATCTATCTATCTATGAAAGAACTGACTGTATCATTTAACAACTATCTTACTATTATGTATTAAACATTAACAATACCTTATTTCATTATTTAATAATACCATAGATGAAAAGTCTCTATGGCTTTCTGGGATAACAGCTAACCCAGCTATTAGCTACAACTAGCTATCTGCCACTGTTTTTCAATGAGCAATTTTATTATTTTTTTCTTTTTTCGTTTGATTTACTTACAGTCTGTGCTGACATTTGCTTTCTTTTTAGCCTTAATTTATATATATATATGTTATAATATATATAACATATATATAAAGGTGTTGTAACTTAAGGATATAAATATTTTCCCATCCCTACCGCACAGATGAAAGGAAAGAGAGAGAGAGGGGGCAGTTTCGCGCCGTTGTCTGCTAATGTGTCATTAAAGAAAGCAGCTAGGTTAGCTGCCAACTTCTTTACTTCCAGGATTTGCTATTCACGGTTTTATTTGCACAGGTAAGATTTTGTAATGTCAGCTTGTAGCCCTGTTAACTCTGTGTCTGAATTTGTGACTCTTGTGAGGCTCAAAGTTGATGAAAATGTAGTTTTATGAGTTACTTTTACCTAACTATGTTAGCTGACCTTGTGTTAGCCGAGTGTTTCCCAGTCATATTTGCTTATCTTTTTGACAGTCACTTAGCCAGCGATGACAATGGTCAGAGGGAAGCCATTGAGAAATGTTGGTAAGTATTCACAGACACATACACCTTACAAGAAGAACCGTAATGGGCCCACACCTTCTAGGACCATTATGACCCGCAGCCAGTGCTCCACTAGCTGCACCAGCTTCTTCAGCAGGATCCCTGCAGAGGTGTTTGACATGATCCTAGACAAACTGTCTGGTGAGTTTCACCTATTATTTTGTACCTGTAACACTGTTCACCAATTAATATATAATAGGAGCTCTGTTATTTTGTAAGGGGCTTTTGGGTACAGCTCAGACCTTTTGTTTGTATAACTTATATGAGGTACAAAAGCTTTTACCAACATACATATGTAACTATGTGTAATTTTAAGCGGTACTTTTACAACACTTTCTGCAATAATAGCTCCATTCTGGAATGTCCTGATGTGTTTGTGTTTTTCTCAGTGCTGGAGATCAGTGTGTTCAGCATGGTATCAAAGGAAATTACTAGATATATTGCAGACTACATCTCCACTGTGGCCTGGAAGAATAAAATGATCCTCCAAAGCTTTCACCACTCCAGCCGCATTGAACAGAAATCCACCACTGGACACTACAGAGACCTCGGTATTTCAGTGTTTTGTTTAGTATAGCTCTTCTTGCTGCTTTTTAAGGTACCACATGTATTTCTGACAGCCTCAGCTTCTATTTAACATACCATCGAATGGTAATGTGACCTCGTGTTTGATGTCTTAGGTGTGTTGTTCAAGAGGTGTACCCTGTTGCTATCCACAAAGGACAGGTTAAAGTTTATCTTTAGCAAGATTTCACAGGTAAGAAAGGGGCAGGTGAGATGTCAGGCTATAACAGAATACTGTAACTTTTTAAATGAGTTACATTTATTTTTAATTTTCCTGAGTGAAGGCAACAATACATCTGGTTTTTGTAATGTGTTGCAAAAGTTTAAAAACAAAAACAAAACATTGATTGCATTGCTGTTTTATGCAGCACAATATGGTGGCATTTTAACAGGTTTATTAATAATAATTACATGTTTGATGTCAGGCAATTAAATATTACATAACATTACAGCACAGGCAGCACGGTGGCATGGTGGTTAGCACTGTTGCCGCACAGCAAGAAGGTCCTGAGTTCAATTCCACCATCAGGCCGGGGTCTTTCTGTGTGGAGTTTGCATGTTCTCCCCGTGTTTGCGTGGGTTCCCTCCGGGTACTCCGGCTTCCTCCCACTGTCCAAAGACATGCAGCTTGTGGGGATAGGTTAATTGAATAATCCAAATTGCCACTAGGTGTGAACGTGAGTGCGAATGGTTGTCTGTCCCTGTGTGTTGGCCCTGTGACAGACTGGCGACCTGTCCAGGGTGTACCCCGCCTCTCGCCCTATGACAGCTGGGATAGGCTCCAGCGCCCCCCGCGACCCTGAAAAGGAGAAGCGGAAGTGAATGGATGGATGGATATAATTTAGCATGATGGTCCTAATTTGTCTACATGTATTAAACATATATGAAATGTTGCTATTGCAGAAAAGTTAATGCAGTATGTTAAAAAATAACAACTAACTGAATATTTGCAATCCCACTTTATATCGGTGGAAAAAAAGCCTCTCTTATTGTTGCCTTGATGTGTTTCAGATTCCCTGCTTCCTGTTGGAGAAATGTGTAGCACCAGACTGCTTTGCTTTCTCCAGCTTTGGAGTCTTCCTCCAGGTGAAGACCCTCATGTAACGACTCTCATGTTTATGAAACCTGAATCTAATAAAAGGAAATAACCAACCAGAGCCCCAAAATGTGATAACATGCAAAAGATAAACTTTTTAGCAACAAAGACTATAACAATGTTACAGAGATCTCACCCTAAAGTTACTGTACAATCAGTTCAGGTAGTAATAATAGCATAAACAGTAAGAGAAAAACACAGTACTTTAGGTTAGGAAATCTTTAGCTTGGTATGATTAATTTTGTCTTTAGTTTTTCAGCTTGGTGTTAAAGAAATATCTGTAAAAAAGAAATAGAAATATTGAGGGGTGTTTTATTGATTCTTTTACAGACTCTGATTGCAGGGTGGGATGAGCTGGAGTGCCATAGAGTATTCAACTTCCTCTGTGATCTAACAAACCTGCAGCAAAAAACTGAAGGAGTCATCACTGCAAAACCAGGTGTGTGTGTTCCAGAGTTATCCAGAGAACAAAGCAGAAATATGATGCTGAGAACAATCCATGGCTAAAGCTGAGCCTGTGTCTTTTGTGATGGTCTTCGGGAGTTATGGATACATTTGTATGTCCATTACCAGGTGTGAAGTGGTATCAGGAGCTGCAGCTGCGGCTATTTTGCCGTCAGGTTCTTTTGGACCCGTGGCCAAACCAGCCGGAGTGTCATTTCTGGCTGATGCAACTCCTGAAGCCTTGGCCGTTGGTCAGCCAGGCCCACTTACTGTTCATCCTCTATGGTCCTCTGCTGCCTGAGGGTGAGATAACGTATTACTGAAATATTAATGCAGTTGGATAGTATCGACATTATGGAAACATATTAAAATCATAACAAAAATCCTGTTATTTTCAGTGAAGCTTTGTAAATTCTAGCATGTTTTAACCTGAAAAAGGGCTTATTGCGCCAGAGAAAGTGTCAGCAATTATTTTTTAAATAAAGCATAAAAATTAGAGAACCAGAAAACCACTTTGTGTGTTGTGAGGTGGCACAGGAGACCTGAGTAGGTTATGCTGCTGTAGTACAATTTTTGACATTTAACATAGTCATTTTTGTAGTGGTGCAATGGATCGGATCACAGTTTTAAGTCACGGATCGGATCAGCAAAAAAAGAAAAAAGACAAAAAATTAACATTTACTTATTCACTTATTGAAGTATTTTTTGCCTGTTAAAAACATTCAACTCAAGACTCATTCCACGCAATTATTAAAAAAATAAATTATGGTTCTATATAGGGCCATATAGGTCTTTGTATCTACCACTCATTTCAATTCAATTTTATTTATAAAGCGCCAAATCACAAAAACAGTCGCCTCAAGGCGCTTTATATTGTAAGGTAGACCCTACAATAATACATACCGCTCATTATATCGCACTCTGCTGTGATATAATGAGCTGTCACGGTCACGTAGCTTTCCGTTGCCCTGGAGGTCCACCCATTTGTAGTAGTTAGGGCAACAGAAGATGCCTGGGACAGTTCAGCCATAACTTTAAATTTTTCCTGCTCATACATGCTTGGAACGATCTTGCCACTAAAGTGGACGCGCAACGGGATATCATAGCATGGCTCAAGCACGTTCATCATAGTTTAAACCCCTTGTTTTGCACAACGGAATACCCGTCTGCAGCTAAACACCCCAATAGCTTTTGTAACAGCTTTAGCCCGGTTGGACTGGGCAGCAAAGGGCTGCTTAAATACCACAATTTCCTCTGCTCCTCCACTTGGACCGCTAGCGCTGCCATAACTATCGCTTGACAGACCCACCATACACATACTTTTTTTTCTTCTTTTTCGAATCTTCGGATCACGTGCGTGCCGAACCGTGGAGTGGGATCGGTTGGATTACGGATCAACCGTAACCCGTTGCACCACTATAAAGTAGTGTGCAGCATTTAATGATAAATAACTGAGGTGTACTCCTTCATGCAGGTACACTCGGCTGGCAGGATCTGGTGGAGAGGGGGCTTCCTCACACCGCTCTGTGGCACTTAGCCAAGGCCATCCTCTTGCTCTTTGGTAACCTACAAGTCAAAGGCTGGAGCACTGACTCGATGATCACAATCATGGAGGAGCTCATTGGTACGTTTGATGAATAAGAGAGAGATGCACACCGGGAGTTACAGATTCCCAAGCAATAAGATGAATAAAGGATCTGTTTCAAATCTATGTAAAACATTTCCGTTTAATGATTGTAAGTAGAAAAATGTCATATAGATTCCCTCAAGTGATTGTAGATGTTGGCTATTTGTTTCCTTGCTGTCTCCAGTCATTCCTCATCCGTGGCATGTGGAGAATGTAGCTCGTCTTTTGGTGCTTTGTGGCAGCAATCTCTGCTACACTGTTCTGGCCAGCAAGGCTCTCAATGGACGACTCCTTGAAATCTCAAGAATCATCGTCTACATCATACTGGTGAGAGAAATAATTTCCTGCTTTTATCCTCAGGTATTTATACTTTGTTTATAGTTAAGTTTGGTATATTAGAAAATTATTGCCTTGCAACTGAGAATGAGCAGTTGCTTGAGCCAGAACCAGCATGTGTAAGACTAAAGGTATAGTGAGTTTTGGACGAGCTTGCCATTTTTGCAAAGGCCACATTAGAAGGAAACCTGTGTGTAAAAATAACAAGCGCCGAGGTTCAAATGTAAGACCTTTCTGCTTTGGGCTGCTGAGTTAGTGATCTCCGCTCCCTGATCATTTTTATGTAATTTAATTAAAAATTGTCTCCAAATTCACCCAAAATGTAAAAACAGAAAATATATAAAGACAATATTCTTATGTATTATTGTCTGTTCTTTCTTGAAAAAAAAAAACAGCAAAAGGAATCACTTGCTCTGTCCATGGTCCTAATATTGATTGGCTATTTTGTATCTTCCCCATAGGGGAATAGTAGCAACTTTAATATATATGTGTTTGAGCTCATTAGTGTTGTCCCTATTAACAGGGACAACACTCACAATTGAATTTTATGTTTTATTCCCAGCACTGAAAATATCTTACCTTTGCTTATTTTGATTTATCATTACAGGAAGAGCAGAAACATTATATCATTCAAGACTGGCTCAATGTGTTCTTCTTGTGCCTTCACATTAGGTGTGTGAAAAGGACGGCTATCACATGAGTTGGGCGGTGAAGCTGGTGCAGGAGATCTGCAAGGTCTTCACTACGCCCCCGGAAAAGTTCTACTTCATCCAGCAACTGGAAAACACATTTTCAGAAGTCACCCGGGAATTCTTTGAGTTTTCTGTAGCAGGTGAGGTTGCGTAGCTTAGCTTTCTGTCCACCACGGCGGACAGCATCGCTCCAGCTGTCGCCCTGATCCTTTTGTAATTTTGCATGCAAACTATTTTTTGTTTCTATAGCCCGTTGCAATACAGTTTCTTAATGTTGGAGGTGTTCTGGGTAAACTCAACTAGGAAGAGGCCCAAGGGTTGACTCTGAACTTGTTGGAGATATTATATATGCCTTTATATGTCTCTGGCTCTCCAGCAAGAATCACTAAACATTGCAGAGGAAAAGGATGTCTGCTTAGGATGACCACATTTCTGTTAAGCAGAAGAAATGGATGGATTGAAGGAAACCTTAATGGGTAGACAAAAACCATAGATCCCACTGTGAAGGCTTGTGGTCATGCGAGGTTCCATTTCTATTTATTTTATTAATTTAGTGGCAGTTCACAACTACAGTGAACTAAAGACTTTATATTGTCCAAGTTAAAAAAAACCCAGGCATAGGATAGCCACCTCACAAAGGACTCAGCAGTACACCTGCACTTAAAGGACAAAGGAGACTTTCGAAGATGCTAATGTTTACATTTTGAACATCAGAAGACAGATGGTTTCGGAAAGGAGTAAAGGAGGCCATGTCCACTGTGAATGACTGTAATTGAACAGAGGTGGTGGTTTAGGACACCAGCTATAAGCCAGCAACAATGCAGCCTTAAGATCCATTCTCAGGCGTCTCAACCCCCATTCACACCTTGCCTCAGGTGACCTCAGTAGATCACATGATGGGGTCGGGCAAAGTTTGACAATGGCTTCCCAGTGATGGTAATAATTCACACATTTCTTCCACACCTCAGCTCATTTGACGACTCACACGATCAATAGTGGGTCAACAACCCTCAGGACCTCCTGAAAAGGGGAAAATCCTCACTTTAAATACTTTGTGGGGCTCTTCACCATTTGATTTTAGTACAGAAGAAGCCTTTTGGCAGAAAACTGCAGCACTGGGAAAACTACAGTAACAAGCATCCATGAACCCTGTACCACCCATGTTGTGTTCAAATAGACTGGGAAGTTAATGTGCTCATTTAAAAATGTTCAGATGTACAACAAGAAAGTTAATATATTCACATAAAAAGAGGAAACACATTTGCAGTAAGGGTGTGTGTAAACATGGTTAAGGTGTAGATGAGAAAATGATTTTGTCTGCAGTGTGAAGCAGCTTGTTTTGAAAGTGTGTGTGTGACTGTGTACTTGTGACAGCTCAGACAGATGGCATTTACAGGGAACTTATTATTTTTCCTTATTTTAGTGAAAACATTGGGATGGATGTGTTTCCACCTTCCTTGTGTGAACCTTTAAATTCTGCTCCACCAGTGTTAATGGCTTCTAATACATCTGGAGGGACCCGCTTGTTACTCTACGCAAGTGTGGATTAATCCCTGCTATGAAATGAATGGACTGGACTGAAAAGATCGGGCAGTAGCTTTAAATAAAGGCCGTAGAGTGACATTTCTCGACTCAGCAGGATACTGAACGTGTATTTAATATAATTGTATCCCTTACACCAATAGTGCCCTTCCCACATTATTTATTTTTAACGCAGCCACTTTACGACCCCACAGAGGAACCTCTGAAGCATATTTAGACTGATATAGAAAGTCAGTAATGCTTTTATCTCTTTCCAGGGAACCACTTTGATGACAGAGAGACTTTCCAGACCCTGTGTATCCTTCTGGACTCCTGTGCTCACTTCCACACTAAATTTCTTCACATGTTCCTCAGATAGGAATCATGCATATTAAAAGTGACAAGATGCAGAGGAGCGAGGGAAGACATGGGAAGAGATAAATGTCAATAATGAAAGGGCTTAATGAATGAACTGAATGATAGAGAGTGACAGGTTTTTGTAAAATCAGTTCAGATTTAGACAGACTTGAACAAAAGGATGTTGCCATGGCGCTCAAAAAGCTGGGGGTGGATTTGAACCTTCACCTGTAGATTGAACTCACATCTGTTTGAATAGCTGTTCAAATCGTATCACTATTTATACAAATATTTGTATCAAAGTTTTATAATCTTGTTCTTAAGACAACTTTGAAGTTGACTTTTATTATACTATTTAATATTTATTCATTACAGTCCGGTTATTTAACTATTAAGACTATTTATTTGACAGTTTATTTATTCGCACGACATGTAAGTGTGGTACTGACTAAATGGTTCGTTGTGCTTCTAATTTATTAAAGTGGAATTTTTACTTTGATTTTGTCTCAGTTTCTCCAGCAGTATCACGTCTGCTACAAACACAGCGTACACTCAGCAAATAAGCTTTTATTAGACAGTGCAATATTCAGCATTGACAGCGTTTTCAAAAAAGGATGTAATTAAGAAAGCATTGTGTCAATAAAAAAAGCAGCTTCAATAAAAAAAAAATTGTACTGTATACAGAAACAGTATAAATGATTATTTTTAGTTTACAGAGTGTGCTCATAAGGATATATAATAAGGAAATCTATCAGGGAATGCTTTAAATAACCAGAATATATTTGATATTTTTCTTTTTTTACCCAAAGGTAAGTAGATCTTAGAGGAATTTGTAGGTTATTTAACATGTAAGTTTAAGGCCTACAACATCAAGTGTGATGAATACTCCAGATGATGAATGAGATCCAGTTACCAAGTCCCCTTTGTCTGTAGTCACAGCCATTTCAGTCATTTATGTGTTCATTGTTTTCAAATGATCTGACAAAAGGAAAACAGAATTGTGATTGGGCTTTTTTTGTCTAGGGGTGTGGAAACAAAAAAGTAACTTTTATTAAACAGAAAATCACCTAATTGTGGTATTTACAGAGGACTATGGATGGAAACAGGACACAGAATACAACACATAGTGGAGGAAAGGTCTGATTTAGACAGGATTTACTTCCCAGAGAGTGTTTTAATTTGGCCTCCCATACAGAGAAATACATTCTACAATCACAATCACAGTTTCATAACACTGTCACAACAATAAAGCATAATTATACTTACTGTGCAATTTGATCTAAGGGTATGAACAAAACAACAGCACTTAATACAAGATGCAGAAAGTATTGACATTTAAATTTTCTGACCCTGTTTCTCTTTCAGCTCAGTATGACATCATTAAGTTTACCTTGTAGCCAGTCCAGCCCTTCCTGAAGGCCCTCTCCTTTGATAGCATTGCTGGCACTGAAAAATAAGATGTCCGGGAGTTAATCTGCTTGTGACACACATTCACTTTCTCATGACTTTTCTTGGATCCTGGACATTTAAAGCTGTCAAGCTTTTAATCCATCACTCTACCATCTGTCTAATGAGTAACCAGGTGGAACACACACATACGCACTGATGGCATGTTGCCGTGCCCCTCGGTAATGTTTAACCCATGAACCATAGACAAATCAAATAAACAGGAAGTGGCCGGGGAGCAAACGGTACACGTTATCTTTATTTAAGATTTCAAGCTGTAACTTGGGGAGAATAAAATGGAGTAGATAGGGGTGTGACGAGACTTGGCTCTGTTCAGTAAGGGCACTTCCTCGAAGACTACAAACACCTGAATGACTTTGGTAACAAATTACTCAACAGTGTCTCTGGAGGTGTTTTTATTGTGTGCTACTTCTCAGCAGGGTGAACTCAGGATGGCAGATAAATTACCAGATGTGCCAGGGCTTGTCTTTGATGTTCTCCAAACACAACATCTGTGAAACCTTGACAGAAGACATTGCATCCTGCAGATCTATCTTGTTAGCAAAAAATAATACTGGTATCCTTTTGCTGCGGATATCTGCGTAGAAGAAAAAATGTCAAGACCAGTTTATCGTGATCTAAGAGCCAGAGGGAAAAAAGCTTTTAGGAGGGATTTTTTTGTTTTCTATTCCACTACAGATAGTGTTAGATGTTGGACAGGATATCTTCAAATATGATCACTCTACTTGATGCTACCTAGATTAAAGCCACTAAAATGTATCAGTTCAAGCTTATAATGAATGGTGCAAATATTACTTAACTAGGGTTTAGATAACTGGCCTCTTAATTCAGGCATTTTAAACAAGTTGTACACACAATCTGCATCAGTCATATACTGTTTCTTTTGTTCTTTATACCCGGACAAACTAAATTGTCTAAAGTGTCTAAAAACAAAGATTGTGTACCTTCATGGTTGAGAAGCGTGTCTAGCTCCTCTTTAGCAACAACCATTCTCAGCTTGTCACTGCTGTCAATGACAAATATGATGGCATGGCTCTCTCTGCAGAAGATAGGAGAAGGAGATGTACAGTGTCAGTTTTGAAAGTTTGAATATCTGACCAGCAAAAGGCTTGTTGTTCATGTTTGTGTGCCCTACTTGTAATAATGCTCCCACAGGTTCCTGTATCTGCTCTGCCCAGACATATCAAAGACTGTGAAGGACAGGCTGCGTGCAGAAAGGAGGAGAGAGGAAGGAGGAAAAAGACAGCTTAACATCATAAAAAACTGCTGGATTAGTCATTTTAAATATGCTGTAAAATTGCGGAATTACTTTCTACCTTGAACTCTTGAACTTTTCGATGTTGAAACCAATTGTTGGGACGATTTCTTGTGCCTGTGTCTGCATTCATCCCCGAGCACAAACACACAAAAACAGACAAGTAACGGCAAAAGTATGTCAACAACAAAATAGCATAATTAAAATGTAATACGGGCTTTACCTGACTAACATGTTTCCACTCTTCTGACAGTGGGCCTAAATGATTCGAATGCTGAAAACAAGCAACCAGTGAAGGACTGCAGCGAAATATAGATTGTGACAGGCCTTCGTACAGCGTGTTTACCAAATTAGCAGGTGTTTAGAAAAGATTTACATGTCTTAGAAGCCTCTGTACCTACAGGACTATAAACACAAATGCCTCTCAGTTCCACTTTAAAAAAAAAAGATATCAAAATACCTCACTCTTGAAGCTCAGTCATGAACTTACATTAGGTGGTTTGAGCTGGTTGATGATGGTAGTTTTGCCGCTGTTGTCCAGTCCAAGACACAAAACGTTGACTTCTTTCTTCTTCAGGCCGAGCCAGCCCGTCAGTTTATCCAACAACCCCATTACACTCAGCTGATGCTATGCCAATTAATTTTTCAACACATCACCCCATAGATGGTCTGATTACTGGGAATTAAATGTGTTCAGACTAGCAAAAAAATAATGATAAACATAGCCGTGAATGTTCCTAGTACATGCCATGAATAGAGCCGCAAGCTGAGATGCTCCCTGGGCATCCCAGCTTGTGCAAGGTAATCCTATTAGGACGAATTAAGCTCGGTGAACCACCCGGCGACCTGATCATGAGGAGTATGGAGCTTCCCAGGCCCCCCGGCCTGATGCATTTGATTTATTACTCAAACGCTTTACCTCTCTGGAGGCCCCCACCCGCCTCAGATCTGGGCCCCCCTTGAAGGTGCAAAAACACATGCAAACAACAGCAGTTTATCATCAGCATCCTCTGCTCACTTAATGATGGCAGCCAAACTCAGTCTGTCGTGCTTTACAATCTAATTAAATCCATCTGTTAGAGAATACTGTAGTTGAAAAAAAATACAGAAAAATAGGATATCTAAAATTTCACATTATTTGGCCACATTATTCTCATATAGAAGCATATTCTAAGACCTGAAATGTAAATTTTAATTAATTTAACATTCAATGGAACAGTTCAGAAATGAGCACACCTCCCAGCAGAAAGTATATAGCGTACTCAATCTGAAAATTATGCACGTAGTCTTTATTTTTCATTATTATCTAAGTAGTTAATATTTTAATCTTCTCATATAACAGTTTTGAAGCTGCTGAGTGGTCCAACAGCTCCATCTTTTGGTTATCAGTACCTTGTAAAATGTCAGGATAATTGCCTAGTTTAAAGAGAAACGTCACATACATTTGACAATAACTTAAACGCAGATTAGAGAGATGGAGCCTAGTCCTGGAGCTTTGTTAAATCACGTTATCTTCACTGAGAGGACAGCCTGTCCTGTCTGACCGAAGAGACATTTTCCTTTCCTCAAGCCGCTCTGCGTCTCATTCAAGTGATAGCGAATGAAAACGAACCAAATGAAATGAGCAGTCAACCGCCAGAACTGTTCATGTTTATTTGCAAATAAATATTCGCTGTAACTGCCTCTTACAGTGTGCAAGATCTACAACATCTCTTTGGAAATCATAGAAAAATAAAATACAAGAATTATAAGTATACTTGTACTTTGTACAAAAGAACGTTCTAACATTGCTCAGCAGTAGAACATGCTAAACAAACAGCATCTGATATTCCCCATATTCTGTAGAGCGGCGGTGACTGCGAGCGTGTCTGTGCGTGTGTGTGTGTGCAAATGTGTGCGCGTTTGAATGTGTGCTGTGCGTGCACCTTTCCTGCTCCTGAAAGCCTGGATGCATGACTGCGCCGTGACCGAAAGGCACAGATCTTTGTATCCAGTTTGCCCTTGACATTAATCATTGAGCTCCAATTCTTATTAAAACCCACAGCTGTAGATGGGAGGTTATTCTCATACAATTCAGACTAATGGCTAGGTCCTGTGACTGCACTGAAACTTATAAACGGCTTGCATGGTCCGCAGACTGTAAGGCATTCTGTGTCTGTTTGTGTGTTTTTGAGCATTTGTGTTTGTTACTGTCGATGTTACAATGACACATGATGAGTTATGATGCTGCTGTTTATGTTGGTTCTCCGTCTCCGTTAAGCCTCTCTGGCGAACACATCTGTCCTAACCTCACGTAACTAAGACTACTGACGTTTTTCACACCGGTTTCCATTAATCAGCTTTTAGCTACTTCTGCTGCCTCCAGCTCTAACTAAGTACTTTTATTCTTCACCGCTGCATATTCCCAGCTGACTTAAGAGTATGAAGAAAATGTTCATCTCAATAGCAAACATCCAACAACATGACATCTACTGCCAGTTTGAAATTAGGCTATGTTTATGTACACAGTTTACACCACCACAATTACTCCATCTGGTGATCTTGCGCCCCAGATGAGCTATTCTCTGACATCATGGATCAGCTTTGTCTCTGAAGTGCAAACCTCTGTCAGTACTGTCTGTGTGAGTGTGTGCAAGAAAAAAACAAAAACAATAACGGCATGGAATAATTTCATCATTATAGGTCCCTGTTAAGTTTCCAGCCAAACGTCTCTCCTCTATAGCTAAGCTCTGTGAACATTCATATATTAAGACAGTGGAGATTCGTGTACTTTCAGGCAATGTATGACATTCACAATCCAAGTAAATAAATAAATAACCCAAAACAAAACAGGCTGATCGCACAATTGGGTCTAAAACATATCAGATAGCCTTTGTTCATCTAAAAGCAACAGATCCAGTTTCGCAAGCTTTGGGTATGACACTAAAACTGACGGATGGTGTTATGTGAGCCTCATGTTTGTATGTCAACAAGAGTTCTCTCATTGCGCAATTCTTCATCTTTCTCTGAGATACTGAGGTGACTGCATAATACTGTATTGCTGTTTCTGGTTAAAAAACAAACAAACAAACCAATTTTCTGTAAAATCAAATATCTAAATAAGATCCAGATTTACTAGGGCTTTCACATACAGGACTGCACATATATTCATATTAGGTTATAATAATTATTATTACTTGTCTATACACTTTTAAACATTCATAAACTTCTCACTTCTTTCTTCAAGTATTAGTGTACCAGATTCTCTGGAGAGAGGGTAACTAAAGCAATCCAAATAAACCTTTATGATAAAATATCAAACTCCAAAATAAAAAATATTGAGGATATATATATATTTTTTTTTTCAAAGGACAAAATGTTTCCATTGCACACCCGATAGCAGCTACATGAGCACATAACTCAGAGCAGAAAGAAAAAAAAGGAACATACAAAGAAAAAGAATCAGTAGATTACATTTGCAAATCTACACCTCTAGATATTGTTGCGCCACACACAAAGTACTGTTGTTGCAACAAGGCATTACATTCCCCTAAGTGAAGGCCTGGGAGAGCCTGAACAGTCTATCAGGCTGAAATAGTCTGGAAGAACCAGGCATACTGTGTAAGGGGTGTATAGTAGAAAAAGTTTGTTACTATAGGACGTGAAGGAGACCAGGGGAGAGTCTGCTGGAGTAGTCTGTCCAATGACCTCCTGTATGAGGGGTTAAGACCCAGGCACAGGCTGTAGACTGTCTGTCATATGGTCTAGACCTCACTTCCATCTGGTCCATCTAGCTGTCCATCCCAGGTTATAATAAAGGGCGTCCTTATACATGGAAACCCTTCTCGTGTTCGTGCAGTAGCTGAAGGTGAAGGGTCTGTATGCTGCTGATGATTCGCCTCTGGTGGCCGATCAGCTCCACACCAATACGCCTCACATCTCTAGGCCGAGAGGGGAAACACAAGCGCACAAGGACACATGCAGAAAACACTTTAACTGTGTTAGGACTTCTCGTTGAAGGTAATTATTTGATCACGTGTCACCAATTAGATGTGCTTTAATCTTAAATTATACAACTAGACAAAAGAACAACCAAAACTTGCAGTCACTGAGATGAATATATTTCCTGATAATTAAAAAAATAAATTGATTATAAGTTTGAATATGTGACCCCACTCTAAGTCATACTAATGATTTAGGGGTCTCACAAACTCACAAAACTCATGTATCAAATATGATACACTTGGCTTTACGGGGTTAACCACCTATAAGATGATTCATATATAATTAAAGAGGTACTACAGCATTTTACTGCTGCACTTCTACAAACGTTTGAAGCATAGAAGACACAAAAAAGCATAACTTAATACATCCTGTTTTCACTGACTACTGACATTATTCAAGTAAAATTAGCAATACTGTTGTATTTATTACAGTAATTTAAACATACTCACAGGCCCTTCAAGTCTTATTTATGTATGTAAATATTAGCAAAATGAACCTGAAGTATAAAAGTATTCATGATACAACAAAATGGGTGCTGTCAGTGTGTGTTACTGTGCTAGATTGATATCAGATTGACTTGACATTAATAGCACATTAATATGCAAGCAGCATGTGTCTGCATATGTGTCTGTTCTTTTCTCCATGAGTGTTCATCCAATCTACTTTAAAACTTGGAGAGTGCATGGCTGAGCATTGAAGTAAGTGCAGTGTGGAGTTGTTTGGATGAGTGGCTCTTATGTCATGGCTAAAATCCATTTTCAGTTACGCAACCAGCTGCCTGCGAGACCTTCAAGGAAAATTAGTAAATTGTAGCCACGCTGACTAAGACCACCACAGTCTGTAGAGAAACACTGCAGTGAAATTTGGATACAGCTTTAATTTTTGGGCAAAACTACCATGATACAGACACATTAAACTACAGAAATTGCTCAGACATGGAAACTGATGCCATATAGCTTCCAGTGCACAGATTTTATTCTGATGTTAATGCCACAGCAGGTTTGGAGCTCTGCAGTTAGTGAGTCAGCAGCAATGTTGTGAAATATCTAGGAACCATATTACAGTACCAGTTCAAATTCAGTGACTGCTTCCGAAACAATTAATTCTTTAACAAATGATTGTAAAGACAGACTGCATGGCTATGTGACTAATTCATTACACCTATGGCAATGGGATGAATTCAAAGATTAAACGATGTGTCTTGATATTTGCCACATAAAAATCTTTATCACCGTGTAGTGTCAAAGTAAGTATTTTTATTACTTAAAAATTGCTTCAGATAACATTACCTCAATTATTCAGGCGAACTTTGTCTGTATTATGTTTGCCTGTAGTCTCACACTGTAGATTGCTGATTACATTAGACAACAGTATATTTTATACATCCTTGGGTTCCGCTTATCCTTTCCAGGGTCGCGGGGGGGTGCTGGAGCCTATCCCAGCTGTCATAGGGTGAGAGGCGGGGTACATCCTGGACAGGTCGCCAGTCTGTCGCTAACAAATAGAGACACAGACAACCATTCGCACTCACATTCACACACAGATTCACACCTATGGGCAATTTAGATTAATCAATTAACCTATCCCCACTAACTGCATGTCTTTGGACGGTGGGAGGAAGCCGGAGTACCCAGAGGGAACCCACGCAAACACGGGGAGAACATGCAAACTCCACACAGAAAGACCCCGATCTGATGGTGGAATTGAACTCAGGACCTACTTGCTGTGTGGCAACCGTGCTAACCACCGTGCTGCCCTATATATTTTATACAGACGAATAAAAAAGGCAATATTTGTCGTGAATATAGTGAAATAAATGTGAAAAGTAGTGTAACATTAAAACATTACATTGGTATAGAATTATCTTACTTTACATCATTGCCTATCCTTGTGATTTCTACCTATCTATACAAAGTTTTCTCTGGGAGCTATAGAACAGCTTCACAGACTGAACTGCACTTCTTGTAACATGTCAACTTGACATGCTTTCGTGACATTTAAAAAAACGGTTATATTTGAGCTGTTCTACTCACTCAATACTCATCCTCGCCACTGAATCCAATGTGTTGTAGCCTGCTGCCATGAAATTGCTCTTGTACTGACTCATCTTGATGGAGTCCAGCCAGTCGCCGACAGAGATGAACATTGGGTAGTCCATTTCCTCCCCCGGAGATTCTGGTAGACTAATACAAAAAGAAAAAAAGAAAAGAAAAAAAGGTTAATGTCATAGTATGTCCATATTCAGTCATCTCAAAGTTGAAAAACTAGTGAAAGCATCAAAAAGTTCTTAGTGTGTCACTTATTTTAGGTGTAGGAGTGAAAACGTTTGTCAGTGTTCAAGGAAAATAAGTCATACTCTGTCCTGGGGTAAGAATACTCCCACAGAAAAACACATTCACTGGTTCACTGGTCATTTTGAGCCATAGTGCATTTCCTTTAATTCATTTCATGGCACAAAAAGTTTTTCAGTACTGTACCTCTGAATGTCCTCTACCAGCGGCAGCAGGCTGCTTGGGTTACGGATTAGTTTATCCAAGAAAGAAACAATATCTGTAAACTTTGGTCGATGATTCCTCTCCTTCTGCCAACAGTGCAGCATTAGCTGGTGCAGGGCCACTGGGCAGCCCATTGGTGCAGGGAGCCGATAGCCCTCTTCGATGGACAGAATCACCTGGAGAAAGAGTTGGACGTGGTAAATGGTCTAAATCTGGCTGGAGCCTGCCAATTAACCAGTCTGGTTAAAAGTTAGAGATTTCTTTGTGATTTATATCAGTTATACACATGACAACGTTCCCAGATAGCAGACCAGTTTTGGCCTCTTGGCTACTTACAGCAGCTCAATTAGAGCACTGGCAAATGCTTTGTGCGCCAGATGTTGCACAAAAGTCATTAGCTTGGCTTGACATGGATTACGCCAAGTGTTTTGTGGCTAGAGGTGGCACAAATGGCAGAACACACCTGACATCTGGCTCATAAAAGGTGGAGCTGTGGCAGAATAGAGGCAGCCAGATGCCATCAGTCAAAGCCAAATGCGGCACAGAAGAAAATGCAGATTTGGGCCACATTTAGGCTAAACCTTCAGTGTGATCTCTGTTTTGTTTCCTTTCACATACTGGTTTAGAGTTTTGTTATGTTATTATTGTATTTATGCCACATTATCAGTCACTTTTCACTTGTTTTTCACATTATCATGAGTTCAGCTGACAGTGTGTCTTAACATCCATACGTTATCTCCTCAGATCCCCTCAAGGAAAGCGGCGTATCTACAAGTATCTTTGTAGCGAGCAGTGGTAAGTGGCTGACCAGGATGAGACAGTCTTTGGCAGATTTTTGTGGCTTGGCTGGCCTTTTGACTTAGAAAGCACTTCTAAGCAATTCTCAAACAGCACAAATCCTCCCCAAACCTGGGGACCTTAGTGAATGTGTGTGCCGGGTCGTCTGGGTACGTATGTGTGTGAGTCTGTCTGTAAAGGGTTGAGGGGATTACAGTCAAGCTTTCACACTCAGCGGAGAGAGGGATGGATATGCTTCCACCAAGGTCCTTCCAATCCCTGACCACAGCCCAGGGATCAGCGGGTTGCTCAGCTGCACTGAATCCACAGCTATAAACTCTCCCTTGATTGGCCCGCAGTCCTCTGAACCTCTGACCTTTACTGCTCTTTCCATTCCCTCTTACTCATCTTTTTTATCCTTTGGGTGGACATCACCAGTATCTTTGTTCCTAACCTCGATTCTCTCAGAGGTAGGTTTTTGATGTGAGCAAATAGTCATAGAGCAGGTGAAAGGGCATCGACTTTCAGAGAAATATAATGGAAAACAAACTTAAAATTTACACAGTGAAGCAGGAACGGAGGATCGGAAAAGTCGATATTATTGTGGATTGAGGTTAAAGGAGAGGTTTGTGAGAGAAAAACGTCTCATCAATATAACTCTGAGCAGAACACATGATTCAAAAGCAAATAGTACACAGCAATCACACTCTACAGGTGTTTTATATGCTCGACATACTGCATTGATGAGAACATTTAAAAATGAAAGCAATTACCTGGATGATTTTTCAATAAAACAGGTGGTGGTATTGCATGTTAACACTGGTTCCCACCAGCCATACAACAGAATAACGACGAAGATAGCAGCAAAGTATCCTCTAGCTGCTACCACAGTGTGTTGCTACTATTGCTGTGCAAAATCATGTTAGAGACAAAACAAGACCAACTTTTGGCTTCTTGCCACTCACAACAAATGATGAAGCCTGTTAGGTCAGGTTATCCATTCAGTCAGTAGCTGTTGGTCCCACATGGACACATTTTAATGGTGCATCCAACTTATGAGCTATGTTAACAAAGTACTACTGTATGTGCCAACAATTAAAATCAATAAATCAAGCAGTGTTTCCAAATGTTCTTTTTAATTTAACTGAAAACTCAGCCCGTTCTCACTCCCGAGGCGTAGCATGCCGACGTTTTGTCACGTCCCGCGGCGTTTCTGAGGAACACAAAAGGAGACCTTCGGCGTTCTTATGGTACGCAGCGGGTTATGGGCGAAATCCAGTGCAATGATGCTCCCGTGGTAATAGACATTCCAGCCCTGTATTCCAGCCCTAAACCTAACCTTATCCCTAGCCCTAACCATAACCTTTTTCCTGATCTTAACCAGGACTTTAATGACGTTAAATAGCGTGTTTCTAAGCGATTTGAAGAAAAAGAGCGAACATGTGTAGATTGAGTCCATACGGTTCTCATATTTCCTCATTTTTCCGAGGTCATCATTTAGGAATGTGGTGGGTAGCCGAAAACGTAATATGTTGACGATTTGTCACCTAGCGTAAAATGTTACGCTTTGGGAGTGAGAACGTGTTGGAAAACTATAAAAAAGATTCTTTTATATGAATCCTGATGGTGTACACAGTGACATCTGCTCCAAAAGCAAACAACAGCAATCTCGACTACACTGATTAAATACAGGAACAAAAAACATTACAAAACGAAACAACCCCCAAAATAACAGTTTTGGCCTGACCACCTACTTAAAAACTGTCTGGCCTCTCCACTCCTCACAAAACATAATTTTTAAGAGTAGAGATATCTTTATTCTGCAAGTAGCCTCCAGCTACAATTCCAGTTCAGGTAACCATGACCTGTAATACCACATGCTGGAATAGGTGTTACACGTTCTCTTGGTATACCTCGTGTAAAATATGCTTATCTTTTACACATGTAAAGTTAATTTTACAGGATAAAGAGTGAAATTAAAAATAAAATAATGAAATGCCGAAGTAATAGACTGAATGTGCAATTTATTTGCTTCACAGCATCAAAATTCAATGTCAGAAAATCTTACATCAAGTGTCTTGAAGTACATTATATTAAAAACACAAGCTCTATATTTTTTTTTTATCATAAAGTCCTGCTAGTTTTAGTAGTTTTTCTCCTCATATAACAGGAATACTCACATCCTGATTGGACATCTCCCAGTATGGTCGTTCTCCATAAGACATCACTTCCCACATGACAATGCCGTAGCTCCATGCATCACTGGCCGAGGAGAATTTTCTGTATGAGATGGCCTCAGGAGCTGTCCATCGAATTGGGATCTTACCACCCTGCTCATGAAAAATAAAAGGTAAAACAAAGCCACACATAAATAATGCAAACACACATATGAGCAAAATGCCAGTATATAGTAAACGCATTCCCCAAGTTTATTAAAGTCCCACAAAGTTTGTGTATGGCTGATGTAGTAATTCACAGTCACATCCACTGTTGAAACCATTCGGTTCAGACTAAAAATATTTGGAAAGTCACTAAACTTTAGTTATAATGTGTAAAACAGGCTGTACCTTCCACTGAGGCTTTTCTACTGCGTTTGATGCAACTTGGACTCCTTGTACAAATATAAAGTGAGATGTACTTTATTGTAGCATCCAGTACATCTGTCCTCTCTGTTTCACACCCTTTTTGTGAGATATGCTGTGTTCCTTTCATCTCGAAAGTCTGATGTCAGAGTGAAAGAGCAACGTCACATTTGAGCAATAGTAATCACAGAAACGGGCAGCGTGGAGCCATTCAGCCGGTAATATAAAGGTTTAAGGTTGGTAATATCTGAGGTACAATGCCATACCTCTTTTATGTGCTTAAACGCCACAGCAGGACGTTCACAGATATAGCCTGGTTGGTGCTTTGTGTATGGCTTATGTAGTAATTCACAAATGCACAGCGGTGCATTTTTACTGCTGTCTACATGTGCTGCTGCCTTTTGGATTGCAGAATCAGGGTTGGTGTGGGTGCTCTGACTTTCCAAGGTGGTGTTTATTTAAATTTAATAAGTGAATAATTATCAATTGCACCACCTAATTAATAAATTAGGGAGTGCATGACATATGGTGCCAGGTCCTCTTGTATTATTTGCAGTAAAGGTTTCAGTGCTTCTAGCTTTTGTTTTGAGTGTTTTTTTTTCTTAGTGTTCATTGTTATTCTTCCATTTATGACCTTTTGCAGTTTTGGGATCTTGTCTTTTGTCTGCTTGTTCTTTTTGCCCTCACTGACTGCCTCCAAGTGTACAACCATTTCCTGTTTTCAGATTAAAGATCTGAATTTTTTTTGCTCTGCACATTTTTGCATTCGAGTCATAATTTCAAACTGAATGTGCTTAATGTGCAATTGTCCAAATAGGTATGGTAAATATGCCTGGACTCTCTCATCCTGTATGATATAACAACAAAAAGTAGTCTTCAATAATGCTGCTGTCACTGTGCTAAATATTCTGGGTTTTTTGCCTCTTTTCTCCCCTTTCTCCTTTCAGCTCAGCTCACCTTTCACTTCCCTTTTCTGGATTTCAACCACAGTGTTGTGAGGCAGAAAGTTCAACTTGGAGCCGTAAACACAGCATTTCCCTCACACAAAAACCTCAATACAAACCAGGAAATGGAGGTCACTGTGGGCTCAGACAGATTTAGCACATGAGCACTGAAAGTTTCACTTTTGCAATTTAAGGCTAGTCCATCTTTTGCTTGCCTCGACCAGTAAAGCAGGAAAATCTAAATTAAATCAGCCTAATCTAGTTGGAGCAATGCATCGGGTTTCTTATATAGATAGCATCAGCATACACGGTAAATAGAACCGTTTAATTGAAAATTCAAAACTTTTAGTGTCATATTTCATTTCTGATTTTCATTTTACTTTTCCACACTGACACCTGGGGATTTGTTTGAGTGAAACAATCGTCGTGTCCAAATTCATGGGCTGCATCCTCCTGAGGACCCGGCATTCGCGGTCTACGTGGGCCGGGTCCTCAGGAGGTCGGGTAGGCCGGAAGTAAACGGCTATGGAATTGGACGGTCTAGCCTTCTCGATCTACTCCCGCCCTTAATTCAGAGTATTTCCGGTTGTCAGTGCCACGGCACGAAAATCGAAAATGGACCCTGAAATCTTTCTCCGTTTTTTGTGTTCATTTTTAATTATCAACGAGCTAACCCACATTCTCGCCTGAAAATATGTTTAAAGTTTATTTTGTGGCCCAGAAAGATTAATAAGAGTAATTTTAAAACTTAGTAGCGGCCGCCATTGCTGGAAACTGGAGCTTGGCTGGGCCGCGCTATGAATTCTGGGATATGGTGGGCCAAGAAGGACACACCCGACCCATCCTTCAAATTCGGGGAAAAGGAGGACGCATTTGTCGGCTGCATTCGGAGGAGTCTACGAATTTGGACAGCCTTCGGCGCGTCGCTGTGACGTAATCGGTCTACAAATGCGGCCTCAGGAGGATGCAGCCCATGAATTTGGACTCGACCAATGATAAGCAGCAACAGGTGCTGAAAGAAAAAAGATCCACAAGACTCTCGTCTCCTCGCTTCAGTATTGATGTGTTTTTGAAAACAAGGTTTCTGGAGATGCAAAGTTTTCAGAGTACGTCTAGAAGCTACTTTGGAAATCCGTTTTTCTTTTTTGATACTGCCATACTAGTCCAACCTAACAGCTAGGGAACAGCTGCTAGGTTGGACTTCCGTGCCTTTTGCGGTTTGAAACTTTCAGTCTCTGTTTCTAATGAGATTCGCTACCAAAGGCAGATTTACACCAGCTGGCTGTGAATAAGACTGGAGTGAGGGTAAACTTTTATCATGGATATTACTGTGCTGCTGTAGCTATTGTCGAGGCTCCGATCTCCTCACTAACTTCTGATTACCTTTCCTCACTATCCCCTGTGTTTCCTTTGTCTCTCCTTGTGTTTTCAGTGTCTCTGTTTTATTTTGGTAATCACTTTCTATGTGCCTCTTTGGTTTTGTTTCCTTTGTTTTCCTGCCTCTGTGATTGTCTGCTTTGCACTTATTGTCCACCAGTGCCTGATCCCTATTCGCTCCTCATGTGTATATATTGTTCTGCGTCTCCCTTGTTAGTCGTCAGTCTGTCTGTTCTGCAATCGATTACACTTCCTGCTTACTTTCTTTGCCTGCTCATCTCTTCAGGTTTCAGTGATATCCCCTCTGAATTTGCTACTTGTTTTTCATCTTTTGTTTAGATTTCTCTTGGCTTTACCTGTCAATATTTCACATCTAGCAATTTTCGAGGCGATAAAATGCAACAATGGAGAAACAACTTAAAAAACAGAAGCTTTTTACACATTACAGCCTTAGTTTCCTAAAATGGTTCAACATTAAAATCCCAGGAAAATAATGGATCGATGCAACCTCAGTGCAGGCCCTAACAGTAACATTTTTCCCAGTTGTGACATAGAACAAAATGATTTCAGCTTTGTGAAAAGCTGTAATAAATTAGCAGCAGCTGCTTGGTTTATGAGGGCTGAGTTATTGGAGGGTGTCAGGTGTACCGTTGTGGTGTAAGCTGCCTCCGGGTCGTCCTCCAAGACTCGGGACAAGCCGAAGTCTGACACTTTACACACCAGATTGCTGTTGACCAGAATGTTTCGAGCTGCCAGGTCTCGGTGAACGTAGCCCATATCTGACAGATACTTCATGCCCGAAGCGATGCCACGCAGCATGCCAACCAACTGGATGACGGTGAAGTGACCATCATGTTGCTAACAGGAAGAATAGGATATTGAGGAAAGTATGGGGTCAGAGAAGGAGAAGGCAGAAAAAGGAGGGTAAGGTTTGATAAAGAGAGCAAGACAAAGAAAAATTACTGACAAAAAAGAAGAAGAAACTAGTTTGTTCAGAATTAAGCTGGGCAGCAAACTGAGAGGAGAGTCTGCTACAGTAAATACATTACATAATTCATATAAGTGATGAGTCACAAATGTTACTAGAAATGATCTCGCAAAGCCTTAAGTGCAAAGGCATGCAGAGGCAGTAAAAATATGTATAGCAGAGATTTTGAGACTATCTGAGGAAATAATCATGCCTGAGTTCTGCGACACTCCAACACTTACTCTCAAAAATGAGTCCAGTGATCCATTTTCCATGTACTCCACCACGATCATAACAGGCCTGCCTGCAAAAACACACAAAGACAGCACATACACCGTTTATTTCAGAATATTTCTGTGGCATTGTGGCCCGTTTACAGTGTAGGGAGGAGGATAAGATCGAAGGAGCTTGGCAGAAATGGAGTGAGACTCACAATGTCTGTGGTCCAAAGCACATACTGTTTATAAAGGCTGGATCTAGCCACCCAAATGTCACCAGTTGGCCTCTTAAGTCGAAGAAGTGAAGTGAAGGAGTCCTGCCTGAGAAACTGAGTACACTGCTTGCTCCTACCAAAGCTACTTGCTATTCATAAAGTAAACACGGCCTTCTTTGCAGTAAATACTAATTATATATTCAGTCAATTAGTATTAATTCAGTTTGCATGTTTTCAAAATAAAATTTGATTATGTTTGGTTCTGAAACAAACATCTAAACTCGGCCAGACTGTAAAGCAGACTTCAAAGTGAAGCGTGCATTAAACATATAATGAGAATGATCTTTTATTTATGGAGAAGACAGCTAGTAGTCTAAAGCAGTTAAAGAATTGGATTAAACAGATAAAAGAAGAATATTGCATGCTCTCTCTCATGCCATCCTACATGATCCACTGATCATCTAAAACATTATAATTGAATTAATGTAGAAAACGCATTATGCTTATAAAGAGTGGCTGACAAAATAACAAAGTATTTCAATTATTTTAAATTTAGTTACTATTTCAGGAAATCCAGGAGGGGAAACAAAAACAACCTCACAGAACATGAGCAGTTTATTGATGCATCAAGTCAAGCTGCTCAATTGATAAAATCTGTCCGTTTCAAAATACCCAGCCGGTCAGTTGGGACCCTTATTTAGTATTCAGTCTATGTATGACACGAAACATTAGTTAGAAAAAAATGTAAGCCCAGTTTCTCTTTCCAAATGTTTTTGTTTCCCCACCGAGGATCCCTACAGAGTTACTGATTGACTGGTTTACAGCTAGAAACCAACTGTCTAAGGCCTGTTTTCTGGTGAGCTGTAAACCCTCCTGAACTGCTGGGAAGAGAAAGACAAGTATTTGATTGGAGAAGAGACACCGTGTTATTACACTTTCAGTTCATGTAATTTTTAAAACTCACACAGGAATATGAAAATGACATGACGGAAGATGGAATATTTTACAGACATTTATATAATGGGGTCTCTCAACACAGTTTCAGGTGAGTATTTGCCGTTTCATAATTCAACAGACGACTGCCGTCTTACTTTTAATTTCTATCCAATATTCCTAGTTTTCCACATTTTTTCCTGTTTCAAGGATATTTATAGATCATTTTTTACGAGAAGGGAGACAGCAATATATGAACAAACCACAAGGTTTGGACACTTCTGATATATGCATATAATACTTGAAATGCTTACAAAATGATGCACATTGTTATGTATTTTTCATCTCAACTGATAAATAATAGTGCTGTTTTGAAGCTGAAGGACAAACCTAAAACTTCAGTTTTGGGGTCAGTGTTTTAGCTCAGTAGAGACAGTAATAGTTTGATTAGGTTGACACAATAATGTGACTTAAACCTATTTAAATGTCAAATCTAATTCGAATTTAAACGACTTCTCATTTACAAGTTGGACTATAATTTGGACAATATAGCAGCGTGTTTACAGGCACTGACATAATTGAGTTTTTGTGCATCTGGATAGTGCAACTCTGCTGGATTTTGACAAAAAAAAGCTAAATTGTTAAAAAAAAAAAAAAAAGACAGGCAGCATAAGGAAGTCTGCCAGCTTTGCGCTATAATCTCAATGACAATATTTGCTATTGTTAGAGTGACTACAACATATTATTAGTAAGGCATACTGAGCCAAGACACGTTTCTTGTATTGTATCATGTGCAGCTGCTGAAAGTGAAAAGTTTAGAGGAGTAATTAGACCATCATTCCTTCAAATGAAAAAATCATTCAGTCAAAACAGAACGTTTTCACAGGACTCTGAAGTCCTTTGAAAAAACTACTCCGCATGATTCAATAGCTTGTAATAATTCCTTTATTGCATTAACAGTCTCTCACATCACTGCGGAGGAATTTTGGCCTGGCCCACTCTTTTTTTATTTTATTTACAAAACTGATTCAGTTTACTGCGGTTGGCAAACATGAATTCATGGATAGCTCTTTTAAGGTTTCCCCTTAGCACCTCAGTTAAGTTGAATCCTGGACTTTGACTTTGCAACAACTTGATTCTTTTCTTTTTCAGCCATTACGGTGTCGATTTTCTAATATACTTGGGATCATTGTCCTGTTGCGTGCCCCAGCTTCAGTCAATCTTTAGCAGTCGGGCAGATGGTACATATGAGTCTCGGTTGCTTTGGTTGAACAGTTCATGATCGACTCATTGACTGCAAGAGGCCAAGGTCATGTGGCTGCAGAACCAGTCCAAACCATCATTCCTCCACTACTGTGCTTGGTATTCATGCTGATGTGCTCTGTTTGACTTTGGCCAAACTTTGGTCTAGTCGAGCTAAAAGACACTGTTCCAGCAGTGGTTTGCTCAGATGCAGCTCTGTAAACTTGAACTATGGATGTTTTTTTTGTGAGCTTCCCAACTTTTACTATTTTTCTTATTGCACAATCATGAACAATCATGAACATTTAAAATGGTAACTGAGGCCCGCAGATTCTGAGATGTCGCTCTTGAGTTTTTTGAAGTTTGTCTGAGCATTGCATGATCTGACCTTAGATCCGGGTAATCTCTCAACGACTGGGAAGATGCTGTTGTATTAACACTCACCTGAATGCTCCAGACCAGCAAACTGCCCAAACATCTGCTTTTATAGATCTAGTCGAATTTGATGGTGGTCAATATTTAAATAGCAGTATCTGGCTACTACTTATCTACTTATCCTCCTAATTCCCACAGGAGCTGTAAGGGTGTACTTAGTTTTCCACAGGACGTGACTGTAAAGGTAAATCGCTTTTGCACTTTTTACAAAAGAAAAGATTAAAGATGCTAAATGACAGGTTGATTTGGTGAATGAATGCTGGGTTAACTTTTTGAAACAGCAACTTTTCCAAAAGAAGTATGCAAAACTGTCTGAAGTATGAGATAATTATAAAAATAACAGATGGTGCGAGTTATGGTCACTTGAGCACCAGCATTTCATTGTTCCTATGGATTGCTAATGAAGCATCTTCCACTTTGGTTTAAACAGAAATTGTAAACGCTGCAGGCTTAAAACATTTCTGTTAAACAGAATGTGCTTGGAGCATTTCCACTGGAAAAGACTGAGCACCTGTTGTCAATGGCGTTGTGTGATGAAATAATCTCTGAAAGTCTACTGTGGTATTCAAATCGACAAGGCAAACAACTTAAAATAAAGACACATTCAGGAATAATATGTGTTGAGCTTCATAATGTATAATCCAGTCACAAAAATGGAAGACATGGAGTATATATACAGGCATATGGCTAGATAAGTAAAGCCTTGTTTTTGCTGAACTCTATCACCTGAGACCAAATGAGCACATGTTTTTGTTTAAATCTGCAAAAGCCTATCACTTTTAAATATCATCCCTCCTTACACAAATCCAGCAGGGATAGACAAGAAATTATTTGATCAAGCTTGGCTTTCCCGAGCTAATTAGCAAGGTCTGGAAACAATATATAGTTATGCAGTGCAGCGCCTGAACACAAACAAACGCACCTGCTTGCCAGAATCTAATGTGTCACCTGTTATTTCAGAGCAGGTATAGCAGTCAGTCACAGCACAATACTCTCCATAATTAGTCTCCGAAGAACAACAACAGATGGAAGGAGTGAGAGATGGAGAGAGTGAGAGAAAAGACAAAGACAGACAGGTGAACACAGATAGGATACATACAGCCTCTACATACAGTCTGATGCCCCACTGCAAACACAAATGACTTTTAATATGTATAGGGTGCTGTATGCATATGTTCACTTTTGAATTCGCAGTCATGGAAACAGGTTTATTCAGATATAAGATATATACTTATATATCAAAATTAAAAGTTGACATTATTTAAAACCTTAAGAACATATGAAACGTACAAAGGGACCAGATGCAATATTAGGACTAAAGAGTGATCTCAATGGCTTTGAAAGAGGTGCTATTGATAAAAGATGTCTATTCAGCGCAGGCAGCCACAGTTGTTGACCTCTGATGTGATGAAAGATTTCTCAGTCACAGTCACTGAAAATGTTTTTAGAGTCTTACTGCACAAGTCAGCTCTGTGCTATTGGGAGGACTTTTTTCCACTCACTCCCTTCAGAAATGTTAGTGAATAAAACGCTTAAATACGTCGCTGCAAAAACCAGCCATCATTGCCTTAAATGTAATAATGACAGTACTGGCTTAGAAAAAAACAAACAAAAAACCCTTATCGCCTGGGTTTTTATCACTTGGGGGTCAGAGCTGAGGAGTGTCCTCTATTTGCATTCACAGAGGGGTTGAAAGTCTTCAGGGGACACATTTATATTCACAGCAATGTCTCAGTTTATACAACCCCTGTAAAAACAACCATATGTTGCACAGGGTGAGCCCAGTAAAACAGAGCTCGTTAACAAGTCCACACTCAAACACTCACGCACACGAGTTTTGTAGAAAAAATGTGTTTCTTCACAAAAACAGGATATACACAGCCATGCAGCCCCGGCCACTTGCAAACAAAATGCACACATACACACAAATTTACACAATAAGTAAGCAGAAATAGCGACATTGAGCCACGTCTAAACAGAGCAAAGTCATTTCACATGGTGACTAATTACTCAGTATGAAAAAATAGTCTGTTCCAGCCCTAAAGATAGTTTTTTTTATGGTTGCTCTAAAAACAAACAATGAAAAAAAAAACAAAACAACCAAAAACCCAAAGGTGGAACTTTATTGTTTTATAAGCAAAATGCTTAATGTTAATTCAGGATTTAGCGCAGACTACAACAGACAGCCAAACTGTTGGGGGGGAGGGGTCTTCTTTCTTTTTGATAAAAATATAGCAGCAGAGTTTCAAATGTTTATATGATGCAATGTTCTTTTCTTTAATTCTACATGGAAAAACGCCAAACTCATTAGGCTAGAATGTGCAGAAGAAGCAGTAGACTGGGTTTGAGTTTGTGTGTTGGCAGTGAATACAGCAAAGCAGCAGCAGTATGGGGGAGCGAACCGAGTTATGAAGAAAAGATTTATCTCGTAGCTTAAAAATACAGTTTTTCATCAGCGGCATCAGTTGTGTACAGGCTCCTCCATAAATCACTGCCAACTATCTTTCAGACTATATTAGAAGAACGTACTGAAGAGGTGACACGGCATGTACATTGGAACGATTTGAATTTGCCTCAAGTACGCATACTCTCTCACAATCCTCCTTACTTTTTGTGACCACGCCCTCCAGCCTGATGATGTTAGGGTGGTCAAACTGGCCCATGATAGATGCCTCACGCAGGAAGTCCCATCTCTGACGCTCCACATAGCCTCCCTTTAGTGTCTTTATCGCCACGGCAATCTCCTTCTTCCCTGGTGTTCTCAGACGACCGCTGCACACTTCTCCAAATTCACCTGGAGAACACACACACACACACACACACACGGAGCTCAATAAACTCACTTACATCTTCACTTCCTGACTACTTGCCTAAACCTAACCTTAAATCAAGTCTAACCAGATTTAATGATTTATGCAATGCAGACTTACTTTTTTTTAATCCCATATGAGTATATAAATACGCATAGACACACATAAACACGATACGATGTATATCAGCAAGCGTCGCGGCATCGGCAGGTAATGCAGCATACCACCTGGGGGCAGTGTTGGAGTTCCCATTTAAACTCCAGCCTTATTAGCTTTGCTCTGATTAGGTTAACTTCATAACATTCTCTCTTTCACCTTCTAAAAAAAAAGCCTCAAGTCTATTCTTACATTTCCTTTTGTTCTCTAAACCTGTTAAAGTTTTAATATTCCAACAGCCATACAGTGTCAAGAAAATGACAGGGAGAAGCTGGCAGATGAAAAAGGCATCCTCTTTAGTATATACAAAGGAGGAAGAGAGAGGCGTTTAGAGTGGTAAAAACTGATAATCTTATATAGACATTTAAAACTATTGTTATCGAAAACAACATGAAATGATACTCTTGTGATCACAGGAGAACATTGTGTCAGCGAGCAAGCGTATAAGAGTGTGTGCACGTCTGCGTGAGCATACCGGCTCCGATCACCCTCTCAATGCGGATCCTGGAGGGGTCGATCTCCTTGGTGAATTCGTGGACAGCCTGCGTGGGATCTTCGTATGTATCAGGATCCACGTAAGTCTTTATTCCTGGGTAAGGGACTGTGGACAAACACAGCGAGTAATCAATACAGTGAAGTGGCGTACGTGCAGTTTGTTTTTTATGGAGTTTACTGATGGTACGGCTGCAACTTCATTATGCATGCTTCAAATACTACACAATCAGTGGTACTTGTACCCCACAAGGTATTTTTACATTCACTGAGGGAATGTGGAAAGGATGAAAATAAACACACTCATGGGATTACTGATCTTTAGTTAAGTGTAGCAAAAACCAACCGCTATAATAAGCTGACTGCACAGGACCCAACATCCTTGTGTTATCGCTGAAAGTATGGAAAACAGTTTGCAAACACGCAGATGCGCTAAAGAGAAAATGAAAGAAATGATTGAAATATCCAGCTGCCGACAAAAACATAGTAAAAAAGCAAGACAAACCCACATTCACACAGTCTACATATCTTAGATAAATCGATAGGAGAAAGCTCTAAATTGTTTTTATTTTTTATATTATTCCATCAGCACTGGATCATAGGATGTTATATAAACAAATTCCACTCTCTCGAGACAAATTGCTTCAAACACATCCTCCCACTTCCATTTATTACGAGCTGTGAGACAACGAGCACAAATCTTTAGCTAAATCCCCGCAGGGCAGCACACTGAGCACTGAACCATCCTTTTAACCGCGGCAGGCTTTTAGCCATTATTTAAAGTGACCCTTCACCCTGCCGAAGTGTCCTTGAGCAAGTCAGCGAGTCTTTAACAAGCTGCTGCTGGTCTGGCGCTGACCCTCGCCTCCCAGCGGAGAGCTCCCAGACAGAAGCTGTGCTTCTCCTTCAGGGATCGATAGAGTATCACAAAACAAAAAAACAACAACGAGTTGTCTGAGAGGCACGAATCGACACAAGCAAAATGCCAAGGACCCGGTTCCCCTTTCACAGCTTCTGCTCAGCATCTCACACTGTGCCGCTGAAACAGGACACAGGAGATATGCACTGTATTTCACAGCCGATTGTAGCTCTGTGGCCTCGATCCAACCGTCCTCTTTGAACAGTCCTCATTTCTCTTTGTCTTCTCTTCTCTTTCTGTACCTTTCAACCCTCATTTGAGTCTCCCTTTTTTGTTTATCCTCTAGCAAATTTCCCTCACCTTGTCGCCATCGTCTTCATTTTACTGCTCAACTCCCTTTCAAATATCTCTCTCTCTATCTCCAGTTTTCACTTCACAGCTCGCAATTCAATTTGTGATTTTCATGTCAGGAATGAAAAGTTGGGCATAAAAGATATAAAGCAACAGAAAAGTATTGGAGTGCAAAAGCTGACAGCTCAGAGATGCAGTTGTCATTTGTAACCAGATTAAGAAAAAAAAATATGAAATTATAAAAAAGCTCGTAAAGCTCATGCTCATATTAAGTGAAACTTAAGTGGACATAAGAAGGAAGACAAAAGATGAAGGAAAGAAGAAGAAACAGACAGATGAAGGAGCATGCTAGTGGCTCTATTAAATAAATACACGTGACAATAGCGGGTAGGCATTTTTGTATTCTGTAAAAGCTCATGGTGAAGTCGGTGCAAAATTCAATATGCAAAGGAACAAGAACAAATGGGAAATGATCCATACAGAAGTACATGATGCATGTTGAATGCAAAGTGAAGAGAGGTGGCTGTTAGCTCCCTACTATGGCTCTCAGACTCGCTTCAGATTTATTCCCTGTTTACTGGCACCACGTTAAATTAAACATGTCACTTTCTAGACAAACATTTGGTCATTCAGACACAAGTAGTGTTAAAACCAGCTTCAAAAAGAGTTTGTTACCTACTTAGAACTTACTTAGCAGATATTGCAAAGTCAGGCAATAGGCATAGAAAACAAAGGAAAAGGAGAGAGGCAGCTTGATTGATTTACCGTGCCCATTCTGATAATTCGCCCTTCTTTTATCCTCCGAGGTCATCTTGGCCTTGAAGTACCACTGACACCTGGAAAACACAGAGAATGACTGATTGAGTAAAAACTTTATCAGATGAGCAATAATGTGACTTTTATTGGGATAGTGGGGGGTATTGTGACTAAATAATGAGACATTTGAGGCATGTCATTAAATAAATCCTGAATTGATCCCTATGGGTGAATTCCACAAAAATAAAGATGAAGGCAGAAGTATAGCCTTCAGGGTAAAAAGGTTTTATTTGTACATGCAGTTTTTATGTTCTGGTGATCATTGAAATGAAAGTAAAAAAAAGCCTGGATAAATACCCAGAATGCATTTCAAGATGGCTGCAGAATGCTTTGTAAATACACTAGTCAGTGGAACTACTGGTGACCATCTCTCTCTCCCATGTTATCACATACCGACGGCGTCTTTACACTGTAACGCTTGAGTACCTCTTTGCCTTAATTTTCCCTCAAAGTCTGACAAAGCGTTCTGCTGGTGTCATCACAATTGGTTGATGTGTAACCCTGATAACCAATGACCCGTAACCGTGGTAACCACGGGGAGAAGTTTGCATTTTAAACGTGCCTTACTCGTGAAAGCTTGTATGTGAACCTAAACCGTGATTTTGGGCTCAACGCTTTAACCAGTCGTTTGATTTAAAGAATATTAAGAAGTAAACAGCAACAGAAGAGATGGCATCAAAAGGAAACAACAAGATGAGTTGCTTCCTTGTGTTTGTAGGCCTTTTGTATCTTCATGTTGGGAATCCAAGTTATAAGGCTTTCATTGTGTGGGGAAAAAGAAGCCAAAGAGGTACCCCTTGCATTACATTACATCTAATCAGATGGGGTTCCTGACAAATCATGACTGGACAACAGGTAGAAAACCACAAAAGTGTGGATTTGTGTTTGGTGTTACTTTTTTGATAAAACCATTAAAATGCTTCTCCGAGGATGATAAAGGATCATGCTACTCTAACACAATTACTTTTCATTTGTTTAAGTAAGGGATGCTTGCTTCTTTCAGCGGTTACATAATCTTGCTCTAACCAATTCTCATGTCTTTAGGCTACTCCCAAAATAGATTGTGGTATTGTTATCATTTTATAGTGTTCTCTGGATCATGCTGAATTACACATCCCTATCTACTTGTCGCAATCACCATCAAGTTATGTGCTGCACAATCTGGCCCTTATTCACAGTTAAGCGTCTGCAAAAACAGCTTGATATAAACAACACAAGTCACGGAGCTCCGTGCGTAATGTTGCTGTTTTGAGTTCTTTTGTGCAACTTTTTCAAGCAGCAAAAAACAACAAAAAATTCCCAAACAATTACTGACAACTTAAAATGATCGTTCCTGTCTCTCTACATACTCAAACATATGCGCAGATTGCAAGATGATCAGTTTTAGACTCTCTCCTCAACATTTCTGTTTAAAAACACTGCAGTGAGCGGGGTCAAACACCAGCACAATGAGGCAAAATTCTAGCTTATACAGCTAACAACTAAAATAACCCCACAGCACCAGATTATTTGATCATTGCAGCTTATCACTTGAAATAAATGTTCAGCGACATACATAGTCTGGCTCTGAGTTAGGTTAGATTGTCTGCTGATAAAATAAAGATGGAGATGGTTTCATCTCATTCAGGGGATTGGCTCTTCAGCTAAAAAATATAATACAAGAGACACACATGCAATTCACAATTTGTGAGAAAATGGAAAGAAAAGTGACATCTGGATCAGTGAGAACTACACGTGATGACTCTTAACCAAAAGGAAGAACGAAAATTAAAAGTTTTCTCTACATTCGACTGTTGGAAATCAAAAAACTACGTAAAATCTCTCTCGTCCTCCTGTGTGTGTGAGTGTGTTTGTGGGAGAGTTTATCTAGGCACTGACAGACTGAGAGACAGCCAACAACAGATAAAGAGCTGCTGCCAAGAAAGTCTGAAAAGCTGGGAGATTAGATGACAGCATCTGCAAAAGACCACAGATGACTTTATCCAAATAGATACTTGGATGTTACTCTGAAATCAAAAATCCAAAAGAAAACACAAAGGAACTTTTTCCGAGTTATATTTACGGCAAAGTGCTGTATGTGGACAGGTCTGAAAAAACTGCGTGGTATTGAGGTACTGAGAGTGAAATGATGAATTGGTAACAAAAAAGGTTTGCTATAAAGTTATGCTTGAGAGAAAATAGTTTTGTGGTGCACTGAAAGATGGCGGCTGAGGGAGTTATGTCTTTGACTTGCCAGTAAAACGATGTAATGCATGAAAATGTCATTGAGGGTTAGAGTTAGTTCTGTAACACTTTGCACAATGACATGATTTTTAATAATTTTCGCCTCTTTACACCACCAAAGCAGATTCAAAATCATACAATCAAGAGATGATTGCAGGGCAGACTTTCAATGGGGGGTAATAAAACAACTGCATTAACTTTTTAGGAAATAATTTTAATACACAGCCCTCAGTTATTAGTAGCTCAGTTTGATGGCCAGATGAGGCCCATTTACTTATATTTCATGGCAGATAAAAGATCTGGAGTTAGTGCTGAACCATCAGGAACGTTCTCAGAAAGAATGCACTGAAAACCAAAAGCCCTGAAAGACCACATAAGATGACTAGTCCGCAGTCACGAGGTACCTTCATGAATGGAAATATAGAGGGTTTAGAACAAGATACAAAGAGCTGGTTACACTCAAGATTAGATTAAAACATCAATGCTATGCCATGGGCATGTCCATGGCTACCAGTGTAACCAGGTTCCTAGTGGTTACCAGAGATGGGCTAACGCGTTACTGTAATCCGATTACTTTTTTCAAGTAACGAGTAAAGTAAGGGATTACTATTGCAAAAACGGTAATTAGATTACCGTTACTTTCCCGTAGGAACGCTGCGTTACTGCGTTACTAAAATTGTGATTTTTCTGCGAGAATGTCTCATGACAGTGACGTAAGCAAGTGCGACGTTCGTGACAACAGCTGTGTGCAGATCAACAATGGATAATATATCGAGAGCGGGAGAGAGTATAAGCGTGCAGCGTTTAAAGCGTGGAAGTACTGACCTTACTTTGAGTTTGATTCCATAAAAAGTGACAAAAACATTAGTGTCCGTTGTGCGTGGGAAGAAAACTTCTTTTTACAGGAAAAAAAACCCCCTAAACTTCCAAGCAAGCACCGAGTGCGCTATGACGTAATGGGAAATTCACAGAGAAACTCGCGGATTCTTCCACTGACCGCTGCGGCACACCTGCACCAGGGTAAACCTCCGCCTACCCTACTCCTGCTTTACAGGTGAAAATAGATGGTAAATGGTAAATGGACTGGTTCTTATATAGCGCTTTTCTACTCTGTCCGAGCACTCAAAGCGCTTTATACAGCTAAATCATTCACCCAATCACACCCATTCACACAAGCACTTCTAAGCTTAAGTGCTAAGTATCTAACATTCATACACATTCACACTCCGATGGATGCATCGGAGAGCAACAAGGGGTTAGTATCTTGCCCAAGGATATTTGGCATGCAGACTAGAGCAGCCTGGGATTGAACCTTCTGGACCTTCTGGTTAGTGGCTGATCCGCTCTGCCACCTGAGCTACAGCCACCCGTACCCAATAGAGCAAAAGGACCGCTAGTCTTTGACTTTATTTATTTTCTGATGTGTTTTACTTGCATCTATTTGAAAGACTGAGTGTAAACACACAAAAAAAAATTATTTTATGTGCTGGAATGTGCAGAAAATAGGTTTAAATGTTAAACAAATTTCTTCCAGTCAGAGAATGTTGCATATAATAAATTTTTGCTTGATGCATAAAGTTAAAAGATTAAAACTAATAAAACTAGTTTTAAAAAGAGACTTTTCCATTTGATTACATTTTGTATGATGGATTATGTAGAAAAAGTAGACTTGGGCTGAAAGATCTATCGCTTTATCACCTATTCAGGTTGTAAATCGTGTTTTAAAAAGTAACTAAGTAACTAAGTAATTAATTACTTTTGAAAATAAGTAATCAGTAAAGTAACGGGATTACTTTTTGGGGGAAGTAATCAGTAATTAGTTACTGATTACTTTTTTCAAGTAACTTGACCAACACTGGTGGTTACTGATAATTTGAGTGCTTATAGAAATAGCAGGATGAAATCTGAAGGGTACAGGGCTATACTCTCTGCTCAGATTCAACTAACGGCAGATTCAACTGGTTGGACAGGATTTCACAGTGGAGGCATGGCATGGAGAACACTTTCAACGGGCAAGTCAGTCACTTCATCCCAGTAAAACAGTAATTCCTTTTTAATTACTCGAGACAAAACTGAAGGGAGAGAGACCTACAAACAAGCAGCAACTGAAGTTAGCAGTAAAGCATTACAACAGCCATTAAAACAGCATCCAAACTGCCAAAGTACTGACTTTTTAACATTTAAATAGTTACATAAAACTATCTGTAAAGTTATAATTTAAAAATATCCAAGGGAGAATATAATAATTTGGGTAAAATCATCCCTTTTCTGAAGCATCTTATGCCGAAGCACCGTCGGCCATTAAAACGGCTCACTGTTATTTAAAAACAGAGTAATGGATTCATTTAAACATGGCACTGCTACCTGTGAAGCACGTGGTTGCGTGAGAGGTGGCACAGTGTGAGGCGAGCAGTGAGGTAAAAAATAGTTATATAAAAAATTAAAAGGTGCTTGGAGTTCTCTCAGAGGATGTATCACTGATGAATTTTAAAACACATCTTGCAGTAGAGGGCTTAATTAATAGCCATGTGCATGAGGGGCTCTTGGTCCCGCTGGTGTATCCCCTAATAAATTTTCTCATATTTCATCATTTATTAGAATATAGAACTCTATTGCCTGTTTCTTACAGTCACGCAGCATGCAAGAAGAGTAAAAGTGACAAAACTAGAGTCTCATGCTTATTAAAAGGTTGGTGTTTATTCAAATGTTTTATTTATTAGCAAAGAGCATGTTTGAAAAGCTGAATTTGTTTATTTTTTTATATTTCCCCGTATATTTTTGAAATGAAGAAAATGTTGAATGAGCATCATCAGGCTTTTGTTACAAAGACATTTGCTAGTTAGATCAGTTCATTGTTGGGTTTGGTCTTTTCAAAGGATTTGTTAACAATAAGAAAAATCTACAAATCTAAAAGGCTACTTTGAAAGCTCATCTTCCTTATTTTTCTGCCTTTTTCTTTGCTTCTTTTTAATACTAATTCAAATCACCATCCAAATGCAACTTTCATCCTTTTTTTCTTCCCGTAAATTTATCCTGGTAGCTTTTGCAAAATCTCGCTGAAAAGCAAACAAAAGAGACAAACAGTGCTGCAAAAATACCTCTGCGGAGCGAGGCAGAAAATTCACCATAGTTATCCTTTAAATGAGAAGCAGCAAAGTAGAAGAGCAGAGCCCAGAGACTTGACCCAAACCCCCAACAGAGACAGAACAGAAGCAGGAACAGAGAGCTCTCACAGTCACACTGTCACTTCGAAGGAGACTCCTCGCTTCACTGTCACTGCTGTAGACTTGTCTGCCTCTCTCAGCCCTGCTCCTCCACACCACTGTGGTCCAGGAGGGATGGAGTTGGTGGTGGTGAGTGACAGAGGTCCTGCAGCTTGTCCTGATTCCAGCGGGACGTGATGGAACTGCATGTTTTTGGGTTTTTTTCTGCTGCTCTGGGACTTGTTCGAGCTTAAATATACACAACACAACTAAAAGCACATGCTACTATTAACATAACAAGAATAAACAGATTACAGTGCAAGTTCATAAGCTGGCTTTCCTTCAAGTTTGTGTACTGTTCTTATTAGTATGCAGTATAGTCATCACTTCCCCATTATGCCCAAGACAACAAAAGGCGGCAAAAATCTTAATATACCAAAGAGTTTGATAAATAAGTCATAGAAAGACAGTAATTACAAACAGCTGCAGCCATTTAGTTCCACACAGACATCTAGGGAGAGATGGAAGGAGTACTGGGTAATTTTCCCTGAGTAAAAATGCACCAAAATAAAAGCAAAGAATTTAAAACACAGGCCTATGTTGAGTAAAGGCTACTATATTTAATGTATCTTTACATATTTTAGCCTTCCAAGGTGAGCCACATTGGATATTTATGCCCCAGTCCTCAACAGTATACTATATTTCTTGTCTAAACTGACTAGTGATAAATTACGAATACACAATACTTTCTGACTACTTAAATTCATCAGGAATGAGAACAAAGTAAATCCTGCTTTTAGGAATTTTAAGTGACACAGATCAATGAAACAAACGCTTATATATAATAATAAATAATAAAAATAATTGCCAAAAATACCGAGGTAAAACTCAGGGAAAAAAAAAAAAATTAGTTATTGCTAGAAATTTGCAAAAGTCTATTAAGGCTGTAAAAAACGGCTCTAACATTTAAACCTGCAACATCAGTTCATTGAGGTTTGTGGGCCCATTTGTGGATGCACAGCGCCACTACAGCATTTCAACTTTGTAACACTGTAAATCATTTTTTCTCAGCCACGCTGTTGTAGATTTGCTTTAACTGTTGAAGAGATTATGTCATATTTGGCTCTAGAATATTTGGTACAGAGAGAAAGTTCATGGTTGACTGCAAGGTGCTCATATACTGTGGCTGCAAAACAAGCCCAAACCATCACCTCTCCAACACCGTGCTTAATAACTGGTATGAAACGTTTGTCCTTACATGATGTGTTTCCACTAGTTGTGGCTCTGGATGGCAGACATCTCCACTTTGGTCTCATCTGTACTTGTTCAGTTGCAACTTTTTAAACCTAAGCTGCAGTGCCACCACGCTCAATTTAAAGAAAAGATGCTTTCTCTTAGCGACGCTTCCAAACACGTCAAACTTATTCGGTCTTTTTCTACTGTCAAAATTTTCTGCAATCTGACAGATGTAGCTCTTAGCTTTTTTGCAGTTACTTTGAGCATTACACGATCTGATCTGACCTTGGGTTGAATGTGCTGAGATGTCAACTCTTGGGAAGGCTGGGGCATTGTGTTACTACACACCTGAATGCTCCAGACCTGCAAACTGTCAAATCGACTGCTTTTACAGAGGTGGTCACACTTATCCTACACTTGCTCCTATCCAGTATTACTGTATGTATATACAGCCATATGAAATACAAATCAAGTTCACACTGCTATGTAGTGAACTGAGGAAACATCAAGAACAAAAAAAACCTTTATTTGGCTAGCAGACAGGAGCTGCAGTCAGATATTCTGTAGGCCTATGTTGATTCCACGTGACACCAATTTGTAGCAGACAGACATGATAAATTGTTTGAATAACATTATTGATTATTGCAGTTTTAAGCAACAGGAGAAGCTGATGTCTTCCTCATGGCTGGCTTTTTTTTTTCTCCACAGCTTCAGCTGGATCAGCAGCCACATGAATTATGCAGGAGACCTCTTCTTCTTCTTCTTTTAATAATACATTTTTTCTGTCTGAAATGTGATGTGAGGTAGAGGTGCTGCCTCAGTAACTATTCTAATCAACAAAAACAACCTCCCCAGAATGACAGAGAGGCCAGGCTAACTGAAAGGATAATGCAGGCTGTGACTGAATAAGTTTGGGGTGAAAACGCAGACAGTGCAGTAGAGGAGAAAGTGTTGGCGCTTGCTTCCGCAAGTGTGTGTGGGTTCATGTGATCACATATGAGCCTTCTTCTCTTTGAAGACTTAACATAATCCGGGTTGCCAGATTAGAGCAGGTGTCAGAGGGCTGTGAGCCACAGGTTGCCAGACTGGGCTCCGGCTAAGTGAAGTCTGTGGGATCCTGGACACTGATAGACAGAGCAGATAACATGGCGGGTAACAGTGGCAGAGAGGACAAGAAGGGGATTTGGAAAGCTACTGTTGACCTCTGCTGATGAGGTCAAGCTGTTCATTAAAGAAATCGTGGCATGTGCCTTTATCAGTCTTTTCCAGTCCTGTCCTCTGATCCCCTTTATCCGCCTATCCTTCTGTCTCACCGGCTTTCATGTTGTAAGGAGGCCACACACGCACACACACACAATAACGGCTATCACACACAAAGACCTTGGCTTCTTCCACTGTTCTCTGCCCTGTCGAACATTGTTAGAGTACATATTCACACACGCATATTCAAAAGCACTTTACCCACCCACACACCTCAGTAAAACAACCTTGCTCAGAGCCCTAATCAAAGCATCAGTGTAATTCAAACCACTCCTCTCTTACCCTAACATCCCTCACAGTCACCTCACTGCAGTGCACCGCTGTGCTGCAGAGGCTACAAAGGGCACAAAAGGAAGGATGGATTAAAGGAAATATGACGAAAACGATTAAAAAACATTGCAGCAGTGTAGTGCAAAACTCTTCAGCTAGGCTACATCTGTGTAATCATGACACCTTCATTCTCATAGAAGCTCCCACTCTTCAAACCTAGCATAAGCAGAAAGCAAACATAGATGTAAATTTAGTAAGCTTTTAGGCCAGCCAGGTGTTAAACACAAGTCCTCTACAACCTTACATCGATGAGAGGCGTATGACTGAAAGCTTCCATCTTTTCCAGGCAGCTCAAGTACGTTTGGAGCTTTTTTGAAACTGAAAGAGAGTGAAAGTTCCTCCTACACAGGGCAGCGGGACCGCAGATATGATAGCTTGTGATGGAGTCAAAAAACACTCCAACTGCTGTTGTGACTGCTATTAGACAAATTCAGGTAAAAAAAAAAAAGGTCTTCTTGTACTACAATTCAAAAACTCTTGCACCTAGTTTGTGCATGCCATCGTAAGTACCCTCCTACAAACATTGATCACATAGAACTACCAAAATCCAAAATATGCTCTAAATGTCAGCTGTTAAACTTGGACTTTGCGGACTTTTGCATTTAAATGAAACCAACAATAAAGGTGTTCACTGCACATCTAACATAAAAAACAAGAAAATATAAAATAATATCTGTGAAGTTTATGGTTGCAGTCCTCTGGCAACCGGGATGAAGAGTTCAAGTACAAGTTGCAGTTTCTAAAAGTTCCAATAATTTTTCCCAGTCGAAATGAATTTGAAGCACAGCGGAAACACGTCCATGTCTTGGATCTAAATTAAAGCTTTCTGATGAAACTATGAGTGTAAGAGATTGAGAAATGCATTAGAAAATATCAGGTCAAAGGTCAGGTTTAGATAATAAAAACGTCCCGGGTCCACACGTTCCATTCAAAGGCTTTAAAGGCATTTGAAGCATGTGCTTCTAAAGCCGGGTAGAAGGACAATAGTGTTAAGGAAACTAAAAACACCACCTGCATGTTAAATCAGCTCACATTGACTTCTGAGTCGGTGCTGAGTGACTTAAGCAATTATGGTGTGTGTTTTGTTTTGTCTTTGCACTTTGTTAAATCTTCATAAACTATGGGTTACTTAATCTCAAACATAAAGACCCTGCACACCACCGCTATACCCACACGTGTTATTTATTTTTCAAAAATAAATAAATCACTTGGATATCCGGAGACCAATATCGCCAGGTATCTAATTCATTGTCAGCCCCATTAAAAGGAATTGCGGGAAATCTTTGATGAAAATCATTAACTTGGAGTATTTTGATTGAGCTCGCGTCCAAAGACATCAAACACTTTATATGGAACAGACATTTTTGTCCACTGAACCCAAATCATTCCTAATGTCAAATGCCTTCTTGGTGGGACACTAGTCAGCTGCAGTAATGTTAGAGGTATATTGTAGTATACATTTACACTACATATGCTCAGGGTGTTATGGCTCACACCCTCCGCACACCAGATCTCTGCGGATCTAGAAAGCTATGTATAGGTGTGGCTCATGTTATATTACTTGAATGGAAAAGTGCCTATTAATACCAGTCCCTGTAGGCTTGGGGTGCTTTGGCTCAGGAGTGTCTGAGTTGTGAACCACAGCCCACCAAGTCGGTTGGTTGTCTACAAATGGAAATGTTGGTGGTTCGATCCTCGGGTCCTATAGTTTATGTAATGAAGGATCGTTGGCCAAGATATTGCATCCACTCTGTGCCTGTCATAGTAGGGAAGTGCTTAAGGCATTGAATACAGCACTTGTGAATGAGGCTTTTAGTTAGAAGTACTTTGTTTATTCAGCTAGAGTAGAAAGGTGTTATATAAAAAGTATCAGTCTACTTAAGAGAAACAGTCAAATGCATCTTTATATGTTAAAAACTGTAATTGTGTGAAAGATAATCAGTTCATCAGGCAATTGGTGACAAATGCATAAAAAAACAAGGTGCAAAAGATGAGATTTGCCACCTTAGAAACATTGTACTTCTCTTTATACCTCTATTTTTGCATTTGTTATTTCTGTGATTTTTCACACAGATAACCCACTGGAACACTATCAATGTCTCTCTGCAGAGATATTCTGACAATGTGTGTTGTTCGGTATATTTTAAATGATATCTCATCTTCCTCCCTCTATGACAGTCCGCCTTTTACTTCAATTCAGTCTGACTGTGAACACTTTTGATTTCCAATCTGATCGGACAGCGTGCCTTAATAATTCAATCTGGGAGCCTATATCACGGCTACCAGCAAATGTGACTGAGAAAATCTTCACCATCTTTAAAACTAAAATACAAAAAATACATTTTTTAAACAGTTATTTTGCTGTCAAGGTGTCAGAATCTTAATAATGCACTCTTGCTTATCTTGCTTCATTTCCACCTCTTATTTTGGACAAAACAGGTCATCAATGTTGTAGATGTTTTAAATCCAAATTCAAATTTTGGTATTTGTCTTTAGAACTCTGTGGGTGTTGTAAATTATCCAGACTCTGTGTGTTACCAAAGATTATGTCTTAGAAAAATAATAGTTGTCTTGAGCTGTTATTTATTTGATTTAATTAATTTGTATCAATAGAGATCAATCCATTGTTTTATTACCAGGAGCTATAATATTGTTGTCATTTGCATGTGAATGGAACCACAGCTTCAGATTGTTGGATTACTATAAATATTATCAAAAGATGCAAAACTCCTTTTTAAAAATGGTCTCCATAAATGTTTGAGAAATCAACATCAATATTAAATGGATGTGTATTATTTGCAAACAGAAGATGAATTTGTGATGTTGAATATTTCACTTTTTGTGAGCAATTCTACTTATTTTTTTGATCAGTATCTTCACAGTGAAACTGAAAATTATTTAGCTTCCAAATCTAGCTTCTGAAATAGAGTCTTGAAAGTGTTGTTGCTTTTCTTTTCTGTCTTGCAGAGTTACACACCTGTGCATCTGCCCACATACTATACTTGAATGTGGATCTTTAACGTTAGGGCAGACTAATGATTTACCTTTTTTCCTTCTTCCTTTGCATATGTCTGTCTGTGTGTCTTTTTCCTCAAATATATTTGGTGCTTTGACTGAATTATTAGGTTACCTAATGTAATGTGATAAATTGGCAAAACTGATTAGAAATTTAGTTTGTTCAAAAACTCATGATTATCAATTTAATACATAATTGAAACTAAAAATTGCTTAATTATTTAAATCACTATAAAGGCAATACCTTCTACACAAATTCACATTTTGTTCTTAAAATAAGTGTGCACAAACGATATATAACCCTATAATTCGTTTATATGTCCTTCCCTTCCCTGGGTTTTAGTGGTATTCTGTGTCCAAAGGTAATTGCTGAAGCAAATGTAGTGAAAGGCTGTGCCAATGCCCTGTGGAAATATTGAGCACATACATTACTGTAAGGAATTTTGAAGCTTACAGTTATACTTAAATGAATCATTACAGTCATACTTAAATGGATCAGAGCCGTCCCTAACAGTATTAGCTGCACTTGTACTTTTCCTGTCATGACAAGCCAAATTGTCTGCTGTTAAAGACGCCTGGTTACCTTTCGACATACCTCACTAACGGTAACAAGTGAAATATTCCTCCTCCTTAACTATTTGTAGGCTGAATCCTGTAGCCTGAAGCCTGAGATGACATTTTGTAAATGTTCAGATCACTTAGGGCTCTGCACATCAACATATAAAAATATCAAAGATGTGAAAATGTTTTTGCACCTAAATGTTTCAAATCATAAAACAAATTTGAATATTAGACAAACAGAATTGGTCCTAGCACAGAACCCTGTGGAACCCCATAATTAACTTTAGTGTGTAAAGAGGACTCTCTATTTACATGAACAAATTGTAGTCTATTAAATATATATGACGGATAAATAGGACACAAACCATGACTTTGGTCAGCACACTTATCAAAACTTCCCACTGTGGACATTGTGGCTGCAAAACTTTACACGGACATCTTTTGGGGCTTCTACACTGCACTGATATCTGCACAATGAAACCAAATAATCTAACCAATAGGAAGAATGAATTATGTGATTACCATATCTACCTTTGAAGCACAGACAACACCACCCAACTGACTTTTAAAGTGATATTTCCACTTAATGCACAGACAAGAGTGGATATCAGTTGAAACTAACCATGCAGTGAAATATTCACTCTGAGTAAAACCAGGATAAGTATATCCATCTTACCTTCCAGTGATGAGGAGGAAGAGAGTGAGGATGACAAGAAGAGTAAAGCCACCAACCGCTGCTGTGACGATCACTAACACCTGGCCTTGATCAGAAGCCATGTTGGAGGCTGAAGGTAAAAGAAACAGTAGGAAAGAAAATGAGATGAGGAGGAAAATATGTAGCTGGGCGGAGACATTATGTGGGGAAAAGTAAAATAACATCATCATGTTAGAAACATGGAAAGCGGAGTAAGAGCGCTTAAAAAAGATAAAAACAAACATGGACAAATCAGAGGGAAGTGAGGGGATTTCAGCAAAACAATCATTCAACATCATTTTCATTATCTCTTATCATCAGTGTAGTATGCATAGACCATGTAAGCTCTCTTGATAGGTAGATATTAGGAGACATGTTTGATCTGCTCTTCATAATGCAAGAAAACCCTCAGTTAACTTTCACACGGGAATGATTCATTTGCCTGCTGCTGTTTAATTAATATTATTCATTCATGAAATTGTGATTTAGTCCATGAACATTTGGTTAAATTGGACCCATTTGATATTCATGATTTTCCCTTTTCTGTGTCTTGTCACAAGGCTAACGAATCCCAGATAATTGAAAGATGATTGCTATTACCAAACTTATTTCTATAATATTTCATGCTTAATGAATATGAATTGGAGATCTGGGTGCGTGGTCGCTAGCCCAAAGAGCGAGCCTCATGTGGGTTAATACATTAAGTGCGTGTGTGAATAGAGCCAAGAGCACATATGTGAACGGAGGTTGTCGAGAATATGTGTGTTTTGGTTGATAAAAATAATTACAGTCTATTTAGGGGATGGTAGAGTGAAAGTGGCGGTGGTCACATGACACAAGGCAATTTTCCTAGTCCTAAGCTTCACATCACTAACTAAACAGATGTGTTGGACTGACGCTGCTGTAATGAGGTGTGCACAGGGAGAGAGGGGTGGCAGAGGAGGGGATGAAAAATGCAAGGTGAGGAAAGGGATGACAGAAGTGACAGACAGATACACAGACAGATGGAAAACCTATTGCGGTGACAGTAACTGACAGGCAGACAGACAGACTGACACAGAAGGAGAAAGCGACAGGGGCCAAAACTGCTTTTTTTTTCTCTTTCAGATAAAAGGCCAGGCAGTACAAAGGCTTGGCCAAGCACTCTCTGATCCACAGATAAAGCAAAGCTCTGCAGCTTTGGAAGGGAGAGGGCCACTATGAAGCCAAATCACCCCTCAACAATACCTGACCCAACATAAAAGGGCATCTGGACCTTTGTATTTTATGAGTAGACTTGCAATAAAGCACCTACTCACACATACACACTGGGAGAAAACATTGATTCAGAGTACACCAAACATCAAGGCTGTATTGTCAGACTCCCCTGTTGATTGTATTCAGTTTTTCGATTGCCGTTGCAAGTGATATTCTGACCTTTTAGGCGTTCAGGGGTTGTGGTTTCAACCTATATGAAATTCACACTGCAGAGATGCCAAATGTTCACATTGTAGTTAAATCCATGACTACTCCATCTTGTGTTTTCTATCCAGGTGTAGTAGCCCTGTGTTTGGGATCACTGTCATTTTGAAAAATGAAGCCACTGCCAATCAGATGGTTTCCAGATGGTATTCCATGGTGGATCGAAATTTGATTCACTTTATTTTTCTGTGCTTATTATCCCATCAATTTGAACAATTTAACAATAGATGGATCAATGAGATGTTGCACAGCATGCTGAGATATGCCAAGTTTTTAGCTAGTAGCTCTTAGGGAAACACCTCTCAAGACTTTTGCACCACACTGTATATACATAGGAAATAAGAAGGCATTTAAAGACCAAGTATTGTAAAGAGATTTTGCTGCTGTTATTCCATGTTTAAACACAAAAATCAAACTTGATCTGGAACTATAATAACTGTAACTACAGGCTGATTGGAGGGGAAAAGAATATAATATATTTATAAAGCAACAACAAAAAATGCTCATGTTGTTGTACTGAACTGACAAATAAAAACTGTACTTCTGACACCAACATTTCCGATATATATAACTGTGCCTAATTGGGAACCAGGCGACTTCTAATTAGTAGCTGTGAGATATGAAAGTGGTGGTGTTATGTGTGGAAACTTGAAGGTGGTCTCACATCCAGGTTTATTATTTGCTGTGGCGCCTCTGATGTAGGCTGCCTTAGGTGCTGCTTGAGGCTACATGAACTACACTTGAACCTGAGCTGCTGGTTGCAACTAGCATCTTCAATCGCTGACTTACCGTCTTGAAGATGAGCAAAAACAACACATTATTTAGAGTTGAAAATATATTTTTCAATATTAAACCTGATTTTCTCAGACTGAATGAGAAATTATTATTGTCATGCAAAAAACCCTATTTTTTGGCCTTACTGCAGTACAACAAACAAGTACTGTAGATTGTCTGAGGTACTTACAGTCTCCTGTAGTTTCGTATTCATATTTAGGAGAGTAGGAGCTGTATCCGGCAGCTGTTCGGGTGCGCACGCTGAAGACGTACCAAGTTGCTGGTTTTAAACCCGAGACAATCACACTGGGGGCTTTGGTGCGTGTCGATGAGTAGCTCAGCAGCTCGTGTTCCTGTGGGGCAGAACAGAGGGATGATCAAAAGTCTCAGCATTGCGGAGAATATTTTGACCAAGTCTTAAAAGATACATTTGTCATTGATATTTTTTCAAGCAGTGACAAATACTACCTTCCAGCCACATTGTAGTGATGGAGAGCTTGTAAGCTCTTTTGATCACTTTTAGGAACAAATATTACAGGCAGTAAATCATTCCTATGACACATTTGTACTGCTGAGATGTTCTACAAAGTTGCCTTTTCTTGTTAAATTAATGTTGTGAGCTTAATAATTCACCGGAAACATGACATATTCCTCTTGAGAAGTGATATATCTGCCCTTTGAATCATATGCTGAGTATTTTAGTACCTTCTCATAATATTTGACCTCGTAATCAATGATCGGGAGTGTTGTCTGTTCAGGTTGCTGCCAGGAGAGTGCGATGCTGTTTGGAGAAGCCCAGTCCTTCTTTAAAGCCCCGACCAGAGACGGACCTGGTTTGCAAACACACAGACAGGTATCATTTTCAGTATCTTTACCCTCTTGGCATTGTTGAGAAACTGCTGCTGAAGACACTACATGCTATTGTACACAAAGTGCACGAAGAGTTTGTAACTATGAACTGCACTGTGCCAAGACTCAGCAGCAGAAAATAATTTAATTAGCAAGCTTACTCTTTCACATGAATCACCATTCCCCTCCAATAAGTCTGTATTTCTAACAGTCCAATCTAGAATTTTGTTTTCTCTGCGGTCTCTTTGTGTGGTATATTTGAGAGCTATTTAGCCATAATTACATACAATTTTATAGATTTTATAGACTGTATTATCTATAGGCATAAAATCACATTAAAGAATTAAAGACTCAGCTAAACAAACAATAGAATTAAGCAGACCATTGAGGTATTCTTGATGTCTTTACTGTGTTTTTGTTCTCACCTGGATTGTTTATTCATACACCGCACTAATGACTGAAATCATAACGGACTACACCAGAAATAAGTAAGTAATGCACAGAGTAAGTACACAAAGTTTTGTTTTTCAGGAGCCCATACTTTTAAAAGTACTGATTCACATCAGCAACAGCTGTAGTTTATTCCAGTAAACAAGAATCTCGCTGAAACAGTGAAAAAGTGAAAAGAGTGAAAAAGTAAACAACAAGGCAAAAACTGAAAAAGAGTTGAATTTCTTTAATTAGTAATTAAGTGTACAAGGCACTTTAGCTGCCTTAAAGGAAGAAATACTACAAAAACCTAGAAGTTAGTCAAAAGAATAATAGGTCAAAAATGTTAAATGATCAAAACACTCTCTGCTCCACTGAGCAGTAAACAACCACAAGCACACAGCTCAGACTGTAAAGAGAGTAACACTCTACACTCAGGTGCTCCCATCCTGACCTTAACTACTCCTAGGCCTAATTACTGAATGGAGTCAGCTGAACAGGGCAGTACCTAAGGCAAGGACGAGAACAAAACACACCCACAGACTCAGCAACCATCAGAGGTGATAAACACTACAGTTCCTTGAATGTCCACCAAAGGCTGGCTCCAAGGGTCTGCTCCCATCTCATAACACTGAGAGAGCAGAAATAAATGTTTATGGGCTGGCACCAAAACACCCCCCCCCCCCCCAAAAAAAACAAACAAACAAACAAACAAACAAACAAAAAAAAACAAACAAAAAACCAACAACTAGTCACCAGCCCACCATGGTATTATAGGAAAAGCCATAAAGCTTTTATAATAAACTTAAACCTACACCATATTCCCTATTCTGGTATTCTAAATAGTACTTAGCAAAAATATAAAACAACCTAATTTATAATTACATATACCTAACTAATAGGGTTGCCAACTCCCAGCAAGAAAAGAAAAGAAATTTCATGGCATGCATTTTTTTTTCCTCTTTGATATTTGGGCATATTGGGACCCGATGAATGTAAACACAAAGAATTACCAGATTTTTCTTTCCCCCACCTCATTTTTGTTTCTAAGAAAAATGAGAGCCACATATGAGGATATTCATATAAAATTTCAATACAAAAAATAGCAGTATAATGTCCTCGTGAGTGGATATCAGGCCCTTATAGAGCAAAATTTAGTATTTTGGTCTAAATAACCCAAAATGCGATGTACACATACGTGGACCAGGTCCTAGGAGGTTAAATCTCTGTAGAACCGGTCACCAGAACCAGGTAAGTTAGCGCAATAATTTTTTTTGCATATGAAACCAGAGGAGTTGAACTTACATCTTATGCCATCAGCTTGTCCTAGGTCACGGTTTCCTTCCACATATAGCTTTGCAAAAATTGAATAAAAAGCACTTGCAGCAACAAAAACATAATATTCCAGAAACACGCTTTGCAGCTGTTCATAACACTTCCTACATTGACGTCAGCGCGAACTATCGCATGTCCGCCATTACCTGCCCGAAACCAGAAGTGACGTCATTTCGCGGAAAATGTAGGTTTTTACTTTTGGGGCTTTATAAACCTATCCTGAGGTTAGGTTTATAACATCAGGATAGGTGATCATCATGTTTGACTTCATGCTTTTCTGAATAGTTGCTGGGATGCTTAGAACTCAAATTGCACTGCTTTAAATAGTTTATTTTGATGCATAAGCTGTTTTCTTTGCAAATTTACATTATAGGATTTATTTTCGTTTTTTCTGTAGTATATAAAAATTGGTGTATCTCAAAGATAAAACTAAACACTCAAGATAAGTTTCCTGTTGTTGTAAACTATTTTTGCAACTTTTTTGTATTTAAAGTTTTGAGGGACAAACCTCTTAAATTTCTCTAAGTAGAAATATATGTAAAAAACAAAAATGATTTTCAATTTTTTTGTAGCTTATTGGACTTTTTTGCAATTGATGTAGTTACTATGGACTTGATGCATATATATTATTAAAATTTGGGCTATAACAGTTGTACTGATGTATAGCAACTTGAAATGGTCCCAAAAATGGCTCCACAGCATGTAAAAATATAAAGTAAGCTCTGGCGGACTTGGTTCTATGGTAGGTCTTAAAGGGTTAATTGACAAAAACGATTTTAATTTAATGCATGTATAAAACAAATGCACAGTCCAGCCCTGGTGACAACCCCTACTGGTGTAAAAGATTCTATAACTTTCCCTTTATATTGTAGTAAGGTTTAATGTTATTCATGAAAGATGCATGGTTAAGTGATTCCTGGTTCCTGCAGTCCTCTCAGATAACATCAGCTAAATCAAATAAAATGAATTCAAACATTTGAGTTTATTTTTGGTTTTGCAGCTTTCCTGAATTTTGAAATCAAGTTATCTGACAATAATAATATATTACTGTGTGATTAATTATACAAAATAACCATCCGACAAGTCTGTACTGCGGGGCCGCGTTGCAGGGGCACTGAAGCCCAGGCCTCCCTCTCCCCAGCTACCTCCTCCAGCTTAACAGGCCAGTGCAGCTCCAGACCACCACCCTGGTCTGCCAGTCCAGAGGAATCCCCCTCTGATCTCCATGCAACATTGTAGAGGCGTATCAATCAGGACAGCCCTACAACATCCAGAGCCTTCAGGAACCTCACCCACCCCACGGGCTCTGCCACCAAGGACTGCCTCAGTGACCTCCCCCACATTTGTCTGTACTCAATTTTTTAAAATAAGTCAAATAAGTGAAATGTTAATAATTAATAAACATCAGTGTGTGTGCAATGTGCCCATAAAATCATAAAGCTGTCCAAATGTGCTTGTTTGAAGAAAAACAAATCTCACAATCTTGAAGCTTTTAAATAGTCATTTTTAAAAGTAATCATCTTTTTTTTTATATACAATCTGTGGACAGACTGCTAAGCTAAGAGGAGTCTTTGGGGATCTTAGCAACTCCTACTCTATATATTACTACAGGCACTTCACTGGCTGACAGTGATCACACCTGCCCATCTTGTCGCTTGTACGGTAATTGCCACACTCACACATTCAGTGGTTACTTTTCAAAACACGTCCTAGTTCTTTCAAGTTGTTAAAAAAAACAAATCCACATAGCTGTTTTTCCTTCCCACAGGTTTTAATTGGAAATAAGTGAATAAGCTACATCTTCCTTTCTCAGACTGAATTGCATTAACTTTGGTCTATGAATTTCTGCTGTGTAAATAATTGTGCTGAGCTCCCAAGAGAGGTCGGCAGATGTAACTGCCCTGAGAGTCATTATTATACATTATCATCTAATGTTACAGAGCTGACTCATTATATGATTATAAAATGTAGGCCTGCTTTTCTAATGTGCATTCAAAGTGAAATGATGACACCAATATGTTTTTTGTTTTTTTAAAATCAACTATTCTACAAAACTATGCCTGGGGAAGGTGTTTGCAGTTCTCACATTGACAGAAGTCCGGTATTAGCGGATGGAAGCACTGGGTTAAGGGAACAGACGAGAGATCTTGAAGGCGGATGTTGGGGTTAGGGGTTGGCTGTTAGATAAGATGAAAGTTTTGGGCTGTAGGGGTTTGAGCTTGTTAGCCAGGAGCTGGGAAACCATACTGGTATTGTTTTATCAGAAGAAAATGAAAGTGAACACCTCTGTTGTTGTCACCACTGCTCTTTGCCCACCAATTCTACCTTTTAAAATTTTTAGATTTCCTTCTTTATTCAACATTTGAAGGAACTGGTTACTAGTCTATTAGAGAGCAGGAACCCACAGATGAGAATTTTCTAAAGTTATTTGAAAGGGAATAGGAAACAGATTGCTTTAGTGTTTTCAAACATGAAAGAAGTACTTTTATATTTACAAAGTTGTGTAATCCTACAGAAAAAAATAGAATAAGTAAAAGTCTGTTTTATATGTATTGTACTCCATCTTATGCTGCAATGCAAAATTATTAGTATTAAGGATCAATGAATAAAAGAAACACAGTGTGGTATGAGAGAAATGCAACAATGTGACTTTCTTGAGTTATTATCGCCATATTGTGATGTGTGTTTATGTAGGTGTGTGCATATGTGTAACTTAAACAATGACTAATTTAGTGTAACTCTTTAGGTGCAGCTCACAGTCCTACCTCGACTGTTTTCAGATCTTATCCAAAGCTATCTGACGGCACATGCCCTCTATTATTGCTTCTCTTTATTGCGGTTCAGATGGTATTGTATGGTAAATCATGAGGTTACATTTCTGCCTTCATAATTTTAATCAATTTTGACAAGCCACTGACTGAAATGCAACCTCAAACCATGGCCGCGTTTTACAGATGGCTTTAGACACTCACTGCTTTCACTCTGCTGACCTCCTGTACATGAATTTGAACCAGAAATTTCAAATCTTGATTCGTAACTACCCAAGTCCCCAGTTTTTTTTGAGGAATAACATGCTGAGTTATGCCTATTTTTCAGCCAAGTCGAGAATCACCAATCTGTGTTTTTTCCAGATTTTTTATAGATGCAAATGAAGAATTAGGAATAAGTTATTTGTTTTTGTCAATGCTAGCAACAAAGTCCATCTCACCATCTGTCCATTCATCCGTCCATCGCTTGCAGCGACCTGTTCAGGGTACACCTTGCCTTTCGCCCTGTAGCAGCTGGGATAAGCTCCATGTTCTTTCCTAAATTGTTATGTGTAGACGCAACACTTGTCGGGTCTTGTGTTAGTTATATGCCTTTTTCTGTGGTTGACTCATCAGTGTTAAGTGTTTTCAAAAACAACAAGACCATTCTTCTGAAAATGCTCAGATACAAGGACTGCACTAATAATGAGTAAAGATGGCAGCCAATGTCTAAAGAAAAACTGAAAGAGTTTCAGAAAGCCTGGAGAACTATTGCTCAATGCTGCTTTACAAAAAAAAAAAGCCTGAATCCTTAATAAGAAAACAAAGAAATAAGAGGTGGTTCTAGACTTTTTGCACATCACTATATGAGTGCTTATAGAAGGACTTCTCATAAAGTGTTATGGCTCTTGTTGGAAATGATATCTAACTCATTACAGGTGGCTTTATGATTGTACTGCATATTGAAATACAAGCAATTCTTGCATTCGTTTGTAAATGGTGAATAGAATGCAAACAGCCTCAAAAAACAAAAAAAAAAGTAGCCGATGTTGACTTGACATGATGCCATACGAATGATTAAAACACAAAATAGCTAAACACTACTATCAATAATTTTAACAGAATCAAAACTGATGAAATAAGCGGTGATGTATACTGAACAACATTTAATGCCGTGCAACAGCCACTTTTACATTAAATGCTTTTTAATGCTTGGCTTCTTCTTAATAACCGGAGATTTAATAGGCATGTAAAATTTGGTAGGTAGTTTGAAATGGTAGTCAAACCAGAACAACCTAATGTCATGCACGATTGAAAACAGCCAATAATATTAGGATAATCAAGAAAGCTCAAAGGGCAGGGGTGTATATGCATAAATGTGTGTGTAAGTACGTCTATGCACATTTTGTCTTAAAAAGAAAGCATGAAGGAGCTGGAGTAGAAAATAAACCCTTGCTTTTCAATAAGCTGAAGCTGCTGACATCTTATTAGGTGTTATCATTATATTACCTCTCATATGACCATTTTACTCAGAGCGTGCTCATATCCTTTTCCGTGTCTGTCCTTGGTGGCAGAGAAAATTCATCTCAGGAGGACTTTATCTGATCTAACTCTGTGTAATGAACCACTCTGTTGAGGCTGTGATGTTGCAGGGTTTCTTCTGCTTCTCATGCCAGCCGGGTACAACAGTAGTGGCAGGCCAATGTGGTTTGCAGCCGCAGCTATGTTGTAGATGCATTAAACTCAGACACAAGATTGTGGGAATCTGACGTTAACATTTTGGCCCCTGATAGGGAACAATAAACACAGGGTAAATACAATCCCCTCTGACTCATGGAAGCACATGAACATGAAGTGCTCAGAAGAGCTGAACAATATGTTTAGCACAGAAGCAAGGACATTGTCCATCTGGCTTAAAATAATTGCCAGTATAAATATGACAGGTCTGCTTGCATCAGATTTTCCCTCTCGCTATGCTTGGATTTGTACAACAAGGGCCTATCTATCTATCTATCTATCTATCTATATATATATATATATATATATATATATATATATATATATATATATATATATATATCTATATCTATATCTATATCTATCTATCTATATATATAGATATATATATATATCTATATATATCTATATCTATATCTATATATATATATCTATATATATATATATATCTATATATATATAGATATATATATATACATATACACATACACAAACAAATATATATTCACACACAGATTTTTGGTAGTACTTTCTATTACAGCTTGGTAATAAAGGAATAATAGTAAGGTAATAAGCCAAAAACAAGAATGTAATAATGTGGTCATTTTTAAGTTATTACCAGCAATTACCAAAGTAATAACCACTTAATATGCAAGTAAATCATGGAAGCAACAGTGGTTACAGTTGAGTAATATTATGCTGAAATTTATGTAATTGGATAATAAGGGAAAATACAGGAAATGCAGCTCCGTAATAAAATGGTAATAGTAGGGTAACAAGAAAGAAACAGAACATAATAATATGGTAATTATTACCCCTCAATTACCTGTGGTAGTTTCTGTCTAATGAGCAGGAAACAGAGCTGCAAAATGCAAAACTGCCTGTTTCTATTTAATAATAGATTAATTACCTATTAAATCAAACTGAAAAAGTGTGTGATTAGTGAATAAAGAAAAGACACACACAGATGCACATGCACACACACACCCCGTCAGCTACCCTGAAGTAGAAAAAATGGCTAAGAGAATGAAAGCTATGATGTGCTTTATCAGGAAAATATAACTATGTTTTGTGGCAAGCTACTATTAGAATTTGGCAAAAAATGTTCTTGCAATCTGGAAAGTGAATAATACAAATAGCACACATGTTCATTAAATACTAGAAAGCCACAGTGAGTAAAAAAGACAGGGACAGAGAGAGACCCCTATTCCATAGCTGGGGATCATTCCACCAAAAACAAATTATGAAAGTACTAGACAAACTTTAAAAAAAAATGCTGAGTATAGTGTTTTTAAGCAAACTTTATCAACTTTGTGAAACACATGTCTACTTCAAGCTTGTTAAGTCAATTTTTCCTTTGTTTGTGTAAAAAAAACGAAACAATGCAGTACTAGGCTGCTGTAGTCGAGATTGTATGTCTAAGGACTCTTTAATGTGCCAAGATGTGGGAACGTATTGTTTAAACAAGTTCCACAACTTACAGCTCTTTCTGATAAAAAAGTTGAATATAAAAAGAGGAATTTCATGATAAAGTTTTGTGAGTTTTTGAGGTAGTTGTTGAGTTTTGATGAAATGCCATTATGTAGTCCTTTTATTAACCACAAAATTAGCAGATCAAAAGGGGAGCCTTAGGAAGGTAACTGACTGCCCTGAAAACATCAATCCAGTACTATGTTAACCTTTTTAGTGTTCCAGCTCTCAAAGGCAGTGGTAACTGATTAAACAAGCATTAGCTATCTAGCCTGTTAACAGTATAATATTTCATTTTTATGCTGAGGTTCAAACCATGAACTAAAATGGGGAAAAAAGGTGATTTAAGTGACTTTGGTCATAGGTGCCAGACAAGCTGGTCTGAGTGCTTTAGAAACTGCTGATCTACTGGAATTGATCGGAAAAAGAGAAAATATTGAATGACCAGGAGTTTTCTGGGAGAAAATGCCTTGTTGATACCAGATTTCTGAGGACAATGGCCAAACTGCTTCAAGCTGAAAGGAAGGCAGAAATAAATTACTTTTGCTTAGCTGTAACAAGTACAAGAAAGATTTACAGAAGAGCACAACGTGTCAAACATTGAATTAGATGAGCTACAGAGGCAGAAGATCACATCAGCTTCCACTCCTGTCAGCTAAGAATAGGAAAATGAGGCTACAGTTCACACAGGTTAACCAAACAACAGACAGTAGGAAAAACGTTGCCTGGTCTGATGAGCTTTGATTTCTGCTACAAGGTTTAAATAGTAGGGTCAATATCTGGCAGAAAGAACACTCGAAAGAATGAACCCATCCTGCCTTGCAACCAAATCGGGATTGTTGAAGTGCTGCAGCCTACTTGAGTGTTGTTGCTGACCATGTCCATGCCTTTATGACAACAGTGTACCCGTTGTTTATGTTGCAAGGTTCAAATAATCTGAAACTGGTTTTCTTCAATATTACACTGAGTTCGCTGTACTAAATTTGGCCTCCACAGCCACCAGATTTCACTACCACATTATATTTGCTTCTCTGTAAACAGCAGATGCGTTGCTCTAAAGGCCTGCTGCCTTTGAAACACAACAATGTCTCCCGGTGCTGACAAGATACTTTGAGGACACAGGGCACACATCAATTGTCTTTAATGATTTTGTATGTGGATTATTACACCGGCGGCATGAAATGTGCCAGAGGAACTCACTATCCTTTTTTGAGATGAAGAAGCACTGGAAAGGCATTAGAAACACCAGTCAATTACGACGCCCAATGGATGGATTTTGCAGTCAAGCGTGGTTAAGCTCAACATAAACTAATGGGGAGTCTTTAAATGAGCTTGACCTGCATATGATTTTAATTAGCTTTCCTGCCCTAAAGGCTTCCATTAACTGTTTAAAAAAAATCAATAGTGCCAGTATTGATGCTGAGCGAGAGCTTAAACGATGTCCTAACACTTCACTGATTCAATCCTGATAGAGAGATAGACTGCACGAGAGAAACACATATGGGTGCTGTTGTTTACAGCCGTTATTTTGATACATCGTTTTTCTAGGCGTCTGAATGTGTTTGTCTCATGCTGCATCCAAATTGGTTTTTCACTGCACATCTTCATGGGAAAATAGAGGGAAAAGATTTACACGACCACATTCATGTGTACACATACTTTAGAAAAACAAATATTCAATGTGCCTGAATTCCACTTGAATTTAAATTTGTTCAATTCAATACCATCCAGCTTAATTCCCAACACTGGCTGCCAATGTCAAATGTTTTGAGTGCCTCCGAAGCACCCTACAGACGCTTTCCAGAACTCAGGGATTGAATGAATGAAAGGATTGAAGCTGTCTCCTGTTACTTTGAGTAATCAAAAGAGGGAGTGTCACATTTGGGGAATGTCTAAGTTCTGTGGTTTTAGATGTGCTGCTTTTACAAACGACGAGAGAATACTAAAGTAGCGTTTTGTTTTGTGTCATTATTATGCTGCTTTAATGCTGAGGGTCCTTGTCAATGCACTGTAGGTCATCTGTACAGTGTTCTGAACTCCAAGCATAAACACAGAAATCACACAGCTCTGACACCCACATAAACTGGCTTAAACCTAATTATTGAGAGTTGCTATAAAATCCAACTCAAATAAGTGACAGCCCAGGCAAGCGTGATATGTCAAAATTGCTGCCTAATTGGCAATGAACTCCATCTGAGAGTCCAATCTCCCAGCAATTTGTCAGTATGCGGTATATGTTTAAGTTTACCTTTTCAACTTTCTTACTGAAACGAGATAAGAAGCTTATCTCCTATGTCTTATGTATGAGGATAAATACAGGAGGTAATTGGTGTTTTGAGGGTCTACCTTGGATGTATTTAGAAGAACTGTATACAAGACACAACATTAACTTTACTCAAAGCTATCCAACATCACTTAAACCAGTGTTCGCACATGTGCAAAAGTGGAGGTATGTGCCAAAGTCTCAGGACGCTACATTCATGCTTGCTTGAAAACTTCGACATCATTGTCAACTCCAAAACTGAGTAAGAAGAAGCATGTAGATAATTAATCCCTACTCCATGCTCAACACTCAATTGATTCACCATATTCATCATTACCTCCACTTTCCCTAAGCACTTATATACACTTGTATCTCCAAAAAAGGAGAGGAAAAAGAAAGGAAAAATATATAACTAGAAAATCTTGTTCATCAAATATTCAAGTCAAACTAGAGTCGCTTTAAGGCACTGTTATTAGGAAAAAACCCAACTTTAGCAGATGGCACTATCCCTCAGCAAGATAAAGTTGTTGTAGTTTCCTTGATAACATTAGCAGATGTTGCATTAAGTGTGAAAAACAACTTTTCTGAGTAATTTCCTTGGTTGGGTGTAGGGTTTCTATGCATTTCACCAAGCAACTTTTTTCTAGCTGCATTTCTTCAGATATTTGAGTACTTGTGTTTAAGCTGATGTTGAACATTACATAGGCCCTGTTTATGAATACATAATGCCTCATTTGAATCCACTGAAACTTCACATTTCTACCTCCATCTCCTGCATTTCAGTCTCAATAGAAAGTCCTGCAATTTCCTAGCCAATCGCCTAAAACAGTCTCTCTTCCTACTGTGACGATATCAGCTTCCTTTTCTAGAGGCATACTGTCACTCCCTGTAGTCTCGGGAAGGAAAAATGGAAGTGACCCTTACGGCACTAAATAGCTGTCAACCGAATCTAAACTGGGCCAGTTTCTTGCTCTCCCTCGGCACACCTGCAATCCCCCCCTCCCGCTGTGGTGGCTGTCTTTAGTATGACAGCATAGAAAAGCTCCTTAGACTCCTTTGCCCCATCCAGATGGTGGCTATAACGGCCACCCGGACAATTTATCATGTGTATCTGCTGAGTACAGGGAGTTAACAGGTAATTAAAATCATCAGTCACGCAACAAAAGAATGGACTAAAAAGATGGCAATGAAAAAAGGAAAAAGGAAAGGGACGTTCCTGTAAGTTTTGTGCCATTTTTATGTTCTTGCAGTGATTTGGAGGTATAGTAAGAGAAAGGGAAGAAAGGAAAAGGAAAAAGGAAAACAAAGAAATAAATCAACAAAATCTCGAGTGATAAGCTTTGACATTGGATGGCGTCTAACTTGCAAACAACGAACAACATTTAAACCTTTGTTCTCTTATTGACAATCTGCGCTAAAGCAGTGAAAGGGGGATGAAAAGACGGACAGATACAAAGTGAAAAGGAGCGTTGCACACTGTCACATAGAGAAGGTTTGTGTGCTAGCTAGCCTGTCTGACACTCTGAGGTCCCATCTTTAATAAGGTCCCAGCTTGCCACTGATCCCTCTTGTTCCCACTTAATGGGGATGTGGAGAAGCAATGACGTGTGGGAAAGGCCAGTGAAACCAGCCCTATACTGGCCCACCACAATCAATACTCATTTGGCCTCCACCTCTCTTTCCCCAAAAGTAATTAATGAGAAGAACGGAAGTATCTGGCCGCTGACAGTTGATTTCCCTGCCGGTCTCTGTCCTTAACACCCTGTCCATTTCTCATGCTTCTACTTAAAAGCTTCATTATGGTTGAAACCAAGCATTCAGCATTGGAAAGTGACACAGATATAGGCCGACACAAACGTCAATGTGCATCATGTTCAAACATGTGAGAAAGTAAAAAGGTAACAGGAGAGGTGCTATACACATATCTTTCAGGTAGTTAGATCAAATGGACATGTATTCGCCTGCTCACATCTTGAATTTTAAATCACTGAGTTAATATAGTTAATATAATTTGTTCAAGTAGTTAAAGTGGTGTGGTGGAGACCTTGGGTTTGAGTCCCACTGGCTGGCTTTTGGGCTTTGGGCTGTTGAGTCTTCCGAATAGTGGAGTTTGTTACTGCTCTTAAGACCCACCTAATCCTGCTTGGCTTATTCTGATTTTATTGTTTTACTCATATTTATTTATGTCTTGTATTTTTAGTCATGCTTTTACTCTGTGTTGTACATTGTGTGTTTACTATATTCTAGTCATTTTTATTCTGAACCAGAGGAAAATGGATGGATGGATATCTTGCTCTTATGTTTCAACATTTTCTCATGTAATATGAACAGAATTATCTAATTGCTCAGAAAAAAAAAAAAAAAAACAAACACAAAAAATCTATCTGCTTCATCTAGACTTCATTTCGTTAGCCTAACCCGTCGCCAGCGACAGGTTATCGTTTAAAGCAGGCGTGGGCAACTCCAGGCCTCAAGGGCCGGTGTCCTGCAGGTTTTAGATATCACCCTGGGTCAACACACCTGAATCAAATGATTAGTTCATTACCAGGCCTCCGGAGAACTTTTGCTGTGTCCCAATTCAGGGTCTGCACGCTTGAAGTACGCATTTTAAGTGCGATTACGTCACCGCCACGCGACGACGGCTGTCCCAATTCGAAGTGTACTTCAAATGCATACTCCAAATGCGCCGTCGATTTCCCCAAATATCAAGCGTGGTCCGGTGCACGCTTCGTGGTCCCATATATCCCACAATTCATAGCGCGGCGGTGGGTGTGGATAATTTTGCCGCAAAATACAGCAGAAGGGAGCGGCCAAGAGTGAACTGTCAAAAGTAAGTACTGAACATGACGTCACTTAATTATGTGCGAATGTTTAATAACGAAGAACATTAAAACATTGCTGTTGGCCACATGTTGGCAAAGTTGTGTGACATTAGTGATGTTTGTACTTACAGTGTTAACTTGGTTTTAAAGCATATATATCATAATAATCTGACAATAATATAATATTGGCCATATTATATTTACATTACCATAGTGAGATTTTAGTCTCATGAACAACAAGAGCTAATTGTTATTTGCTAACTACTCTTAAATGACTGTTCAGTACAGAAATGAAGCCCAACAATCATGTTTTACAGTCCTGTGGTCTCAGCCTCAGATACTCAACTAATCAAAGTGATGTCATGACAAAACATTTTTCTCCTTCATTTCTGTCAAACAAAGCTGTATGTAACGTTTCTCGCGGTTAGTATCATGGTTGCTAGGCAACCTGAACAGCGCGACGAAGCATATACCGTCCCATTTCACAAGCCTCTCACTTCCGCACTTCTCGTACTTACAGTACGCGCCGTATGTAGTACGCGTAGTGCGCGTACTTCAAGCGTGCAGACCCTGAAATGGGACACAGCCTATAAGACATGTTGAGGACGTAATATAGCCAATGTAAATCAGCTGTGTTGGATCAAGGATACATCTAAACCCTGCAGGACCCCGGCCCTTGTGGCCTGGAGTTGCCCACCCCTGGTTTAAAGGGTAAATTAGGTTAGGGTTTAAAGGGCTAGATTGTTCAACCATACTGCTCGCCTAAGCCTCCACCTTACTTGCGTTTAACAGGACATTTCACTAAGATTTTATGATGATAATAATGGCAGTAACAGTGATAGTTTTGATGACTGTGATTATGGCTTTCTAAAGGGAAATCAATATGTAATTTCAGTGCTGTCTGTGGCTTCCAATTCAGAGAAGAATCAAAATCATGGTGGAAAAAGTATCGTGGCTCGTTACATAAATATAAACATCAGTGAAAATCAAACAGAATCGAAACTTTTTGTTGCTTCAAAATCCCCTCTCATCCTCTCACTGAACAGAAGTACACAGGGAGAGCAGTGAAGTGCCACTGCAGAGGAGATACAGTATAAATAGCAGTCGACCCTGCTGTAGCACCCACAGTAGACTCACTGCAGCAGCACAGTTTCCTATAGAGCAAATTTCCAGCAGAGCCATCTATACACAAGCCTGCTGTCAAAGTCAGCTATCCTGGAGTTAAAATAGAGCACACAGTTGATACAGTGTTGCATGAATGGGCCATGAAGAATTGTTTGAATCTAGAAGCATGCACTTTGATAGCACTCGTAATGCGCAAGGTGATGGTAAATGTGGTAAAGAATAATGCAATCCCTGTCTGGGCCGATCACACAGTGCTTCAAATAAATGTGCAAAAGGTCACAGTTTGATGTTTTCTGTGGAACAAAGAAAATGCCATTTTGGAGGGAATGTTTCCACTTTCTGTTAATCAACTTCTTCTGCAATTGTGCTGCTTTACTCTGACCGAACACACGCCAACTTTTACTGGTAAATACTTCCAAATATCTGGGACAAAGGTAGTTCAAACTGTTTCTATTAGTTAATCCACTGATTTTCTGTTTAGGTTTTAAAGTAGGTGGCGGTTCAAAGGGATAATATAGTGTGTACGTCATGTATATGACAATAGAAGGCTTGTCATTGTATTTGATGTCTCACTGTGAATACAATTGAATACAGTGTGAAAGTGTAGTACAAACTTTAAGACCTCAAACTGAATACGTCTCCAGTGGTTGTTAAAATGTATAAAGGTCCGCGGAGATTTAAGTTAGAACTGCTGTCATTATGAATGGTTTGATGGAGTGAGGTTACTATAATTTCATTTAAATGAACTGAACCGACAAAAGGCATTGACAACTGATTTATCCAACTTTCAGAAGACAATGGCGCTGCATTCTTTGGAGGAAATTCAGCCCGAAGATTGAAGAGGGGATTGAGGTGGGAGTTCAGAGAGAGAAAACTTCAGAGAACATCCATCAGGATTGCAGAACAATGAATCCAATCACTCTGTATTAATGAGCCAATGCTTAAAATAGTTCCCGTTGTGAGGTGAAGTCAGGGGAAATGATCTTTGCAGGAGGGGAGAAGCTTCCTGATAAAAGTCTGGGCATAAATCATTTTGTGCAAGAGAAATAGCAAATCTCTTTTCCTTCAAATTCTCCACCTGCTCTTAGCAGTGCTGAATAGCGATCCATGGGAATAGCTATTCTTAACAGTGGCTGCGAATAGGTGACTTACAGCTCTTCTGGAGTGCCCACAGGAGCTGACTGAGGGTATTCTATATGGCCACACACAACACTGCAGAGCATGTGGTCAGCTCAGTGATGGTCTGAATAACTTAAAGCAAAACTGGCATTAAGGTATTTTCCAGGCAGATCCTGAAGATTATCTAGTAGATTTGTGTGTTCATGAGGAAACTTCAGAAAAGCATAAATTGCTTCAGTAATTTTTATAATGTTGTCAAAAAATTTTCAAGACACATTGCTCGAATATTTTTCACGCTTCCCATCCTCTTCTGCCTATACAAATCTTCAAACAATACAATATTTTCTTGCACCAGTTGGCACACACACCAAGCCCCAGCAGATGTTTTAGAAAAACAGCGCACTGTGACTACACCACAAGCTTATATGTCAATATAGTCACTTTAACTAGCTATAGCACAAAAAAATATTTCATGACACAAAAATGTTCCTAGTATATTAATTATATGTGATTTAAAAACAACAACAACAATTAAGCATACATGTTCAGCCAGCTGCAATGGATGGACTCAGTTGACATTTAAAACAGAGCAGGTAATAAACTGTGACTCTGTGCATGGCAGCTGCAGTAAGTAAAGGATAAGACTCCTAATTACCAATAAGAGTAATAATTATAATTAATGAAGTGACTGATGTTGCTTCATATTTTTTTTTGGTTTACATACACTCATTGAAGCAGCAGCTGCTCAAAAAAGATGAAGGGAACACTTGATCATCACCATATCACACAAAGTAAGTTAAACATCAGGGATATCAGTCTGTCCGGTTAGAAATTATAAATCAATTTTACATGCTTTTGGTGTAAATTAAAGTGACAGCAGGTGCACTAGAGAGGCAAAAACTCACCAACTACTGAAAAAGTGTTTTACAGGTGGTGGCTACAGGCCATTGTTCTCCCCTCATCCCACCAGTTTTGCTTTTTACTAATGTTCTTGTTACTGCTAGTAGCATGGGAGAATATCTGTAGCCTAGTAAGGTTGCAAGTAGTTCTGCTCCTCCAAGACAGCCTATACCATGTGTCACCACAGGACGGTTTGTTTGAAGAAGGTGGAGAAAATGAAAGTAGGAAAGCTGGATAGGGCCTTAAAAGGGCGTCAACTCAGCAGCAGGACCAGTATCTGCTCCTTTTTGTGACAAGGAACAGGAGGCGCTGCAAAATGCATGTTTCTTGGAAAACCACTCCACAAAGCATGAGGATGACTGATGTCCTTAAGTTGGACCTGAGCCCAGAACTATGGAGCAAGACTGGCATTTTGTAGAGAACACCAGAAAGATTGTGTATGCAGTTCCTGATGATGAAGGCCTCAATGCCAACCACTAACCCTCAGGTTTGCCAGACCTGTTCCAATTGAAAATGTCTGGAAGATTATGTATTATGGTAAATGGACTGGTTCTTATATAGCGCTTATCTACTCTGTCCGAGCACTCAAAGCGCTTTATACAGCTAATTCATTCACCCAATCACACCCATTCACACAAGCACTTCTAAGCTTAAGTGCTAAGTATCTAACATTCATACTCCGATGGATGCATCGGAGAGCAACATGGGGTTAGTATCTTGCCCAAGGATATTTGGCATGCAGACTGGAGCAGCCTGGGATTGAACCACCGACCTTCTGGTTAGTGGCTGATCCGCTCTGCCACCTACAGCCACCCCATTGTATATATATGTATTATTGTATATATTATGTATTGGTGTATCCAATGCTGCCAAATGGCACTACAGACTGCCTAAAAGGTCACTGATGCCCTGATCCAGATCTGGGAGGAGATCCCCCAGGACACCATCCAGGATGTTGCTGACACTTCAATCTGTTGCAATTCAACCTAGACACAAGTAGTGATTATGGAGTGTGTGCACCTCAGTCATCTAAATGCGCATGTACTATGAAGTTTGCAGTCCTTTATAAAAGAAATAAAAACTGTTAAAGTTTTTCATTAAGCAGTTTTTAATGTTCAAGAAAAACAAACAGTTTTTGTAGCAAGTCCCTCAAACAAATCCTCTTTTTTCACTGGTTCATTTTTGTTTACGCTGTGGAAGAACCACTATGTCAGAAGATGAGCAGTGGGGTTATTTTAAAATGCACAAAAGGAAATTCATTCATTTTAAATCATACTGGTCTCCCAAATATTCACGTTCATTCCCTTATATATGCATCTAAAGTTTGACTTAACTCTATGACTTTGTCTCTAGCCCAGCTATCTGTTGTTACCCATATTAAGCAGGTGAGTATTTGTATGCTGTAACCTGAATATCAATAAACATATACAAGGAAATTCTATCGGTGCAGATCTCCCTACTGAGCCCAGCTGTGAGAATTTGGCCTTTCTCACCTGCTCTTTGCATTTTCTAGCCTTTGTCTCCCTGCTCAAAAGTATAACAAAATCAAATGATGTAAGAAGTATTAATTCTTGAATAAAATATCACCATCTCCTGCTCTCTTTCCCCCCAAACTGCACAATTAGGATAGGGCAAAGATCAGACATTTATTGTTTATGGTATGGGTAAAACATGACAATCACCTCTAGCATTCTCATTGTTTAGCTCAACATCTGTTGTTTTTCTCCACAGCTCCAACTAAACTAGTCAAGGTTTTTTTTTCTGTGCGTGTGTGTGTGTGTGTGTGTGTGGTAGCAGCAGGTCATGGGCATTGACATAAGAGGGTGCTGAAGGGCAGAAAATGGGCAGGGGGCAACAGATGCCCCAGGTCACATGAAGCCCTGTGGGAATCAGGCTAAATAAATCTGCCGACAAACTCACTGGGTGAACACCTGCTAACACTGTATCACAGATGCACAAAGTTATTCATTACACACACACACACACACACACACACACACACACACACTGGAGCCTATTCCAGCTATCAGGGCAAGAGGCGGGGTACACCCTGGACAGGCTGCCAGTCTGTCGCAGGGCTAACACAGAGAGACAGACAACCATTCACCTATGGGCCTTTGGGCAACTTAGAATTAGGAGTTAACCAAACCCCACTAACTGCCATGGAAGGATGCAGGAGAACCCAGGGAAAACCCACGCAAACATGGGGAGAACATGCAAACTTCACACAGTCCAACTCAGGCCCTTCATGCTGCGAGGCAACACTGCACCACCATGCTGCTCCATTTAGCCAATTTAATAACACATTTTCTAGATTAGTCCAAGGTCACGGTTAAAAGCAAAGCACAATGTTGTGGATATTATGGACGTGCTGGAGGTCTGATGTTTGTTGAACGCCGTTAAATGCAAAAAGCAGAAAACCAAAGAAAAGCCCTCCATTTCTTTATATTTTGCTAGGAAAATGTAAAGAGCTACAGTGACTTATTAAAATGTACAACATACATTGAAATGCAATACATAAAGCAAAAGTTTGTACAACAAACTTGAAAATTAATATGTCACATGGCCACCTTTATTCTTCAACACATCTCTCATAGACCATTGTCATTTCTTGAAGCAGTCCTCAGGAATAGTTCTCCCAGCTTCTTCAAGGACATTCAAAACTCTTCTTTAGATGCAGGCTGGCTTTTGTTCTCCTCTCTATCAAAGTGATCCCACACTGCTTCAAAAGTGTTGAGGTCCGGCGTCTGGGGAGGCTGATCCATGCTTTTTCTGCATTGGCAGTATGTTTGAGATCATTGTCATGCTAAGAAATGAAGCTGCTTTCAATCAGATGCTTTTTGCATGGTGTGACATAATTAATCAAAATCTGCAAGCACAGTCAGTGGTGATGGACACGATCTCCATCACCACTGGCTGAAACACAGACCCGAACCATGACAGAGCCTCCACCGTGTTTTGCAGATTGTTAACACTGTTGAACCTCTCTCTTGACCCCGTGAGCTAAAAATCACCATCGCCACATAGTATAAAACATGTTTTAGTTCACTTCATTTGTAGGTTAGCCTCTTTCTCTCTGGAGGTTGAAATTACAATGCTATAGCGTCACAGCTTAATAATATAGCAAGTTTTTGATACATGAAGCCATCCATGTCGGTACGTTATGCTCTCTTTCCTGGAACACTATGGGGTCATCCCTTCCTAATTTACTTCCACTGTGGGAGGGCACATCCCAGCATGAATCAGGGTATAAAAGCAGGAAAATAAACCAAAACAGTCTACAGTCCATTTCAGGATTGACACAGATACAAATAAAGATGCACCAGCATGGCCAAATTCACACTAGGGGGCTTCTTTCACCTGATCTGTTAATTTTTGGGCTACTGCAAACTAGGCCCCCTGAAGAGAGCTACACAAACACAGAAAGAGCAGAAGGGGTGAGGGCTGAGATTAAATCCTAATACCTTGTTGCTGAGAGGCAGAATCCCAAAGCACTGAACTAATATATCATCTCTTCATTCAAATCAGCTTTAAACAGGAAAACAGATATGAATAAAAAGAATCACTTTGTCAGTTAAACCTTCATTTTCCTATAATGACCATGGCAATTTTATTTATGTAGCACATTTCATTACAAGCAAACTGTGCTTAACACAGAAGAACATAAAAACCTGTGCAGGTTTACGATGCCAAAAGCAGTGAAAACAGCTAAATATAATGAAACAAAGAAAAACTAAAAAGTAAAATAATTCCAAAAGTAGGTCTTTTCATGAAATCACTAGATATCCCTGCCTCCTGAAGTTGTGCCTCGGTACCACCGAATCATTTTCTCAGCCATGTTTAGGTGGCGACAAATGAATAACGTGCCACATTTATCATCTGCTCTTTCTTGATTATATTCAATAATAGGCTGTTGTGCTAACACCATGCCAAGTCATCTGCCGCCTTCTCTCTGTGGGCCCTCTCATTCTCACCAGTGAATGCATATGACAGAGGTATCATAAGTGAATAATAATGAGCATGTGCTTCCCAGACTTACTGATTAACATGGTTAAAGTAAACCAGCCATCTTTGCATTCCTTTACATTAACCCTTTAAGACCTACCATAGAACCAAGTCCGCCAGAGCTTATATTATATTTTTACATGTTGTGGAGCCATTTTTGGGAGCATTTCAAGTTGCTATACATCAATACAACCATTATAGCCTAGATTTTAATAATATGTATGAATTAAGTGCATAGTAATTACATAAATTACATAAATTTATTTTGAGTGCCTTCATAGTTTTATTTTTGAAATACACCAATTTTTATATACTGCAGGAAAAACGAAAATAAATATTATAATGCAAATTTGCAAAAAAAACAGCATATGCATCAAAATAAACTATTTCCAGCAGTGCAATATGAGTCCTAAGCATCCCAGAAACGACACAGAAAGTCATAAAGTCAAACATAACTTTTAAAAACACCAGTATAGGCTCATTGAGGCCCGGACGGTAAAAAACTACATTTCCGCGAAAATGACGTCACTTCCGGTTTCGGGCAGGTCATGGCGGACATGCGAAAGTTCACGCTGATGTCTAATCCAATGGAGGAAGTGTTATGAACAGCTGATCGGATCAGCAAAGCGTGTTTCTGGAATATTATGTTTTTGTTGCTGCAAGTGCTTTTTATGCAGTTTCTGCAAAGCTATATGTGGAAGGAAACTGTGACCTAGCACAAGCTGATGGCATAAGATGTAAGTACAACTCCTCCAGTTTCATATGCAAAAAAAATTATTGTGCTAGCTCACGTGGTTGCAGAGCTACCGGGATTTTAAAATAGTTACGCAAAACAGAGCGTGCCCGCTCAGACCAGTTTTAAAGGGTTAAAACAGCTGCAGAATGGGGGCGGGACCAAGTGTTTGGAGACGATGGTTGTATTAAAAGCAGAACTGTCATCAATAAATAGTATATGAAATTATTTGTTTCCTTCCCTCTGTGAAACACAGCTATTTGGATTGCACTCAGAACATGTCTTTGTTGATCTGTTGGCTTGATAAGCAAACCACTAGCTGGTTAGTGTGATTGATACAATTCCCTGGATGTCCACCGCCAGTTTGTCAAAGCACTTCATCACAGAAGAATCAGTGTTTTAGGTCTTTAATCATTAAGACATGTTACCCAGTTCAGTTAAGGAACAGGAGCCATGATAGCTGTCATGCAGCAGCTGGTGATGTGGCTTGTTGCAAAAGATGGGATGAATATGTCTCTAAAAGAGCTGCCATACTCCCTAAGGCTTTGTCTGTGGTTCTCTGCTGAGAAATTTGACTCAACCATAGACTCCGGTCAGTTTGACTGGCAGTGTGTCACTGTCTCTTTCCCCCCCACTTCTTTTTTTCTCAGATGATTTGGAGACATATCACATGCATCTGTCTTTTGTATTGATGTAGTAGCTCTTCATTTTTTTTTAACCCATGCTGCTTGTGCCATTGAAATGTTTTTGGCTTGTTTTTATGTTTACAATTCAATTCAGTTTAAAATAAAATAACTTTATGCATCAGTGCAGTATTGACGTGATGTCTCATGCATGTGGCATGTGCTGTGACAGGTTTCAGTAATCTACAAAAAATGTTTAGTTGCTTAAATGATCCAATATTTAAGATACCAGACTGGTCAAGTAGCCTTGAGCAAAGAAATCAAAACACCAACTACACATTATTTTGTGTTTAAAAAATGAAGTTCTATGAATTCCCACTTGAGTTAGTCTAAATTGAAGTGCCAACAGTTATGACTATAAATTTTCTTCTTTTTTTTTCTAGATCTCCCACTGAAGATTGTTGTCGGTATGGATGCTTTGGTTGACACCTGGATGCTGACACAGACAGCTGTACCTGGTCAGTGGCTGCAAGGCTTCACTTGTAGTAGTTTGAATTCCTGAACTGGAACTGTCTGTGTTTTTAGCGATAGTGCCTTTGGGAGCATTTTTATATAATTATCTGACAAGTAAAATGACTAGCTGTTTGTGTGATAGTGGCAGTAAGTACGTGAAGAGCCTAAGCTGTTGGGAAACTCTGAAGATCTTGATCTCACGTTCTCTAGATCTCATCTTCTGTTTCTCTTCCACCCGCTACCACCATCTCTGTAACGGCTCTCTTTATTTATCTCTTTTCTCATCTCTTTCTTTCCCGGCGTCTCGCTCTTCTCTTCTCTCATTCTTTCTCTTTGCAGAGCTAATGGCGGCACCTCGGTTGCGATCCAATCACAGGCTGGCTGCAGCAATCACCGTCTGCTGATTGGTTTTATAATCCTCACTGAGGATCTCAGAAGGGAGAGAATCAGCTGGCTTAGAAGTGCTGCTCTAAGGGCCGTCATACCGATGCACACATGCACACGTCAAAACACACACAGACTTTATTCCTTAAACTCTGTAACTGCATCCTATTTTCCTGAATTGCTTTTATTCTGGGCACAAAAGTTTTCTAGGAATGTGAGAGCATTATTACATATGTGTGTGGTAGGATTGCAATGATTAAACAACAAAGAGGAAAGGAGGGCATTTGCTCCCTTCAAGCTGTCTATTTAAAATAAAGTGTCATTCATCTTGCATGTGCCTCTGAATTCTTTTGGCTATATATGTGCATACATATACGATAATAACACCTGCATCAATATATTTTAGGATATGATGCAAGGCTGCATCAGAGCCCTGCAACACCTTACTAGAGATCATCTGAAAGTACAAGTGAATGCAAGCAGTAAAGCCATAAACACTCCAGCCCAAACTCCCAGATCAATAAGCTCAGCTTTAATTCTCATATTTATACATCCACAGAAGAAAAGCTAATCTTCAAGGCACAATATCATAGCTAAATCCCCATATACTCACAGGTAACAGTGGAGGTTGGATTTGCCTTCTAGCATGGATAACAATATGAGAATAGAAAATGTAATTACTCAACACACCCAGCCAGGTGCTGTTCATAAAAAATACAATAACTCATACATAAACACACGTACACGAGCTACACAAAAGACAGAACCCAAATCTGTGTGTACACTTAGTACGTTCTCTATTCTCACAACTGACCATCTATATTTATAATGATTATTTAAGTACAGTCTGCATAGGCCACTCGCATTTTAAATCCCAATTTAAAAATCCTGCTTCTGATGCTTTGGGTTTACTTTCTGCATTGTTCAGCATGTTGCATCAGACTCTAACCCACTGTATGTCCTATTTCCTCTGTCCTTGTCCTATATATGTGAAGTTGTATATGGATAAATATTACTTCTACTAGTTTGTGCTTTCCTTGGTGTCTATCAAAATGAACTGTACAGGTATTGCTTTGATGTATGCATAACAGAAGCAGTCTAAAAATGCAAACGTGTACACCATGTGAGGTCTCAGTTTTCTTTTAAATATTTCCAGTGTTATCCAGCACCCATGAAACCATTTTGAATGAAGGTATAATTTCCCACTTTTGTTGTTCAGCTACTATCGATGCATCTGTTTTACATAAGATATTTGCTGGTTGAAGTTCAGTGCTTCTCAACTTGTGAGCCATAAAGTCAATGAAGGGGGGCGGGGGGGGGGGGGAGTGGTGGATAAGGGGAAGCTATGGAGTGAAACTAAATTGAATTGATATAATATTTCTGCAATACACAAAACAAGTCTCTTTTTTTCTGATTCTATCATGCTGACCTTTATGACAACGAAATGAAGATGAAAGTTTTTTGTTGATAGCTGATACAAATTGAGATTTGGGGCATTAGGCTTTTGATGGCAACTGAAAGACAGCATAATGTGCAAGCATAGTGCTGCACAGTGCTGTGCTGTGATGTTTATGCACTAAGCATGTATAGCAAGTGATGTAGAGTCTGCAGTCCTGATCAGATATATTATATCGAATGTAATTAATATTTTGACTCATAGTTAATTAAAAATGAGTCAGGAATAGTGCAAATGAATCCCAAGGAAATAAAGATTATTAGCTGTTTGTAAAAGACATCTGGGAAAATTTAACATAGCAATTTGGCCTGGACAAAGATTTTGCATTGAAATAGTTCTTATTTTCAGGCCAAAATGACTTTAATGTTGTGCTTTTAATATTGATAAAGAGAAATCAGATTTACAAGGTCTTAGTTCAAGTGCAAGAGCTGTTCTAAAAACATGTCTGGGATCAGACCAGAGACCAAAGTTCTCTGATGTGATCATCTGAAGCCTCCTGCTGAAGTTACAGATGTCTTCAATGCATCTAAAAGGGAAATGGAGAGAATTTGAAAGCTCTTCCCGAAGACTGGGGATGTTCATGACAAACACAGGTCAGGTAGGCCACATAAGACAAATGCTCGAGAGGACAACTGGATGAGTCAACACGTTAAGGCCAGGTATTGGTCAAATGCTGGCTAGCCTGAGGAAAACGGAATGCCAGCAAAATCTAATTTAAAGAAGAACTGTTTTCTGGTCCCTACTACAATATTGCTGTCAAGAAACCGAAAACCAGAGATTTTTTTTTCCAGGAAAATCATCAATTAAGCTCTGTCTATGCTCCCAAGTCTTGACTCTTGGCTTACTTAGAGAACCATCACATTTTTGGGTAATATATGTGGTTAAACCCAGTAAGGGGGTGGCAAAGGGATCTGTAAGGAGAATGGAAACATTGCAAGTGCCAAAGAGGTCTTGCGTCAGAGTACATTCACTACTGTGAGCATGTTGAAATTCTTCAGGAAGATGGAGCGCCAAACCACACATTAGGTTCCACTATAAAGTTTCTAAAAGTGAAGAAGATTGAAGTCCTCCAGGACTGGCCAGCATAGTCTCCCGATATAAATATTATCAAGCATATCTGGGGATAGATGAAGGAGGAAGAGGAAACCAAAGAGCCCCAGGCCTCCCAGCAGCTGCATGGGATACCTGCAAGGCAGCTTTCTATTCCATACCAAATAACTTCATAAACAACCTATATTGCTCTTTTCCAAACTGCATGGCGATTCTTCTGCAGGCTAAAGGAAGCCATGTAATTTTCACGTTTAAGCTATGATGACAAAACTTTTGTCCACCAAGAAATTGACATGATCATAATCAGCAAGTAATAACAATTCATGAAATTAGTCAATTTTATTTTGGCAGCTTTTTAAATAAACTGGAGACCCTCTTCATGAACATTAGATAATGCTGACTCCAGAAGAAAGATTAGAAATATATTATCTCTAATAATATGATGTATGCATGTGAAAAGACTTTTGACTGGATTGCATACACACACCAACTACAACATGGATGTCGCGGTTTGAAGGAGACTAAGACGATGGACTTCTCATGCTGTTCATCTCCACTTTTGTCAGAACCACAGTGTCTTTAAAAAAAGGAACCCTTTTATATGTCATCTGGTTTCTCAGTAGATAACAAAGAGTGATGCTCTGAATGATGATTTTGCCCTGTGAGCCATGAGTAGCAAAATTCAAAAATCATGCAGAGATAAAAAAAATAAGCACAGCTATGGTATTCTGGTAGATGTCTCATGCTACAGGTTTTCGATGAATGGTTAAAATGACAAAAACAGCAAATACTCCACGATGCTTAAGAACCTCGTTCTTCACTTTGAAACAGAATTTAGAGGTAAAAAAATGTTTTCTGGGTTTTAGTAATATATTGCCTGTGCCACTAGACAGATTCAATGTTTTCTGGGAAAGTGACAAGAGAGCAAAAGCTAGTATTTAAAATCACACAGTGGTAAAAATATATGCACACACAGAGCTTTAAGTGGGTGTGCTTTTGCTGTTTGACAGATAGCTTCGGCCCACTTCCTTGTATAATGGCACAGGGGACGAGCAAGAGCAACAAGGATTACTAAATGATGGTCAATTTAGCAGTCATTTTAAGTACTATGATTTTCTGGTCAAAATATGACTATTACTTGGCTGTACTTTGAAATTTTGTGTTAAAAAGCAAAACTGCAGTGCTGTTCCCCCCCCCCCCCCCCCCAGTGAATCCATGAGCTGCATTACTGACTTTGATGGGTCTTTATTAACATAAACTCCTTTGTGCCCACTACTCAATGCATCTGTACCATATTCTGAACACCTACATTTCTCCACATCTATTCAATTCCAGCTCACAAGAATTGATTGTTGCTGGCAACCACATTACCACCTTTCTGCTGAGGTTTTTGTTTTTTTTGGTCTGGCACAGCCTAAGTTTTTCACTCTGGTCCTTCTTCTGTCGTGTCCTGTTCTCACATTGGGAGGCTTGCTTGTTAAGTAGAAGAACACTTTTATATATCAGACTCTAGTTTGCATGATTATTTCCCTTTGTAATGCTTAGATGAGTTGAAGAATTTCTTTTCACTCACGCTGGTGTTAATAATACCAATAATAATAGTTTTGTCATTTTATTAAACATTTAATTTTGTCCAGTTTTCTCACAGATATGTTTCATCTGGTAATATTATTTTTTTCTTTTTTAAATGTAAACTAATATGAGCACTCAAACAAAAACATTTATTTTCTTTGCTCCCTTGTTTGAACACAAATAAGAAATGGGAAGCCCGAGGAAAGCATCATGTACTGTATGTAGCTGTAAACTGAAACTATCCCAAGCTTTGCCTGTAGCTCAGTGTGTGTGCTCACTGGGGTGAAACCAAACTACTGGGAGAGCCCGTTCTTTCTGGCCAAGAGGGAGAAACACAGGGAGACTACAAAACCACAGTCTATCCAACTCTCTAACACATATGCAGGGACACAGGCATACGCACACTGCCTGCGCTCCATGAGAAAACAGAGAGATAAAGGGTGGCTTGAGGAAGGCATGTACCCTTCACTTCCTGTCAGTGACAACATGGGTTTGCACCCAGCTTTGCACGACTGGATCCAAATCACTATCTCTATCCTTTGCCCTCTCTCGTGCCCCCCAAACTATATTCCTAACATCCCCCAAAATCTTAATGTTGTAGCATAAAACTTTATTTAATTCCTTGTGAAAACTGAGTTGTTAAAAAGTCAGGTATGCAATCTAAATATAGCAAGCAAGCACTTTATTCTTGTTGTCATCCTAGCTCTGTGTCCATGTTGGTCTAAGTTCCTGGACTAATGCTTTGATTTTGTTAAACAGCAGATGTCTTTTCTTATTACGTCTGTACGTTGTCTGATCTTCAAAATTATCATTAGTTTAAGATTTAAGCTTCATTATTTTAGCCATATAATATGAGAACTGTGGCTGATAGCAATAGAATAATAGAGAATACACTAGAATAAAGATTAAAGACAAATTCTTCTACAAGGTCTGTCTACACTTAAAACAACACTGAAGAAAGGACACGAGCACCTTAAAAAGTAGCTAGAAGGCCAGTTTTGTTCTCTGTAGTCAACGATTCTCCTCTGTCTCAAATCCATTTTTCTCTGGGCTCTAATTACACAAGAGGCAGTCATTCTCACTGTGTCCTTTACTCACTTCTGTCTCTCAAATGTCAGCTTTCTTTTTTTCCATGCCACCCCCATCGACACATTTCTCTGTCTGTTTGGTTCTGGTAAAAAAAAAAGTGTCCTGAGTGTTTCTGAAAACTGTTGAGCCAAGATTTGGCACATCAAAGTCTCCATCCATGGATATTAAAAAAATGATTATTTTGTGTGACGATGGTAAGTGATGACAAAAAAGATACACTATTAATACACTATCAATAAAAAGGCTGAGCATTGCAGGCAATAAACAACCATTAATAATTCTGTGAGTGATGTGATGACTAATTAGACTTGCAGTCTGTTTGGTTTAATGGAGAATAACCAGCTCAAACACGGAGAAAAATGCTGTCTGTCCCATTGAAACTTGACGGGGATCTTTCTGTCTGCTTCTTCGAGAGAAGAACATTCACACAATATTTTATTCATCTTGCAGAGGTTTTTATTTGACTTATGATGAGTGACCAGGCAGGGCTTGACTGTCTTACTCAAGGACACTTTGACAGGAAAACCTTCTGTTAACAGGACTGTGTGGTCTGTGGGGATTTACTGCCAGCAAAGAATGTGTACGTGAGTTATGTGTGTTATCCATCTGTGGAACGAACACACCAACACACAAACAGACACACACACACAATGGTGAATAAGCAATAAGACGGGCATTTCATGTCCACACACACGTACAAGAACTAATAGATGTGACTTTTTCGTGACACTTAGATATTCAGACAACCAGCCATCAGCAGACTCAATCAATAATGCATAAGGTGACACGGACACACAGGGGAAAAATCTGTGCAGCCCCACACATGTCTACAGGTCACTTAACAATAACAATTAACTAAGATGGACAACCAAAGATTGACTTTTATTTGTAGAATTTATTTTTTTCTATTTTTTGTTAAAAGCATTACCAGAACAATATTGGAGTTTAACTAAATCTATATAGCAATTATGTTGTTGTACTTTAAACATTGTATTTGAGAAACTGAGATATTCAAATTGTATTTGGCATTTTTTGTAGGACATGCAAGACCTTTCCCAAAGGCCTCTTTGAAGCAATTATGCTACATATATCGCAAAAAGGAGGGATGCTATTAAATGACCAACTATATCAAGTAGCTTCATTGCTATTTACTGAAGCTTAAATGAAGACAAGAACAAGACAAAAAGCAACTTGTGTTTTTTTAATCAACTAAACTATTTTATGTCCCATAAACCATAAACTTCATATATAAATATGAAAGTGATTATAGATCCAGCATGCTGTAATGCTGCTCCAATAATTTTCTTTTACTTATTTTTTTCATTCTCCCTTTTTCTACTTAAGTTTTCAAAGTCCTTCAGCACTGGCCTCCATTGCATCCGACTGCTGACTGAACAGTTTTACAATGTTACTATCAATGTTACAGCTAAAACCTGTAATAGAATTTCTTATTAAAATAATACACTTTTATTCTGAAGGTCAGATTGTCTTACACTGGGAGTTGTGTTGTAGCTCATTTCTGTCTAGAACACATTTTTAACAGTTTTATTTACAGGACGCAGGGTATGAAGAGGCCATCAGGAGAAACAGACATACAAATTATTAATTTGTATACTGGGAAGGTCATACTTATACATAATATGCTATGGAATTAAGCTAAAAATCGAGTGTAGAACTCCTCCTTTGCATTATTCCTTGCATAGTAGGCTGGATATTTTCTACAGGGTTTTGTAATAGCACTGTTTCCTTACAGTAATTGTAGAAAAAACTGAAATCCATTGTAGAGTCATCCAAGGCTCATTATTATGCTCATGCCAATATTTTTTTAATATATAAGGCAGTATGGCACAATTAACTTTATTCCCAAATACCAAATCATCTGTCTGGACCAAGATGTGCAAAATTAAATGCTTTTAGAAAGCCTATAATCGAGATAGAGAGGGCGATAGAAAGGTCAACTCAACCGATACAGATCTGAGAGATATACTAATTTGTGTACACAGTATGCAGAAGTGTCTAATAATGATAGATAATCAGAATTTGTCTCAGACAATGTGCTGGGGTGAATTTGTTTCCCTGTCGTGTGTTTATAGGCGCTATAGATCACAGGGCTTTCTGTGGTAATCACCAATGATGCTGCAATCCCAACGCATTTAGGTCATGACTCTACAGCAACACCAGTTAAATGGCGCTATAGTCATTATGTCTTTGTGCTTGCGTGTGTGTGTGTGTGTGAAAGTGTGTAACATATATATGTGTGCGCGCCTGCGTGTGTGTGTGTGTCTGTCTTACTCAGCATTATCTCTCCATTACAGGTGCAGGATTTTTTCACACACTCTGCGTTCTGTTGCACGGTTGTAATGCACGTGTCTGCACGTGTGTGTTTGTGTGTACAACGCTATTTGCACAATTGCAAACACAGCACTCCCCTCTTCGACTACATACGACGGTCTTTCCTGACAAGTGCACTCAATCATGCTAATTTTTTACAAATACAGCATTATTCAACCATTGCAGACAAAACTGGGAGTTTACCTCAATAAGCTTTTGTGAAAGGACAAGAAGTTACCAGAGCATTTCTAACTTTCAAGTTGATATAACTTGTGAACAACAATATGTAACAATGTAACCAGTCTGGCCTTGTTTGTAGCGTGCTCAGATTTCTAATATGCTTTTTCCTTTCCCACTAAATTCTAATCACAGTCATGCCACAGTTGTACATCTTTTACATCTAATTTCTATATTACCTCAAATAATTTAATAAACTAACAGCACTCTGTAACTAAAACATTATTAAGGAAATAAAAAGTACAAATACAGACTTCTACAGAGACAGCTGTAGAACGTGAGACTCACTCTGCGCTGTTGTCACAGAGCAGACACTGTAATAATATATATTCACGGCAATGCATTAAAACTTTAAAGAAAAAGAGATCAGAAGAAAATTAAAGAGGCTATGAAAGATTGAAATGGCAAGTTGGATTAAAATGTGTGGTTATAAGGTCAAGCGCCGCTGTCGCCGTTTACTGTTTCACCTTTTGGCTTGCTTGTCTGTCTTCAGCTTTTTAAAATCCTGATTTATTATTAACACTTTGGGGGGGAAACACGACAGCTCATTGATGCCTCAGACCATATTTTTTAAAAACGTTAAATTCAAAATTAAATAAAAACTCAGTGCGGTCTTAAACTGAGTAGAATAGTTCATGGACAGACCTTTTTGCTTTTAAATGTAAAGATTAATAATGCCACTTTAAGAGAAGTGAAGAAAGCGAATCCATGTGTGTGTGTGTGTGTGTGTGTTGTGTGTGGACTTGCTTTCCTTGAGGATTGCACTCTATTAAAAGTCAGGAGTGTCAGAAGAGAACAAACAGCATTATGCACACACTCAAAGAACTTTCTGTCACACACACATACACACACAAGAACCCCCTGTTACCCCAAAGCACTCAAAGTGATAGGTGAACTTGAAAGTTGGTCTGCTTTATAAACTGTGTAAAAGAAAACATATATTTACCGCTGAGACCATCTCATCTGCTCAATAAAGATGAGAGGAGCTTCACAGCACAGAATGACTATAAAGAGATTGAAATTATACTAGAATTCTTCCTGTGGAGACCAAGCACTTGAATGCAACAGCAGACAGCAGCTTTGGCAATACATTTGGTGTATTATGTGCAGGGAGAAACGTTCTCCAAAGTTAACAGTGCTATTGTTGCTATGGCCACATGCTGCAGCACAAAATAATTAGCAAACAATGGGCAATGATGTCAAAAGCATGAATAGAGTGTAATATGGGATTTTATATATCAACCATCTAGCAGGGAATCGGGTGTGAACACATTCAAAGGATTCTTTTTTTCAAGAAAAGCAAAGCATGAAACTCCTTTGGGTTGCTGGCAGGTAGTAAGTGACAATGAGTCACGTCGGTGTTTCTGTTCCAGTTTATGGAAGTTTAGTCTAGGGCTCGTAATTCAAGCAGCATTATTAGGTAAAGCTAAAAATATGCTGTACATTCAGCTGGTCCATTTACACCTAAGTGCAGAAAATCTACAAAGAAATGAAAATGATTTTAGTCATTTTAGTCGCTGCACTTAGCAGCTAAAGTTGAGAAGTCAGGAGCTACGTTGCTATCACACTGTCATGCAAGGATAAGCAACATGGAAACCTATTTTACCCTAGATTTGAATTTCTTGACATTTGACCTTTTGTCCTACAGCTGCTATATTTAATGCTTTATTAAATATATTCCTATTTTCTCTGTCTTTAAACATGATACGTGGGTACAATATGTGGTTTGGTTGTCACATGTATGAGCCTGGTTTCTAATAACATATAAATCAAGAAGCACTGTAAGTTATCCAGGAAAAGTCAACTGTGCAACAGGATGATGGATACTGTATGTAAATTCATAGCGGCATCCCGTGTGCATGCACTATATGCAGTACATGTCATGAGAATGATGAATTTAAACATGAATAATGAATACATTTTGGAGATAGGGATGTTTTGAGGTGAATGGATGATGTGATTACCTACTGTGTGTGTAAAGACATCTAGGCTACTTGTGCAGATATTTGTGCAGAGATGAATCCATTTAGTACTTAGTGCCATTTAGGTTAGTTTAAGTGTGGGAAACCTTTGGCGATGATGTGATTCTGGGCTGACATTCTGTAGGAAATGGAAGAGGGGGGTTAGCAAAGTCTTTCCTGCAAGCCTGTTGGACAAAAGGAGATACTTAGGTTTACTTTTCAGGAAGAAGTAACTAAATTGAATGGGCAGGCAGAAGGAGCACTCAAGTAGTGCTGCATGGCTCAGCGTGAATGAAGATACATAATGATCAATCTACATGTCCAAATGAATCATTTTACATGCAGTCATAAAACAGTTCGTGAAATAGTCACAACATTAATTATTTATTTTTACTTGCTTTAATACTTTTGTCTTTACCTTGTTCTGTTTGGCTGGCTTTTGGCAACACCAATTGATTGGGTTTAAGAAAATAATATGACCTGAGTAAAAATACTAAGAAAATGTAACACATTTTCTTGAATTGGCATGAAACCAGGCTCATACATTACTATGACAAGACAAATTCATACCCGGCGACAAGGTCAGACTTGTGTGCACAATATTGAAAATGCTAATGACCATATTTTAATTATCACTTTTTGTGAGCCTTGCAATAGATGGGTGACCTGTCCAGGGTGTACCCTCCCTTTACCTTATGAAAAGGAAAAGACCCCCCCACCCCAAAAAAAACAAAAACAAAACAAAACAAAACAAAAACCCCCAAATCAGTTTAAGTGCAGCTCATGTCACTTACATAGGGACCAACTACAGCTTTTCTATATACTAATTTCAGTGTGTTTTATGCCTATCTCCTTTACATTCAAGGTCAAGAATGAAATTTAGGGATTAAAATGTCAACATGCTCCAGAAGTTAAAAGAACAACTGAAATAGCAAACACAAGTGAGCAGTCAGTCCACCGATTAACACCCTGTGATTTTACATAAAAGTCTCACAAAATATACTTAGTGAACTGTGAGATGGGATTATTTTGTCAAACTTTAATTTCCAAGGTCAAGTTCAGTCTTGACCTTGGAAATGAAAGGAAATTAAAGTTTGACAAGCTCATCTCTTTTTGTTTGTATTAAAAGGGGTAACTTTAAAGCTTTCATGTCACATGTAAGCAGCTGTATAACTAACAACGTATAACTCTAGCATTGTTTGTGCTACAAGAAGCACACATCATATGCACAATGCTTAAATGCATAAACAATCACCAAGCTGCTCATGTACCGTTATAACAAAAGAGTCACATCATTGAAACATCAAACACAGCTCATGCTTCTAGTGTTATTAGTCTTATAATCATTGCTTCAAAAAGAAGACCAATCAACAGCACACAGATTATACACAAACAAGGTCAGCAACAGTGAAATAAATCCTCCCTGTTCCTCCTATTTGTCTCAAGATGAGAACAAAGCAAACAACAGAAAAATTCTCATAATTTGCAGTAATGAAACTACTGCCTGCTCTGTTTGGTGTTCAATACTGGGGCTAGACATAGACAGAGAGAGAAAAAGAAGTCTGGATAGAAAGCTGAAGACTGTGATGATGCCAGTGTAAGGAACTGCTGGTGGGTGTCTGATGGGATCAGTCACCCCTGGGTGTTGAGGTCATTCAAACGTGGCCGAAAAGGGCTAGAAATGACCACAGAGATATCATAAAATATCATATCATATATTATAAATGGTAGACTATACTGAACGGTTATGTCTTGCACAGAACATATAAAGTTCTTTCAGCTTGTTGTGTTCATCTATGACCAAAATAATGCAAAGACTTATTAGGTTTGGACATAAAACTGGTTTCTGAATATTAGCTAATGGCCAGCTACTTTACTGTGGTCATACTTGTATAGTTCTATCAATTCACAATAACATTCAGCATATAGAAAGCTACGGAGTCTTAGAAACAGGCATGAACACCCTGATATTTCCTCCAAATATAGATTACCAGCACATTTCTAAGATAAGAAACGTGTTAATGCAATAAAAAATGCCAACATAAAATATAGTGAATAATGATATTAATATGAATATTTCATATCTCTTTGCTATGGTTAAGGGCCCAGATTCCCACCCTCTATGGAAAGAGAGAGTGGATAAAGTTACAGACAAACAACTGAATCTGAGCTTGCACAAAGTCAAGGTTTTATACTGAAGAGTTGAAATGGTTGTTTATCTGTCAGAATAATAATTGTCCTTACTGTAAAGTTTAATTAAGCCAATTAAAATAAGCTGAATTGAAATGAATTCAAATAAATGTCACTGATTATTTTTAAATTTTCATATATTTTTAAATAAAGATGGTGTTGGCAGAATGAGCGTGAACAGAGCTTGACTGAGTGGGAGGTGAGGAGCTGCCGGTTGGAAGGGCAGGTTTCAGTATGATAATTATGTCTCTGAGGAGCAACACGAACACAGAGGTGTAATCTCACCAACTATACAGCCCCCTTCAAAAATACAATCTTCTGCATGAATTACAATTATCCCATTACAGATATGACTCTCCAACCTTAACATGCGGGCTGATACCTTTTAATCCTCTTTTTAAACCAAGTTTGTCACTTTTGTATGTTATAGACAAAATAACACCATTTCACATTTTAGTGTTAACCAGCCTCACAGAAGCTTGATGAATTTCATGAGAAATGTAACACCCATCTGGTGTTACATGGCAATAAACTGCCATGGTTCTTCACCCTGTTAAGTGTTGATATACGCATTTTCCCATGAGAAACGCTTTCATGGCTAAAGTGAATTCTCTGATTCTCTGAGCACTATACCGCAGAGCAGAGTGTATGCAAATACATCAGTAAGTGTAACACGATGAAGCACTACAATCTGATCAACTGTAGTTCTTCTTGAAATACAGTCAGGTCTATAAATATTGGGACATCGACACAATTCTAACATTTTTGGCTCCATACACCACCACAATGGATTCCAAATGAAACGAATAAGATGTGCTTTAACTGCAGACTGTCAGCTTTTATTTGAGGGTATTTCCATCCAAATCAGGTGAACGGTGTAGGAATTACGACAGTTTGTATATGTGCCTCCCACTTCTTAAGGGACCAAAAGTAATGAGACAATTGGCTTCTCAGCTGTTCCATGGCCAGGTGTGTGTTATTCCCTCATTACCCCAATTACAACGAACAAATAAAAGGTCCAGAGTTCATTTCAAGTGTGCTGTTTGCATTTGGAACCTGTTGCTGTCAACTGCCAGGAACCCATCAGAGAGATAGCAAAAACATCAGGTGTGGCCAAAACAACTGTTTGGAACATTCTCAAAAAGAAGGAACGCACCAGTGAGCTCAGCAACACCAAAAGACCCGGAAGACCACGGAAAACAACTGTGGTGGATGACCGAAGAATCCTTTCCCTGGTGAAGAAAAAACCCTTCACAACAGTTGGCTAGATCAAGAACACTGTCATGTCTGGTGTGGAAGACGTGTGGAATTGGAAATAGGACCCAAAATGCGGCAGCTCTGGTGTAGATGAGTGTTTATTTAACAAAAGAAAATACAAACAGCAATGGCGTGGGTGAAGGTGAAACAGGAAAACCTAAACTGGGTAAAACTAACAAAACAAACCAGAAACGAAGAGGAAGGGAGGTCCGGGGAAATACATACGGGGAGACCGAGGGGAAACAACACAGACGAACCAGCCCGAGGACGAGGTAACACACCCTATCGCTGTGTCCCATTTCAGGGTCTGCACGCTTGAAGTACGCATTTTAAGTGCGGTTACGTCACCGCCACGCGACGACGGCTGTCCCAATTCGAAGTGTACTTCAAATGCATACTCCAAATGCGCCGTCGATTTCCCCAAATATCAAGCGTGGTCCGGTGCACGCTTCGTGGTCCCATATATCCCACAATCCATAGCGCGGCGGTGGGTGTGGATAATTTTGCCGCAAAATACGGCGAAGGGAGCGGCCGAAGAGTGAACTGTCAAAAGTAAGTACTGAATATGACGTCACTTATTCATGTGTGAATATTTAATAATGAAGAACATTAAAACATTGCTGTTGGCCACATGTCGGCAAAGTTATGTGACATTAGTGATGTTTGTACTTTCAGCGGTAACTTGGTTTTAAAGCCTCTACTTCTAAATATATATATAGTCGACCTTAATCTTACAGAGAATCTGATGATTTTATGGATAATTAAAGTCAGTCATATATCCACAAACACAACAAGCTGAAAGTCAGTGATTGAGATAGATAGATAGATAGATATAGATAGATAGATCTATCTATATCTATCTATCTATCTATCTATCATAATAATAATCTGACAATACTATAATATTGGCCATATTATATTTACATTACCATAGTGAGATGACTTTAGTCTCATGAACAACATTAACTAGTTATTATTTACTAGCTAATCTTAAATGACTGTTCAGTACAGAAATGAAGCCCTTGAATCATGTTTTACAGTCCTGTGGTCTCAGCCTCAGATACTCAACTAATCAAAGTGATGTCATGACAAAAATGAATGACCAACAAAACAATTTTCTCCTTCATTTCTGTCACACAAAGCTGTATGTAACGTGTCTCGCGGTTAGTATCATGGTTGCTAGGCAACCTGAACAGCGCGACGAAGCATATACCGTCCTATTTCACACGCCTCTCACTTCCGCACTTCTCGTACTTATAGTACGCACCGTACGTAGTACGCGTAGTGCGCGTACTTCAAGCGTGCAGACCCTGAAATGGGACACAGCCTATAAATACACACGGCAGGAATCAGGGGATGGGAAACAGGAGGGGAACACACCTGGAATGACAACTGACGAGGCAGGGGAAACATAAACAGAACACGCTGGCATAAGACACAGCCCTTCAAAGTAAAACAGGAAACACATACACGTAATGACACAGACTCAGAGACGCGGACTAAACACAGAGACCTACTACACTAAGGGAATGCACAAGCAGGGAAGACACCAACCAGAGGGAACACCACTAAACCCTAGAAAACACAAAACCATCAAAAGTACATAACCAAAAACACTGGGTCACCGACCCAGGACCATGACAAACACTCTCCAGGAGGTAGGTGTATGTGTGTCAAAGTCAACAATCAAGAGAAGACTCCACCAGTGTAAATACAGAGGGTTCACCACAAGATGTAAACCTTTGGTGAGCCCCAAAAACAGTAAGGCCAGATTAGAGTTTGCCAAACAACATCTAAAAAAGCCCTCACAGTTCTGGAACAACATCCTATGGACAGACGAGACCAAGATCAACTTGTAGCAGAGTGATGGGAAGAGAAGAGTATGGAGAAGGAAAGGAACTGCTCATGATCCTAAGCATAGCACCTCATCAATGAAGCATTGTGGTGGAAGTGTCATGGCGTGGGCACGTTTGGCTGCCAGTTCAGCTGGTTCTCTTGTATTTATTGATGATGTGACTGCTGACAAAAGCAGCACGATGAATTCTGAAGTGTTAGGGGCAATATTATCTGCTCATATTCAGACAAATGCTTCAAAACTCATTGGACGACGCTTGACAGTGCAGATGGACAACGACCCAAAGCATACTGCAAAAGCAACCAAAGAGGTTTTGAAGGGAAAGAAGTGGACTGTTTTGCAATGACCAAGTCAATCACCTGACCTGAATCCAATTGAGCATTTCACTTGCTGAAGACAAAACTGAAGGGAAAATGCCCCAAGAACAAGCAGGAACTGAAGACTGTTGCAGTAGAGGCCTGGCAGAGCATCACCAGGGATGAAACCTGGCGTCTGGTGATGTGTGTTCCAGACTTCAGGCTGTGATTGACTGCAAAGGATTTGCAGCCAAGTATTAAAAACTGAATGTTTGATTTATGGTTCTTATTCTGTCCCATTACTTTTGGTCCCTTAAGAAGTGGGAGGCACATTTGCAAACTGTTGTAATTCCTACACCGTTCACCTGATTTGGATGTAAATACCCTCAAATAAAAGCTGACAATCTGCAGTTAAAGCACATCTTGTTCGTTTCATTTGGGATCCATTGTGGTGGTGTATGGAGCCAAAAATGTTAGAATTGTGTCGATGTCCCAATATTTATGGACCTGACTGTACATGCATCTGATCCATTTATTATCCAAACGTTCTGCTGATGCTGAGCTGCACTATAAGAACTAAAAAGTAGTGAAAGAACCAGTTAGTTACATGAACAGCTATAGAAAAAGAAATGCCTAAATGCATTTTTGCAAGGATGCAAAGTGCTTTCTACTACAAGACTCACACATTAAATCAGGCACCTTTGTCTATACCTAAGTGCCCCCTATAACATTCGCATGCACACTCACATGGAAGAATCGGGGGCAACTCAGGGTTCAACATCTTGCCCAAGGATACTTCATCAAGCAGAGCCGAGGAGCTGGGGAGCAACCCATTGCCCTTCTGATTAGCAGACAACTCGCTCTACCTCCTGAGCCACAGGAGCCTATCATGGAAACTGTATGGATACTGAAATGATGACTGGATGATGAACACTCCCCAAACTTATAGAAAAAAAAAGAGGAAACCAGACAAGGAGATAAAAATAAAATCGAATTCGATCAGCACGACATTTGTCTGACAGGTTTGTAGAGGAAACATATCTCTGAGAGGAAACAAAAGAGACAAACTTTATGACTAAATGAAAAGGACAATAAACTTCAGCATTCATGCATTAAATCAGTGCCATACAGCTGCCTTATAGTAGCATGTGATGTCAGTATTTATTATGATGAACACACAAGTTAAATATACACAAGTGATACTATGGGAGGGTGAGAAAGATGTGGGGGAGCGCAAAAGAAGAGCAAAAAGAGAATGATAACGGTACATCAGCAGAGTAAATACTCTGATAAATCACAGAGGAGACAGAGCTGTCGAATAAATTTATCCCAGCCCATTATTCCCTCTTGTATCTCCCACCACAGGAGGCATAAAGACTGTGTGTGAATGTGTGAGTGCCTCCACAAGAAAGAGTGATGATGAAGATGACCCTGGCACTGACGTATATAGCAACACAGGGGCACACGCACACGCACGACATCCGTGACACGACGCCACTAAACATTCCCTTGAAACACCATCACATACACACGACATCAGGTAATTGGGGCCCCTGGGCTCGGGTGCCAAGGGTGCGCATTTCTTGCAGAGAGGCGGATAAATCAACTGTTAATAAGCCGGCAAGTGCAGAGTTTCTATTTACGACTGCTCTTTCTCCACAAGGCCAGTGTCACTAGCCCAAATGTGGTCTCTCATGCTGACAAACACCCCTATTCACATATGCACACACACCTACACACATACTCAGACGGTCCTCAGGCAGAGGACCCCAGCATACCCGTGCCCCTGGATGTCAAGGGAGAATATAAAGCTTCTCCTGTAATGCAATATATTCAGCATTTTTCATCAGTTCATGCTTTTTTCTATTAAATCATAATGGAGAAAGGATCTCAGCTAAATCTACCTCTCTGACACGCACACATACAGAGTCGATGTCAGCGATGTCAGGCTTCACTGGTAGCTAGACCTCAGTATGGCAGCACAGTAGAGGACAGTATTGATTCATCCAGCGAAAAGTCACCTTCTTCCTCACCCCACCCCAGCAGCCGCCTCGAGGGCCCCGGTCATTCCACTCAGCCAATTTGTATGGCTGTTGTTATTATTAGTGTTTCTGGTATAGCGCTTTGGTCTAGGGGCACGGACACACCGCTTTATGATGCCGCGCCTAATAAACATCATTGTGATTTTCCCAGGCTAGTAATTAAGTGTGGGGCTAATTTGTCATAGTTAGTTAGTGTGGCGCGATGCCAGAAGAGGGCTGCCTGGGAGGGGTACGGTGGCTGAGAAGGCCAGGAGCTTAACACAGACTTTTCATATAGAGCCAAAGCTGCATAACGACATTGACGCTGGACTGGGCATGACAGAGGGCATGGGGTTCCATATGCAGACCCTGACGTGGACATTTCTGTGTACATGATTACAATAGATTTTTATGATTATGGGGGTATTTGAGAGCAAGAGCTTCGAATTTCAATGTGATTCAGTGTTTTCTGTTTTGTTTGACTTTTTTCTTTTAAGCACATCTTAAAATGTGTCAGTGTGTAGACACGGTTGTGTATATATATCTGTACAAAACTGTGTCTCAAGGCTAAAGGGAACAAGAAAAGTGGTAAACAATTGGCAAGGCAAATCAGAATGGAGAACTGTATTTAGATTAGGCTATACAGATTAGATTATACATGCAACTGAATCACTGTTTACAGACATTATAGTAAAAACACATTAAGCCCAAAGAGAGAGGGTGAAAAAAGAAATGTTGCTTATATAACCGAGTTAATCGTTTTGCCTCAGAGGTATTGTATAGCTGCAAAAAGATCTCATTTGAACGTGTTTGTAGTCCCACTGCTTATAAAAGAAATCCTGACAAATTAATAGGGATGGTAATAAAGGTTCTGTAGTGCAGGGATTCAGGTACTGATAACAGAAATCACATTATTGGCATACAAGATAATGACTCTATCAAAAGTTAGTATGTGTAACAGTTTTTGTACTGCTCTCTAATGGAGTCCATGTAACTCCAGGAAACAAATGTAAGGGGAAACAAACCTGAAACTCATTAGAGCAAATGTTATCCATCATACTCTCACTCTCTACTGCATTCAGAATTTATCTTAAAATTATTTTGTACATTTAATGGCCCTCTGAGGTTTTGGCCCATTATAGAAAGATTTGGTTTAGGGCCAGCCAAATTTTAAATGGAGTACATTAAGCTCCTTTCCAGTGTTTATATTTTTATTCCAGGGCTGTACTAGATTTCCATTATTCACATTTTTAACTAATCCTTGCTTATTAATTATAAGGTCTTGGTCCAGCCACTCTGTCTGAAACTAGCCATTTTAGCTCCTCTCACTTAAAAGCCGCCCGCCCTTTAAACCAACTTTCTTCAGACTGGCTGCCCCGTGCAAACCGAAGGGTCAAACAGCAGGGGAGTGAAACTAAGACCATATTAAAGATATTGCCTCCATATGACACCATAAAAGCCCAAGAGTTGAAAAAGTCTTTCTAAAATGAGGGTTGAGCCTTTCTCCATCTCCAAGCATCCACCATCAGAGCAGCGCATTTAATTTAAGCTCTAACACTTTCAAATATCACATCACCTCTGTATACAGTCAAAATCTGACAGACTTTAGAGTTTAGTTTAGTTTAGTCCTGTGGAATTAAGTTGTACCTTTTTAAAAAGTTGCATCTGTTTTCATAGTTCCTGTATTTAGTGGTAATGTATTGCATGCCTAAAGCAAAGAGGCTTACTGTAATTCAGTTTTACCATCCATCCTCACACACTCACCGACTCATTGAGAATCTGCAGCAGCTAGAATGCAAATTGTGTCTGATTCACATAACTTATGAGAGATAGATCATGGAATCGTAATTTTATTAACATTTAACGGCCACAGTCAATTCTGCACACCATTCAATGAAGCCTATGTGTAAGTTAAATAAGGAAGATCTGTAATCAGTCATCTGTCTGCTTTCCTGGATGTTATTTTGCTTTTCTGTTCTCTACATTCCTACTGCTTTCCCAGGCTGTCAGTTTTAATACTGTCATCAGTATTTTAGTCTAATCATCTTCTTGCCTGCTTTCTTTGGGCCAATCAGCCTCACTGTGCGCAATTTAAATCTGTGCTCTCTGTCATTCTCTCTTACGGACTCTCATTGGTGCAAAATACCTCATCCCCATCTCCACCTCACAGACACCTCAGTCATAATGACATCCAAGCCTCAGTCTCCATCTTCACCACCAGTGTCTAGACTTCGGGTCCTGCCTAAACCCCGTCACCAGTGGGATTCTGTTCTTCCATGTTGAGTCATCGGAGTCTAATCTCCAAATACATTAATTTCTCTATCTCAATAAATCATCTTCAGCTCTTTCAAATGATCTCTCAATCTTGAATTCATATATGTGTATGATGTTGTACAGTTGTATGTTAACCATATCGTAATATAAATTCAGGCCCATGTTGTACACAGTGTTGGCATAAGCATGTGATTAACTAGGCCTATAGAAATTGAGCTAGAGATCTAAGTGATGGACAACCCAGGATTCATTCAGTTCTGAAATGATAATCACATCAAATAGAACAGAACATTAATCTTGACGTCATGGACAATTTAGGATCTCTACACTGTCAGACACACCATCGTGTCAACTTTGTTTTCACAGATGCACAGTATGTCGATGATGTGGACACACTCAGTCAGTACCAAGTCAATGAACAGCTCTCCTCTTCCAAGCTCTTCTGTTATTGCATATCACCATGCAGATCTGAAATTGTTAGCTGTGCCCACCAGCTTTTCATCTACAAAAGATTGCCTGATTAGACTCTATCAAGTTGCTGTAAGAAAGCTCTGATGCGTCACCGCAACTGAGAATCTGATCTGTCTCTGATTGCTTTCGGTGACATACACAATTACGCAGCTGCTTCCTGTGATTAAACAAACTCTCCTGTTTCTAGGCCATTTCCTTCTTGTCCTCTTCTTCATCCTTTGCTTTTGTTTGCATTCATCCACCTGTCCACTCCCTCTCCCTTCCCTAGTTTAAATCGCAAAAATCAGCTATGAATTCTGTAATCCCTCATCTATTTACCGTGCAGACAAAAGCACAATAGTTTACAAATACACCTATGATATTTGCAAAGCCACATTTCCACAGAAACAGGAATTAAACAATGTTAAACACCTCAACTGCTCATAATTAATGGAATCTTTATTCACATTTATAATAAATATAACTAAACTTGCAAGGTAACTTGCTAAGTGATATTGAAGCTCACAGAACTGAGCTTCCAATTTTTAACAAAACTCTCTCGCAGTGCTGCTTTTTAGCAGTCACGTTCACCCAGTGCTCACCCTGAGTGGTTGAAGTGGCCTTCACTCTGTTTATATTGGTCTTTATTTTAATTTTTGTTGTTATGTATGGTAGTAACTTCCAGTATCACTAAAATATGTGCGTTAGATATGTGTCCAGCATTTACACCTCCAAGTCCGAAAGCATGGAATCGTCTCCCCTGCTTGGGGATGGGAGGAGTTACTGTTCCAGCCAGAGGACTTCAAGTATCTGCTAATGCTAATATATTGCTAATGAGTGGAGTGAGGGGTGTATTGAATGAACTAGCAAACAGATTGGTCCAGCATCTTTAGTGATAAAGCCACTGTACTGACCTGATGTAATGAAGAGAGGCATGGGTGTGAAGGCAAAGATTTATAATTACTGGTCAATCTTCATTCCTACCCTACTATCGACTACAAGAATAAGATCAAAGATTGAGTGGTGGCAATTAGCTTCCTGAAGGGTGTCTGAGCTTAGCCTTAGAGCTAGGAAAAGAACTCAGTCACCAAGAAAGTGCTAAGAGTAGCACACAGGTGTCTTGCATCAAAAAGAATGAGTTGAGGTGGCTCAAGGTACTCCACCTCGTTGAGGTATTTCATTCATTTTATACCGGGAGGAGAACCCGGAGCCTGACCCAGGACACACTGGATATATTATGTGTCTCGGGTAGCTTGGGAATGAGAGAGAGCTCTGTGCTTCTCTGCTTAGACTGCTGCCCCCTGACCCAGACCCAGATAAGTGGTAGAAAATGGATGAGTTGATGGTGCATCTGCAAAAGCAGAATCCACTCCGTAATGGAATATGTAAACCCCCATGAAATTAGCAGAATCTTGTAACTGTAACTGATTTTACGAGCGTTTAAGTCGAGAGAAATCATAGACAGAGGACGAGCATAATACACTGTAATGCTACCAATGGGTCCAAGTTGGTGTGCTTGTGAATGTAACTCCTGAACCACATGACTGAATGTCAGAAATCAGCCACAGTTGGATTCCTTCAATAAAACCATCTTCAACATGTCCCATAACACCTATTTCTGCCACATTAGATTTTATGGCAAATTAGATTTTATGTCCAAGTTAAAACAGAAATTCTCCGTATTCAGTAAATCTACACAAATGAGCTTCAGACCAAGCCGTATAGAAGTTACCACATTCCTTATTGAAAGCATTTGTCACAAAAATAACTTGTCAAATATATTGCAGTGGTTGCCACGGCCACTCAAGTGTTTTTTCTTTTCTTTTCTTTTTTATAGGTTTTTACAAAACACATCTAGAAACACAAGTGCACTTAGAGTGTGTCTGTGTCTCAGTCTCTTCCGTGCACTTTCTTTATCCTCTGGCCACATTTCTCATCAGCTAATTTACCCTCTTCTTCATTTTGCCACCCCCTTTTTTGCTCTGTCGATCCTCTCCTCACTCAATCATTTTCTCACACCCTGCTTTTCATTTTCATCTTCTTTCATCCTCTTCCTATTATGTGTCACTTCATTTGTCTTCAAACCACTCTTTTCCTGCTTTCCACATTCATAACACCTTATTCCCTCTCTCAGGCTTACCTCACAGACTGATTTCACTACTCTCACTTAACCTCTACATCCTCTCCCAGCTTTACATGTCCTCTACCTTCTTGCTCTTTTCACCTTTCCTTTTGACCCAGTCACCCACTTTGTGAGGTCTTTATGTGGGAGTTGACCAAGTTTACTGATGGATACTTTTGGATGTGATTTTTTTTCTGTAATTATGCTGACTATAAACCATTAAGCACTCAGGTCACAGTAGTGATATTGTCCTCATGTGGACATAAAGAACCATAAATGTTCCTATAATTTCTTCAGACTTCAGATTGTTATTTTCCGGACAGGCGTTGTCCTTCTCCTACTCTTAATCCTTATGTGCTTTACAACCTCTCCCTAAAAATGGAAGGAAAAGGAAAGTATTACAACATGTCAAATGTAGAGAGCATGTCAAATGTTTGTAGTCTGATTTGTAGTCTGTTTGTATTTTAATATACTTAATTTGAACTTTGCACTCACTTTAAGAGGCACATTTACCAATTTGTTGCACAGTGTTGGGAACTATGCAGTTTTAAGGCAGTTTTTTCTTTTCAGCTGCTCAAACTCCTTTGTCTTATTTTTTGATAATTAGACAGACACAGACTTTAGCACCATGACTTTTTAAATGTTTTGTCACTGTAACACAGACAGAATGTTGTTTTGGTCTTGCTGAGCAAAGACTTTCTCTCAATGGCAGAACACAGACTGATATATATTGTTCAATACTTATGATGCATGTATTTCTATTTTTAAAATGTGTTTGGCCTTCCCCTACTTTTTCTAGCCTAACAAATGCAGCATTCATGATTTCAATTTTTAATTTATCAGACCACTTGACAGTCTTTTTCATCTTGCCTCAGTTAATCTTTAACAAGCTCATGCTTTATCATGCTTTAAAGAAGCACAGAGAAGGCAAAGATTATTTGCTTCTGTGTGTGTCTGTGTTTGTGTGACTCAAAGAGTTTTAACTTGTACTGAGCTGTGAGTACTGACAATGGAAATGTTCCCGAGCACTGCAAAAACTACTCATTTTGGGGACTGCTGGCTGAGATTATGGCAATTTAATATCAGTTTGTGTGTGAATCATTTAAATTTATTATGTACTATAATATATATAATATAATTCCAAATTCTAATTCTTCTTATTTTATATTGAGAAACATTATCCGTGAATGGCTAGGCTCCTTGTTCAAGCAGTCTTTTATAGAATTCCTGCCTCATATTTATTAGTGAAAAACTTTTGGGACCAAAAACCTTCCTTCCAGTCTTTTTCAAAATTATTGCTCCAAATTTAAAATAAGCGTTCATTAAAAACAAATCCATATTTTTTTGTATTTTTCATAACATTTTCAATGAAAAATAACCTTTAAATTATCTTTTTGTATTTAAATGAAAAGCTTTAAATTATTTGCAAATCATTGTGTTCTTCTTTTATTTAAATTTGATACATTTCTCCAAGTTTTTTTTGAAAGGTGGTTGTAATTTTCCAAGATTCTCCAGTGCCTGTGTGTGAGTTACAAAGACTTATGGGAGTGCATATATCAGATTAGCTTCACTGAATCATTTACTAAATATTGAAAAGGTTAAGCCTGACAGGAAATTATCATAAGCCTATATAGTTTCTCCATTTCCCTCCCACATGTGTACAATATTTAAATGTATTTATGCCAGTGTGCATGTGTATGTGTGAGTCTGTGTGCGCGTTTTCGCAAAGCAGTTCCTCATAAGCACAACAAATCATACACTAACTTCACTGGCACAAGGCATTTACCAAAACGGCCATCAGCATTTTAATGACAAAGTCTAATCTATTTATGGCCAGAGTAAATTATTACATCGGACTCTTGATATTCCCCACAACACACAGAAATTTACATGGCTCGCTCAATTCTGCTGATGGCAACTCTATGCTAATGGTGTTGGAATTTTCTGTGCACCTTTCCAAACAAGCCCATCACACTGAGGTTTAGGTGGATGAGTCAGGGGAAGCATATGTGCAAAAGCATGTATGCATATCACTGCCGCATGCAACTTTTCATATTCTTAAGAAGGTATGGTTATCTTTCAACTTGAATGCATACGCTGACCGTGTGCACTCTTTCAACTTTGTCAAAAGCAGTTTTTCTATTGCTGACTTTGAGATAATTGCCAGTCTTAATCAACGTGACTTGCAGATTAACCCAATTTCTCTTCAGGTGTCCTATTGTAGGTCTTCTCTGTGTTTGCCACACTGTAAACACTGGACACATGTTCTTTTGTTCAAAAAAAGCAGCATAACTTATGTGCAGAAGATATCAAATACTAAGGGCCCTTCTATTTAAAGGCTCCACAAATGTAACACTTGGTTTCACAGTGCATCGCCTTAGTTGAAGAATTTCTTGTAATTACTGAGTATTCTTGTACTACAAGTGCAGCGGTATCAGTTTTACATGATTTAGATGATAGATTTTGAAAGGAATCTTCATGTAACCATGACAAAAAGACCAAGTATTACTGTCTCTTTTCACTAAATTGAAGCAATAGTGTGGAAGTATGAGAATAGATATATTACCTAGTCCCTTCTCAATATTCTAACCACCAACTATTCCACCACCATCACATTATCTTTAAAGAAATTGTATTTTAAATGTAAGAAATCCCCTTACTTTGCTTCAGTGAGTATCTACAAATGCACATTTTTTTGGGATTCAGTTTGAGAAACTAAATTGAGGATTAAGCCAAATCGTTTTAGATAACTTTGCCAGGGCATTTATTTTGTAATTTGAACCAATGATATATCTAAATATTTAGTCAAACATATTGTTTGCATGAGTAGTTCCAATTTTTCTAAGCTAGTTTTTTTTAAAAAAAAAAAAACCAAAAACCCCCAAACATTGTATTTAACATCCTTAAAGCCTATTCAACATTACAGTAAAATATAGATTTCAAAATTTCTATTTGAAAATATTATAAAACGATGCAAGAATAATCTAAGAATAATCTTAGGCAGTGTGTGGCCTATTGCTTTGTGCAATTGTGCTCATGAATCATCTTGCATCACTTCTATTCTTGCTGAGGTGTGAAAAGAAGATATTACACCTTCTGGTATGCAAGTATGAAAATGATGAAAATGTCTACTCTCCTTTTACTCACAGTTCTAGACACTTAAAAGTCATACAAACAGTATAAAGATCCTTAAATTAAAACCTACATCTTTAATAATTAGAAAAAAACAAACAAACCCAAGCAAAACAAAACTATGACAAGGAAATAAAATTGCAGCAATTATTTTGGCTAAACTTAACCAGAAATCAGACAATCAAACACTGTATGTGACACTAATACAAGAACAAACCTGTTGAATCCCAGAGCAGTCTGTTGTATTCTTTGGCATGTGGGAAAACAGTTTATGTACATACGATGTTGAGTACACTTTTTTCCAGTGGGTCTAAACAGGCTTGTCCAACAGTGGCAAGCACAGAGGGAGAACCAACATTATGAAAACACTACTCCATTCCCCAGCACTGGTCATATGCCTCAAGTAAACCCGAGGTTTATTACTTTCATCCGGTAGTACTGATCTGCTTATATGAGCTTATGAGCTTATATCCAAAAAACAAAGTTGGAAAGATTTGTCCATTCATTACTTGGTGTTACTGATAACATGACACCTGCTGCATCCGTGGGTTGGATGGAACACTGTGGTATTAAAACTACAACTACCAATGTAATCAATAACCATGTTTACCATTAAAATAAATGACACAGACTATTGACTCGCTGACCAAACTCTAGTTTCTGTCAAGGAGATAGTGGTAAAATACATCATCACTCTGCTTATCAGTGGCCGAGGGCCATAAATCTACCTTTTCCCTTGAGCATTTTAAATAGCTGCAGCTGTGTACGTTAGTGTTGAAATAGGTCTTGTGCACAGCCCAGGGACCTGCCACAACTATGTGCTAAACTGGGCATCTTAATGAAATAAAAAGGCTGCGTGTAACATTGAGGTGCCGGTAAAGGATAGAGTTGTCCCCAGTGACACAGAATAATGCATTTAATGTATTTTGGCTCTATGAGAAAATGTATTTCTCCCAGCCTCCCTTAGCAGCGGCAGAAAGGAGGGAAGGAGAGAAAGAAAGAGGAGAGAACAAAGAAGCAAAAAACAAGCATGCTTGAATATAGGAAACCGGAGGGAGAGAAGGAGGGGAACGAAACAACCATCAAGACAAAACAGGGTGAGGGAAATAGTCAAGGGAGGAGGCAGAAAACAGAAAACACAGTGTTTGCAAATCAAAAATTAAAAGCATAAGCATGCTATACACCAGAGGATGTCCCAAAGATATAATGGGCCTTTCAGCCCCTTTATTTGGGGAAAACAGGTAAATACAATAACAACTTGAACCTCTGCCATCATTTACAGTAGTGTTTGAGGGTGCCAACCTACAAATATTAGAAGGACAATTACCTTACTGTCATAACGCCAGGCCTGTCTCACTTTACTAACTGCATCAAAAAGCAACAAATGATCAAAGTATTGAATATTAACTTTCACAAGGCCATTCTCACAAATCTCTAACAAGGCCGCAGTAACACAATAAACTAATGACTGTTCTAAAGCTGTGTACTCAGAACAAACCTTCTTGATCACAGCTCCACAGTACATAATCATTCTGATTGGCATATTGGAATATATCATTTTTCAGATTTTGTTCTGTGGCAAAATCTCAAAGCTCAAAGATGGAGTGAGAAACTCTGTGAGGAACAGTCGTAACCAAGGATTTTGCCCCATGTCAAATTATTTTACCTTCTATTAATAAAATGCCATCAAACTGTGAGCGGAGGTTTCTCTGAAATACGACTCACGTTCAATCACATACAGTATTCAGTATTGAAGATTTGCAAATTATAATAGGAATAACCTTAAACTAATGAAAATCCTTTTCTGGAAAAAAGCACTGTTGGTGACATTTGCATAAGGGTTGAAAGAAAAGAGCCATGACGAGTAAACAAACAAAAAGCTGTTTACATTACAACGTGAACACATTTCCAGAGCTAATTTTCTTCTTTCTTGCCTTTGCTGGCATATCAATACATGTTTGGTACATTACTTCTACCGTTAAGTAGGATAAGATGGCAAGAAGCCATTGGCAGCCACTAGCACGGAGTCATGTGGATTTATCAACAGCAAACCAGTCATTGCGCTATAATGCTGGTAGGTCACAGAGTACCCTTAAAAACAGGGGATGATCTCCTCACAGTTCCATAAATACCTTTTAAATGAACAAATCCTCTGGGCGTCAAAAGTTATGAAAACAAACATGAAATATTCTTGTCTTATGGCGATTATACTCCTGCCAAAAACTAATGAGTTTTTCACTTACTCATAGTCTAACTACTGAAAAATTTCACAAAAATCAGGTTAATCTTTGAGGTATTGAGTTAACATGTGTAGCATGATACTGGGGAGAACCAATACATTTCTAACCACATAAAGCCGCACAGAGGAGGGGATTAATTTGTTGCTAATTAGATTATCACTGCAGATTTCATTTATATGTATAATCTCACACATACACAGAGTCCTGCACAATGTATTTGGGAACAACTTGAGGTGTAAGGTAGTGTGAAAATACCAAGAAGTTTTCATGTTATCATAAACTTTTTCTGGTGATATGATTAGGTATATTAGGGAAGATTAAATTTATCTTGGTTATCTTTATGTATTTTTTTAACCAGCAAAGCAGAATCCTACATTTTATAGGACTTGTGCTTAAGAAAATGACAAGTAACACACTCAACAAAAATAATAGTACTCACCACCCTGATCAGTGCTGACGGTGATGATGGCCACCGGTCGAGGGAACGAGCTCATGTCTGACACACCGTTAAGCGACTCGATCTCAAAGGTGTAGTTGGCGTGTGCGGAAAAATCCACGACAGTGACAGTGGCGTTGGTCAGGCCTAACGGTCCTGGCAAGAAGCGAAGCTCGTCTTCACACTGCTGGCAGCGGTCGGGCTCTGGGCCGCAACGTTTACACTGGACATTGTAAGTTAGGTCCCTGCGACCTCCTGTGTCGCTAGGGGGCGACCACTCCAGCAGCAGGCAGGTGTCGTTCAGGTTAAACATCAGATTTCGTGGACGAGATGGAGGGCCTACAAAAGAGCAGAAACTGATAAACTGATAAAAGAATTTAAAATTATATTTCAAATGAAACATGGGCAGCACTTTCTGTTACAGCTCAGTAATATTGTTGTAAGAGTAGCATAATAATGTGGAAACAAGCAGGAATTTAACCACAGATGTTTCCTGGTGATCCTCACATAACTTAAAGTTTGTAATTAGAGTTAGAGTGGATTTTGCACCTTGCAGGCCTGATTCCTGGTTATTACAAAGAAAGTTATCTGTGTAGGTTCCTACTCATCCAGGTCATTGAAAGAAACGTGACTGGACTTCTTAAAGAAGACAACTTAAAGAAGTCTAGTCAATTTCTTTCCAAACTTCTTAGACTACAATAAAGTTCTTCAGGTTTTTACAGTTAATAATCCACAGCATCAAATATAGGATTTATATTGTTACCGTTTAACAGAGAGGAATGCTGAAGGCATAGGGTTGGAGTAATTATATCCTAACATGTTAAAGCATCAGCTAAGATTACCTTATTGTCAAGTGGATACTACCTCAAGTCAGTATATAAAGATGTAAATACATAATTATTACTATTATATTACTAGGTGTTTATAACAATATTATATACATATATATATATATATATATATATATATATATACTTTATAAAACTTTCTATAAAATATTACATAGACTATATATACATTGATTCTGTTGTAAAATACAACATTGATCCAGTTTGTTTGACTTCTAATGCTATATTATAATATTATGAATTGGTACTGCCTCATAGGCATATGTTTTTTGTTCCTCAGTATTGTACCTATATCATATATATGTAAGATAATACTTTGTTATTACTTTAATATTAAGCTGGTAATAACTTGCTATTTCCATATTAATAACATGTTTCCACCATTAGTACATGACTGTACAAATGTTGATATACATTTTATTATAATATACATTTTTCAATATTATTATTAGTAGAAAGCACAACCAAGATATGTTTAGCTGATGTTTGCTGTGTTTAATTATAAAATCTCACAGTTTACTATATCAAGATTAAATTAAATAACAAAATTCATTGTTAGTCTACAGCAGAATAACCAGGTTTATTAAATAAAGGGCTTAAGTGCCCAGCAGTTAGTTTATGTCCCTACATACACAATTCTAATATCACTGTTTCTGCCAAATAATTTTTGAGCATGCTTTCTTTTAATTATATCTTTTGGACAAACTGTTGCTAATATAACTGCAATTCTTTCATTTTGTGTTTCAGACCCATAGTCACACAATTTCACACCACCCTACCAAGTTATACAGGCAAACAGAGTTTCCATCAGCTGCAGTCTAGACACTAGAGACTGCATTCTATCACCGGTCCTGATATGGTGCTATGTTTAACAATGATGCTGCAGGTGCAATCACCTAAATCTTATTATGTGTCTGAATTTGGAAATAGTTAATTCAATCATGCAGTACTTCCAAGTAGCCAAGCTGTGCATTGTACTATTTGGATAATAAGAACCAAATGTAAGTCGTGCACACCAGCGTTAGCGTTCCTATACCTGTATAAGAAACATCACCCAAAATTGCCAAATGAGGTCAAAAGCAGGTGAAAGAATGCTCTGAATGTCATAGTCCTCTCATGCTTCTAGTACTGGCTTTCTATTGCCTTGTGTTTCCCTCACTCCCTTTCCTTTTTTTCTGTCCCTCTGTTTGTGTATGTCTTGTCTCCCTGTGAATCCCTGGAGGCGTGACTCTCCACCGAGACAGATGATACACGTGTGTCATTATTCAATCAACCACCTACAGTATATATACACTTGTCATCCACCCCTTGCCAGACTGTCAAGTAAATTACTGCAGTAGATGGCATTCAGGCTCCTTGTTGAAACTCTAGTTAACTAATTACACATTGTCTTTGTTCTCCCAACCTCCAGTATGTGCCAACCAGCTACCAGTTAACCCCGATCTTTTACAATCTATCCTCGGCTTTGACTCTGCCCGCCACTCTCCATCTGAAACTCCAGCATCAGCTACCAACCACCTCCAGTTACACACCCTGCCTGCCACTATCCACCGTCTCCTCCAGCATCAGCCTCCTGCAGTCAATCCACTCTATTGATCTAGGATCCACCTCTGCAGAGTATTAAACTGAGTATTTTGCATTTGCGTCAACTAGTGTTTCGTCTAAAACCTTAACACTAAATGTTTTTCTATTTCATAAATGTTTCACACACATATCTTAAAGTCCTGCTGTACTGACTCTTATAAGGCAATCCTCACCTGTGCAGTAAACAGCCTAACTACCTCCCTCACATTTCACTTTGCTAAGGTCTTGTGCTCCCTGGATGCGCGTGTTTGTGTGTCAGGATAAGCATTGTGCAATAGCAGGCAGCCAGCTGTCAACAGGGTGGAGTTAAAAGGCCTGGGGGATTTGAACACTCCCGTCCTGCCAAGCTCACTGTCTGCGAGGACAATGGGATGTTTCCCTCTCTTCCACCATCCCTCTCTCCCCACCGTTGCTAAAATCTCAGCAGACAGGAAAGCTCCTCCTACTGCTCCTCCACTTCTGTCAGCGTGTGTCCATTCTCTCCCTTTATCTCTCTCTGCCTCTATCGGCCATTATCTCACCTTCTCTATTCTCTCCATCGAGGAGAATCCACCCACCTCCCCTCCTGCAGAGCAACCCCACTGCCATCAATCAACTCCTATTCTAGGGGGAGATTGGTATCACCACCTCCTTCCTTTCTCTCTTCACTGTCTACTCCATCCAGCCTTTACACTTTTCCCTCTCCTTTATCTCCCCTCCTCTTCTATCTTCTCTTTCTTCCTCTCTAACGTTGTCTTCCTCTAAGGCACTCGGTCTTTAATCTCTATTGTCTTCAACGTCAAGCAAACAGTTTATGTTTTGGCCTACACGCCCCTGATTAAAATGCATTATGTGAGTAAACACAGCTCACAGATTGTAAAAGTAGATGTGGTGCACCAGCCTACTCCTCTTAGTTTGCAAGTTTGTCACTCCCACACAAGGCCCTTTTACGCTGTGTTTGTACTTGGAGTGGAGATACTGTTAAAAACTAATTAACAACAGTTGACAAACCATTGAACAAGGCACTAAATTACAACATTGTATACTGAGGAAGGTGTCTAGTTGTCTTTAGTAAGTGTAGTAGTAAAGATTTAACAATATGGTTTTTTGTTTTCGAGCAAATTAAACTTACCTTGTCAATGTAGTCAATAAATGCTGTAAATACAAATATGCCATTTGTTCATATGTTGGCATTTAAGAAGCTAGAGCTCATCACTTGTTTGATTAGCTCATGCTTATAGGACTTGGAAAGTGTAGGTAACTGCAGGTAAGAATACCATTCACTCCTAAGATAAGTTTTCAAGTAGTTGTCAGACAAATAAAAGACCCCAGACTGAAATGCTTTCAGGTTTAAATGTATATATTGAATCATCTGGGCCTAAATTTTGACATAAAAACATCAAAGGAAGAGCTGAAGCCTTTTTGAGGATTTCCCCTGCAAATATTGCATCCTGCAGGGCAATCTAAACTAACAGCATCTCCACAATGACTTGGCTTTGTCTTTCTGTAAAAGACAAATACACTCTTCCACCCTGGAGAGCTCTCAGACATGGCCCCCGTCTATCTCAGTGACAGTTAAATGGCTTTTTAATTAAAGGAGAATTAGTCCGGTTAAACTGTAATTTAATGCAAATATGAAGTCGTAATGACAGTCAGTGAATCATCAATGAAGACGAGGCAGCTGAACAAAAGCCATGTAATTCATCCAGAGACTCTCTAATGTTCCGTTTCACACCAGATAAGTCCTAAAGACGAGACTGGATTTACAGCCACAGCAAATTCTCTGAGAACACTGGAGTAATCCACCAGCTCTATAGACAAAGTAATAACTTACCAGACTGTCTGGCACAGACAAGTATAGAAATATTTAATGTGAATGTACAATGACTTGATTCAAGTTTAATCAGACAAAATGATAACATGACTATTTCTCTCTTTCTATTTATGATGATGGTGATTACAGCTGTCAGTTCTCCCATAAGTCTGATCACATCAAAAAGGTTGACTAACCTCACTGCAGTTATACATGCGGCTATTATGTCTAATGACTCATGTCCAAGGTAGGAGGTAATGCCTTTAGCCAGCTTGCTTTTGCACATCTTCAGCATGTTTTTAGCAGCTCACAATTGTGAAAAGTTTATTTTTTTAGTCATCTTATTATACTACATGAAATGAATCCACGCTATAGTGTTAGCACAATTCCAGCAACATGCAAAATATCCTGGGTTTGATTCTGCACAAGCTACAAACCCAGTAGTAGTGTTAGCCACAAGTCTGGGAGGGTTGTATCAGAAAGGGCATCAATGCCAAATCAAACACACTTAAAATACCTCTTTCTACTTCTTCTTCTTCTTTTTAAATTTACCATACAAAAGCTCTGTCTGTGTGTTTATTTCTTTGTCCAAGAACTCCCACTACACCGTCAGAAGTTGAGCAACTAAACATGGCACAGAAATTATGATGTCAGCATGTTTCCTAGCACCCACCTGACAATGGACTAAAATGAACCTTTATGAACTTACAGCACATCAATCATTATATTATTTTTATTTCACAAAATTAATACCTAATTTATATTCAGAAAGGATTAATTATACAAAACTTGGATTATGCATAATATATTATGATGCCATCATACTGCCTGGTAATCACCTAGCAACAAGCTCAAATTACCTGTACCTTTCTACCTAGAGTTTATGCACCTACCACACAATATGACAGCAACCAATCATTTTAATTTTATAACAATAACAACTCATTTATGCCCAAAAAAGCTGAACCATGCGTGCCTGGCAACCTCCTAGCAATGGGAGGAAATTAGTCTTTTTAGCAGTTTTTCAAATTAAGTATACTGTATGAACGTCAAGCACTGCTGTAGCATTATGTATATACTAGTCCTTGTAACATTACCCTGCCATTATCAGATTGTCTATAAACCAGGCTGCCCTTCAGTCACATGATGTAGTTTGTGCACCTGCACACATCCAAATTTCTCTGGTCACATCTTTTAGATAGTGGGTTGATTTTCATCACACCCACCTTTCTAGATGAATGACTAAAATGTGTTGTGCAGTAAAGTGAACTCATGTCTTTAACGTTATCATTGTTCTGTTAATAAATTCACTGGAATGCATTTTATATTTTCATTTCTAACTCATAAACATTTGTGCCATCTGCCTGTGAAGTTAAAGACGGAAGGTGTTAATCTGATTGTCGAAGCACACGCTGTGACGATCGTACTTAAAACCCTTTTTTTTTCTGGTGTACTCACGTGTACAAGCCATAGTTGGCGGATCTTTCTCAGCCCTGAAGAAGCCTTTCTCACAGCGGCAGATAGCAGATGCTTCTCCATAGCTGAAACTATGCGGAGGGCACTTTGAACATTTAATGTTTCCAGCATATGCCTTGTAGAAGCCTGGACGACATGCTGAGGATGACAGACACACAATGTGGCAGTCTGTAAGTGCATAGCCAGACCTTCATATAGACGTACAGGTAGAAATATTTCATGCAAACATCACATAGCTTGATAATATTATGCAAAGAAAGAGGCCCTGAAGGGAGACAATTTATGCTGCAATCCATCAGAAATTCAGACTTTAAATAGATTCATGAAACTCATGTTTTCTATTTAAACAGTGAAACAGGGAGACCATCTGCTTTGGGTTTAGGAATATTTGCTCAAAGTATTAAAAAGTATGATTTTTTTATTTTCCACAAAAACAAAGACAGAAAGAAACATTGAAATCATCTCTAACTCTGACAACACTTGTAATACAAAAATTCCCACCTTTTTGTTTCCTTTTCGGAATAACAAAAATGGATTAAAACCGAGGGTATTGATTATCAAAACATAACACCAACTTTAGTTTTATTGCCAGCATTTAATTCCCAATAAATAATTCAAGCTTAGGGAAAGGTGATGAAACAAAAGCCCTTCGAGGGGAAAATAGTCAGTTGTACCACCTGTCGCACAACTCACGGCTGTTTAGTTTTGAATTTCCAATGGCTTCAATCAAAACACAGAAATGTCTTGAAGCTAGAAAGGAACCACAGTTGTACTAAAACCAATATTAAGCATTGGCTTAATTTGTGAAGACACAACACAAGGGAGCAGTTTATCTCTGCAGTTTTAACATCTGGTGTCTTTGGTGAATTAAGGTCTTGCAAAATTGTCCTATTGTATTTCAAACCACAATCTCTTCTTAAACTTAAGTGCATCTGTTAAAACATGAATAAATGCACACACACACAAGTGAAAATGATCAAACTACATATTGACAGGTCAGCTCTGACTTCTGGTTTCATGTGGATCAAGAAGCTCAGTCCACTGGGTCAAAGTCCAGCGCGTGAGTCATGTCCATCACAGCCTTCTCCCTATATGGGCTTTGTTGGTCTTTATTCTAACTCATCTGACTTTCTAAGGCTTTTCTGAAAGACATAAGGATTTTTTTTTCCATTGCCAAATAAATACTGCTCCTTATACCACAGCAGACTAAACAAAACAAAGTGCAATGCAGCAAATCTACTGATAAATCTTTTACTCCATTTATCGTTGCCTTGAACAATTTTCAAAAGATTATGATGATTATAAGAAATCATGTCCAATAGGTCTTTTTTGACAGAAGACATTTTGACATGCCACTGTTACGGGGTTTAAATAGTGTGATTACTGAATACCTGAATTCCATTTAGCTGTTTCCTTTTGACGTATTGTTAATGCTGGCTCACTCTGACATTGTCAGGGCTTACTCAGAATTCAATAGAAAAGAGCCATAACTAAGTCGGCAGTGACATTAGTGTTTTTTCCTACCATGACAGTTCAAAATGTCTGATGCAGTGAAAAAGAAATATTTAGAATATCATAAACAGCAACTGAGCAGATGAATTGTGTGTTAATATTTTATAAGCCATTTATTTACACCAACAAGTAAAAACTTTTTAAAATGCAACACAGAACTGCACACTAGAGATATGTAAAAAAACAAAAAAACAAACAAACAAACTTTCCTCCCAAAGCTAAGCTTTATTGTGAGCCAAGGAGTCATTCACAGGAGGTCAGTGAGTGTGCCAAACATTCCTCGTATGAGGGAGGTAAAAAATACAAAAAACAGGCAAGAAGTGACACATGAGGAAACTAATGAAAAAACATCCAAACAAGAGGTACAGGAATGACTTGAAAGCTTAACTGCTGTGAGTAAAAAGCCAATCTGTTAAGGAACAAAGAGAAGGCTGGGTGGTGGGGGGTGTACATACTCACAGTGATGATTGATTGGATGATTGAACACAGGTGAGAATAATCGGAGCGGAGCAAGTAATCACAGGGGTGGGAAATGAACCAAAGTCTGTCAGGAAAACTCAACAGAGTGAAACGAACAGAGGTCTTTTCAAAATAAAATCACATTGTTTTGCATTATATTAAGCTCTTCTGGAAGCACTTAGAGTTAATTAAGCTACTTGCTGAAATTTTGTAGTTATGCTTGTAAAATTCAGGGAAAGACTTGAAGGATAGAAATAAAATATGGCTTGCATTTAGGGGCGGAGTAGTTTGGTATGTGTGTATGTATTAATAAAAAAAGGAACATATCTGTCAGATCAGACATGTGCTGTGCAGACATGGCTTAAAGCAGCGATTTGCTATACCTTTTCCTAAAACACAGTTGTTGTTGTAAAACGAATCTGCTCTAGTTATAATCCAGCACTAACTGCTGGACTTATTCCAGAAGCTCAAGAAAATTCTCATTTTCATGCTACAGGAGCGAGAAAACGGAATCTTTCATTTTCAAAATACATTTTCTAAAATAAATTGAAGGATTTAAAACCACCAGCACAGGTTAGATTGATAGTAAAGACCTTAAGTCTAAATAAATGTAGTAGTAAAAATTAAACAATACAGTTACTTCCCTTCTTTAATATTTAAAATCACAGGCAACTAGCTGAAATAGAAAGGCTTATGAGAATCTTAGCCCTAAGGGATTCACTAAAGCTTTCTTTTAATAGTAGTATTTCCAATCTCCAAAGCACTTCCATGTCAAAGAAACACACAAACTCTTGTCTGGAGAGACTTCCATTGCTGCTAGTTTTCACATTGATTTAACAAGGTAACATAACGTGAGCCATTTGAAAGGATTCACCTTGAAGCACTGAGAGCCTCTGTGTCTCTCCATTGCTGCTTGTGATAAATGGAGCTGTAGGGAGGGCAAGGAAATGCCTGAAACCACAACTGTGCTGATCAAACGGGGACAATTAGGACAGGGACAAAGAGGTTCACACACACACGGGGAACACAGCGCACACTGCCAGGGCTAATAGTAATGTTTTTAGTGTAGTCTCATTTTTGTTCAATGAAGGAGTATTTTCTTAAATTGAATTTATCCTTCCTTTCATTTGAAACATTTCCTTTTTTTATTCATCATCATTCCTCTTAGAGAATAAGAACAAAAGGTTTACATTTAGTTTAAAGCTGTTTTAGTCGAGCTATTCAAACTGTTATTCGTCTTCAAAACTCTATTTAATGTTGACACACACACACACACACACACACACACACACACACAGAAGCTATCTGTATGAATATGATAAGTGGCATCCCCTATGGCATACCAAGGCTGCCTTTATCATTAACCTCTGATACTGACATGTCCTTGAGTCAAAAACCGTCAGTCAACTCCCCCACCCTGCAAGACCCCGCTTTAGACTCTGTCAACCTAATGACGCCTCTCTACGACCTTCGCTGAACTGAGGGGATGTTCCTTTTCGAACCCCGCAGTTTCCTGCTGCAGTATGACCAGCCAGGCTCTTTGCCAAGGCCACAGTGGCACTGTACAGGGGTTGACCATGTGTCGCTCGAGGATGGACATGCCTGGTGGCCAGGACGTAAGCATTCATGTGTTGGGATGAACACGCATAAACACATGCAACAGCTGAAGTGGCAGGAGCAGCATGTCGAAGTCAACTGGACAGCTGGTCAAATGTGAAAAACATGTGAACATTTTGGCCGGAGAAAGAAAAGCTGCAGTATGTCCAGTGCCACTGCTGATCCATCCGTCAAGGACGCCCATTTCCACTTTATATAAAAGCATGAAAGTGTATATGTGATAGCACCAGTGCAGTAAACAGTAAACCTCTCATACTGCCCTCATGACATGCAACACACAGATTTTAAAAAAAGGCTTTAGACATAGTAGACATAATACTTTAGACATAATACTTTAGACTGCTGAATTTCTGGTAACTAGGTAGGAGAACTAAGACAAAATAGCAGCAGGGGAAGTAGACAGCTGAGCAAGACTGAGTGTGCATGTGTGTAATGTTTCTGTGTGTGTTACTAAAGGTCCAAAGGTTGTATAAATTCCACTATTTCACACTGAAAAAGAAAAAAAAAGAACACAAGTCTGGGTATTATTTTCTGGGAAGCACAACTAACTGTACTAACAAATGCATGTGCGCATCTGTGAATAACAGGTGCATATTACACAGTAAGAATGCAATTATATATTTTGATAATGGTACAGGTGATTTATAGCAATATTGTTGTCGCTACTATTTCAAATATTAAAAGTACAGTTAAAAATCAGTACAAAATAAATTAACATTGATTTTCAAAACTCATTTCTAAAGAATAAAGTTATGTTTAGACTATCAATGTGTCTCCTATAATCGTAATAACCCGACCTCCTGTCTAAAGTGTCTCAGGAGAGAACATAATGAAAATTTACATCTGCTCATTACATTGCGGTAAAATAGGGGTTTCATATAAGTTATTGATATTTGCTAAAACAGTGTCCAATACTAGTGTATGTATGGATCTGAATGTTGTGTATTGCAAATACTGTCCTATGATATAAGCCCATGTTAAATACATAAACGATATATTTGAAATCTCAGAGAAAGCACATTCAGATCTAGCAAATGAGAAACTTAGCAGACATTACACAAGTTTACTATTTTCCTATCTTAACACACATCCTTGTTGAGCTGACTTTGTTTTCTGTCAGAAAAATGTAAGTCCATGTCCTACCCATCTCAATACATGTCCATCTTTCAGACCCAGTGGAGTGGATTTCCCAATCTTGTAAAATATGTAATTATACGTGTAATGCCTTATATCTATGAATTATGTTTTACTTTTAATGTCTTATTAAGCTGATGCTTAAGCCAGAAATCTTCACCCCAAAATACTTCAGAAGAAAAAAACCAAACATGTTAAGATTTTCTTCCATTTGACCAAACAGTACACTTCAGAAGCAAGTAAATGATAGCTGAGCGGGGGAGTGTGAGAATAGGATGCTGCTGACCGACTGCCCTTTGGGTCTTCAAACTAATTCTAGACCTTCAGCCCAAGGTTAATGAGATCTGGAAGCCATCCACAACATCTTCATGCCCAAGGCTCAGAGCTCCAAATCTGGGCCCTGAGACACAGAGGCAGTAGATTGTTCGGTAAGTTCACTGGACCTCAGCAACACCAGAGCAACTGGCAGGCAGATCATATTTGAAGAGGACGCCTGTCTGTCTGCATCTGCCTGGCTGCCTCTCTTTATTGCTGGGATGTCTGCTCAGCATGCTTCTTTCATTAGTTAGAAAAACACATTTTCTAAGTAGTTTGTATTTTTTTTAAAGTAGTTGGAAATGTATTTATTGTTTATTGAGATACCTAAAATACTCCTGAACAAGATAAGTTCTGATAGATGGCTTATTTAACATGAGAACAGCCCTGTACAGTACTCCTGAATTACATCAGTGAGCATGGGCATGTAAAACATATAGGGCCGTCCCAAGGCCAAGCTTTGGACCATTTACTCTTACCCAAGTGTTTTTATTGTGTAATGCTAAACACACCTTTCACATAATTCAACGTTTCTTGTCCTTATAGCACATTTGATAGCTTAAGATGTTGTAGAAAGAGTTTCAGAAAATAAACGATTTTTAGAAAAAAATGGCAGTGAATTACAAACAAATAAATAAAAAGTAAATAAAACCATGTATTTCATCAGACCTTGAAATTCAGAGTATAGATTTGTACACTGCTACTTGTTTAATACTTATGTCCAGAACTGTTCTCCTTTAATTAAACATCAATATGAACCCTATAGCCGTCTGGACAAATGGAACACTGCCTGCATAGTCACTTGTCTTCGTTTCATTTAAAAAAGGAAACAATGCAGTTGTTGTTCAATGAGCAGTAAGATCTGAATTACTTTTGGAGCTGTTACACATTCAGTCATTTGGACATTTCGATTATTTGGAAAGGAAACAACTCTTATGCCAAATCATTAAAGTCATTCATTAAATTATGATTTCTGTAGTCGAACCTTGTAGTGAAACCTGTATTCAGCGGATCTAGTTCGTCATGTGTTTCTTAAATGAATAAAAGCAACAAATAAAAAGTAATCAAGTAAGTTTTTGGACATGGAGTGACTTTGTAATAATAGTATCTCAAAATTTGCTGTACTTGTTGAATTATTATCAATAATTGTAGTTAAAATTTATTGTATACATGTAAAAGTGGGCTATAGTTAAATGGAACAAGTCTGCCTTTGCCGAGCTCATATGAAGCCCGGCATCTAACTACACCCAACTGCCACACTAAAGAAAAATGCTATTTATGCAAGTTTTCATGTACATTTTATCTATTTGTTAATAGAAATAGGCTATGCAATATTGTTTTAGCAGGCTATATGTAGTGTTCACTTAGTTATGCTGAATTCATCAAATTTCACTTTATTTTAGGTGAAAATAATATTTATACTTAAAGTCTGCATGTGGTAATATTTAGTTGAAGATCTTAGGACAATTTGAGTGCTGCAACACTAAAGTCAGGTTTAGAGTCTTTGCAGTGTTCAGCCGATGGTGGTGGGTTCCTCTCCCGATGATCAGCGAAGAAGAACAATTCCAAGAGGAGCACAATTCTGCAGCATTTACTTGCAGAACCACATCAACAAATGTTGCAGAATAGTTCAGCTCTTGAAATCAAAGGCAGTGTGGTGAGGAGGCGATGCAAAGGATGAAAGATCATTGCGGAGATGATGGCGTTAAGTGAGATGCAGCTCATAACTTATTGCATATGAGGACAAAAAATGGAAGAAGAGCTCTATTTTCAGTTTCATCCCATAAAAAAATATTACTCCCCTCAGTGTTTGTTCTGCCAAAACTATGGAACGATAATAATAATATAAAAAAAGCTGTATTGCTTATTCTCTGCGCTGACAGAGTATGCATTTTGTCCACACATATCTACACTAGTGGAACAGTAGTGCCTGCTTCCCATTTTCCTTCTTCATACCAAATCATATTCCACTCCATCGGGAGAAAATTACAGTCATGCAATATGATAGTCATGCTCACTTCCAAACAAAACAAAAATGCCTGCCAGTAATACTGAGTTATATAGAGATGATACAGTACCATGATACAAGACTTCATGTCTGTGGGTGAGCATACTCCAGCTTGTGTTCTCACAGTACTTCTAGTTTTAACACAATATGTATTGCCTACTAACACTGCAGATGACAAAAAGTCACACCTCCAAAAAAAGCAGCAGCAGTGGCACTCTGAAACCCACGTCTAACAGTTTCACATGTAATCAAGAACAACACTCTCAAACACTATAATATGAAAAGCCCTCTTCTCAGTTTCAGTCTGTCTCTCTTATTAATCAGACTTACTCACTCTCTTCATTAGCTGAAGCAGTGAGTGTCATGATTTGTAGTTGAGGACTAGCAGGCCTCTCAAACACACCTTCGTTTAAGTGCTGAGAACACAGCACTTGATTATACTCTGTTTCGGACACAGACAGCTGGAGACACCATGGCGCAGTAGTAATATATTAAACTTCTCTGAAATCTGATGACTGGGGTGTTGATGTGTTTTAATGTAAAGTGTCCATGGCAGACATTAGGCGTCTGTGTGGACTGTCTGATGACTAAGGCCTTAATAAAGAAACAAAGAAAGCCTCTTAATCTAAAAGTATTTTGCATACGTAAAATTTGAAAATCCTTCTTTCTTCGATAATCATGATCATTAGTTATTATTGTTATCAATAGGTTGGCAGCTGCAACACTCAGACCAGGTACTAAAAATATGTGTAAGGATATAGTATGCATTTGTCAAGTACACATGATCTGAGTTTATATTTCTACCTATTTATGTGACATTTCAACATAGTGCTCAAATTATGATGACCTGTTTGCAAAATGCCATTTCAGCCAATTCTTGTTTTTAGGCCAGCTGCTGTCACTCCTTCTTCTTTTTTGTTGTTGCAATGAGGCAAAGGCCGGCTGTCAGTCATTCTCCACCCACCCACACAAAAAGCATCATTCGGTATTTTTTCATGTATTCTCTATAACGAGTGAATGTCACATTTTGCACATATATGGGCTTTAATTAATCACAAAATATAGAGATAGTTTCCTTTTTAAATATCAGGTAATAAAGGCAACAAGACAGAAAAAAAGCAATACAGTTAGCAGGAATAATTGCACCTAGTTATCCCTTTCTCTGACAGCACACAGGTAGATACAAATATACTGACAGATATTAGAAACTCTATCCACACTTCATTGCAAGTGCTTCTAATGCATCCCAGCTACCAAAAGGCAAGATGCAGGTACACTGAGAAACAGGCAGTCATTCAGATTCACAACTGTGGGCAATTTAGAATCACCAATTAATCGAAGCCTACTAATTGCATGTTTTTGGACTGTGGGAGGAAGCTTAAACCACCATGCCACCGTGCTGCTAAACTCTTATTAAGTCATAATGTACCCTTTATCAGTGCATTGCTGAAGTGCATTTCTAAGATAGATAAAGGCTAGAATGAAACACTTAGAGATGGAGAAAAGCTAATTATCAACCCCACAATGAGTTGAAGCAAACACAAAAAGGCAAGGGAGAAACAGGCAGACGGTGCTGGATGGACTCATTCTGGGGTTCCTATTCCTTATATATCTGTGATGTTATCAGTGACACTGATCTTTTTATGAACTTTACAGAGGTCAGCCTCACTGATCCCTTTATAGCAATGTTTATAGCAGCACAGACAGAGTGTTGTGCCAAATGAACTAACAGAGTAGTAAAGCTTTCAAAAGACATCCGTTAACGCTGAGTGAGAGCAGAGTTTCTCTCTAAATCGTATCTTAGAGGCAAAATGCTGACTGGAAGAGGCTTTGGGGTGAACCGTTAGGGCCTTGTTTTTACAACATTAATTGGACAAACGAGACACTGCTGTGACTTGGAGTGACACATCGGTGACTTGTATTAGAATATCTCTAATGCATGATCACAGCAGTAAGTCTTCTATTAGGCTTTCTGTCCTCCCAGTGGGTGTACACCACTGAGGGCACAACAAGTGCTCAACAAGTATGAGAAGTTTAAGGTTTACAATGGGATTTTTTTTTGATGGGTCTGCGATATTCTTGCTCTCTGTAAAATGAAAAGTCCTATTTGCCATGCCCGAAATTCTCTTTGACAAGAATAAAATGTGAGTTTGTTAGCAGATTTATGTGACATGTTATTATTATTCCCAGAAGAGCTGTAAACTTTTATTACTGGCCAACAGACTTACAGCATTATGATATTTAGAGGACACAAATAAAAAACAAAAACCCCCCAAAACCTGTATTTGTGTCCCTGCTTATTTTTCAGTAAAAGTATTCAATAACCTTATTACGATACGGTGCAAAACTCTGATTTCTTTATATTCTGCTTCCAGGTATCCTGTATTATTTAAACACGATCTTAATCAATAGTTCAAAAGTTAACTTTAACTTAGTCTTTTGTCTACACATAACAGGGAATTTAACAAATAATCAATTTCTTGTGCTATGTGTAATATGTCTGAAGGTCATGTCCTTAAGAAATAGGAAAAACATCCAACACAAGACCTGAAAGACACTAGACTGAAAATCAGTTGTAAAATACTTCTTTTTTTTTTTTCAAATGATCATCAATAACTACAGAGGCAATCAGGAGAGAAGCACAACAGTGACGGTGTACACGCAAGCACGATCTGATATCGTCGTGTTGGTGTTGTTCCCAGATCATCATGAAAATGTTGTTCCAGGTTCAACATTGCAAGTGACCAATCACATTATTGTGACGTTATTCTTTTGCGCACCAACCCATTCGTGCATTTATGAAATTCCAATGTTGCAAGGACAATATCAATTCTGCTTAGCGTTTATTAAAGGGTTAGGTGTGAGTAAGGGTTAGGGTTAGGGTTAGGGTCCGTTGATTGGCGGACAAAGGCGGTTTCTCGCAGCTTAAGTACAGTTTTTTGTTTTACGCCGGTTTTTCCCGAAGTCGCAAAAGTATGACATCACAACATTCTGATTGGTCACTTGCAATGTTGATCCTGGAACAACCTTTAGTATGATGATCTGGGAACAACACCAACACGAGGATATCAGATCGTGCGTACACGCAAACCCATAAAACACTGTAGAGGTTCTGTCATGGTTTTGGGGCTGCATTTCAGCCAGAAGTGGGGTTTTATCAAAACTGATGGAATCGTGAAAGCAAAAAAGTACCATCAGACTTAATACCATCTGGAAAGTATGTGATTGGCAGCAGCTTTATTTTTCAGCATGACAATGATCCTAAACACACTGCCAATGCAGTAAAAGCATACTTGGATAGAAAAACACACAATGGAACATCATCACATCACTGGCCTCTCCAAAGCCCAGACCTCAACATTATTGAAGCAGTGTGGGATCATCTTGACAAAGAACGGAACAAAAGGCAGCCAGTAAAAAATAAAAGTGGCCATAGCAAATAATGACTTTCAGGCTTTTTAAACTTGTACAATTGTTTTCACCTTATATAATAAACCCGTTTATGTCTGCGTGTTTCAATAAACTGGTGCATCTATTTACCAACATATAAAAAAATGAGGGGCGCCTTAAGACTTGTAAATGTACAATACTGTAGTTAACATTCACATATGATTGAGAAGGTTTTGCAGTATAAAACTTTTGCGCCACATAATCAATTAAATCATTCACAGGAAGAATTAGAAAACAGCAGACAGCAGATCATAGTTGTTCAGTTAACTGAAAGTCAACTGAACAACATTAATATTTGATTAACAAAAGTTGATTATTTTTGCCTACAAAACAAAGAAACGGTCTTGTATTTTGGAAATATTTACAGCTACTTCCTCTAACGCCCTCATTTTCATACCACTGTTTTCACTCTTAATTACTGTAATTTCATAAAAAAAAAGAGAGAATGAGTGTCACGTGAGTACGCGTGGAGGTCTAATGAATTTATTATAAGGTGTCATGAAGATTAGCATGACTTAGCCCCAAACTTCCTCGCTCCCTTCCTTCCGCATGATTGATGCTGATTGTGGCTTTAACACGCTGTTAAATCGACAGCAAATCCTCTTTAGCAGAGGTCGCATTAGCATAAAGGCCTTCTTGTGGAAAATAAACAACAGCAATGTCTTCTCAAAAACAGCACAAACAAAAGAGCGAGATAATGACATGGCAGTCCTTTAGTAACATCAACAACAACATAATGGAGCTGAAGCGAAATTAAAATGGATCAGTCAATTTAAATGCCTTTGGGGTTACTCTCCCTCTCTCCTTCTATCGCTTTTAGTTTTCCTTTAAAAATCTCACTCTAATAGCCACAGGATCCATTGTGTGTGCACAGGATATTTTACATGTACTGTATAATATAAACATATGCACACTTGCACTTTTTTCCTCTCTGTGATGGAGCTTTTGAGCTGTTTTATGGACATGTGGCACTTAAAGAGAAGTTGCTGTTGACAGATTTTTTTTTAACAAACTAAGAAAAAAAATATAACAAGAAAAACATCCTTTTAAGTTTTTGTCCAGAAACTTAAATGTTAGTGACATAACAGAAAGCATGTGTTGGCAGAAGGTTTTATAATTCTAAAACAGCTGCACTGATGTCGCCACATGCAGCGTAGACAGTCTTGCTATGGGTGCATTGTAATGATGAACAAAATTTACATTCTCCAAAATGACACTCGCATTGCCGAAACAAAAAGAGAAGTGGGGAAAAAGCATTGCCTGTCTAACAATTATCTCTGGTAGAGGAATTTTTTTCTTTGGCATCCTGGCGTGGGAAGACTTGGATTTAGTCGTGGAAATTAATGTTTGAGGACTCAGAGAATTATTTCGGGTTTTATGCAAAGCCGCAGTTACAGTTCATAACAATTATGGTAATGTGTCTATGAGACTGTGAGACATATTTTCAAAAGTTACTATTTTGGCTGAGTGTACAACTTTAGACTGACATGCATAAGCAGCAACGTGTAACACTATGTTAGGAGTTAGGGCCAATGCACAGCCCAGTGGTACGCTAAGTCTCTAGCTAGTATGCAGCAGGCTTTAAAGAAGGTAAACACAATGCTAATATGCACAAACCTGCAAACAAAAACAGTCATTGGGCTATATTGAGAATGCAGAAAGACAGTAACTAATACTTTTGATAACGGATTATTGGAAACTCTTTAAAATACAGTAAATAAAACTCATTAAGTCTCAGGGACAATAAAACACTTGGCGTTATGCTAGAGCTGCTCCTTGAAAGTCATGTGGAGCATCAATCCAAGAGCCTCAGTTCAACAAGGTTTTGAGATTCAAGATTCAAAGTGTTTATTGTCATGTGTCACAAGAAAAAAAAAATTCTCTGTGCAATGAAATTCTTTCTTTGCTGTCCACCCACAGATGCCAATTAATATATACAATAGAAACAGAACAGATAAATAAAAATAGTACAAATAAATAAATGAAGACAGAAAAGAAGACAAAATATTGAAGTGTGAAATAGAGATGCGTGCAAAAGGGCTATAGCTTAATATGCTGGCTTAATATGCAGGATGACCTGATGTGCAAAACAATTATTATTACTGTTCAAAAATAAGTCAGCTGTTCAGGAGTCTGATGGCAATGGGGAAGAAGAAGTTTAGCATGTGTTAATCCAAAAAACAACATATGCCGTTTAACTGATGAGAGCCGCTGAAATCTGAGGTGCAATTAAACGTTTTGATCTAAACTTTCCCCTTAAAAACCCTAGTTACTAACTAACTAAACTGTGTTTTAACATGCAGACATTTCATTTTAACAGCTGTCTTAATGTTGTGTCTAACGCCATTTAAGAAAAGGAAAAACAGGCACAGTTTATTCAGCGTTAGTCTCTCTCTCTTTCTTTCTTGCTCTCTCTTTTGTACTTCAGCTCATTGTAAAGATGGTTCAAATAATAAATATTACCAGGCTGGAATGAACATATAGCATTTTTTACTTTAAGAACCTTAAAGAAGTTTATATTCAGTCTACAAGAAGTGTGACTAAACAAGCAAGGTGAACTGCAAATTGGGAATTTCATGTCTTCAGTTGTATTGTACGTGCATTTACAAGCTGAAAAATTGAACTAAAAGAAACTGATTTTAATACAAATACATGTGTGCTTAATTCAACAAATTTATGTGGTAAAAATAAGGATACATACTTGCCTCGTTGTCAACTGTTGAATACAATTCTGCAACATTCTCGTTTGTTGGAAGCTCTGCTTTCAACAGTTAAAACGACTGAAGCAGTTGGATTGGATTAAAGTACAAGGTAATCATGTCTTTTATGCTATGTGTATTAAATAAAACACATGATAACTATTAGAATTGTCTTTCTTTAGAAGGAACTATTTAAGTGTGAGAGATCATAAAAAAGACCAACCACTCACTGTACACAACAGGTTTGTAATGATGCTACAGGAAAGCAAACACTACTTTAACCAAAATGTACGGTAGCTTTTGCAAGTAGTGTTGGTAACATATTAGTGTAACCAAATTACATTTTGTGGTAGCTCAGTAATGTAGCACATTTACTAATCACTATGATATTCACTTTAAGATCCTAATTATGCTCTTGTAGGTCATGGGCAGATAGAAATACTTTAGCATTTGTGCTAAAATCATCTAATTTTAGTTTTTGAGAGGAGGAAAATGTTGAAACAGTCTACAGTTTTTGTGTCGTTAGTATAAAAACCTATTATTTTATTGCATGGATGGACATGACCAAGTTGATAAAGTGCAACTGTGTCCAGTTTTGAAACAGCTAAATTTTGCTGCTAACATAAGACCAACTCTGCAGAAGCATCTGAAGCCTGAGGTTTGTATTGTTAACTTGTAATTATATGACAACACATTTCAAGCAATGTTGCAGAGTAACGCAAAAGTAATCTAATGTTTGGTATAATAAACTGCTTTCTTCAGAAAGTAAATAAGAAATGCAATGAAGTAAACAAACAAAACAAACTATGGTCTTGCTTTGCTTCATGGTTGAAATGCTTCAGTACTCTCTAAGCCTTTCTAGTCCAGTAGGAGTTTTTAACTTCAGAGGACTCGCTTGGCAAAGGACAAAAAGCACTCCAAGTGCAGTCATCTGGGATGACAGAGTGTGCCTTCATGGGACTAGCGGGAAGCATTTGCCAGTAATTAGGGAAGAATGAGCACAATTGGGGCACCAGCTTCTTTTGTTAATGATCTGAGGACAACACTCTCCCCACACACTGGCTGAAATTTACAAACACACACTTTAAAACTCACTTGTGTCACCAAAATTGTTTAACTTTGTCACAGATTGGATAGTGTAGCTGGTAGTAAGAACCAGTTTCACTAAGTAACATTTTAAGGAAGTATGTGTGTGTGTGTGTGTGTGTATTACTCCCACTGCTGCACAGTACCACCTTCCTTGCACTCAAGATAAACAGCATGCAGTACATTGCGTGTTCTATGAAAGAAAAAGATATGAACAGATAGAAATAGATTTTTTAATATTAAAAAATATCAAAGTTAAAATGTGAATGTGTGCTTAGCTCAAAAGATGTTTAGGGCTTTCAGCCTTGGTCTCGATTTTTATGCTACATGGCAAATTTGGGGATCATTCCACTTTTCCTCTAACTGCCTCCCATCTGCAGTAAATGAGGGAATGCAAGCTCAGAAAATAGGGGGCCTGCATGCAAAACAGTCAGAAATAAATATGCGATTGAACAGCTTTGGGCACATGCTTGTAGTGAGGGTTTGTTTTCTGAAAGATTAAAAAAAAGCAAATGTATCCTGTCTTGTGTAGACCTTTAGCAAAATTGATCCACGATTTATCCAGAAAGTCCTGTTTCTTTGAAGTAGGGTTATATAAAGGAGACCGAGTTCCTTCAAATTGTCCTATTCTTAACAGCGTCAGTGGATTTATATTTTTGCCCTGGAAGTAAAGACCTGTCTAAAAATCAATATCAATTTGAAACCATTTTCAGAATATTTCTACCATTTTCATTTGTACTCAAACAATTCTTTTGGACAGGAAACACAAGTTATAGTGTACTATCCCCAGTAATATTATATGATTTATAACCTTACATACATGCTTCAGAGTGTGCTTGTCTTTGTCAATTTATGTTTCGTTTAGAAATGTTTCATGTTGACAGCCGAACATGTTTTAAGGCTCAGTTAACTTTCATACAATGAAACATGAAATGGCTGCTGAACTTTAACTCCCTTGTGCTGTGTTTAATTTTCAAATGATTATCACCATACACTGGTGAGACCTCTGAGACTGGGGAGTGCTGATGGCTGTGTTACATACTCTGGTTAGAGTATGTAACACGATGTACTACCTGGTGTCTTTCTGCTGAGCTTTCCAGGATCATGCACAGCTAATAGTCTGAGCAGGGTGAGCAGGGTTACATTAAATATTAGATCGCATTAGATTAAACTAGGTTTTTGTATATTTCACCCCAACAGCTATTATAACATTATGGGAATATTTAAAAGATACCTCAAAATGTTCAACTTTGCTTAATAGTTGTTAATTCTATTGTGTTATCTGCCTTTTAAGAAAATAACTACATTGTAATAAATTTATACAGTTTGTGTCAATGTAAAATGAATTTTTATTGATGTTTTCAATATTTTTAAAGCTTAAATTAAAAATTAAATAAAATCATTCACATTTAAAGAAATCCCCATAAAAAAGCTCTTAAAAACAGATAATGTACTTTTTTTAGTCTTTCACGTGGACGTCCCTTTTAAAAGTCATCCCTCGTGATGGACATCCTCTGACCTAACATTGGTATGAGTTGTGTCTTAATTACTGCAACAATACTAAGTCCAACATCTAAATGGTATTAGAGAATAATTCACTATAAGTATTCCTCTGCTTACTGCAAGTGGTAAAAAAAAAAAAAAAAGTTACCTGTGGGCAGCACAGTACTTGTGCCATTGCGTAATGATAACCCATCAGTTGTCTGCACTGCTTCACGGCTGTGTTATTTATTTGTTCTAGTGCTTCTTATCACTGTGTGCCATGTCTATATGTTAATGCAAACTACAGCAAAAGGCTTTGTGGTCCGACCTACATTTTGTGTTTATCTAATGCAATGCCAACACGGGAGAGAAAGATAATATAAAATATGTGAATTTAAGTTGTTATTTAATGTTTTTGTTCTGTTTATGTTTTTTGTTAAACCGTGCGTGCTTTCCTAATCAATCTCATGTAAATATATAGCTCTTGAAGGAATGCAACTCTAAACCAGGTTTACTATAACTTTAATAAAACCCAAGCTTCCTTGTTTGGATGTGTCGTGTTTTGATAAACATCCAGTACTGTCTCTCTATCCAATACAAGAGGAATAGCAGCTGGTCTGTCATGCAAAGTCTTCAAAAAAGCAGCAGAAGCATGCCTTTAACTACTTTGATCTGGCGCAGTGTGATGGCATGTAGTGCTGGCAGGCAACAACTCATCATAACTAAAGCAACTTTTACACCAAAGCTTGCTTGTGTCTAGTAAAATCCCTGCCATACATAAATTAGAAAATCAAAGCAAAACTGATATGCAGCCCAGAATGGTCAGCCTTATGGTACATTGAATAGTCTCTCTGTGTTTTGTAAATCATTTTGCTTGTTACCATGATAGACTCACCATGTATTCGCTGTGCTGGAAGGAGATCACAAATTTTTTTTAGTTGTACTCGGTTTTCTGTATGTTGCAAATTACAGATCAAACTCTGTGCCTATCCTGTAATGATAATAATGGCATTAATGCTGATAATATTAAACCATGTAACATGGTATCAGAGGTCACCCACAGTCACTGGATAATACTTCAGTTTAATTAAAAACTCTCATTTATGGACATACAATCCCAACTGCAAACACTCCTACACACACACACTTCAACACACAAATGAACTGGGAGTATATCCTTTTCAGATTCCTCAGGTTCCATATTCCTGATCTATAGAGTGTAATAGTGTTTAATAAGGCTGACATTATGCTGGGATAATCCCACTCTCTCATGCAGCGACACATACCCAATTCCATTTCCACCGCCTCAGCTGTTTTCTCTTCGCTCCAAAAGCTCATTTCTAGAAAAGAAGGTTGGGGCAGAAAACCAGGCCTCAAATATCAATTACCACTGATGGTGTAGACGGAAAAAACGCTGATGGATGCTACATTTCCTCAAATCCTGTGCTATTCTTTTCATTTGAGTTAATATGTTTTTTTTATTAAAGACCAATAACAGCATATGATGAGGAAAAATTAATACCGACTGTCCCAATATGAGGCATAGCAGTGGGAAAAATGCAGCTGCTTCAAAAGTGCATAGACTTGAGTGTCTGTGTGAGTGTGTGTGTTTAAAAATGTTATACTCGGACTAACACATACAGGTAAGATCGGGTCAGATTATTAGTAACAAAACAAAGTTTCACTTAACTTAGGTGAGCTGTTACTTTCCTGCATCCAATAAATATACCAGCACTTCAAAGTGGTGCAATAAGAAGTGCTGACATATTAAATTGTGGGTAAAAATATACAAATTTATTATATGTTTTATTACATTTATTATTATTATTATAACAATACAAAACGTTCTATAAACATTTTTCAAAATACTTACTGCAACAAAAAAAGAAAAAGAAAGATTTTATTTTCACATCCTGTGTATTTACACAAAACATGAAAAGATTTGATCCCTTTTTTAATTATAGACCATTGATATTGTTTATTTATTCAGTGGACTCAAACTAGGGTCATGAAAAAGCAAAAGATACCTGGACTTTTCCAGGTAATAATCACGACTATTTTCAGGAATTAATCCATACATTCTCTTCCACTTATCCTTATCAAGGTTGCCAGGGGGGGTCCAAGAGGCAGGGTATGCCAGTCTGTCGCAGGAAAATCCAACCCTGCTAACTGTTTACAGTTAACATTGTGCTGCCTAGCATACTGTAATACTGAACAATACACTGACACATCACAGATTTCCACTTACTATGCAGATCTGCCTATCACAAGGGATTCACTTATGATGTCTAACTCTACAAAGACAAGTGAATGTAGAATGCCTTTACAGTTGTATATATAGAAATTGGCTAACAGACAGTTGATTTGAAATAGCCTCAAATGTGTCTTATTCATTCTTACTTTTTTCTCATTGTTGACAGTCACCTTTAAAATGTTATAATTGAATAACATTTTTTAAATATAATTGTAAAAAATTATCAGGGCCAGGCCACCCAGGGACCAGAACCAACCGATTTCCAGTGTTCTTAGCTCGGACCAGTGACCTGTCAGTCAGCTGGTATTACATGCACAACAGGAGTAAAATGACACAGGCAAATTGTCATGTGCACACTCCCAGCCACATGCTTACATGTTGTCAGCATGGAGGCCCCTCACTGTAGGTAAAAACCGCAGAGGGAGCACTATGAAAATATTCATATCAACAAACTTATTAGACAGGTAAACCGTCCTCAGTCAGCTGAATGTGGACAGTTTAATGAAGCTAACAAAAGCAAAAGAGCTAAAGGTAAAGCGATCTAGAGTTAAGAGCAAAGAATGGATCCAACCCCCTTAGATCAAAGCAAAGGATCAAAAGAATCATGAGAGGAGTGAAAAAGAGAAAAGAGTTGACGTCATGTCATCTGGTGAAATTATAAACATACCAGATAATGACGTGAGTGTGCCTGACATTCGTTTTATTAGATGGATCTGTTGCATCTACTTTGTTTCTGTAACTTACTGCAGGAAATTTGGCAGATGTTCAATAATTTATTTTATTGTGAAAGTTTTTAATTGAAAAGCTGTTTTTTTTTCTTCAAAAAAAGTTATAGCTCTTAGAAAGAAAACCAAAATTTGAAAAAAATCAGAATTAGCCAAGAAAATTAAAATTGGCGCACTTCTTGCGATTATACAGGTTGCCCTGGCCTGTAGACACAGTCACTATCTCTGTGGCTCTTTTTTCATATAAAACAAATGGAAAGAGATAAGGTGTGTATGAATTAATCACATCTTACTGTATTACTTCCAATACTCTCAGCATCTCGCTGAAGAGTCAGCGCACAGCGCGGGCTTTTACAAATCACACTGTTGTCCCCAGTTTGCGTAATTAGTTTAGTGTTATTGCATTCGCATGGAACAGAGGGTGTAAAATGTGTTATTGCTTTTTAACTGAACACAGTGGGTAAACTAATGTGCTCAACATGATCAATAAATCATATCTGAACACATCAACTCCCTGCCAACTGGAAAATGAAGCAGTGGCTGAACCTCTGCTTGCATATGAAACAAAAGAGGTTTGTGTGTGTGTGTGTGTGACATACGTACACCTTATTAAATTAATTCTGTATAATGTTTGTGCATGTATATCTGTACATGCACAAACATGCCTTAAATCAAAACCTCAAATCTTTCTCCACTAAGTTCACTTAAACCAGTGGTTCCCAAACTTTTTTTGCTGGGCCCCCCCCTTAGTTTTACAAGAAAAATGCCCCCCCCCCCCCCCCCCCCCCCGTTCTGAATGGACCGACTTGCAGCGTAAGTGAGTAATTGAAGTAATTTGTGGCAGGAGGAATGGGGTTTGTCAGTAAAATACACAGATTAATCCAGTTTCTGATGAATAACTGAATAACGTTGAGCTTGAACTGCAGGTATGTGACATTATCCTGATTGACAGCTAACATTTAACTTTGCAAAGCTTGTCCTGTGTGCATGGTGCTA